>NC_135666.1:26715510-27402449 GCF_964188315.1 Podarcis muralis | reverse complement strand
AAATCTGAAATTAGTTTGAAATTATATGAGTTCAGGCAAGGCCATTTCAAACACTTGTGTTTGAACAGATCAACATACCCACAGAGTGCAGGGGTGTTTATTTATTTTTCTTTTATTGTGGAGATACAAAAAAAACCCTCAGATTTATTTATTTTTAATCCTCACAAACATATAATTAAAGATTGGTTCTAAAGAGGGAATAAAATCTTCAGTGATGTTGCGAGTGGAGTATAAATTGGAGAATGTTAGAAGCATTTTCTCTGAAAAATAAAATTCAATTCTTGGATGTCTAGGATGCCAAAAAAAGGGAACTCCCTCTCTACCTATTCTGCTACTACATTTTCATTTCCTCCCAAATGCACTAGGCATATTCAGTGTAATAGTAAATGGCATACCACAGAATTAGAAGCTCACCATCTAGATTCCATTAAGAAGAAAAATACATGGTAAAAGAGTGTAGCATTTGTAACAGTCAAAGCTGAATGAAATAGCATCAGAAGAAACACTCATTCATATGACAGCTTTGTGTGCTGTTGACTGACGCCTTTAAGCACGTGTATATTTCCCTAAGTCTAAGGGTTGGGAAACTGTTCTGGCCTGATGGCAACGTTTTGTCTTTGTCAACCTTCCAGGCACCACATGCCAGTGATGGGTGTGGCCAAGGCAAAAGTGGGCATGGTCACCCCATACAGATACAGAGACAAATACCTTCCCACAGCATTTAGGCTTGAAAAAATGCATTTTAGATTTTTTTCAAGCACTGCTTCAGTGGTTCTGCTCCTATACTTTCCAGGGCCACTTCCATAAAGTAGTCATGAGGGGTTTCTGTTTCAGTTCAACACCATGGAAATTATCTTGTGGTATCCCCACAGGGTACCATCTTGTCACTCATGCTATTTAACATTCATATGAAGTCTCTGGAAGCTGTCACCAGGAGATCTGGAGTCAAATGTCATCAATATGCAGATGACATCCACCTCTATCATTCTGTTCCATCTGACTCTGGAGAGACAGTTGAGGTGTGAGATCAGTGCTTGGAGGCAGTGATGGGATGGATATGGGCCAATAAACTGAAGATGAATCCTTAAAAGACAGAGGTGTTACGTGTCTCAGGTTCTCATGTTGGGAGGTGGGCAAGAGCCTTCCCTGAATGAAGTTGTACTTTCCTGACAGGAGCAGCTTTGCTGTTTGGGAGTGCTCCCAGATTCAACACTGTTACTGGAGGCTCATCAGTTGACCGGTGACTAGGAATGCTTTCCTTCAGCTCCAGCTGGTTTGCTACCTATGACCCCTTTTTACTCCATGCTCTAGTAACTTTCAGACCGCAATAATTCAATGTGCTATATGGAGGGCTCTCATTGAAGATGACCCAGAAACTTCAGTTGGTCCTGAATGCAGCAGCTAGATTACTGGCTGAGGTTCCAGCTTAGATCTCACATAACCCATGTTTCAAAACAGCTGCACTGGTTGCCAGTTCATTTCTGGGCCCAATTCAAGTTGCTTATGTTAGTGTTTAAAGCCCTAAATGACTCAGGTCCAAAATATCTGAAAGACCGCCTCCTTCTCTACAGACCCTACTGAGTGCTGAAATCGGCAGAGGGACCCTCTTGGCAATTCCTCTGCCCTCAGAGGCTCAGGGGGTGGAGGCCTGGGAGACGTTGAAGGGCAGGAAACAAACAAATAATAAAACTACTAGTGCACAACTAATTATTTATAGTTGTTTTTATTTATAGGACTGCAGCCAAAGGTCTAGTGTGCAAACTGTTAAGCTGACTATATACCAAGTAGCCCTATAAACAGTTTCGGTGCTAAATATAGTATTTTTTAAGGCATACATATTTTCATATTTTTCTGGATTTCTGTCGCACACACAGCCTCTAGTTGAAATTCAGAATATTCTGGCTTGTTTAAAATCTATAAATTATAACTAAAACTTCACATCTACAATGGTACTTCAGTTTACAAACTTAATCCGTTCTGGAAGTCTGTTCTTAAACTGAAACCATCCTTAAACCGAGGCGCACTTTCCCTAATGAGGCCTCCCGCCGCCAGTGCCCTTCTACCATTTGGATTCTGTTCTTAGACCAGGGCACTACTTTCGGTTTTGTGGAGTTCGTAAACCAAATTGTTCATAAACAGGGCAGTTCTTAAACCGAGGTACCACTGTATTTTTGTTCCATTATCACAGGGATGAATAACCTGCAGCTTTCAGGTGTTGTTGGACTACAACTCCTATCACTCCTGGACATTGATCATACAGGCTGGGGCTGATGGGAGTTGGAATCCAATAACATCTGGAGGGCTGCAAGTTCCACACAGCTACCCTATGAAATCTAGTTGTCATATCAAAATTGGAGAATGGCACTGCTTATTCCTGCAGCAAACTTTACTTAGCCCTCTCCTGTGCACCTTGTTTCTGCAATCTAGTAGAACGATTTTATTTCCTTGGTAGACAGAATGATATTGTAGCCCTGAAAATGTCTCCTGATTCCAAACAGCAACCCATCACCAATGGTACTTTTTCCAAAGTGTCTTCAGCAGTGAGTTGCTGTTTGTTCCTCCCTATGAGTTTTTGGATTACCACTTGCTGCCCTCACCCCATGAGTCTTCAGGGTGAGCCTCTTTCCTTCTCCTGATGCAGACCAGTAAACTGCAGAAACAAACTGCAACGGAGTGGTTGAATGCAAATTGGCTTAGAAATAATTAAAGCCATTTCCCAGCACAATCAAGGTTGCTTATTATTAACAGTAAGTATCAGCACTGTTTAGATTTCCTCCCCGCCTTCCCTTTCTTAAAGGTCAGAAGGATGAATCACAGATTCTATACTGAAGTAAAAAAGGGGGGAACGACCCTAAAAATGATAAAATTGAAGATGTCAAGGTAAGCACTTTTGGTGGGGCTAGACCGTTTTAATAAAATAAAGTAATTACTTCCTACACTGCCACCTTGGCACCTTGGGTTGCACTAGTCTCTACCTGCCTTGTAAGCTTTTGAAGAAGATTGATGGTTCGCTAAACACTATATCCACTCACTTAAGCCTTGGTATTTCTAACTAGCTAGAATGTTTTGCTTTGATATATTCTAATTGTACAATTTAATTTTCAACCATCATTAAATATATTCATAGGCTAAACACTCACAGTTCTAATTTACATCCTGGAACAAAACCCATGTCTAAAAAAAAAGGTAAAGGTACCCCTGCCCATACGGGCCAGTCTTGACAGACTCTAGGGTTGTGCGCCCATCTCACTCTATAGGCCGGGGGCCAGCGCTGTCCGCAGACACTTCCGGGTCACGTGGCCAGCGTGACAAGCTGCATCTGGCGAGCCAGCGCAGCACACGGAAACGCCGTTTACCTTCCCGCTGGTAAGCGGTCCCTATTTATCTACTTGCACTTAGGGGTGCTTTCGAACTGCTAGGTTGGCAGGCGCTGGGACCGAACGACGGGAGCGCACCCCGCCACGGGGATTCGAACCGCCGACCATGCGATCAGCAAGTCCTAGGCGCTGAGGTTTTACCCACAGCGCCACCCATGTCTACTCACAATGAAATTTTATATATAGTGTATATGCTATTTAGGAGGGTACAGGATCCCATAAGAAAGCTCAACAAGATGCTGGACAAAGGCCTGGAACAAAAAATAGAAACATTATGCCCAAATCCAATATAGCAAACCAATCTATTTCTAAACTGAGGAAGAATAAAAGTACAGCTTTCACAAAGGAAGGTGTGGCCACCAAGCTTTGAGGAATCAAGCCTGAGGGCAGTGATTGTACAGAGAAAAGTGCATCAGTCACCAAGTCCTAAAGAAGTATCAGTTTGAAAGTTACTGCCAAGGTTGGCAGAGGTTGCCTGTGGGGTCTTGCCCAAATCCTACACAGAAGGAACACAATGTGTCCCTCACCAGAGATAGTTCCCCTCCCCTAACACGTCTCAACGCCTTCCACGTGTGCTGTGTCATGAAGATTTTGGGTATCACATGGGAGGACAGAGTCTCAAACAAAGACACGCCCACATTCCCAGCATGTTTGCACTCCTGTCTCAGCAACATCTACGCTGGCTTGGTCATGTCCACAGATTGGAAGATGGCAGGATCCCTAAGAATGTGGGGAGCACCAGGCTCATTGCCAGACCGATGCTGCATTACAAAGGTGTCTGCAAAGGTGACATGAAGGTTGGCAAAATCAACTCTGCCATGTGGGAACACTTTGCAGACGACTGCAGTACCTGGAGACACAGTCAGGTCATGCATCCGTAGCAGTGACCAGCTGATGAATGACCAGTGGGAGAAATGCAGAGAGAAGAAACACCAAGGTGCATTGGCAGCAGCACAACTGGATGCCTTCATCTGCCCCAGCTGCAACAAAGCACGTCTCTCCCATATTGGTCTCTACAGCCACAGCAGGTGCTACAACCTTCTGACAGTTTAACTTCACCCCCAAAGGTGCACTCCTGCATTGTTTCCCGAGGCAGACGGATGTCAGCAACATATTATATCTACACCATGTCATCTTTACTTGCAGCTACATGCTGACTATAGCAGCGTGGCACCATAAGGGAAATATGTCTGTAGAAATCAAATTACCTTAAGAGGTAAAATGAACTCTGCTGTTCTCTGTAGTGTGTGGTGTCATTTTCTTTTGCATCTTCCTACATTTGGCATCACTTATTGTCAAACACCACAGTATGACTTCCGGAGGCGGCGCGAAACCGTGATGGCGGACCTCTTCGAGCTCTGAAGAGGGGCACCGCAGAAAAGGGTTGTTTCGCTACGGCGCAGCGGCAACCCATCAAGATAAACCACGGACAGAGTGAGTTCGTGGCCGTGGGACTCGGCGGGCACCTGGAGCGACCCCAAATTCGCAGAAGGGACCCCGTAAGGGGCTCCGGAGTGAAGGAGGGGGAGCGGTGCTGTGAGTTCATCGCTCTTTCTGCGGAGGCGAAGCCGCGCGGCTGTCACGGATGAGCGCTGACCTTTCTTCCAAAAATACCAGCCTGAAACTGCAAACCCGTGAGTAAGGATTTAAGATTTGTTAAAATAATTTGAAGAAATTCGGCTGAAACCGGGAGACGAGAAAGAGGAAGTCCGTCTTCCGGCACTGCTTTCAAGATCAAAGCAGACTGTTCAAAGAGCGGAAAGCGCTGCGAACAGGGAAGCCTTAAGGCTTTAAAGTGGGACTTTCGTGCACATTTGAACTCTATCTTTAAAGGAAAAATACAGCTAAAGATACAGTCGAAAATATCGCTTAAAAACTGACTTGGAGCGGTCTCCCAAGGGGTGAGGGAAGACTCTAACCCCAAATCTTTGGGTGGCCGGGTGAAGTTGCTTAACTGCGGAACTGTAACAAACTTCCAGATACTTTTGTAACTGAAGTGCAACTTTTGAGCTTACTTAGTTTGAATGGATACAATTGCAGGCACCTTGCTGGAACTTTGTTAAGTGTTTTAAAGTGCTCTGCAGGACTCTCTTCTTAGTGTTTTGGAACTAACTTGTTTTTAAAACTGTCTTCAAAAATGGAACAAAAGGGACTTTAATGGCGGAAAAGTTACCTTCTTCTTACTAAATTTTGGTGGCACTCCCCCTAGAGGATATTGGGATAACAAAGGCCTGGGAAAAGTTTTTTCTGTTTACCTTCTCTCTCCAGATTGTTTTTAAATTTGGGCTTGTCTTTCCCATGGGACTACAACATTTGACCTTGAACATTGACTGATGAGTGGCACAGGAAAGACAAGAGCAGCCAAAGCTAAGGAAGCTAAGGAAAAAGAAAAAGCGAAAAAGCAGGCACAGCTTTTGCAAACAACTTTAACTCAGGGACGCAGACTATCAGTTCCAGCTGTGCTTGCAATACAAAAAGTAGAAAGTGAAAAGCCTGAAAAATCTGAGGAGGAAGATATGGCATCAGGAGGATCAGAGGCAGTACTGAAACAAGTTTTGGAACAATTATCAGCATTAAACCAAAAAATTGATAATCAATCAATAAAAATTGACCAAGCTACATCCTCGATCCAAAAACTGACAGATCAGGTTTCCCAACATACCCAAGCAATTGAAAAATTGCAAGGAGCAACAGAAGAGAATCGTAAATTGGCAGGGGAAGCCGTTCAAATTGCAACAGCAGCTAAAAAAGAGGTTGAGGAAGTTAAAGCAGAAGTCAAGCCTCTGCACAAACAGGTAGGGGACCAACAAACCTACCTTTCCTTGGTGGAATTGAAAAATCGCCAGACCAACCTCAGGCTGAGGGCGGTGCCAGAAATCGAACAAGGAGATTTGATTGGATTTTTGACAACAGAGTTTTCAAAGTTTTGGGGCCTAAAAGAAGATAGTGACTTTAAAATAGTATCGGCTTTTCGATTGGGAAGATTGGTAAGAAAAGATAGATCAAGAGACTGCTTAATAGCTTTGAGATCAAGAGAAGAGAGAGATAAAATATTAGGCCTACATTTTAATAACTCAATTGAGATACAAGAGAAAAGGGTGGAAATTTACCGAGACATCCCTAAACAGTTACTGGATTTGAGAACCACCTATTCAGAATTGGCCAAGTTGTTGAGACTCAACACAATTCCTTATAGGTGGGAATTTCCACAAGGACTATCATTTACTTACAAACAGAAGAAGGTTAAAATAAGAACGCCAGAGGACCTACAAAAGTTCCAGCACGACCACGGAGAAGATCTCCAAAAAGAAGCAGCAGCCCATTGGCCTCTACCTAAACCAGGACCCATTCTGCCAGCAGGCGGAGGGACGCCTATACCCTCGGAACCAGAGGAAAAAGAAGACACACCGCTCTAGGTGTAACAGAATAGTTCAGGATGTCTCTGCAGCTACTAAGTTGGAATATAAATGGCGGAAATTCCCCGGAGAAAAGAAGGAGGCTATTTCATATATTGAAGAAAGAGCAATTGGACATTATTTGTTTACAAGAAACCCATGTAACCAGGCTCCACAGGAAAGTTTTGGTTAACAAAAGACTAGGCCAAGAGTTTATCTCTTCAGATAAGGTGAAGAAAAGAGGAGTGGTGATCTACGCTAAGGAGAGCCTGTCACCTAAATTTCTATTTAAAGATGAACATGGAAGAATTTTGGCAATTGAAATTCAGACTCAAGGAGAAAAAATATTGTTATTAGGAATTTATGCTCCAAATGACGGGAAATCGGAATTTTTCAAGAAGCTGCATGAGACTTTGTTGGACTATCTGGACTATGCTAACATCATAATGATGGGAGACATGAATGGAGTGGTGTCTACACATATGGATAAGTCTTACAACCAAAATTTAACATCAGACGGCAGACTGCCTAAAACTTTTTTTGAAATGACTGACAATCTGGATTTGATTGATATTTGGAGGACAAAGAACCCCCTAGGTAAAGAAGGCACTTTCTTCTCTGAGGCCCACCTGTCCTGGTCAAGGATCGACCAAATTTGGACCTCCAGGGGGCTGGCACCCAAGACCAAAAAGGTGGAAATCTGCCCAAAAACATGCTCCGACCACAACGCTCTGAAAATAGAACTCAGACTAACTCAACCCGGTTCCTTCAGATGGAGAATGAATGACACACTACTAAGAGATCAAGAGATTGTGAAGAAGGCCCAAAAAACATTAAAGGATTACTTTGAGATAAATCTGAACACTACAGTAGAAAAAAGAACAATCTGGGACGCAAGCAAAGCTGTTATGAGAGGGTTTCTGATACAACAGAATACAATTAAGAAGAAGCTCTGGAATGGAAAGAAAGATAAAATATTGGAGAAAATACGCCAGGGAGAGGAAAAATTGAGAACTAAACCAAAGTCAAAGGAACTGCTGAGAGAAATTAAATTCCATCAAGCAGAATATTCAAAATTGACTAACCAGGAGATTGAATGGAAAATAAAACAGATGAAGCAAAGATCTTTTGAATCAGCAAACAAATTAATTCAAAATCCTTTATTAGGCATATCGCATCTCTCATTAACAAACAAACATCATATACAGACTGTATAAAATACGGGCTCAGTGAACACAATTTAACCCAGTCCTATTCTTAACTCCAAGAAATAAATCGATGTACATACATAATAAAATACAACACAGCAACATCACCTACCATTAAAAACCACTAAATCTCTTTACCATGGCCCACTCTTATCAGCAAACAAATGCGGAAAGCTGCTAGCCTGGCAGCTGAAAAAAAGACAAAAGCTAAATACGATAACAAATCTAGAGATTGAAGGAAGGATGGTACAGAAACCAGAAGAAATTAGGAAGTGCTTCCACAGATATTTCAAAGAACTCTATACACAGGGGCCTCAGAAAGAATCTGAGATAGATCAATTTTTAAAGATAAATGGACTATCAAGAATAACTCAAGATAAAAGATCAATCTTGAACTCTATAATAACTACTCAGGAAATTGAAGGTGCCATTCAGAACATGCAACTAGGCAAATCTCCAGGCCCGGACGGGCTTACCTCCAAATACTACAAGACTTTGAAGGATTATTTGATACAACCTTTGTTGGAGGTATGCAACCAGATTTTGGATGGGAAGAGGGCACCAGAAACGTGGAAAGAAGCCTTCATCACATTGATACCTAAGACAGAATCTGAAAAGACTCAGCTCAAGAACTATCGCCCCATCTCACTCCTGAATGTGGATTACAAAATATTTGCAGACATTTTGGCAAGCAGACTTAAAAAAGTCTTAAATGAAGTAATTCACAAAGACCAAGCAGGCTTTCTCCCTGGTAGACATTTATATGAGAATACCAGAAACATCATTGATATTTTGGAACTTTTACAAACCAACATGAACACAAGGGCGGTGTTAATTTTTATTGATGCGGAGAAAGCATTTGACAATATATCTTGGAGGTTCATGAAGAAAAACTTGGAAGGGATGGGAGTGGGGCGGGGGTTTGAAAATGGGTTACGAGCAATTTATTCAGAGCAAAAGGCTAAATTAATAGTGAACAATGTGGTGACGGAGGAGTTTAAAATTGAAAAAGGGACACGACAAGGGTGCCCTCTATCCCCTCTTTTATTCATTTCAGTCCTGGAGGTGCTATTGAATATGATAAGGAAGGACCGGTTGGTACAAGGGATAGAGGTCGGAGTGAAACAATACAAATTGAAAGCCTTTGCAGATGATCTAGTTTTGACATTGCAGGAGCCAGAATCCAGTACAAAAAGAGCTCTTGAACTTATATCTGAGTTTGGTCGGGTGGCGGGATTTAAGTTGAACAAGCAAAAAACCAAGGTTTTGACCAAGAATTTGACACTTACAGAAACAGAGGGGTTTCAGAGAGAAACAGAACTGAATGTGGTAAAAAAAGTGAAATACCTAGGGATCTATTTGTCTTCCAAAAATTTGAATTTATTTAAGGACAACTATGAAAAATGTTGGTCGGAAGTTAAAAAGGATTTAGAAATTTGGTCAAGATTGAAACTTTCCTTGTTGGGAAGGATTGCAGCAATAAAAATGAATGTGTTGCCGAAAATGTTATTTTTGTTTCAAACCCTACAGATCGTGGACAGAGTGGAATGTTTTGGAAAATGGCAGAAGGATATATCTAGGTTTGTCTGGCAGGGCAAAAAGCCCCGAATAAAGTATAAAATATTAACAGACTCAAAAGAAAGAGGGGGGTTTGCCCTGCCGGACATGAGATTGTATTATGAAGCTGCAGCCTTCTGCTGGCTGAAAGATTGGTTTTTGCTAGAAAACACTGATGTCCTAGATCTGGAAGGTTTTGATAATGCTTTTGGTTGGCACGCATACCTATGGTATGACAAGGTTAAAGTTCACAAATTGTTTAAAAGCCATATTGTCAGAAAAGCAATTTTTGCAGTCTGGACGAAATACAAAGACTTATTAGAGAGTAAAACACCGAGGTGGTTGTCACCGGTGGAGGCCAAGGCTGGAAAAAGACCCAATATGGAGGCCTACTGGCCGAAATATTGGGAATTAATTGAAAAAATTGGAGACAGTTGGAAGTTGCAGAGCCAGGATAAACTAAAAAACAAGGTGCGAGATTGGTTACATTATGCTCAAATGCAAGAGGTTTTTAAAATGGATAAAAAAGTTGGTTTCCAGGAGGAGAAATCGAAACTAGAGACAGAATTGTTAGAACCAAAGACCAAGATTTTATCTAGAATGTATAACTTGCTGCTTATGTGGAACACACAGGACGAGTTGGTTAAATCTGCTATGATAAAATGGGCACAGGATGTTGGACATAATATTATGTTTGAAGACTGGGAGAGGTTATGGAACACCGGAATGAAATTCACGGCATGCAGTGCCTTGAAGGAAAACATTATGAAAATGATATACCGGTGGTACATGACCCCAGTCAAGTTAGCTAAGATACATCACCTGTCTGACAATAAATGTTGGAAGTGTAAGGAAACAGAGGGGACTTTCTTCCATCTCTGGTGGACCTGCCCAAAAGTGAAGACCTTCTGGGAAATGATTTATAATGAATTGAAAAAGATATTTAGGTATACCTTTCCCAAGAAACCAGAGGCCTTCCTGCTGGGCATGGTGGACCAGAAATTGCCAAAGAAAGACAGAACCTTGTTTATGTACGCTAGCACAGCAGCAAGAATACTCATTGCTAAGAGCTGGAAGACACAAGATTTGCCCACGCTGGAGGAATGGCAGAAGCAGTTGATGGACTACATGGAGATAGCTGAACTGACCGGCAGAATCCGAGATTTGGATAAAGAAACAATTGAGGAGGACTGGAAAAAATTTAAAGACTATTTGCAAAAATACTACAAGCTGTATGAATCTTAAGATAGTGCATGATTAGGAAAAGTTATGCTTCTGCAATTATGATTAAGTAAATTGTAAAATAAGTGATAAAAGAGAAAAGGAGACAATTTGAATCGAACATGTTATGTTTATTTTAAAGGCATTGAATCTGAGATACAATATATCGAATTTGGGTACATAACATTGGAAAGCTACAATAAGGCATGAAATAAGGTAACAAAATGCTGACATTGTTAATTTAAATAACGCAGAATCGGAAGGGGTGGGGAAGTCCAAGTTGTTTTTGTTTGTTTTTGTTGTTAAAAAAAGGGAAAATTTGTTTCTTGCAATTATGTTATTTGTTTGTAACCTATAAAATTATGGAAAGAAACGCAATAAAAAATTTATAAAAAAAAAAAAAAACAAACACCACAGTATGCTCAAGAGAAAGCTGTGTCTATTGATCAGTGTCTCCAAACACTAATGAAGTCCTGAACCATCATAAATTAATTTGCTGCCAAGTTCTCACTCACAGTTGTTAATGCCCTATGAAGCAGTCTTGTAAATAAGTCCACATAAGTTAATAGCCTGCAATTTTTTTGCTAGTCTGCTGGGACTGCCACTTGTTCTCTATGCTGGCTACTGAGTAGACATGGAATATTCTCATCCTCCTCTGCAATTCAGCTCACCAAATGAAACTACTTGTCTGTGTTCAATTTGTTTCTACCTATGGCATCCAGGACTGCACTTAATATGTACAAGGTTGCTATTAAGAAAGTCCTAGATCAGAAATTCTGCAAGGTGATACAGCTCACTGGTACAGCACATGCTTTCATGCAGGAAGTCCCAGGTCCAATTCAACCTCCAGTTAAAAGCAATTCGGACAGCAAGCCTGAGAAAGACTTTCCTCTCCCTCAGACTCCAGAAAGCTGCTGCCAGTCTGAGTAGAAATACTGGACTAAGTACTGATCTAAGTCGTATAAACTTAATAAAATGGAGGTAGTACTCATCTCTCACAGACCATCTGTTTTGTTAGAATTGAGGGGGTAGACTACATGAATTAGTCTCCACTCCAATCTTTCACTGTGCTGGGGGAGGAACAGAGTGCAGGAAAGGGTGACCAGGGATGGAGGCCAAACCATGACTCCTTCTCTGTGGCAGTATCATCACAATACTTCACTTTTAGTCAGCTCAAGTGATAAGCCAACTTGCAAGTTTGCTTGTCTCCTATGTTGTATATAAACTTTAGTTATAGTTTATAAAATTCACCCAATCCTAATCCTATTTTAGTCAGTGACAATACTGTGTTGTCTGGAATAAGAGGGCCTGAAACCTACATTGCATGTACTATATATTATCTTCCTGCTATTCAATATTAAGCACAAATATTTTTCCCCCACACCAATTATCTTATGTACCTATTAGGGAATAAGTAGAATTTATTTTAGAGTTCAACTAAAGTAGGCTTAACTCAATAGGGAACCTGAGGTCTAGTCCAAGTGCTCTCTCTTTGGCCCCAGGGACACACCTGAGGCCACACCACCTCCTCCCCAGATCTGCTCCATCCCCTCCTCGAGTGTTTTGCCTGACTAGAATGTGTCCTTGAAGTGTGATGTCATCTTTTGCTTGCCTGAATGGAGAGATGTGTCCGTATAAACCTAGAATTTTGCATGGTTGAATGGTGTTTACTGTACAATGGTAAGAATCACATCTATTGGTCTGCCTATGGCCATGTTCAACATTGCTATGTGGCCCCCAGAAGGTTCTTTGCAAGATAAAATATTATCAGAAAATCTTAGAGACCACTGTGCTTGTGTATGAGTAGGAATAACTTATGAGCTGCTTGTATTACAAGATGGGGGGGGGGGGGGAGGTTAAATTGAATTGTCTGTTCCAAACCCTAAATTTGGGGGGGGGGGGGAATGGTAGTTTGAAGTCATTCAAATAACATTGCATTGCAAACTAGGAATGGTGTTCTGATCTCATGCAGTCTGCCTACCCACTGAAAATAAACATGAGCTGCTTTATAATTCAGTCTGTGTTGGAGACGGGGTTTTTTCGCCTTCCAGCAGAAGCTAAATGGGGTGTGTGTGGAGAGAAAATCACATCCAGAAATCCCGCCCCGCTTTATAATGAATGCAACTCATATATACAAGCTTCTGCTGAATTGCTACAATTGCAGAGATAAACCATTTGAGAGTATGTCAGGTTTAATTAATACAACATGACCTGATCATTTGCACAGTTAGGAAGAAAGAAGTTTGCATTCTTTAAATCCAGAGCTCAACCTAGAGATTATGCTAAGTTGCTTCATTCACAGTCCACACTCCTCCGCACATGTCAGATGGGCAGCATTTGTCCCCTCTAGTGATAAACAAATTATACATGAAATCAATTCCACTTCACAATAATTCTCCCTATTGGGCATTATCTTTCCTCCTCTGCTCCCTCCAGTTAAGCGTGCATCCTGTAACTTGCTAATGAGCTGGGGGCTCTCTGTTCCAGGTGGCACCCCCTGCCTCGAAGTCATGACATTTCCCATTTCGAATGCTGCTGGCATTTTTCAGCAGCTCCTGCTAACTAGCCTTTTTGACCTGCGCTAAGAGGAACTCATCTCATTGAATCCTCTAACCTGCCAATCATTCCAGCAAATGATCTTCACAGTCACTCCCAAGGCAGGAGGAAAAAAAAAGAAAGAAACAGAAAGAAAGGAAAAGCCAGCGAGAGAATGAGGGAGTAGGCAAGCAAGCTGCCTCTGCAGCTAGCTAATGAGAATATTTTAAGTCTCAGAGGCAGCAGAAACACTGAAAAACTGGTGGGAAAATTAGGATAGAACTGAATGCCTGGCCCTGTAATTACTGATTTCTCTCCATCTTGAGATCATGTCAAGAGCAGCACCTCTGAGCTTTGTTTTTTAAAACCTAGACAAGTAAATTTCACCATATAGCTATGAAAATAATTTCTTTCCTCTGCCACCATCAATATGTAATTCTCACAAGGCTACTTTATCAAATAGAATTCTTTCAAAATTAATTAAGAGCTGTAAGCTTGTTAAAATGAATGTTTGCAGCTAAAATTGATTATGTGGATTTGGTGGCAGTAGGGCTGTAAGTATATCCTAAGAACATCATTTTTACCCTGTAACACTGTATTCAACCAGAAATATGTTTTTGCACAGAATTTGTGCATTATTTGTATGTTATGTATTTTTGGTTTAGAAAGCTTTAATATAGGCAAAACTGTTTTTTTAACAACAATGGTTATCCAGTGATATGCCTATGTTTATTTAAAAGCTCTGTACATATCTCAAATTCTGTTCAAACTTTGCAAATGCCTGCTTCAGGATCACAAGATACTGAAGATGAAGAATGCATAAACACATTTTGTTGCAAATATGTTTTAATTAATGATTCTGAATTTCAAATCTCTCCCTCTCTACTACCCTTCATTAGACCATTAACACTATTCTATTTCTATATGAAGATAGAAGAAGCCTATTATAGACTGGTACAACAAAGTCATACAATTTGATCAAAATCATGCTTAAAAATCTCTGCACTAATAGGCAGGATTCCCTCTGAAACTAGGAATGTTTAATTCCCCATTAACCTCAGTGGGTGTATTGGACAGCTGAACTGAGTCAGTCTTTAG
This sequence comes from Podarcis muralis, assembly GCF_964188315.1. NCBI lineage: Eukaryota > Metazoa > Chordata > Lepidosauria > Squamata > Lacertidae > Podarcis > Podarcis muralis. Next base: position 27,388,058 of record NC_135666.1, on the reverse strand, counting down.
GGTATTTAGCTTTCTTTGTTTCTTGGACTGCTTCAGTCTCTTTACACTCAGTATCAATATTTTAGCTGTAATTCTTTTAGAAGCTCTTGTTCATAGAAACAATCCCTGCATATAGTTTTAGAGGACTTATAATTAACAATGTATTTTATTTCAGAATTCCACAAAAAGTAAAAACGATTTCTGAATTTTCAAATGCTGTAGATTATGCCTTCGAGACAATGCCTTTCGTTGGTTTTCTGTCTCTGTAGGTTACAGGCCATGTGTCACAACTAAAGCTTTGTCTGGAAACCTCAGTTTCTCCCCTTCAGTGGTCCCACCTCTTCCCCCTGCCCTAGACAAAGCCTAGCCAATGGGTCACGTGACACAATAATCCTAAAAAAGAGGTAACGGTCTATGGGATAAACGGGATGGTTTAGAATTTCTTTTGCTTCTCCTTTTAGTCATTGTCATTAAGACATTGTCCTCCATGTATTCAAATGTCATTCCAAACCATCAGCCCACTTCAACTCAAACAGCCTTTTATGTCCAGGCAGACCACTGGCAGACCAAAAAGATTGTTCAGTGGAAATCTGCTGCTTATCCTAATCATACAGTGAGCACAGAGCAAGGAAAGTTCTATCTTTTGCAACACAAATTCAGGAGCATACATGAAACAAAAAAACTCCACAAATTGTGCCTGATAAGAATCTTAATACTATCAGAATCTAGTAGCCTGTATTAAGATATATATTTAAATCAAAGTATTATTCATTAAAACAATCATCCACAAAATTGAGGATATTTTGCTTTTAGTCAGCTCCACATGGTTAGATTAGCAAACCTTAACTGCACATTTCATAAAGCAAACATAAGGAAAATCTCATTTGAATTCCTGTCACCAAAAGTCCTCCCCATCTATTGTCAGTGACCCCTCACCACCTGTTGCCTGGAGCAGTAGGGTGTGTCATTTTAGGGGGTGAAACTTAATGTTTGCAAATTTCTTCAATGAGGGGTCTTGTGATTGGACAACATTTAGTTTCGTAAATCAACATTTGATTAAAAAGCACATAAACTGCTCTCCGATTTTTATTTCACCTTCTGAAAATGTCAGGTAATGCTATAAAAATCTTAGTTTGTCACAACATTACCTTGTAATCATAAAACAACATCAGAAAGTAATGACATCAGCTAATAATAAATTTAAACAAGTTTCATCAAATCTTGCTTTGATTCATTCTCAGACATCAGCCACCTACTTGCTTCTTGGCCTCTGATGTAGCCCTCACATTTTTTGTGTGTATGCACTGCTTGCTGCCTTTGTGACTTGTTTCACATTTCCTCTATAGAATGAGAATAACAGGGCCACTGTGGAACTTGCATGAGCTCATCAATGAACTTCTTTACTTCTGCTGTAGTAAGTTTACATGTCAAAGGAGGTTCATATACTCCATCAGACCAGACTATCAGCTCCAACAGGGACAAAGCACTGAGGTTGATGGAAGGTGTCTTCCTTGGATGTACAGAAAGATCTCCCAGTGTGTCATCATCTCTGCTCTTCAAGTCAACAATCTTTTGGAACCAGCTTTCCTCTCCTCACTGTCATCTGAGCACACGAGGGTCTGGATTATCATTTTGCTAAATGCATACCATGGTGAGTGCTGGGTGGCAAAACAGCATCCCATACAGCCTTCTTTTGCAGCTGAAAAGTTCTATTGGCCTTTCACCCCCAAGTGCTTTACTCTGATGTTGAACAAGCAGAGATAGTACACACAAATGATGTATTCCACTATTGTTCTTAAGTTGTTGAGGGTTTTGCCTTTAACATCATGTCTTGAAACCCATCTGTGACAAACAGTTGCTACACACCTTGAATGGCTCACCGGACCAATTTCAAGACAGGCCCGATCCATGAAAAATTTTCTTGTCCTTATGGCCTGTGTGACTTGATACCTGTATGCCTGATCAGCAGGCAAATCCTTTATGACACTGTCACTCAGTGGAGTAAGAGGTTCTCCAATTGAGTGTTTGGTGAATGAAGGATCAATGTCAAGTTCTGTAGCAGTGTCTAGAATCTTGTCAATGTTACCTGTCCAGTTGCTGTCCACTCCTACTGAGTACTGTGATCAAGTGTTACAGGGGTAACTCATTGGTGTGGAGGGCACAACTAACAAGATCAGCTTATAATGAAGCTTGACCTCTACCCAATACATGGTATTATCCTCCCAGCCAGTGTTAACATTTGTAGAATCACCTCTAATGGCCTGCAGCCTCTTATGAATGCCCTTCTTCTTTATGGAATCTACAAGATTATTAGCAGTAACTTCAGCTAGTTTTTCTCTCTTTGAGCCTCTCCAGATGGAAGTGGTAGAGATTTATTCTACCTGGCTCACTGCACACAAAATGCTGTTCTGTGATGATGCTGGGGATCTACTGATCTGAATCGTCTGCTTTCAGCATAACTTTAGTTATATCTTCGTAACTGCAAAAGAAGATGCAGTCAATTTCACTCTTCTGACAAAGATAATCAAATACCCAATCCAGGGATTTCATAACTTTTTCTTGAGCCCTCTTGACTTTCTTTCTTTCTTTCTTTCTTTCTTTCTTTCTTTCTTTCTTTCTTTCTTTCTTTCTTTCCCGCCCATCTGGCTGAGTTTCCCCAGCCACTCTGGGCGGCTCCCAATCAAGTGTTAAAAACAGTATAGCATTAAATATTAAAAACTTCCCTGTACAGAGCTGCCTTCAGAGCATTGTGATCAACTACAAGTCTCTTCTTCAGTGATCAAGCCAGCACACAGGCCAACACCACATCTGATGCTCGGCATAGCAACATTATGTATTTCTAATGTGTTGTATTCTGTCTTTTCATTAGAAGTGGAATGCATACTTGGTTTTCCTAATGTAAATTCATCATTTCCATCAAGGCCATTAGCTATTTGTTCTTCATTTTCATCAGCAGTGAAAACAATTTCATTTGATGGTATTGAAGCCTCCTGCTTACTTCTCTGCTTATATTCCGCAAGCCTTCTTTAGTCTTTTTGCCGCTTCCACTTTTTGACTTGTCTGTTATGCACTGGCAGATTGAGCAAGCCAATCTGATGTGGTCCAACAGAACCAGTCTTCTCTCCTCTGTCTTTTAATAAAAGCAAGTTGCTTCATAGGGATCTTCATCTCCTTAGGGCATGTACAGTTAACGTGAACTTCCTTTCTGCAACCAGCATCTGCCGGACAGCCAAATTCAGGGCAGAGGAAAAAAATATACACTTGCAATTGAGGATGTCAAAAAGCTTGTCAAGTTTTGAAGGGAAAGCCTCTTTGACATCTAGCTTTTCTCTACCAAGAGACATGTTTTTGGCCTGCTCCCAGCTCTCTTGGATCTTCTTTAAGATTGTGACTCATGAATTTACAATAGGAGTGACAAAAGAACTGTTTACTTGTTCCTACTTTTCAAGCACTTGGAGTAAAGGCCCTTGCAAGACAGGCTGCTGCGTAATTTCTGACATAAATAAATTCTAATGATGGTGATGATGATGATGATGATGAAGTCCCCAGTGTTGGGAACAGGGGTGCTTTAACACTTTGCCCCCTACTGCGTTCCTGACTTGGATCAGAGGGCCCATACTTGCAAGTTGCTTTGGAAAAAATGTTTCCACAGAAATGAATGTGACCTCTTATTTTGCAATGCAAATTGCAGGAGCTGGGAGATGCATCTGGATCAGAACCACAATGGAGGGCAAAGAGATAAAGCCCCTTAACCCCCATGCTAGAGTTCTGATCTGGATTTGTATGTCTGTGCTGGCAATCGGTGGAAAAGAATCCTCCCACTTAAGGGCAATAGTACAGTTAAGGTCATATGCAGTTTGGACCAGAGAGTGACTTGCCCAAGCCACCCACTAACCTTCATGGAAGTGGGTGGCACTGTGGTCTAAAACCACTGAGCCTCTTGGGGCTTGCCAATCAGGTTGGCAGTATGAATGCCTGCAAAAGGGTGAACTCCCATTGCTCTGTCCCTGCTTCTGCCAACCTAGCTGTTTGAAAGCATACCAGCACAAGTAGATAAACTGGTACCGCCGAGGAGGGAAGGTAAAACAGCGTTTCTGCGCACTCTAGCACTCGTCATGGTGTCCTGTTGTGTCAGAAGCAGTTTAGTTATGCTGGCCACATGACCTAGAAAGCTGTCTGCGGACAAATGCCTGCTCCCTCAGCCTGAAGCGAGAAGAGCGACACAACCTCATAGTCGCCTTTGACTGGACTTAACCATCCAGGGGTCCTTTTACTAACCTTCATAGCATAGAGGCTTGAGAATGAATTTCTCATGTGCAAACATATGCATTCCGTATTTCAACAGTACTATTTTCTCTGACAGTAATTCTCTAAGGTATCAGGCTGAAGTCTTTGCTAACTTCAGTACCAGAACAATTCTATAACTGATGATACTAGAGGTTGAACCTGGGGCTATGCTTGAACATTGAACTATATGTAATAGTCAGTTGGGACTAAAATACCATGTGGGTAAGGGCTATGGGAGTGAAGGTGTTAAAAAAGCACTCCCCAATCAATTGCACCAATTTATTCCAAGGCATAGGATTATGCCAGCAGAAACCCTTGCAATGGTCTGCAAACTGTGCGTAAATTTCATGTGACATAAGGATATTGGTCCCAATAATGGTATCACATCTGTGTGGGTTGACACAAAGTGAAATTTCACCTCTTGCTTCCATTACATTTAACCACAGCAACTAATATAAATCTTGCAATTCAAGATGAGGGTATTGCTGTATTTGATATGCATAGTAATTAGGATATTTTCTACCAATTTAATGCCTTTGATGCTAACAAAAAAGACAGTAGTAAAACATCCCTGAAAGCATTATGTTACTGACAGTTTGAAATTAGGGCTCTAAAAATGCTAATAGCAGCCAAAATAATCTAGGATCTCACAGTCCGCTTTATGTCCGCCTCCCTAATTTAACATTTTACAAAATGAATGCAACAATTTCAGCTACATTTAACATTGCTGTCATTGGATTCTAAGACTCAGATTGCTTTCAGCTGCCCACCACAACTATATCACATAAGCCTTTTCACTAGCTCCAATTAATGCAGATGCAGTATTAGTGAAATAATTAAACATTCATGAGTAGACATTATTTGGAAAGAAGATGCATGAGAAATTAGGAATGGTACAGTACATGTTCAATACTAAGACACCCCATCTTCTTTATTACATTGTGTGTACGCACACACATACAGTGGTGTTTGCCTCACTCTAATTTACACACACACACACACACACACACACACACACACCATTTTGCAGTATATAATTGCTATTTCCCCCTATGTCTAAATGCTTACTTTTACACTAACCTTGGGAACCTGAAGAAGAGAAAATGCTATAGCCTGACTACAATGTTTAATTATATTAAAAATACAGTACAGAAGTGCAGGTCACTGGTACCAAGGGTCAGTCTAATAAAACGTGTTCATGCAGGCTGACTTCACTATAATGATTGAAGTGCTATGACCCAGTGTTGGTCAAATTGGGAACAAATTACACAATGTTTAAGCTGTTCCTGGCGATTCAGCAGTGATGAGGCACAGAGGTTAGAAAGAAACAAGGAGGTGAGGAATTAGAATGACTTCTCAATACTCTCTGACACAGACACTGCTGGACTATGGCACCCCCACAGCTTGACTAAAGGAAATCCTGCAAAAATAATGTAGCTACACAAGACTGCTGGGAAGAGTGCCTTACACAGTTTGCAAAAGCCAGAGGTGAACAGGCATGCTAGTAAATGCTACTGAGGGAATGGGGGCCGGGGAGGGGGGAATTCAGCTTATGAATTCAGCTTGTGAAAACACATCTAATCACATATGCAAAGTGGTCAGTTAAGAAAATTCTTTTAACAGGACATCCCCAGTGTTTGGATATCACCATGCTACTTCTTTAGTGCTTTTGCTGTCATAGTGATAATCATAAAAAAAGGTAAAAGGTAAAGGTACCCCTTTAAAGGTACCCCTGCCCATACGGGCCAGTCTTGACAGACTCTGGGGTTGTGCGCCCATCTCACTTAAGAGGCCGGGGGCCAGCGCTGTCCGGAGACACTTTCCGGGTCACGTGGCCAGCGTGACAAAGCTGCATCTGGCGAGCCAGCGCAGCACACGGAAACGCCGTTTACCTTCCCGCCAGTAAGTGGTCCCTATTTATCTACTTGCACCCGGGGGTGCTTTCGAACTGCTAGGTTGGCAGGCGCTGGGACCGAACAACGGGAGCGCACCCCGCCGCGGGGATTTGAACCACCGACCTTTCGATCGGCAAGCCCTAGGCGCTGAGGCTTTTACCCACAGCGCCACCCGCGTCCCCAGTGATAATCATACTGCTCACTAAATGTAAGCAATAATAGAAAACTGAGCTTATTTGCAGAACCACAAAATCTCTCTGCCCACACTTATGCCACTTTGTGAGGAAGAATGGCAGAATTCTGAAAGTAAATTTCTAGATTGCTTGAATGCAATCTAAAAATTGCATTCAAAATTGCATTGAGTGCCTGTGGGAGAAGTAAAAGACACAACTCCACAGTGAAGCTGAAAGACACAGCTTTGCTCAGAAATGCAGTTTCTATAATGAGATCATAATAAGGCTATACTATATAAAAATAATTATTCATAAAGTAATAATAGAAACCCTGGAATCTGTGACTTAATAATTAGTGGGTTGGATCCAGAGTCAGACTTTTGATTCAGTGGAGGGTTCCCACTGTTGGGTGAGGTGACTTTGTTGACTTTGTACAACCTCCACCAACCCTCTGGAACAGTGTGGGAAATGGCACTAGGGGTTGCAGGGGAAAGAGTGTGGAGTGGCAAATATATGCCTGCAACAGTACATCACTTGAGTGGAATTCTGCTAGGAGAAAGCTCCAGCTCTTGGGTTGAACAGAGTCCCTCTGAACATGTTTCAAAGAGTGACTTTTTCTCACATCTGAGTAATTGCTGCCTGCCTATATACATCCAGGATTTCAAGTTCAGGAGTCTAGCTTTCCAATGGGCTTAAGCCCCCTCACCCCCCTCTCTATTTGCAAATTAAACACTACTTTATATAGGGTCTTCATATAAAGTGTGCTGTACAATCTTTGGCTTGTATCTGACAGTTTTAACCTAGGTTTCTAACATACCTATGGAAGCTAGGAGATCAAAGATTGCAGGATTATCTTTTAGTCCCACTCTTTATTTTATTTTATTTTATTTGCTTGCTTTTCTGTTAGTCCTACTCTTTATTATTATTTTCTCTATGTCTATGGATATATATTTATCTGCCAACTAAAAATAAACTTTCATGCTTTTGGCTCTAATCCCTAAAAGCTTACATCACAATAAATCAATTAGTCTACAAAGTGACAAGATTCCCTTTGTGTTTACTTTATCCATTGTTTTTAAGATGCATGCAGTTGCTCCTTTCAATAGTTACTAACCTGTCCTTTATTAGGTATACTCATTGAGGATGTCATTTTAATGACCCAGAAAGTAGAGTAAAGGTTATTTAGGGATTCATGCTGCTGCTACGAGGAGATAATCTTGTCATCTGTAGAAATTAGGGGTGCTTCCTGTTCAAACACAACACTACCCCGCTGTGGGATGTAGGAAAAACAGGTACAAAACATGCATGCTGTCATATGTGAAAAATCACATAGACAACAGTTTTCCTTTGTTCCTAAGATCAAATTCCCTCCACCTCAAATTAGGCAACTTTTAAAAAACCATGACTTGATGTTTGGAAATCTGTTGGGTTTCATACTCAAGTGTGGAGCTCCATCAACAGCAGTTTATTCCATCTGGGTGCAGTAGTTGCTGTATGGATTTTTTATTTTGAAAATATAAGCAATTTAGTGACACCAGGTTCCAGAAAAATAGGTGTTTTGGTCATCAAAACCCTATATACATTCTGACCATTTTGTGTTGTATTTGCAAACCTTTCAAACATCCACATTTAAAATGTACTTGCAAGGGTTGATCTTTCATATTAAAACAGGTAAAGTTGAAGAAATGCCTATAGGGATGCCACTTGGAGGAAAAGTAAAAATTAACTAGGCAACAAACTTGTAAACACGCCAGGCAGCCTGATTTCTGATACTGTAGAATCTTAAACCTTTTGCTGTAGAGAAACATGTGACATAATTGGGGCAGTTTACACTAGCTGATATTCTTCCAGAAAGCGATTGTCATTATTTTGTAGACTGCTTTTACATCACCACCACTTTGAAAACAACCCAGTGCTAGTATCAGTTTCGGATACAGTTCATGGAGCTGCAACTAGCTGGCAAGATTTATTTATACTTTCATAAATAAGTCTATCCAATAGAAACTGTTGCAATTATGATGCAATTAATTGTTTCTTTTTAACTGAGTATAGCAGAATTAAGTACTCTTTCAATTAGATGTACTTAACTAGGTTATTCTATGCTATCAGTATGAAACAGTTTACAAAAGTCTCTTTTTTTGTACGCAAAGATACGATAGCAGGAATGTTTGTTCCAAAATGTTGAGATGGTATTATTATTATTTATTATTATTATTATTATTATTATTATTATTATTATTACTACTACTACTAAGTAAAGGTAAAGGTACCCCTGCCCGTACGGGCCAGTCTTGACAGACTCTGGGGTTGTGCGCCCATCTCACTCAAGAGGCTGGGGGCCAGCGCTGTCTGGAGACACTTCCGGGTCACATGGCCAGCGTGACAAAGCTGCATCTGGCAAGCCAGCGCAGCACACGGAAACGCCGTTTACCTTCCTGCCAGTAAGCGGTCCCTATTTATCTACTTGCACCCGGGGGTGCTTTCGAACTGCTAGGTTGGCAGGCGCTGGGACCGAGCAGCGGGAGCGCACCCCGCCACGGGGATTCGAACCACCGACCTTTCGATCGGCAAGCCCTAGGCACTGAGGCTTTTACCCACAGCGCCACCCGCGTCCCTTTACTATTACTACTACATTATTATTAAATTTGTATATCACCCTTCATCCTATGATCACAGGGGTGATCTACAGGGGTGTGGCTTACAACACAGTAATACAAAATGAAAACCCAAATGCACAACAAGAACAAACCAACAACCCGTTCCCCTTATGAAAAATGACAATTGCCATAAGGAAGTGGCAACATGACAACTTTGGGGACCTTTGAGAAGGAATACCAACAGAACTCATCTAACAACAACCAAAAAAAGGATTGAATTCACATAACACAAGAAGTTTAAAGAGCTGTTAGATACACTGGGTTAGAGAAACATGGGTACATTTTAGGGCATCCTTAATTCTTCAACAACTGAAGATGGAAAATGAGTATCTGAGAACTGAGTACCCCAAATCCTTATTCCAGGCATCTTATTGCAATAATTGACATTCAGGCACATTCCACATAGCACTTTGAAACTGCAATGGATCAGCTGGCTGGAGAATACATACTCTGGGCTTTTTTGTGCTGGATGCAATATCCCTGAAATTGAAGTGTATCCTGACAGCAGATGTTTAGATTCTATGTAATGAGGAACAACTACCTTTGATAGAATGCAATAGCACCAAAACAAGCTGGTGTCCCAACATCAACTTCTTTTGTCAAGGTGAAAGATTGCAATGTTCAGCCTCCACAATTGCAAGCAATTATCCCAACACTTCTCACTCAAGTCTTGCCAAGCAAACCCACGTGCTATCTCTCGTATTTTAACTCATAACAAGCAAAGATTTCTGTATTTAATGATCATATTTTCATAAAGCCTCTAGACAGTTTCCTGTTTGCAAGTTTTCTTATGGGCCTACTTTAGGACCCCTCAAACTAATTTTTATTGGAGACCTAGCCCATTCAGTTGCACCAAGTCCTTAACCAACCTTAGCATTTCATACTACGTCCTCTGCTCCTATAAACCTCACTTTGCCTTTATATCCTTTCCCCACACAACATTATATCTCATTATGCTATCAGCAGCCTACCATCATAAGAACCTATGGGTGCTGCCTCTCCTGCTACCGCTGTTTTACTATGTAAAAACACTGCGCAATTGCTGTTGATCTATTTTGTCATAAGGATCACTGTAACGGGAAAGCATGGAACTTTCTTTTCCCATGTGTGAGGTGCACTGACATGGATGGGGAGGGAGGATAAATCTAATCATGCTTAGAGCTAGCTGTGGGACCTCAAAATGCCACAGGGTGTTGTATCCTATTTTTTCCACGAAACAGATCTGCCATACAAAATCCACAGTTAGATGAATAAATTATTCCATTTAAAAAGGGGGTTTCATACTGTACAAGGTGGAGGGGGGGGAGAGAAAACTTTACTTAAAAACAACCACCACTTTTTGACTCTTACCTGAATTATTTGTGGGAAATCAACATGTTCCTCAGTGCTTCATGTTTGATAGACCTTTGCCATAAATATTGTTTTTTCCAAAGACTTTCATGCTTTCTCCTCCCTCTGCTTGTAATCTTACATTAGGTACGGAAAAAATAGAAGACACTGCAGGGAAAAGATCAAATTCAGGCATTTAACTTTTAAAGTTTTTAAAGTTCCAAGGCACTAAAATATTCACTCCCCCCACAAACTTAAAAGCAAGCAAGAAAAAGCCAGCAACTTATTTTTAAATGGAAAATTGTGATCCAACATTCTTATGAAATCAAGACAAGTTCCCATGCTATTCTTTCATCCCAGGCCAGGGAGTTCTTGCAATCAGCCCCTAAAGACACTTACTAATGGCTTGAAAGAACTGTTGGGACAGCCCCTCCCCCTGCTTTTCAGGAGTTACTTAAAGACCTGTGTGGCATAAGGAAAAGGCAGAAGAGGAGAATTCAGGACACCTTATGCAACCAGCTCCTGATTACATTGCCAATAATAAGAGAGAATATACTATTTCTGTTTTATTGGCTGCTGCCATTCAGGACCTACTAACAGTGCTTGCCTGACTTAGATTCTCTTGGAGTAGCACCTAGCCGTGTTATTTGTTTCTTCATTTTTAATTTCTTTCTAAAAATAAAAAAATCTAAGCCCCAAATGGCAGGGTTCTTAATAAGGTGGTAGAACCACCTTTGATAGCAAAAGGCAACAGGCACATATACAATCTTCGTGCTGGGGTGCCACAGCCTTAAGATTGCAGAGAAGATAAATGCTGCCTGATCTTAGGAGCAAAAGTCAGCATTTCCACTCAGCTCAGTACTGGGGTGGGGCTCTCTGTCTGCTTGCATGGGCCTGCACTGACCCGTTTTATTTATTGTTTGGTTTTCTCTTTGGCTCTGCCCACTTCAGCCTCTGGCCCCACCTACTTCCACCTTTGGAACATGGTACTTGGACATTAAAATCCAGCTCTCAGGCCATGGATTAAATTAATAAGAGTAGCCACAGTAAACATTACAGCTGATTTATGGAGTGTCACCACAAGGATGGGATTCTTTTTAGCAATGTGGTTGTATATGCCATAATGTTTACACTGGCTCCAGCGACTATGGCCTTAGCTCAAGTTCACATTAAATAATCAGTTCTAAAATGTGTTTGCAAATTCATTACAGGATATTGGATATCTCCAACTATAAAAAAAGAAGGACTGCCCACTTGCGGAGTTCTTCACAAGGTCTCTGGGTTAGAAGGAACCGAGTGTATGTGTAGATGAATTCCACGATGAAAGGTCATCATCTTTACCTTTAACATTGAAAAATGTGTATGGTTCCTTACTAGTATTATACTGGATATACTGTACCCACAATTAAAATTAATGCAACATTTAAGTGGGAAATATTTTCAGGTGCATAGAGAAAGCATCACAACTAGTTACCAAAATCACCTAGATTCTAGCCACCAAAATCCCATCAATTCACAGTGTAACCCTTTTTTTGCCAAAATATACAACTTCATTGTTTTTTAAAAACATGATTGCAATTTCTATCCATGCATACCAAATGAAAACAATTATAGTATTTGATACAGGGATTGTCCCTTCTTGCATCTTTATTTATGCTCCATAATGATTATCTGCTAGACACAGAAATAGTGTTTCTGTAACTCTAAAATTTTACTGGAGGCATTTAGCAAAACCTTGCCTTAAAATATAATGATTTTTCATCTTTATTCTCCTCCTTCAAAAGGTTTCACTGCTCCTGATGTTTAACGTTATGCAAAGACGTGTTTCTGCCAATGAATATCGCCTTATGGTTATGCTTCTGCAAATAACCTGCTGTGAGCTGATAAAAGGATTAATGCTGCCAAAATTCTTAATCTGTGAAATTACAAATTAAATTCTCATATTAAAAATACCACCCTGAGGTATTTTTTGTGGTTTTAATTCCCCTCTGGTGTTCTGCATACATTGTGCTTGTTAATGACTAGGACAAGACTGTCTCTGTTGGCAGCCTGCTGTACAGTGATAATGTGTAGGCATTTACTTCACAGATAGAACCGGATTTAACCACCAACTGATAAACTAAGTGGCAAGTGGGTAATAAGTCCATATTAACTGAAAAGTATTACTACAGAATTCAGAATTCATAGACTATCAAAATCCTGGCTAGACTAAAATGTACAGTCAGAAAGGATTGAGATGTCACCAATGTAGAGTGATATTAAGTTATCGTCTTTTAAACTGACTAAAAAAAAAACACCATTGGTATTTTTGTTGTCTAAGTACTCATGAACTAACAAATTAGACTTCCAACAAGATAGCAGACTTCTCAACAAGCATCATTAAATTGCACCTGGGTACTTTGGAAAATTCTGATTAAATCTTGCAATAGGCAAAAGACCCTATGAGTCAAGAAGAGGGTGTACTTAGTCCCTCAAACTGGGGCGGGTTGAAGAATGTAGCATTTGTCTGAAATAAGGCAAAATGCAATGTCTAATTACTGGATGAAAATTTTTCAGTTCCTGAAAATATGAGCTTCTACTAGAGTAGATGTGCATGTTTTTTGGAGGAGGGAGGGGAAGAATAGTATGTTTATGTGAATTACTAAATCTAAACTAAATCTTAATGAGATCCTTTATACCGGTAGTTCTTAGCTGCATCTCTAAGAGGACACTTTGGGAACACAGGAAAATTGGAAGCTGCCTTATACATACTATTAGTTCATCTAGCATATCTCCAGAATTTCAGACACAGGCCTATCCCTACCTGGAGATGCCAGGGATTGAGAGTACCTAAAGCCCATCGACTTCTGAGATCCTTCTCTGACTTTATTTTCCAGAAAATCTCTTTTGGTATCCAGGGGCAACATAAATGGAGTGTGTGTGTGTGTGTGTGTGTGTGTGTGTGTGTGTATCACTGCCATCATAGAAAACCTGTGAGATAGGCTGAGGCGTAGGAACACATAGGCATAGGAACAAGACAGTGTTTAAGTAATTAAATGACAGCTGATTAGCTGCAGGGTTAAGGGAACATAGAAAACTGTCATGCTTACTGAGTCAAGAGTACTGGTTTAACTAGTTCACTGACTGGCAGTGGCTCTCTAGGCTTTCAGACAGGAGTTTTTCTTAGATGCGCCTGGAGATGCCAGAACTGAACCTGGGAGCTTTTGTTGTGGGATGTAATCCACTGGTGCAGTCAAATGCAACATTCCTTATTTCCCTAGAGTGGGCACAGGCAGGGGGACATCCAGTCAGTGTAACTTCCTGTTCCACTGGTCTGGAGCTTCTTCCCCCTGCATGTGACCTGGGAGATGGGCGTGCCTCTGGCTGACTCCATAAAAGAGCAGAGTCATGCAGCCATTTTCTCAGGTCATCTGTTTTGTCTTTCTATTGTCTTGCTGTTCTTTTGCTGCCATGCTGCTCTCTTGCAGCCATTTTTTTTGTCTTAATGTAATTTTGCTCTCTGCTGGCTCTTAGCCAGCAGCCCATGAGTTCCATCTCCATATGAGATAAACTCACAGTTTCTTTGTGTAACTACCAAGTAAAGTCTGCCTTTCAGGGATCAAAATCGTGAACTGAAATGTGGGTAAACTTTTTGTTACTTTACTCAGAAACACTCTTGTGTCTTTATTTTTTTTAAGAGGGATCAAAGGGGACACGAGGAAATAAACTTACCTAAGAGATTCAAACGAATCTGCAAACTAGCTTCCAGCTATATTGAGGGGAATTTGCTCTGCTCCATCACTTACTAGCGTGAGTGAAGGAAGGATAATACTTATTCAATATATCCTTTCCTACTATCCTTAACATCCCCACATTTGTATGTAAGGCACATGCTCTACCACTAAGCCATGGCCCTTCCCTATTGGAGCAATTGGGTCCCATAAGTACCACATTCCACAGTGCCCAAGGGCTGATTTCATACACATATCATGTCAACAAGTTGCGCTGGCTGTTCTCAAGTACACACTTATGCATACAAATGTTAATACAAGAACTGGGTAGTTAGTTTTTTCACAGCAATTGTCATGCCTCCATGATCACAGAACTTTCTGTAAACCAAGTTATTTGCTGTTTAGCGCACACATTAGATCTGTAAATGCCTAAAAAGCTTTGCAACTAGAGATGTAGAATTTCTGAAAAAACTGAAGTCAGGGTGGAGGGAACCTGTTTTGTTTCCTGTTCCCCAACCCCACCCCAAAATATGCAATTCTTATTTTTTTTAGCAGATCAAATGTCACTTTGTTGCTTTAGAATTAAAAGTGTTGGTGCTGACCTTTAAAGCCCTAAACGGCCTCGGTCCAATATACCTGAAGGAGTGTCTCTACCCCCATCATTCAGCCCGGACATTGAGATCCAGTGCCGAGGGCCTACTGGCAGTTCCCTCATTGCGAGAAGTGAGGTTACAGGCAACCAGACAGAGGGCCTTCTTGGTAGTGGCGCCCACCCTGTGGAACACCCTCCCTTCAGATGTGAAGGAAATAAGCAGCTATCCTATTTTTAAAAGAAATCTGAAGGCAGCCCTGTTTAGGGAAGTTTTAATATTTAATGCTGTATTGTTTTTAACACTCGATTGGGAGCTGCCCAGAGTGGCTGGGGAAGCTCAGCCAGATGGGCGGGGTATAAATAATAAATTATTATTATTATTATTATTATTATTATTATTATTATTATTAGGACCTAGCCTTCTGTCAGTTTATGAGCAGGCAAAAGCAATAAAAGCAGGAAAAACCACCAGCATTACAGTAAAAAAAGGAGAAAGTTAGTATGTATTCTATTCATCTAAGTCCTACTCATTGAAATTAGTGAACCTAAGCTGGTAAAGTCTACTAGCTTCAGTAGGTCTACTATGAGTAGGACTAGGACTGAATACCACTCATGTTTCTTTCAGTCCTCCAAAATGTTAAGCACTCATTTCCATTAACAGAGTTGGAAAATTGGGGGAAGGGACCAAGACTCAGTGAGTACTACATAAAATTTAATCAGTCTGATTTCCTAAGCTATGACTACCAGTTCCTACTTTTTCATATTTGTCATCATATTTATCATGTACTTCTAAAAACTGAAGTTTTACCCAGACTGAAACAAGCTTATCTACCCTTTCACATTTCATAGTCCAACATTTTCCCCTTTTTTGGGGGGGGGGAGAACAAAGAGGCTTCTGGGGGGAAATGTCCCCCATTCCCCCACCTAGGCCCTCACATATCTAACTGCAACAGGTCTGAACAAGCCTCGTTATTTCTCCAAATGTGCCTGAGAAATCCAAATAGTATAGTGCAATGGGGTTGAAAGAGAAACGTAACTCACTAAGCAAACGTGACCAGTTAAAAAGGTACATCCTCAAAGTGAAATTGATTTACACCAATTTTATATTGGTAAAATTATACCTGCCACCTCATTCAATGTAAATATGGCTTTGCCTGAATGTGCTGCAATGACTTTTTAAGAACACTAAAGTAAATAAAAAATCCTTGCTAGTTAAAAAGAAAATTGGCAGCATCTTGTTGGGATCATATTACTTATAATAACGTTAATACATTTTGTTTAAAATGAAAAAACAAAGGACAGTATTTGAATGTTGAAAGCATCCTCAAGCTATAAGAAAAAGAACTCAAGTTTATCTTTCATATGTTTAAATCCTGCACATTAATCAATTGTGTGCTTTGTGTTCTTCAGTCTTTTAAATACAAAAATCTTTTTAAAATTGTTATTATTTTGGCATATATAATGTTTGAGAATATCACTGGATTATTGTCCCGTGCACTGCAGCATGTTAAAAAGTGGTGCATATTATGAAGTAAAAAGCACTAAATATGTAAATTATATTTCCCTCTCCCTTCCTTTATGGCATTTCAAATAATTCTCTTTACTGCACATATAATCAAATACAAAGATATATAGCTACATACTGCACAGTAGAGATAGCAAGGGAGAGTCCATTTTTCCTGTGTCAAGCAAAGTATGGAATTTGAACTGCAGAATCACACACACACACATTTCCTTGCCTTTATTCTATGTGGATGTTTTGTTATACTCACTGTCAGTTAGTTCCCATAGCCGTGGGGGCAGGTCACTGAAATACTCATGGCTGAGAGCTGCCTGTGCTGACAATCTGTTCTTTGGGAAACACTGGAGTAATTTGGAGGCCAGATCCTCAGCATGATTCACATAGCTTAGCCTTAAACATAAGCAGAGAAAAATTAGTGAGACAACAAATAAAAAAAGAGAAACTACTCTCACTGGTTATGCCATATATAACGATATCAAGGAAAGCAGAAATATAGAGCCAGGTCCATGTACCTAGCCAAATTCCACCGCTGTATCTTACATGGCTTATTCACAGCCATTGGCAGTAGTTATAGACATTAAAATTTATCATTTCACTTTAGTTACTGTCCTTTTAGTTGTTAGCAGACATTTTTGAAGTAAGCAGAGTGCAGAGACAGTGGCTCCTTGACTTTCAAGATGCTACAAAGCCAAGGACCTTCACCTCTCTGCTACAGTTACTGTAGAAATTCAGTGTCCTCTCAACATTCCCCACCCAACATCTCACATTTCTAAGCAGAAATCTTTGTGGAAGACCCTTACTGCAAAAGGAAGGGCATCTCATCATCTGTGCTTTCTGGTGAATGGAGGGGAAAGCATATAAATGCCCTAACCTTTACAGACCCCCCCCCCTCCAATTCTTCTATCATCATGTTTTCCCAAAGCATAACACATCAAAACCCTGCCAACTGTTCATTCTGTTTGCTCCAGATTTCCCCTGAAGCGAGGGATGCCTACTGATTTATGGCCACCAATGAAGTGATGGGAGCTCACCCTATGGAACACAGTGCTCTGAAACAGATAAAATAGGTTCATACCTCTCGATCCCTCAAATTGTGAAATAAACTTAATTCTGAAAAACTGTGGAATACCTTTTCAAGTAAGTCTATTTGCACTTGATGTAGCAAGAAATAATTTTAGTTTTCTTATGAGATTGGTTTTAGACTGAGATAGGCTTTTGTTTTTGTTTTTACGACACAGCCTAACATTTTGTTAGCCTGCTCTTGAATTTGTTGGTATTTCTATGTAGGCTACAGTCAAGCCATGAGTTTCTGTATCTGTATGTTGGAATCTGGCTACGTTATTATACTTAGTTCCCACCAAAATAAATGGGATAATAATCAGCTTTCATGTCGATTTCAATGGGATCTCAATGCAATTTATTTATAGGTTGGTCCTGTAAATATTTACGCACAAATTAAGTGCCACCAAGTTTAACTGAATTGTTGTAGAGGACATATACAGTTTTTCAAAATCAACTGCTATTCTTTTCTGCATATTCAGTTTGAAATACAAACACAGGCCACAGTGTCACCTACCAACTAGACTCCAGTTTTACAAGAATTTGTATTCAAATGGTGGGAATGGTTCCATTCAGCTATTCTTGACATTTACAAGAAAACACTTCAGAGTGAAGGGCACTAGTAAATGTCAGTACATAGATTGCTCACAAAGACACAGTTGGCAGACAAAGGTAGAGAAAAGCATATTCAAATGTCCACGTATATGGGCTCATAAAATAATTATAATATAAATCTAAGTAACTTGGCACAGTATCCTTGTAGGATTAAGCCAAACACCCATCTCAAATTCAACTGCATGGCTTTAAAGCACCAAAGTATATTTCCAAATATAAGTTAGTAAAGCTATATGCAGAAGTTATCTGATTTTCAACAAGAGCTATTAGGTGTTCATTGCTGAAATAAAACAATTACATCTTTATTAAAAGATTAGTCTTCAAATTTCTTCCCACCAGTAATGTTTCTGTCGCAGAATGGATATAGAAAGGATAAAATGTGTACAATGTATTTCAAATGAGCAGATCTTTTATGCATACTAAAGGAAAGTCAACCACAGGGGAGTGGAATCAGGGGGGAAATTGACTCATTGCATCATAGAACTGGAAGGGACTTCTAAGTTCCTCTAGTAGTCCAACCCCTGCCAGTGCAGGGAAACCACTGCTATAGCACCCTGAACAAGCAGCATTCAGCTTGTGCTTAAAAGTCTCTAATAAAGGAGAATATACAAACTTTGAAGGCGTCAATTCCACTGATGAACAGCTCACACTGTCAGAAGGTTCTTAATGTTTATGCAACAACAACAGCATTATTCAAAAATGCATTTATTGTATTTTGAACCTGTTGGTTTGGGTCCTGCCCTCTAGAGCTGCCTTTCTCAACTTTGTGTCCTCAGATGTTCTTGAACTACAATTTCCATCCTACCTGACAAATGACCAGGAATAATGGGAGTTGTAGTCCAACAACATCTCCCAAGGTTGAGAAAGGCTGCTGTAGAGCAACAGCAAAAAATTGACTCTGATATATACATGTCAGTGTAATCAATGTGATGCCCTCCAGATGGTGTTGCACTACAACTACCATCAACTCCAACCAGCATGACCAATAGTCAGGGATGATGAGGGCTGTAATCCGTCACACTGCTAACTCATATTTAACTTGTAACCTATTAATATTCCTATATCCTTTTCACATGTATTTCTGTCAAGCCAAATGTCACCCATACTTGTTGCTATTTCTTTCTTCCTAATATTTATATACCACCCAGTGGTAAAAGTCCTCTGGCTGGTTCACAAAAAAATAAAATATAAAATACAGAAGGAAACTAAAATCTAACACAGAATAAAACCAGCACCAGAGAATTATATCCAGTACATCAAACATTAAAAACAGTAAAAAAATCTAATCTAAAAAATACTTTCCAAGGTGACTATATTTTAGCTCCAAACGCTTCTCACCTTCAAGCTATTTCATCTGCTACCCACAACAGTGTTCTAAATGCAAGCAAATATGCATCTGAAACTCTCTAAGGGAAGAACCAATTTTTTGGGGGGGAGAGGAACTAGGTTAATGTCCAGAAAGGGTTAAACACCTTTTCCCACCTAAGACTTCTCAACTCATATTTGACAGCTTTTATTTTCTGCTGAGAAAACAATCATCAGCCTGCATTATATGCATCCATAGTTTGTCTCAAATATCTTTAAGATGTACCCAACAATTTACCTACTAGAAGTCAGGCAGCAGTCCTTTATCAAAGACAAACAATATTTAATCTTAGTCTCTATACATAAACTGACAAACCACCAAAGAAACTAGCTACTGAATCTAACATGCACCTTGCTCTACTTGGTGTCAGAGTAGAATTTAATAGAATATAATTGTGTGTCTAAGGCACTGCAGCATGTTTCATTTCTCAGCAGTCTATACTGGTATGTGTGATACAGTAAGCTTCAATGCTGATGCTTCACTTGCTTCCGCACTAATTAGAAAGCAATAGTGGTTGGCCACGATAGCATAATTGCAATGGAGTGCTTTTACAGATGAGAACAATCAAGTACTTACTACAGTTGTGACCATTCAATAATGTAATTAGCACTACTGGAATGATCTTTAGAACAACCTAATCTGCAGGTATCTGAAAAATGACCAATACCATTTAAAATGTCTTAAGAGCATGTTTAAAGACAGGAGTGCCTGGCGTGCTCTGGTCCATGGGGTCACGAAGAGTCGGACACGACTAAACGACTAAACAACAACAAACAAAGAGCATGTTTGGCTGAATTGGAAGTTAACTGCAACTGTTCCTTAACACAATTTGCAAATAAGCTGTTGGCTTATTATTGCATTACTCCCCCCCCCCCTCACAAAACTCTTGATCACAAGCATTTGATTTAATTTCATAGAGAGCAGACTGGGTTTCTTCCTATTGCAAAGAGGGTCAATTCTTGGTCAAGCTGAACATGACTAGGATTACTGAAGCCCTCAAAGGGAAAAAAAGATTTGGGCATGTGCACTGAACCTCTGAACTTATGGTGCTTTGCTGGTTAAATTAAATAAGGGACAGAGGTCAAGTTCACTTTCAAAATCAAGGCCTGGTTAAAAAACAAAGATTAATCCTGTATATATTTTTGACAGCAAATTAGGAGAGCACTTCTGAAGGTTACCCACAACATGCCAGCATTTTCTGATTCAACAAGTACTACAACCCACTCCTTTGCTGGTGAAACTCAAAACAACATATTCAGAACACTTTGAAATACTGGTTGTTCAATTAAAAAATATCACTATGTCTGACTTCAAAATTTCCTTAGTTTGGCATTATCCCTGCTTGAGAGAAAAAAGTAGCTATACCAATGGGAAGACTTGAATGGCAACCAGCTAATATACTCAATTCCAAGAATTTTAGTCTTCAGCAGTTTTCTGTTTAGAGTATCAGCACAATTTGAACGCATCAACGTAAAGATCTAAAATCTGTAAAATTATGCCACCAGAAAGAGTACACTATGAATAGCTCCACTGAAATAAAATGACTAGTCCAAACTAGAAAGCAATGGCAGAAGTTTATAGGAACAAAAGGTTCTCTTAGCAGAGGTGATGCTACCCTATGATACTCCAATTATTGTTCGATTCTAATGAGTCCCAGCCAGGAGGGCCAATGACAAGGGAAGATGAAGGGCCACAGGGTAGCCATCTCCATCTTACCACAACAACCAATGTCCTGTTCAGAAAATCTGTTGCTTCCAGCACTTAGGAAGAAGAGTCTACTTTGCCATTAACATTTTGAGTATCTTATTCAAGCAGAAACAGAAACCATGTGGTACAGCTCTTAAACTATTGTACTATACAGGGAATACCCATGAGGCAAGGTGAGGATCCACAGGGGCAGCAGAGCCAGCCTCCAAGGAATGCATCACCCACTGCTGCTGCTACCATTGTGGTCAAATCTCCTCATGCCACCTCTACAATGGCCTCTTGGAAAATAGGAGCTGCTGGTCTCCTGTAAATTTTTATTCCCCCTCGTTTCTGATGTATTCACTCACCCCTTCTTCCTGGGAAGGGGCAAAATTTTGTGGTTTGCCTCAGGCACCAAAATGTATTGGGCTAGTATTAGTACCATAGTTTATTTTTATTATAAAATCAGTATAGAATGCCCTTGAGATACTGTTATGAAGCGGTTTAAGATGTAGTAAATAAAACTATCATGCTCTGTTGATCTATTAGATGCTCTGAGCCCACAGTATTTTAACTATGTTAGTGTAAACAGTAAATGTTACTGGTATGGAGTTACTTAATAAGTATTTCACATTTTTAAAGAATTTACTTACAACTTAAAGACTTATCCAATTTTGTATTGTGGCCCCACAAGGAAAAGGGGATATAAAGGAGATTTATAAAATTATCAGTGGGAGAAAGTGGCTAGAGATGCGCTATTCTCCTTCTCTCATTATACTAGAACCTGGGATCAACTAATGACCCTTGTGAGATTCAGAACATACAGAAGGACATACTACTTCACATAGCATGTAGTTAGGACTTTGCTACAATAAAATGTGGTGATGGTCAATATCCTAGATGCCTGTAAAAGAGGATTAGACATGGAGGATAAGGTTATATACATACTACTTCCAGAATCAGCAGCAGCATGCCTCTGAATAACAGTTGCTCAGGAATAAAATGGAGAATGAGATATTGCCCCCATTTCTTCCTTGTGGGCTTCCTTTAGGGCTTAATAGAATCATAGAATTGTAGAGTTGGAAGGGATCCCAAGGATCATTGAGTTCAATCCCTTGCATTGCAGGAATATGTAGCCGGCCCATATGGGAATCAAACATGCAATCATGGCGTTATCAACCCCATGCTCTAAGCAACTGGGAGTGGCTTCTGACTGGCCACTGTGGAGAGGATACCAGACTTTGGTAAGATTCAGCAAAGCTTTTCTTTTGTTCTTATAGAAGATTCTCAGCACACGTTTTAAGTATTTGTAATGTATAACTGTGTGTGTGTGTGTGTGTGTGTGTGTGTGTGTGTGTGTGAAGTCCACAACACTTTAAAAAGTGGTAACATTCAATGATGTTCTTGATAGTTGTTGTACCTTTCCTGGTACATGATCTTAAGGAGCTTGTTTTATCACGTTGGCCACTGACCATGGACTATTTTGAGTACATGCAAGTGATTAAATAATAATGAACACCATAGTAAAATATACAATTCTTGCTGCCTATAAATAAAAAATCTATCATGTGGAAATAAGCCTCTGACATCAAGCAACCATGTATTAAATGAAAGTGCTGGGGAAATAATATCCTCTCTTGTCTCTTGTCAATATTTGTCACAATTTTGCTGCTCTTCTTCCTGATGCTTTCTGAATAGCCTTTATTGTGTAAACTGGAACTGTGAAGCACAAAAATGTGGTGGTATTTGTCAAAGCTTAAAGAAGGGACCTAGTTCACATTTAAGGATTTGGACTGTGAGAACAATGCCATTTCAAATTTTACATTTAAAAAAATATATCGGAGAGAAAAATGTGTTTTTCAAGATACTTTAATTATATAGCATCCTCCAGCCCCTCACCACTTTGGGATCTAGAAAGATTTCAACAATGACTTCCTTTCAATTTGCACACCAGTCAGTCAGTTATCTTAATTCTTTCAGCATTCCAGTTCTTCTAATATTATTCATTATTGCATACGAGGGGGGAAAGATTACTTACACCATTACGGATTTTTTTTGAAAATGTGCAAGATTTGTAGTGTGAAGGTTGCAGGCTAGCTATGAACATAATTTAAATGGAACACTACAACTCTGTGGCTTCTCTTAATTAGAAGCTGCTCTTTTCTATATATATATATATATATGCATTAAAGGGTACATCTCTTCTAACCTGGAGAGGGCTTTAAAGTCCTCCTTTGTCCATCACAGCAAACTGAATAGAACAGCTTTAAAAAATAAACAGAGCTAAAATAATTACTAAAAACATCATTTTATAGGCTATTATTTCTCCAGTAAAGAGAGAATGAATCTTTAATCCTGAGCAAAAACTCTTCAAGGTTTATGTTCTCTATAAACCTTTCACTGAGAATTTAAAATATATGTTACTAATGCAATAAATGCCCTAACAAATATATCAGATTTTTCAGTTAATGCTTTTTACAGGCTTAAACTAAACTGAGTAAAAGAAAATCACCTTTTACAGTCTGACTCTTAAAGGAAGAATGCCTTTTTGTTATGCTTTTTAAAGAAGGCATGGTGAATTTATATCAACTTCACTGAATCTTGGGCATGATAAAGGGGGGGGGGGTAACACTGCAGTTACCATTCCATAGTGCACTTTCTTCACATATTTATTTCCTCAGTGACTGGACATGAGCCAAGGAGGAGCAAAAAAGGGGGAAATAAAAACTCCACAGGAATATCTGAAATAGTCTTAGCACATCATTCACTGCAGATCCCCCCTCCCTTCCAATGCACACACATTTGCTCTTCAGTAACTTCAATTGTTGGGCTTCAAAAGAAACTAAAGGAGAACATTGGATTTTAAATTTCTTACTGGTGAAAACGCTATGTCTCTAGCAAAGTTATCCTATTAAATCACTCTAAATGAAAGTGTGGCTGCCGTTACGAGCTGTCCAGGTTTTCATCTTTAAAATCAGCTCTGCTCTTACTAAAGAAACATTAGAACTCATAAATCTCATTCCCTGTCTCCTTTCTTAACATACAGAACTTGAAAACTCTTAATTTCATTATAATGTAAATAAGAACTGGTGTGTGTGTTCAGCAACTCCAGCAAGAGCTTCTGCCCTAAAAGGGTGAACCTATGCAGTCACTGCAGCCAGTGAGCATTCATCATTGTTAGCTACAAATCTTTCCAGCAGGGGATTTAGGTCTGTCACACTTGGAAGGGGGTTCTTGTCCCTGCCACATTAATCTTTTTTATTTCTTTTATTTAGTATCAAGTCAGGCTAATGAAGAACGTTTAATGATATAGAAAAATAGGAGTATTCCTTATTACTTCACATTCTTTATTTAACATACATGGCACTTCATTTGATTTGTATCAACTATCCCAAAGTTTCAAAGCTGTTAGCAACATGAGTCTTATCATCATATCCGTGGTCACAAAAAACAGCTACTCTACTGTGTCCAGAAGGCATTCTTATTTCAGCTCCAGTAAGAAGGATGCCTTACAGGCTACTTTGCATAGATGGGCAAACTCAATAGGATGCAGTAATTTTAGGAGTTGCAATGGAACATGGTGGGACGCGGGTGGCGCTGTGGGTAAAAGCCTCAGCGCCTAGGGCTTGCTGATCGTCAGGTCGGCAGTTCGAATCCCCGCGGCAGGGTGCGCTCCCGTCGTTTCGGTCCCAGCGCCTGCCAACCTAGCAGTTCGAAAGCACTCCCGGGTGCAAGTAGATAAATAGGGACCGCTGTATAGCGGGAAGGTAAATGGCGTTTCCGTGTGCTGCGCTGGCTCGCCAGATGCAGCTTGTCACGCTGGCCACGTGACCCGGAAGTGTCCTCGGACAGCGCTGGCCCCCGGCCTCTTAAGTGAGATGGGTGCACAACCCCAGAGTCGGACACGACTGGCCCATACGGGCAGGGGTATCTATACCTATACCTATAATGGAACATAGTATAGTGAGAAGTACGGTATATTGGGTTGAGACTAGGCTATTTATACAATTTTATTTAAGATTTGCAGGCTGCTCGCTAGCTAGCAAGGCCCTGTGGCCTCTAGCAATAGAGTATACCAGAAAAAAAGCCAAGCATTAACATGCTACAACAAAATAGTCTTCAAAAATCTCAAGGACAATCAGCAATGTCATTCCACACCAGTGGTGGCAACCAGTTGGTGCTGACTGTCACAGTGTGGCAGCAGAGGAGGAGAGAGCTTCACGTTATTATCTTTAAGTGCTGGGAAGCAGTGGTGGAGCGCCAATGCATCGTGTCAGTAGCTTGTGCTCACTACCAGGACAGTTCAATGTGCTTCCATAGTGCAGGTTGTAGTACCCCACATCTCCACTGCGGTCTCTCACAGTCGCCAAAAGCCATTGCAGTAAAAGGTAAAGGACCCCTGGATGGTTAAGTCCAGTCAAAGGCGATTATGGGGTTGCGCCGCTCATCTCGCTTTCAGGCCGAGGGAGCTGGTGTTTGTCCACAGACAGCTTTCTGGGTCATTTGGCCAGCATGACTTAACTGCTTCTGGCGCACCGGAACACCCTGACAGAAAGAGCGCATGGAAACACCATTTACCTTCCTGCCACAGCAGTACCTATTTATCTACTTGCACTGGAATGCTTTCGAACTGCTAGGTTGGCAGGAGCTGGGACAGAGCAATGGGAGCTTACTCCGTTGCAGGGATTTGAAGCGCCAACCTTCCGATCGGCAAGCCCAAGAGGCTCAGTGGTTTAGACCACAGCGCCACCCGCGCCCCTATCTGCAGAAATCCAGTTTGAAGGTAACTAACTAATCCACAATAGCCAGGTATCTGGCTTTCAGAAAGGGATACAGCTACCAAATCAACATAGGCAATTAAAAAAGCACTCCAGGCCCCCATTGCCACCTGATTAAAGCAGTGAATACAGGTTCAGGAGTATGCTCAAACTACAAACCTAGTTCTTAAGGGGGAGTCTAATTTCACTGAGAACAGACAACATAATATTCATATTGACAAAATCTTATGCCATCAAGAAGGAATCTGATAATAAATATTTCAGATATGAGAGTAATTAGGAAGCAGTCAACATTTATTTTATAACTCAGCCTGAGGACAAAAAAAGCTGCTGAGGGCTATAAACAAATGTACTACATTTGGTGAGATTACTCTGAAGTAAGTTGCTTCTAGGCTTGAAGATTCCTCATTAAAGGGAAATAAAAAGGCATAAGAAGGCATATGGCTGACATCTTATCTTGGTTTATGCATTGAAGGATTTAAGATTCACAAACAAAAAATGTGGTTGGTTTCACTGAATTTATGACCGAGTATTTCTGCAATGTGGAAATGCTGTAGAATCAATAGTCTGAGAAGCAAGTATTTTAATAATAATAATAATAATAATAATAATAATAATAATAATAATAATTTATTATTTATACCCCGCCCATCTGGCTGAGTTTCTCCAGCCACTCTGGCGGCACCCAATCAAGTGTTAAAAACAGTACAGCATTAAAGATAAAACATTGCACTTTGCAGTGATTGTCAACTACCTGATTACAATTGATAGTCATGATGATTCTCCATACCTAATTTGAAAGATTTTTTTTTTATTTTTTTTTGGTAAAAACACAGTGTGCAGCCAGGTGACTCTGCTGTTTAGACAGTCGTACTTGGACCTGGCAACTGACCTATCAGAAAATTGCACCACAGGCTTGGCTTTAAACTAAATCTGAATGTAATCACAGCATAACTGACCTTACATAACTATCTTAAAAATTAGGTTACTATCTACAAAGGCTTAATGATTTTAAGTATTTTTATGGGGTTCATGTTATGGCCACAGAACGAGACACTTTAAAGCACAATACAGTGAGGAATATAACAGCTTTCACATAGAATTTGTGCCTTAGGATATGAAAGTGACTCAGTGCCTAAAAGAAAAAGGTCAGCTCCCTTTGGAATCACTCGCTTATCTGCCCTCCAGCAATGACAGGTGCACCAATACTATTGTAAATTTATTTATTCAGAGTACACAACTAAATGGACAACAGTGGTAAATGGACACAACTAAATGGACAATGCAACCTTACATTTCATCAACAGCTCCAGTGAACATCCTTATTATTAAAAGTAATTATTATACATTTTAAAAATGGTACTCCTGTTCTTTATCCATTTCTATCCTATTCTTCTTCCCAAATGAGCCCAAGGTGACAAACAACTAGGTATAAACAATGCATTCAAAATAAAAACACATGTAAAACATTTTAAACAGTTAACAGCACCTAAAAGGATAATGAACACCTAAGAACATTTAAAAACCAGTGGCGAACATGCCTATAGGCTGCAACAGAGTAACAAAAACAACATGCCCAATTGTTTTTGTTTGTTGTTGTTTTTTGAAAAAAACAGGGACACCAGTGAACAGTATAAATAAAAATCATACCAAAAGGTAGGGGTACACAGAAGATCTGAAAACTATGATGGCATATGGATCTTGACTAGAAGTGTTGCTCAAACATAAACCCAAAACCTTGCATTTTCTACAAGTCATTGTACAGCATATTTTATTAAGATCTTTAAGAACCCTTTTTGGTAAGAGAGTGTAACAAAAATGTATACCTTCTGCGTATTATATGGATATTTATTCTGTGATATGGATGAGGCCATGGATTGTACTGGCAGTCAAAACAGGGTCCATATGTGACAAAAATTATTGTAATCAATATAGGAATTGGAATATTGATGATTATTCTGCTCTTATTCCATAGACCAGTGTCTACACGCTGTGATTGGCTGGCTGTGGGCCAATAAACTGAAGCGGAATCCTGAAAAGACAGGTGTATTGCGTGTCTTAAATTCTCATGTACAGGAGGTGGGGAGATAGATGTCCTGGTTGGAATCCCACTCCTCTGGAAGGAGCAGGTGTGCAGTTTTGGGGGTGCACCTGGATTCAACATTGTCATGTGAGTTCAGTGTTTAGGACTGCCATTTTCCTGCTCCAACTGCTTCACCAGCTATTACTCCATTTGGACAAAGATGATGTGGCCACTGTACTCCATGTTCTGGTAACTTCCAGATTAGATTATTTCAATATGCTCCACATGGGCCTGCCCTTCAAATACTAGGAAACTTCAAAGAGCCCAAAATAAAGTGTCCAGATTACTGGCTGTGGTTCTGTTTAGAGCTCACATAACCACTGTTTTGAAACAGCTGCACTGGTCGCCATTTCATTTCCAGGCTCATGCTAGAAAGGTCACAACAGACCCCTTTGTGTATTAAGATCAGCAGAACGTTGTTCCACTTTTCTTAGAAGTTCAGAGTGGTAGCAGACGAGTAGAGGGCATTCTCTGGGACAGCTCCTAAACTGTGGGATTCCCTCCCCACAGAGGTGTACCATATACCTTCATTATACAGCTTCTGGGTAATGCTGAGGACACATCTTTTTACCATAGCTTTTGACACTTGAGATGTGTGGTTTTCAGACCCACTGTATTTCTGTGATTGTAAGCTGTTAACTGTTTTTAAAGTGTTTTAATTGTTGTAAGCCACCCTGGCACCTTAGGATGAAAAGGGGGCAGTAATTAATAATAATTTTGAACAGAGCAGGAATATTATTTTCTTAGGTTCTAAATATATTGTCCATGGTTGGGGGACTGATTTTCATAGACTATTATTTAGCTGCAGTCATGCAAACAATGGATTCTGTTCTAATTTGCAGTTCTGAAAGGAGTAGTTTTTGCCACTTTGACGAGCCAGGTCTCCCCACATAAATAATAGAATACAAGCAGGGAGAGGGGGGAATCTAAACTCAAGGCTAAAATCATGCAAAAAGTGGTGAATCTCATGCAATTTTTTCCAGTAATTTTATGTTTAGAATGTTGCTAAATAATCTTGCTTTTCCAGAATAACTCAAATTAACTTGGATATGTCACACGGACTGGAAACTGGCTGACAACCATAAATGAAGGGTAAAGATAAAGAGAATCTCTTGATTCAGAGGGGAAATATCCAGCTGTGTGTTACAGGGATTAGTGTTATCCAGTTTTATTTAACATCTTTATTAATAACCTGGCAAAAATCTAAACAGTACATGAACTCACAGCAATGGTTACCCTAAAGTAGAAGGCACTGCAGAACCTCACTAAGGATATAACAAATAGGCATATAGAAAATAGAGAGGAAGAGGGGAAATTAGATTCAGTATAGAGAAAATTCAGAACCATCAAAACAGATATTTCAATGGAAGATATAAAGAACTAGTAATTTACAACATTCAAACATAGAAAAAGGAGAACTGGGAAAGAATCTTCAACAGCATGTCATGAACAAAGACAGCAAAAAAGTGGCATGGATGGTCGTCAGCTGTGATGAGACAGCTAAAAATCCATATAGACTGTTGGTGATGATGGTGATAAAGTGATATAGGAGATAAGCATATTCAGCTTAAAAGCGTAAGAACCACCCAGCTGGATCAGATCAAAGGCCCATCCAGTCCAGCATTCTGTTCTCACAGCAGCCAACCAGATGTTCTGGAAAATCCCAAGGAGAACATGAAGACAGTCGTACTCCTGCTTGTGATCCCAGCAATTTTTATTCAGGGGCATGCTTCCTCTTATGCTGGAGGCTTTATTGTCCTTTAGTTTTACTGCATCTCCTTTTAAAGCAGGTTGGTGGCCATGACTTCATATTGTGCTAGCAAATTCCTTGGTTTAACTATGTGTTGTGTGAAGTACTTCCTTTTGCCCACTCTGAATCTCCCAAATTCAAGGTTCACTGAATGACATCTAGTCAAAACATATAAAGCACAAATGAGGAAACTTCAGCCCTCCAGACTTTGTTGAAATGGCTGTCCTTTGCAGGGATGTCAGAGAATTCTGATGGAAACGGAAGGGGAAATTGCCTGTGTTTAGATATTTGCCCCATGTCCAGAACAGAAAGAAATCCAGCAAAAATTATTGCTATTTGCTGCTGCTTTCAATCTGAAAACGGTATGTGATTCATTATATTCCCCCAATTTGCATTGAAAGGAATGGAATGGAATAACATAATGACAACGAAATTTACATGAATTAAGTTATGTAATTTTACCACCAAGATGATTAATGTCAGTTTGGGTAGAAGACAAACTGCAGCAGAACAGAAACAGCTGGAAGGTAAAATGATGTCTTCTTACATCCTTTGTCCTATATGCTGATTCACAGCAGTCAGTATACTTTAAAGTGCTGAATAACTAAGAACAAATTTAAAAAGTATTCTTTGGTCCTATTTTCATAAGCCACACCTTCTATTCCACCCGGAAGCTTGCTCAGATATTCTATCTCCTGACATTGGCCTCTTCTATAGTTCACAGGAGGGTCCTGACTTTGGCTGGGTCCCTATTCTGCAGTTTATTCAATACAATGGTTTATCCAGACTACAATACATACTCAGCAAACACTAAAGAGCAAAAATAAAATATATTTAAGTAATATCAATGATTGTACCATATACACCCATATATTTCTCTGCATATATGTGAGACTATGATTTTCATTTACATCTCTCTGGATCACTTTATATGCAGAATTGTTCAAAAGAGATTTTGAGTAAGCACATCTACCTTTTCTCAAGTGTTGGGGTACTTGCTCTAAAACAGGAGTTGCCAACTTATGGCTCTCTAGATATTGTTAGACTACAACTCCCATCATCCATGACCACTGCCCATGCCGGCTGAGGCTGAGAATTGGAGTTCAAGCAACAGAAAAGTCACAGATAATCTCTGAAGTGATGATTATCTCAAGTAATCATGATTATATTTTTAAAAATTACTTATTATATGGTATTTATTAAACAAAACTGATTACGGGTGGCTGGAAAGGCTATTCTTTATTACTGAAATAAAAATAGTGACATTAAATGATGGCAAATGGGATTCTTCACTGTTTGCAATTTTCAAAGTGTTGCCTACTGAACTAACCCAAGTGCTCCCCCAAGTGTCCAAAGTGTTCCTTTAATTTTGACACAGTTGCAAAAAAGAAAAAACAAAAAAAATTCCTTCCAGTAGCACCTTAAAGACCAACTAAGTTAGTTCTTGGTATGAGCTTTCGTGTGCATGCACACTTCAGATACCAAGTGTGCATGCACACGAAAGCTCATACCAAGAACTAACTTAGTTGGTCTTTAAGGTGCTACTGGAAGGAATTTTTTTTTGTTTTGACTATGGCAGACCAACACGGCTACCTATCTGTAGCAAAAAAGAAAATTCCTGTTGTATTGCCTGATAATAGAGCTCATAATGCCAGGTACCAGAATTTGGTTTGAAAGACACAGCTACCTCAAGTTATATACTGCCTATGATATAATTATTCAGTACCTAACAAGTTAGAGGTCTAAATACATCTGCATGTTGTGCTAACAGCTTTATGTTTTATATATAAAGTATATAAAATATATTTAACACCTTAATACTCTGGATACAATTTTACACTGCCAAGTAAAATATGGGTCACTTGTATTATCAGCCCCAATAGCTTTTCATTATGAAAAGCCAAAGCAAACATAGACTTTTGCCAACGGTGTTCAAGGCTTCTTCAGGGTTGGTTCTGGATAGGAAGAGATAGCTTTTATCCACATATGTGAACATTCATACTTTAAACTAGAGTTATGTTGAACAGATATGAGTATTGCCTTTTCTCTTGGAGGAAAAACTGATATAGACTCTATAGTTAAGAACTAAACCTGTAGATAAACACAGCTGAAATCAACACATGGCAAAAAGTCATAGTGTTTTAAGGAGATTAAAGTGTTTCCTCTACAGATTCAAATGCAAAGTTTTGATTTTGTCTTATTCTGAAAAGGTTTCAATCTCCTTTTAAATTTCAGGAAAAGATTAAAATAATGTTGTGTTGTATAACTGTGTACATCCTGCCCTTTAATGTCCATGGTTGTGGTTTGTTCCCCAACTCTGCAAATCAAAGATTTTAAAACCAACTCCCAATCACATTATCTTAGTTACTATTATATTTTCCCTTAGAACTTCAACAGTTAAATGGAAAGTTTGGTACAACTTGATAAGTCTAAGGGGATGTAAATTTTTTTTATGTAATTCAACTCAAATTTGAAAATGTGCATCCCTTTTCACCAAGTCCAGCTAGACACATGGCTTGGCAAACATCTTCATCAAACAAATCCCATAAGTCTGCCAACGAGGCTCACCCTTGTATACTCTCCAGTTTTCAGAAATTACCACCTTTCAGAGTCAATTCACATTTTATAGGCATAAAACTGGAACTTCTCATAGGACTAGTCATACAAATATTAATAGCAATCTCTTTTTCTGAGTGTCCATCTTCACGTAGCCAAAATGGCACCACCCATGCGAAGGGGAGAGAGATATTATAGAGAACCCCTAGGTTACCAGGGAAAATTGGGGGGGGGGGACACCCAGGGACACCCACACCCACACCCCAAATGACATACAGTGGCCACACACTGCAGAGGATCTGTTTGGCTGTAGGGGGGGGGACAGAAAACCAGGGGGGAAAGGAATAGAATGGAACCTTGTAAAAGAAGAAATGGCTGGCCAGCTGAAATACTAAACTGAAGTACTCCGCACTGCAACATTTTTCTAGTCCCACTTGCTGTATATGAATGTAACCAAGCCCTCATACTGTTTATTTGAACTTAAACAAATGCATTAAACAAGCAGTTGACAAATGTTTGAAACCAAGTCAATTTCAAAACAACAACAGGATGTTTTCAATTAAAATGTTAATATAAACATCATTATCCACAGAGATATTCATAATCGGTAATACAACACTGAAATGTTTGCATCAGAAAAGGTGGAAATCCCTTCCATATTTCATGAATGTTTATGTAAAATTGGCAAACTAAATCTTTTCCATTTTGAACTACTGTACTATTGTGATAACTTTCATGCATTTATTCATCACATCATTTAAACTGAAGAACAATCCTTTTGCAAAGGCACACAAAGAGCTCAGAATATGTTAAGATAATTTTTAATAAGGATATTCTTTTGGCTTTTATTGTGATCATATCAGGACATTGGAAAATAAAAGGTACTAAGTTTAATCAGAATAATTTTCAGTAAGAGCTTACCAGAAATGTATACCTTATGCAAATTATACTTTTTAATCCAATGCTATTATTGACTTTATTTGCCCCATGATACGAATAAGTACACAGTGGGACTAAATACATCCCAGTATATCAGTTTATGTAGCCTATGGATTGTACTGTCAGCCAGAATAGAGCCTAGAAGTAGCAGAATCACCTTTAGGCATATGAGTATTTCCAGTTATTCTGTTCTTAATCCACTTACTCATCCATCTCCAACTAACCTACAGGTTCATAACCAGTATAACTTGCCTTTGTGCATTGTTAATTTCCTACAGTATATCCTCAAGCACAAAAATATACTTCTAACATTTGAGGCAAAAAGTAATCTGGGTAGCTTCTGATATATGAAATACAAACAATATTCCAAAATGTGAAGGGATATATATTCTTAATTAGGAAGGACAATTGGCAAGAAATCAGCAACATTGATAGAACATGATAATAAAAGACTTACTTATTCCAGGCTTGCCTAAGGTTTTTTGCACTGTACTGTGTAAACCGATCTGTAACAAAAAATAAAGATCTCCTGTTTTGTATGAACCTATATAGGAAACATACTTAAAATAGTCTAATAAATACAACAAATATAACTTATTGTGCGGCTCAGTCACATTAAAAAAAAATGTTAACTATTTTTTTAATACTGCTATTCAACACAAGTTTCCAAGCTATATTTAACACCCACCTACCCCAAAAGCTGAGAACAAACTACAACATCAACAGTAAAAGGAGTAACAAAAAAAGCTCAAGAAAACAGAATTAAATTCACATGATGCCTAATAATTATTCATGTAGGCACCAGCTGAATGCCTCTGGGAGATACTATTCCACAACTGGAAACCACCACTGAAAAGGCCTTGTCTCTGATTGCCATAAACTGCTGACTGTGGTGACATCCTAGAGCAGGACTTCTACTTAAGAATTTTTTAAAACCAAACAGGTTCCTAGGAGAGCCTCTGGTCCTTCAGAAATTTGGCTGCAAGCCTTCCAGAGTTTATAGGAAAAAACCAGCACCCTGAATTGTGCATGGAGGCCACTGATTTTTTTTAATACTGGTGAGGTCTTAAATGCAAATACCAGTCAATAATCTGGCTTAATAACATTATGAACCAGGACAGTGTTCTTCAACCTTGTGTTCACAGATATTGTTGGACTACAACTCCCATGAATCCATTGGGCTACCATCTAGGTAAAGAGTTCTAACCCAACAATATCTGGGGGCGCAGGGTTGAAGAACAGTACAGCAGGAAACTTTATACAGTCAGATTATATTTCTTGTACACAAACACATCCACTTGAGCATTTGTTTCATGGCTCCATATCCCTGATGAAGTAATCTATAACAGCAACAGGAAGAAAAATGAACTGAAACACAGGCTCTTGTGTAGAGACAAGCTGGGAGGTATGCAACCCATATAAACCTCTACTTGGATAAGAATAACCACAGTCCCACAATTACAGTAATTACTTGTTCCTTTGCCCATAATAGTAGCTCAAGAAACAAAAGTTCTTTATTGTTCACAATTCCTCAACCATCAGTGAAGGGAAAGAAGTACTAATTTTACTTTCTTCCTGTTTTGCAGGAGTAAGGGATGGAATTATTGCATGATTATTAGCCTGAGTTTCCCTATCCCTGCAGTAAAGCATGCCTAGCTTCTTCCTCCTTCATGTCTGGGTCCTGGGCCGGATACAAAAACAAGAGAGAAAATAACCCACATGGTGCCTTCGAGATGTTGTTGGACTCCCGTAAGTTCCAGCAAACATGGTCATCCCTGACCATCCCTGATGGGCGTTTTAGACCAACAGCATCTGGAGGGCACCACATTGGCTATATCTACTGTACACTGAGCTTGAAAAAAACATTCAGTGACAGAGCAGCAGGTTTGAGAGAAGAGATGAAGCGACAGGCAAATCAACGATATAGCCTGACAAAGATACTGAAGCATAAGTGACAATCAATATGCTTAGTTTAGTGTAACAAAACAGATGGAAGTGGCAGCACTAAAATGTTTCATTTGTTAAATGTGAAAAAATAAAACAGAATTTACAAAATAATGTAAACAAAGACTCAAAGCCCCTAACATTTTTTAAAGTGCCAGTGGGAGCAAATCTGGACAAGAAACAAAATCTATAAAATTACCGTATTTTTCGCCCCATAGGACGCACCGGCCCATAGGACGCACCTAGTTTTTTGGGGGGGAAATAAAGAAAAAAAAATTATTTCCCCCCCAGGTGCGGGGCTGGGGTGGGGGAAGCCCAAGCTTCCCCCGACCCCAGCCCCCAGAACAGGCTGCTATCCGCAAGCCGTGGGAGAGCTGCGCGAAGTCGCGCGGCTCTCCCATGGCTAGCGGAGGGCTGTGCGAAGCTTGGGGCGTGCTGAGCTCAGCGCGTCCCAAGCTTCTGGGTGCCAGCAAGCTCTCTGCTAGCCGTGGGAGAGCTGCGTCTCCCACGGCTAGCGGATAGCTTCCTGAAGCCTGGAGAGCGAGAGGGGTCGGTGCGCACCGACCCTCCTCGCTCTCCAGGCTTCAGCGAAAGCCTGCATTCACCCCATAGGACGCACACAAATTTCCCCTTCATTTTTGGAGGGGAAAAAGTGCATCCTATAGGGCGAAAAATACGGTAACTTCATTCTCAAACATGCAGTGTAGAGCATGAATGGAAAACATCTGAAATTCTTGCCAAATCTTGCTTCCTTGCCCTTTCCAACTTGCCAACTGGAACTGTGTGTTGTATGGTTTTATTTTGGACTGTCCCTAGATACCAACAGAAGGCTATACTAGCTTATTTTGGGTTTACTAAGAGATATTGTCAGGTTCCAACTCAAACTAAAATGAAAACAAAACGACGAACATTTTTTATTGAGGCATAACCTTATCAACTGAAATCTTGCATCTAATAAAAAGGACACTAGTTCATAAAAGCTCATACCACAATAAAATGTGCTAAGTCTTTTAAGGTGCCACAGAATGCTGTGTTGTTTTTCCTGCAATAGACTAAAAGGGGGAATTCCCAGTAAAGGGAATATGGATTAGAAATACCATCCCCTTGTGATTCAGGATATAAAAGGACAGAGAGATCCATGGGCATGTTGCAAGAAAATGAAATGACTTTTGAAAACATTGCGTAGGACTAACATTTATTTAATTATTATTTACTACCATTATCTATTTCCCACACCTTTCAGGACGCAACTTCTTCTAAGATGACTTACAGAAAACTCTTTTCCTCTGCAACTTTCCCTTTCAAGTTGCTTTCACTCCTACCACGAACGTTCTGAATACAAACTTAGCTTGCAAATTACCCAGAAGAGTTTCAAGGGAAATTGGCTGAGAGAAGGGGCTGGTGGACTATTACTACTACTACTACTACACATACTATACATGGCTGGAGCAATTTTATAATATTTCTTATCCACCCATCACCATATAAAATTATATATATGTATGTGTGTGAGAGAGTGAAAAGTAAGCTAGAGAGCTGTAGGGAGGCTACAATGTAAGGAGACTAGACTACAACTTCACCACTGTTACAGTATAAAAGGATCACAGCAGTCATTGTTTGGAACATATAGTTAGTAGCATGTAAGGACTTTGTGGGAAGTGGGGCAATTTATGGACCGTTTTATGAATCTAAATTATTTTGCTGCCCAAATGTTATTTCAAACTTATTCTGGACTAAAATGAGTTGGGAACTGTGAGACTACATACCTCTTATTTGCATTTTTTCTGTTCAAAATTCTTAAAAGCCTTATGCTCTGCTCTAAACCTTTCTTAAAGCAATTCAGTAAGCACCACATTTACAAATCTCAGGGGAGAAAATAATCCTTTTAGAGGAAAAATAGAATTTTATTGCTCCTGAATTTCAAACTACATCACTTGCAGCACAATTATGGTCTCTGGTTGCCTAATTATTGCCCCAAATCTCCTGAGTACCTTATTTACTCATCTTGCTCTCCAAGATGTCTATAAATCACTTCATAAACTCTCTAGGCAAATAAAGCTATTGGATAACAACTGCTGGCCTACTTTATTATTATTATTTTAAAATAAATATACCTGTATGGTGTTTTGACTTATCACTGGTAACTTCTATATTAAGGCAAAAAAATCCATGATAACCTTTATTGGAAACACAGCATTTGGCATTTATGAGAATCAAATGTAGTCTTCCAATTTGGTTACCCAAAACACAGGATGAAATTTTGATTTCCAGATAATATTCAGAATATTAATACCTAACTTTGATAAATAAGTCTACATTGTGACAACAAAATCATGTAAAACTTGGATTTACCTAATCCTGAAAAACTAATTTAAGGTTCAGGTATACATCCATTACAGTGTTCAAGAGTAAATTTTAAAAGTTTGATGTCTTTTCTTTAAAAACAAAACACCTTCTCTGACTTGCCATTCTCTATAGCAGGGGTCTTCAAAGTACATTCTGCGCCCCGGATCCAGCCTGCCAGGGTCCTAAACCCGGCCTACCACCTGCCGCCTCCACCATTCCCTTCCCCACCCTCCAGTCTTAAGCAGAGAGTTCGCGACACTGGCCTTGGCCAGCATCCTATAAGAAGCATTCATTGCACCCCTGGCCGAGGGAGAAGGCAGCAGCCGCACCGCTTCTACCTCCAGCTTGGTGCTCGCCTGCTGCTGCTGCCACTGCTCTTCCTCGCCAGCAGGAGTCACGTGGCGGGCTGCCTCTTTCCCGCTGCCTTTGGTCTCAGCGGCAGTAACAGCAGGGAGAGTCCGGCTGGGAGATCAAGCTGTGTTGCTATTTTAAAGTTGGTTCCTCTCCCCGCCTCTCCCTTTGCCAGAGAGTTCCTCAAACCTCAGGATCAGCATGAATGCCAGAGCTGGGGGTGAGGCTGCTGGTCTGTTTGTGCTGCAAGGAGTCTGCACCTGGCTACTCGTGGGATGAGGGGAGAGATATTTTTGATCGCCAGGGCCAACTTGAGTGGGATGCTGCCTGAGGAAGAGCGGGAGGGAAAGAGAAAGAGAGCCGGCTTGCTGTCCTTCCTGTTGCGCTGAGTGCTGGAGGTGGCCATTGATCTTCACAGAATTCCCCGCGAGTCATTTAAGTGTTCTAGAGTTGGAATGGGGAAAGATCGCACTGAGCTTGGACCTCAGGGGTGGCATTGGAAATTATTTCTGGAAAGCAAATTATTCTAAAGCTCTCTCTGCCCTCCCACTGAGGAGGAAGGACCTTTATAATAAATGGGAAATGACTGCACTGTTGGCGAAAGTATAGGACCGTCCTGACAGTGCTGTGACTAGCAGTGACAAATATGAAACCAGATATTGACCATCTCATTAGCCAAAAGCAGGCCCATATTTCCCACTGAAATACTTATAAGTTTATGTTGATTAAAATTGTTCATTTTAAATATTGTATTGTTTTTCCTGTTTTTTGTGCACTACAAATAAAATATGTGCAGTGTACATAGGAATTCGTTCATATTTTTTTCAAACTATAGGGTTTGAGGGACAGTGAACTGGCCTCCTGTTTAAAAAGTTTGAGGACCCCTGCTCTACAGCATAAAAAGCCTATTAAACTGTGTTGTTTTTTGTACACACACCTATTACATTAATTTTGACTTTTTAATAACACTTTCGAGCTGTTTCCAAAAGCACATTTATTTATTATCTAGTATGCTCATGCCTAATAGCATTGATGAACTAAACAGCTAAACTGCCTTGACTCCGAGGGAAAGAAATGTGGGGGAGGCACCCTGAGGAAATAATAATAATAATAATAATAATAATAATAATAATAATAATAATAATAATAATAATAATTTATTTATACCCTGCCCATCCGGCTGAGTTTCCCCAGCCACTCTGGGCGGAAAGGAAAAGTACAAGCTCAAAGCAGGGCAGAAAAGAGGCAGTGCATGCATTTGTTTTATTACATTTTATCTGATTAAGTGTGCATATTTGCCTACTATTTTCCCCCATGTTCACCTGATATCTCCTACTCTCTCATTGATTTGAGTTCCTACTTCAGTTTGCACCAGAAATGTCTAACAGGGATATTTTACTGTTCAGAGCAGCTCCTTAACAAAGTTACTAATTAATCCCACATACTGCTTTAGGGGCCTGGATCCCAGCATCCCTCTACTGGTCTTCATATATCACAGAGAAGGAAACAGAAGCGTGCTTTTTATCCATTTGATTTTGTGTGCTAGGCTCCTAAGGCAACACAACAAGGAGTGTGAGAGAGGAAAAGTACTGATGTTCATAGTTTAGTCCTAGAAAGAAGAGCACTGTGTTCTGCAATAATGAGTAAGTGCTAATTATCTTGCCTGGAAGGTTGCAAGAAGTTGAATAAAATAGGAGGTTTTCTGGTGTTTTGCTTTTGGCTCAGAGGAGAACTTGAGCATGGATTAGTTCTTTGAAATATCTTAATTTTTTTGTTTTTTTGTTAAACCCTTGTATGATAGTGCAAAACATGACACAGCAATAATATACCGTATTTTTCTGTCTATAAGACGACCCCTATTTTTGGGGCCTCAAAATTTAGAAAATGGGGGGGGGGGGTGAGCTTTCAGGGAGGATTATTGGGCGGAATGCCAAAAATCACTCACCCGCCAGAACGCAGCACACAACCGCTTGCGTCACTTATAATCGGCGCTTACAATCTTGGGCTTGTACTTCGTTCCGGCAGGTGAGCAATTTTTGGCATCTCCCCCCCCCCCGACCAATCAAGCGGCCAATTGCCGCTTACAATACAGGCTCATGCCAAAAAACCATTCGCGCATCTCCCCCTCTGCACTACCTGTGTATAAGACGAGCCTAAATTTTGAACCTCATTTTTGGGTCAAAAAAGGTTGTCTTGCACACGGAAAAATGCGGAACTATGTACATCCTTTGATACCAGTTCAGTCTGTATCTTGGGCCAGTACTGCCACAGTTTCTGCCCAGAATAGATTATTATACAATCATCCCAGGAAGGAATACTGTCTCAACATTATGTTATACCAAATCACACCTTGGAAAGGCAGGGGGAGTTTCTTAAATTAGGGTGCTGATAATAGTTTAAGATGACATGGATTTTGAACTCTGAAGTTTGTTTTTATACATTGCTTAAGAGTTATTTTTAATATATTAAGCAGTATAGAAATGAAATAATCAATGAAATGTAAAAAGTTGTAGATATTTAATTGTCACCAGCCATTTTAAACTTAGTAGCTGTTAATGACTTTCTTCCTTCTGCTCAAAATCTCTTGTTTTCTGCTGAAAACCTAGCTAAGCTTAGACATCAAAGCCTTTTAGCAGATGCTAACTTTCTCTTCATCAGTGTTTTCTGCATACTTTTTTCCTAAGTCAATTAGAATTGGAACAAAAAAATAGACAAACTTCTGCATTGATAGACACACTAGGCAGAAATGCATGATTACAGTGCAGTGAGCACACAATTTGATAGCTTTTGTCAGTATGCATTTTACCTGCTATATGAAGGCACTATTATCATCAGAGGAATGCAGTATTTCATGTGGAGAAAAATACTGTACGAGTGAAGAAGCAGCACATTTGTGAGTTCTTTTGCATCACACCTGTCAGTGTGTGTGAAAAGGATTTTTGCAGCTTCTGTGTGGGAGCCATGCAGTTTAAATCAGCCTTAAGGTTCTTAGATTCCATTATAAAGCAAACGCAGAAACAATTTTTTTTTTTACTTTATAAAAAGAACCAAAAAACTTTCCTCCCACATTAATACCAAAGTGTTAAACTAAGAGCATCAATAAGATGCTTATCTAGCAGCCAAATATAATGGCAGCAAATCCATGTATTTAAAATACAAATCTGATCAAATCACATGGAAACCTGGGAAAGAGGTTTTCCCACTCTCTCTTTCCTCACGCACTTCTAGTATTGAAGCTCAGTTGAGGAGAAATCACCAGGTGTGGAGAGACTGTTGGACTGTGGGTGAAGACTGTTCGACTTCTCCCAGACTCATCCACCCATTCTTTTCGCTGTTAAGAATGTTTACATCCATGTTTACATCTGTATTGATCTACTGCAACCACATCTAATTTGTTTCTGCCAAAGGGAATTCAGAGCACTTGGCACTTTTGAGAAGTAATGAAGCCTACAAATAATAGTTGCTAGTAAAGGATAATATTTTGGATTACAAATTTGTATAGAATTAGATCAAGTTTGAAAGCACAAGAGTCTAAAAAATTATTACTCACAGAAAAAGAGTGATAACATTCAGCTGGCTTTTTCCAACTGACAATCATCTGTACCTTTCCAACTACAGTGTTTTAAAGCTAGTGTTTTAAATCACAACTAGCAAAGCATATAGCATTTAACCAGAGAAACATAAATCTAACACAATGGCCATCTTAAAATATAGCCAATATAACATTCCCTTTTCAGTGTGTTTCCCTGAATCCGCTCTATTAAGAAAAATTACAAACACACGACACATATACACAAATTAAAATAAAATCAAACAGAATTAACCAGCTCAGAAAGGTTTCTTG
Source organism: Podarcis muralis (assembly GCF_964188315.1). Lineage (NCBI taxonomy): Eukaryota > Metazoa > Chordata > Lepidosauria > Squamata > Lacertidae > Podarcis > Podarcis muralis. The sequence goes on along the minus strand of NC_135666.1, from coordinate 27,346,597 downwards.
ACTGCCACCTACTGGCAAAACCCCCCAATTTTTCAAGTATGCTAGCCACTGTGATGCTTTTCAGATGCTGCTGGACTCCATCAGCCTCAACCAGCATGGTTAATGATAAGGAATTATGGGAGCCGTAGTCAACTACCTCTGAAGTAAACTATTCTAAACTCAAATTCTTCACTGGAAAAACACCACCACATTTTTACAGAATTAAACAACAGTAGCAGCCTTAGCAATGTACTAAAATGAGTGCCTTTCAAAGTAACCTAGCTTGTATTCTTAAATTTATGCATTTATTTTTAAATCATATTTTCTGAAATGTTAGCTACTTTGTATTTCCAGGGGGTTGGAAGACCAAATACTTTAAATTTATATTTATAAAGTGTAGAAGAGTGTCAATTTTATAGCAAAATTAGGAGAGAGTTGGTAAGAGAGTGGAATTTTTTAAAAACAACAGGGAAAATGAAAATGTATTATGGCTTACAACAAACACATTTCCAAGATGATATTCAGGGACAAGAGCGGGGATAACAACTTATCAAACATTTTAACTTAGAAGGTTGAGATTCTTAGGAAGCGGGATTCTATACCAACTTCCACTTTCTGTGTGCTTAGTTGAAACCATGACCACATGTACCTAGTAATAAAGGGAGTTTGGGCAGTCTTCAGCAAAACAGGGGCTCCTCTTCAGGAAGTTATCAGCATTCAGATAAAAACAAATGACTAAGATGACATTAAACTAAACCCAGTGAAATTCTGGAGAGTAAATGATTGGACATCAGATGTTACATTACGTTACATCATTTATACAAAGAATAGGTGAAACTAAAAAATGCAAGTCAATTTTATTGAGATAAATTTTCAGTATGCAGTTGAGATGCCAACTGGCCAATGGCTAAGTTAGAGCTATGTCACCCTGACGGTGCCAGGGTATCTCTGCAGAAGTAAGGTATCTCAGAGGGGCATATAATAGTGATGTTTGCCACTAAGATTTATAAACCAACAGGGTGAGGATGACTTTCCTGAGATCCTGTAGGGAGTAGCACTACTAACCTGAGCAAGGCCTATAGAGAGAATGGAAAGATGGTAATGTAAACAGCCTCACTTCTCTGGTTGAAGTTTGGGGAAAGAATGGCCAAGACAAAGCACAGTGACTACGCAGTAACTTGGAAAGGGTCAGAGCACAGTGACAGAGCAACTACTGGGCACGCAGAAGGTGCCAAGGTCAATTCCTGGCATCTCCAGGCTGTGAAAGATTCCAGTATGAAACCCAGGAGAATCATTGCTAATCAATGCGGACAATACTGAACCAGACAAACCAAGACCAGCTTCCTATATAGCTAGAAGCAGGTTGCAGCGTACTCATCAGGTGAAATCTGAAAGGGCACCTTTGTTTATAATGCCAGAATCTTTTCGCAATAGAAATGGTATTTAAATATGAAATCTGATGACAAGGTCTTGAAACCTACCTGGCTTGAAATGTGGCAGAGAATGAACTCCAGGCCATGAATCTTCATTTGGGGTTCCAAGCACCTACAAGTAAACAGAGCCAAATACATTTAGTTTAAAATACAGATGGGCACTTAATGCAGAATATTTTATGATTGATTTAATTTAAGAATAATGTATTGATTTGCTCAAGATTTTAAAAGATTTACTATTTCAGGATTTACTACAAAAGAACAAGAACTAATCATTTAAACTTTATGGACATCCATGTTCATCAGGTCATTTATAACCAGAATACCAAGTCATTATTTATGTACTACCTGATACAAAGAGGCTTACTGTCAATTAATTCAACACTGCAAACTACATTATTAAAGAAATCAAAATCAGCACCAATAACCATGGGGAGCACTGCAGTGGGAGACTTCAGCATCTAAGCCACAATGTGTCTATATGTTTGTAGCAAAACGTTCCACAAATTCTTTTTTTTTAGTATGCCTTATTTTCTGTTTGCATTTTTTCTTCTCTTTTTTGCCAAAGTTTGGGTCCCTTCAATGGTCCTGTTCTCCCTTCTTACAGTTCTTTAATCTTTAAACTGCACTTGGAGAGGATAGCCCTTAAAACAAACAACTCCTTCAGACAGAGAACTGTGTTTTGTATACAGAACAGATGGCTACCCTGAACAGATATTTTTCTTACTTAATTTGCAAAAGAAGCCCTAACTAACGTTTGCATTTTAAAACGTATTAATGTATCAGCAACACCATGACTTTTACTCCTTAATCATCACCTTTCACATTAAAGACAGACTGGGTATGATAAAAGCAAGTAGCCTGAAGAGTCTGTTTATTAAAGTAGTGTTTGTGGAATATATGGCTAGTGATCAGTGTGCAAAGACTAGAGTTTGAATGCAATTTCCAAATTTCTGCTCAGCAGTAGCTCTACATTAGCCAAAGCTACCTCACATGAAAGTGAAAGTACAGAAGAATTGCAAATATGTTGTATGCAATTCCCCCCATACACACTCTGCAGTATATAACAGCAACCATGCAATATTTCACTTTGACCAGGAGAGGGAGGCAGAGAATTGAAATTAGAAAGGCACATTATTCTTAAAGTAGCATGCCATCAGACAGCACTACATTGGAAACCACTAAAAATAACAAGGGGAGGGAAGGGGAGCACAGCACACAGGATTGTGCAGCACTATCAAAAGTTTAAAAGGCATATTATTGCAAGAGCTTTTCATAAGGAAGGTTGGTTTCAACATACTGGGTGAGATCGCATTGTCATAAATACAGAAAGAGAAAGGAGTCCAAGACGGATGAGAATTTCTTAAAGGTGAAATATTGAAAGCACAAATGTAGAAAATTCAAAGAAAAATGGGAGGCATCTAAAGAAATCAGTGTGGTTGCATATACTTACAGATGAACTGAGATTTAAGAAGGGCATGTATAAGAAATGGAAGAATGGGAAAATCAAGAAGGAAGGGTGTACACAACTAGCCAACAGTTGCAGAAGGAAGATCAAGAGAGCCAAAGGTCAGAATGAGTTCAGGCTACCAAGAGAGGCCAAAAATAATTTAAAAGTTTTCTTCAGCTATGTTCAAGGCAAGAGGAAGAACAAGCAAGTTAGTAGGTCCTCTGCGTGGAGATACATGATGTAGCAGCAAAAGAAGCTAATGCTATTCTAGGCTACATCAACCAAGATGATCAACGGTTTGGAAACCAAGCCTTATGAGGAACAGTTGAAGGAGCTGGGTATGTTTAGCCTGGTAAAGAGGAGACTGAAAGAAGATGTGATAGCCATCTTCAAATATCTAAAGGGCTGTCACATGGAAGATGGAGAAAGCTTGTTTTCTCCTGCTCTGGAGGCTGGGAATTGAACCAATGGAATCAAGTAGATTCTGACTAAACATCAGGACAGTAAGAGCTGTTTGACAGTGGAACGGACTCTCACAGGAGGTTTTGAAGCAGAGGTTGGATGGTCATCTGTCATGCATGCTTTAGCTGAAATTCCTGCACTGTAGGCGGCTGGACTAGATGCCCTTGGGGTCCCTTCCAACTCTACAATTCCATGGTTCTATAAGAACCTATTCGTTCAGTTTCAAAACTGCATTTTACCAGCAACTCTCTCAGTAATCTTCCCACAATTTTCTTCAATTAGGAGAACAGAGCAAAGCAAGATAGTTTAAAGCGGGCATGGAAATTTAGATTATTTATTTAAAATAAAATGTGCAGTTGCAACCTTCAAGAAGCAAGCCAAGTTCAGACAGCCATATGTGGATTCACAGAGTATCTTCAATTCAATCCTATGATAATTAATCGTTTACATGACACTACTTCAAATATACAGCAGTTTCTTTGGGTAAAAGTAGTTCCCCAATTTCTGCAATATTTCACACTGCTTTAGACCCAGTGAGAAAGGCAGTAATGTCTTGAACATGGTTGTGAATAGCAGTAATGAGAGAACAATATGAAAAGAAAAACTGTAATTTAGTGCTTGTAGAGGTTCTTTAAGAAACTGACCAATAGGTTTTTTTTCTCCTCAAAAGATAGTTCTGAACAGGACCATAAGAAAATAAACAAACCTTATAAGAAATAGCAATGTGCCCCATGCTGCTTCCATTTCGAATGTCTTCTACCTCTGGAAGAAGCTTTCTCCAATGTTTGAAAGTTCTCCCAGTAAGTTTACTGTAATCCCTTTACTCTATGCCTTTTTGCTGTCAATTAAAAACCTGTTTCCTCAGACATTTACTGTACTGGGCTACTTTAGTGCTAATTGGTTGAGATTTGAAAGTTATTTATTGTCAATGTAATTTTTATTGTGATTTTTAAGGGGTTGTTTTAGAAAATTTATACACAGAACATATGAGTATTGTTGCAATAATTACAGCAAATCATCACTCTGTTTTCTATTTACCAATGGCATAACAGAGGCCATAAACTAGATACTTAAGTGACAGTAAAGATCACGAAGAAACTGCATTCTTCAGATTAATTCTTGGCTTATATGAAAAGCTTAAAAAGGCAAAAGAGACAGATGTAACTACTAGCAGCATATATTATGTATGTTGACTCAGTATTTTGAGTGACAATTCCATCTATGCCTCATCAACCCTCTTTGCAAGGCACAATATGATAGCTTATTGTCAAGCTCAATATTCGAGAGAAAATGCATGAACATTTCTGCCACTATAAGCATTAGTTTCCATAAGAGAAAATAAATCAGGCTCTTTGATATTCTTTACATTCATGAAGGAAGAGAAAATGAATTAAAGGCCAAGAAATATAGTCTAGTATGGATTCTGGGGCAAGGAGACTAGACAATTACAGCATAGCATTCCAAAGAACGCACATCTACAAAGGTCCCACTTGGGTATTTGGCAATACACGCACACTAACAAAAACAAATGCACCCAACTGAGACACCACAAAAAATCTATCAATTATAAAAATGACTTTATAAGGATCCATGATAACTAACCTGCATTATTTGTATACATCTGAAGAACTAATGAATAGGGCATATAATACAGCAGCAAAAATCATGACATTTCTGCCCTTCTGATTAATTATGTTAGTAAGTCTTTACAATGTCCATGTCTGCATTTTGTCTAGGGCAGGTATTATTTCTATGGATGAAACTCTATTACTGCAAATATTACTATAATATACGCTTTTTATTTTCAGTCATCAAAATTGTCTCTTATTTTCATATGGGTGAGAGAAATAGAACAGTAAGAATGATGGGCTGTAATAAGATACTTAAAGTCTTTAAAGCCCTGCCTGTTAATGGTTGCATATAAGCAGGCTTGATGATGGGTCATTTTTATTTCAGATTTCTATCAATATGGAATTCTATCTTCGTAATTAAACATTCATTTGTCTAATACAAGATAAGAAGGGAACAGAAAATCCAGTAGGCTCCATTTCCAATGCCATGGTCTATAAAATATGCATTTTGGTAATATGCCCAGTTGTTAATTCTTTCATAAAGTGAACCACTGAACCACATGTAACCACATGTGTTGAAAACTGGTAAGGTTTTAAGCACAATTTCAGGACTAATAAAACACAGAAAGGCATACATCTAGCAATGTAGTAGTGCCTTCTAGAAAATGTATTAAGAGTACATTTTGTTCTGCATAGAATGGAAAATTACGCAGAACTGCAGGTAATGTTAACTCATTGAGGATCTGTGGAGTACATTTTATAAATGAAGTTAGTTGTAAACTAACTACAAAAAAGACAAAACAGAAGAGAGTCACTATTAAGCCTTTAATCACTGAAATGCATGTCAGCTGCAAAAAATCTACATTTAATTTATACCCAATATTGTGCTACATGACTGAATCAACTAATCACATTCATTATATGTGCTATAGCAACCAAACCTAGGACAGCAATGTGATAATGTTCATACATGAAACACCTATGCTATGCAGTGATGCCAGAGGGACTATTGGATAGGGCTGGGAAGAGCCTGGTCACTTCCCATCTTAGTCATGGAAGTCACTGGAAACCTTGGGCCATTAACCTTCAATCAGACTAATCTATCTCACAGGGTTTCAGTGAGGATAAAATGGGAAGGAACCATGAAATTTGGAGTTTACCATATTTTTCGCCCTATAGGACGCAATTTTTCCCCTCCAAAAATGAAGGGGAAATCTGGGTGCGTCCTATGGGGCGAATGCAGGCTTTCGCTGAAGCTTGGAGAGCGAGAGGGGTCGGTGCGCACCGACCCCTCTCGCTCTCCAGGCTTCAGGAAGACATCCGCAGCCTGAAGCAGAGCGCCCCGCGCTTCGGGAACACATCCGCAGCCTAGGCAGCCCTGTGGGAGCTTCCCATGCTGCGAATAGCAGCCTGCCGCCCGGCGGGCGGGGCGCCCTGAAGCAGAGCGCCCCTCGCGCCAGGCATACATCCGCAGCGTGGGGAGCCCTGTAGGAGTTCCCCGCAGGGCTCCCCACGCTGCAGATAGCAGCCTGCCACCCGGTGGGCGGGGCACCCTGAAGCAGGGCGCCCCTCGCACCGGGCAGACATCGGCCAGCCCCACAAGCTCGGGAGACAGCAGGGAGGCGCAGCGCCACCATCCCGCTGTTCCTCGACCTGGTTCGGTTTCCCCGACCTGGTTTTGGGGGAGAAATAAAGGGGGAAAATTTCCTTTATTTCCCCCCCAAAAAACTAGGTGCATCCTATGGGACGGAGCGTCCTATGAGACGAAAAATACGGTAGCTTCTTGAAAGAAAAGCAGTACAGAAATTGAAGAAACTAAATATGTATGTTGCAGCAAAACCAGATGCCTTCATGTGCCCCACCTGCAATAAAGCATGCCTCTTCTGCATCTGTCTCTAAGTCACAGCAGGTGCTATAACTCTCTAGCAGTTTGACTTTACCTACAAAGGCACACTCTTCCATTGTCTCCCGAGACAGACGGATGCCAACAAGTGAAGAGATATGCCAAGAATAAAAACTTGGAGAGAACTCCTGAAAGACGCCTGTGCTTTTATTGAATACTCACCTTCAAAATATCAAAATAAACAAACAACACATAAATTGGGTTTAAAATGCCCATCACTACTTACCGCTGACAAAATGAATAAAGACTTGCCATATTCCTATTCAGCATTAGGAACAATGTAATATATATTTTTCTCTGAAATGATTGCTTGGATATAATCATAAATCATTAGCACTCTCGGGAAGACTAGTAGGTGACCTTTTTAATTCTTCCATGATTAGTCATGGTTTTTTGAATTTATTTTATTCATAAGAATATTTCTAAACTGACAACTCGTAAGAAAAATATACTGATTTGCAGTGAGCACTGGGAATCTATTGAGTAATTTTCATTTGTTCTCTCCAAATAAACATGTATTAAGGTAAGCTTTCTTGCCTTCAAGATTTTGAAAACCTGCAGTAATAGCTAAGTTGCTATAGCTCTGTTGAAGTTACGCAAATAATTTATTCTTAAAACTCTTTACTAGCATGCACAGCTTTAATAGAGATAGTCACTTGTTCCAGGTAACAAGAGAAAAAAGAACAGTTGCTGGCGCAATAAAGGAAATGAAGATGTGAGTAACGCTTAGCATAATGCTTTGTATCATGCTAAGATCAAATAGACTGCAGCCAATTAAAAAGGTAAAGGTACCCCTGCCCGTACGGGCCAGTCTTGCCAGACTCTAGGGTTGTGCGCTCATCTCACTCTATAGGCCGGGAGCCAGCGCTGTCCACAGACACTTCCGGGTCACGTGGCCAGCGTGACAAGCTGCATCTGGCAAGCCAGCGCAGCACACGGTATGCCGTTTACCTTCCCGCTGGTAAGCGGTCCCTATTTATCTACTTGCACCCGAAGGTGCTTTCGAACTGCTAAGTTGGCAGGCGCTGGGACCAAACGACGGGAGCGCACCCCGCCACGGGGATTTGAACCGCCGACCTTTCGATCGGCAAGTCCTAGGCGCTGAGGCTTTAACCCACAGCGCCACCCGCGTCCCTACAGCCAATTACCATAGCGTAAATGCTGCATACGTATACATCTTAGGTCTTATTTTATTTTTACATTTTATACATACTCCCAAGTTATTTAGTGAACAGTTCTATTTTGTTTAGTCCTTCTCTATTGGCTATGTCTATGATTCTAAAATTCAACCTAGAGACTACATCCTCATTGAGGTTTTCCTCCAACAGATTCACGACAATAAGCGGAGAGGGTGTTAATAACATTCACTCTTCACTTTTGTTGAATTGAGATTAGATGCAGGGCCTCTTATTTCTCCCCAGCTGAGGGGCCACACTAAGCTGAAACAACAGCTTTTAAGCCACTAAGAGTAAACAACCACACAGGGTGCTTTTAGTGCTTTTAAATTAACCTTAATGTGAGTTTGGCTGATACTAGGTAATCGGATAGTGAACTGTTACTGGCACTGGAAATATAGAAGGGCCACTAAGGTCCTTGATGCCTGCTTCACTGGCGATATATTGCAGAGAGAAAGCAACAGTAACCAAAGCAAGGTTCTTTGAACAGAGTGATGATTCCACTGTGAATCTTCCTATTGAAAAAAGAAGTATTAATTGGCCATTGGAGTCGTTCACAGTTCTTTCAATGTTAAACCAACTCTGTTTATATGTTGAAACAAGTGTGCCAAAACTAAATTAAACATGACTATGGCGACTAAATAATGCTTAAACAGTTAACTGGATCAATCCCACAGAACAAAGTGTTTTAAACTCCAACATGTCATAGTGACTACAAGAGTTTTTCCAGATTTACAAATGTAAATGAGCTCATAAAAGATTAAACCAAGTAATTATAGACAGTTTATTTGATAATTCACCTCCAATGAAATTCGTTCTTTAAACAAAAAACAAAACAAAAAACAAAACCTGTGATGTACATCACATTATATGATGCTATTTTGGCATACTCCATATACCAGAAACATTCTCAGTTTGATCTAGACTCAAAAGGGAGAAAGAGTGATCTAGTTTGATCTAGACCTGAAAGGGAAAGAAAAAGTATAAGATAAACCAGGGTAGCTGAAAATGTAAATAAGGATGCTATTAATTGTACAAATCACTGTACTCATCACTTCTTATGAAAAAAGTGGAAGAGATGAACAGTGTAAGAGCAAGTCTTATTCATAATCATAGATTGGAGTAACTAAGTATTTTTTCTAGTACAGTGGTACCTCGGGGTTAAGTACTTAATTCCTTCCAGAGGTCCATTCTTAACCTGAAACTGTTCTTAACTTGAAGCACCACTTTAGCTAATGGGGCCTCCCACTGCCGTCACGCCACCGGAGTACAATTTCTGTTCTTATCCTGAAGCAAAGTTCTTAACCCGAGGCACTATTTCTGGGTTAGCGGAGTCTGTAACCTGAAACATCTGTAACCTGAAGCGTATGTAACCCGAGGTACCACTGTACAGACATTTGGTCCATGAACTCTATGCAGGTGGCCTATGGGAAGGCTATGGAACAGTTGAGAATGTCTCTGTTTTAGTATACAGAGCTATCCCTAGGGGGCAAGTAGTGTCACCAAAATTATAATGGTCTAAACTCAAGTTTTTGGAAAAATAATTATTGCTGGTAATGTTCAGAATTCAGAGGAAATGCAGCTATTGGTTCAGCCTCTACAGCTGTGTATGGTCTCACTGTGAAGGAATTAATTTGTATTGGTTATCTTAAACAACCACCTTTGTACACACAGGTTCCACACAATGCGTACCCAGGAATTGTTAGGCAAGCATTCTCACAATGAGCTGATGATTTCCATTATTTCCCATGGAAACATTTAGAATCTGTGATTTGTCCATGCTCCTTCCCTCCCTGGTTTCTGCCGCAAAGTGCTGTGGCAAATCAGCAAAAGCCAAACAAAGGGGAAACTAATTTATCCAATCTTTCCTTCTCTCTGATTTGTTCAATCTCTCTCTCTCCATTTCTGCCCCAAATGACTTCTGCCTCCGACAAGCAAAACACAAACATGTAAGGAAGGAGGCAAACATTTGGCTCTTCGGATATCACCCAAACACCTACAGGTATTTAAAAAATGATTAACCAACTTCATGTACACAATTCACTAAAGCATGGGGGAAGGAAGTAATCCTTTTTAAGCAGAGTAGTCCCATTTTTAGTAACTGTCAAATGGATAATTCTAATGATGCACACAATGTATCTAGCTAGATAATTATTGACAGTATTTTTGTTTGAAGTGGTTGACTAATTTAAACAAACTCTGGATTTCTGACATAATGCTCCAGCCACTTCCACCATGGAAACTCCATTCATTTCAGTGTGTATATAAGGTTCCTGGTATTTATATTTGGGTAGAGGAGGCAGTTGTCAGCATGCAATAATCAAATGCAGGGGAAGCGGGAAAGAGACTTACCAGAAATATTCTTTCAAGTTGATCTTGAATGTCTTTCATTCCTGGAAAAGCAGCAACACCTTGAATCATTTCGACAAAGATACAACCAACTCCCCTGGAAAGAAAAAAGTTTAAAATATTTTGGGGAAAATCTCATATTAGAAACTGATACACAGTCTGTACATTGGTTTTCAAGAGATTTTTTTCCTTGCTGCAAAAAGATGCAAGACAGATTACATTGAATGCCTGATAATGACTCAGAACTGTCTCTTTGAAAACAGATTGTTTCAGTGTGAACTGCAATGCTAAAAAGCTGTCCTGGGGGTTTCTTTGATTGCACAATGGAAGAAACACCCCATGGTTTTAAACATCTTAAATAAAATAAAATGAAATGAAATGCAGTCACCCTGCAGTACAGGAGCACATGCACAACATATAAACAGGAAATCCCTAATAGGGCCTAGGACACGATTCAAAGAACTGCTCAACCAGTTACATGTGCCCAAAGGGCTGGTGCTTCTCAAATAGCCTTTCATGTCACATGGCAAACTGTTTCAAAGCTGTTTGTGTATGAAGGGTTTTGGGTTTTTTTACACCTAAGTCAGAATTTCACTGGCTATGTCTAAAACATTGCTTTAGATACCAGCCACAGTTTTAGTTCTGAACGAACCAGATGGTTACTTCTGACTATACAGCACAGTCTGCATGTTCTGTTTTACCACTGAACAGTAAAGATATTTACCACTGAGTATTATAGTTTCTGACGCTCTCTTTGCAAATAATGAAAGCAAAAGCAACAAAAGAGGCAGCATGTTTATTATTGCTCTGTATGCCATCATATTTATCCTTGACCACAACTTTATTTACCTATAACAGCAGCATTGTGTTGTGTTTCATTGTACTGTTCCTGATTTGACCTAAGCATTGATGTTCTTACACAATAGGGTTCGACATTTGGATAAGATATGCCTCAGCTAAAAGTTTTTCTACATCTCCATGTGGGCTGAATATGTATCATTACAACGAATAGTAAATATGTATATCAGTACTACAACAACATTTGAATAGTTCATGACATAATTGCTAGAATGAAAATAATTCTCAAAAGTATTTTCAAATGGCAATGATATACTTGGAAAGTAACACATTTTAAGTGTGCCAAAGTAGTGAAACACCATCTCTTTAAAACATGCAATCTGCTTTCATTAATTAAGAGATCCTAACTGAATATTTATAAGTCACATTTGGCAAAGAGCCCTTTAATTAAAACTCATTTAGTGATATAGGTGACTTGTTTTTTTAACCCAGTTTTTTTTGGGGGGGGGGGGGTTAGTGAATCATTTAGTATACTGACCCTTCATAAAATGGCAATTCTTGAAAATGCAAATTCAGAATGCAATATAGCTAAATTTTAGTGCACAATCTAGCTTCATCAACTGCAGTCTTAAAAATTTTTGTTTAAGATATCTGAGATTGAAAAGATGCATATTGTTAAAGTATGACAAAGAGCACACAACTAATTCCTAGTTACGTTCCTTGTGCTTAAAAAATGGGATTGACATTATTCTCCTTAACTGGCTAGGGCATATGGAAGGAATTGAATTGATGAAGCTGCCATTCGTCACCTACTTTGGTAAATGCTTCATTAAACCCAATGTATCTTTGTCAAACACAGACAATATTTAAAACTGTGATTTAATAATGTATTTATATATATGAGAGAGAGAGAGAGAGAGAGAGAGAGAGAGAGAGAGAGAAACAGACAGACAGACAGACAGACAGACAGACAGACATCTTGCAGACATAGGTATCCTGAAAGCAGGTAGTTCAAATTCTGTTCATGCATCCCAACACTGGCCATTTAATTCATTTTAAATATTAGAGTGATTCTAGGAACTTCTAAATATCTATGAATGTCAAATGGTAAACTTCATGGATAAGAGAAATTTAAAGTGGTTTTTTTTGGGGGGGGGTTAGTGAATCATTTAGTATACTGACCCTTCATAAAATGGCAATTCTTGAAAATGCAAATTCAGAATGCAAATTTATTGAATGATGAGCCAAAGATAAGGAGTTGTTACAGTAGGGGTAGAGAACCTATTGTTCTCCAGTTGTTGCTGGATTACAACTCCCATCACCCTTGACCATTAGTGGCACTGACTAGAGCTGACATCCAACAACATCTTGAGTACCATAGGTTCTCCAATCCTGTCCTAGGGCCTGGTCAGACATTACAGGCTGTGCTCAAATGATCAGTGATCAAATATAAGGTTTACTAAAAGAGGGCAAATAACTTTACATAGAAAGTTGCCTTGTCATTGTCTCATCTACTTCAATGTTGTCTATATTGGCTGGAAGTAGATCACTGGTGTTTCACAAGGGGGCTTTACAAAAAATAGCAGTAAATAAAAATCAAAAAGCCCAACACTGTAATACAGGGGGAGGGGGAATCTTCTAATTTTGGAGGATTGTTCATTATGCTGTTAATGTGGTCTTGAGGATCACCTTTTCTGCTCTTCTGACAACCTCCATTGACAGGTATATAGCTAATTATAGCACTGATGTCTCCTACATACAAAGAGTGGTCAGAACCAAGTTTTGATACTTATCTCCCCGCAAAAAGGCCCTACAACTGGGCAACCTGAAACGAGGTGTGCCAAATCTGTCTATAGTTGCCTGCATCTTCCTGACTTGCCAGAAAGCAGTATCCTCAGGCTCTTAAAACATGCTACTGTCCAATGTTTTTGTTGTTGTTGTTGTTGTTGAATTAACCTCAAACTAACATCACAAGCAGCTATCTGAATACTGTTTCTTGGCAGAATGTAATAGAACCCTTGCCTTATAAACAAAACAACAAAACAACTGAAGCTGGAGTGACAACCATATGATGCAGAAATGTGTGCCTTGCTCTCTCATGACAGCAAGCATAACTAAGCCTATTACATGTACTGGTGGGAACATATGGTCATACTATCTTAATACTGTGGTTCCACTGTTCCTCTTAATTTTCTAGAAGCCTTGCATTTACCACAGCAATGATGGAACTGAAACTAACATCAACACAATGGATGATGTTTAAATAAGAATTTTGATTGTGGAACTACTGGACAACAGGATGCACTCTCTACTAACAACGCTTATGTAAATTGTTTCAGAAAAGATGTCATGTGATGCAACAAGAGGAAAGACTTTAGCTTCTGTGAAATTTTTCTCTCTAAAATCCTCCAGTGGTTTTTTGTTTTGTTTTTTAAAGCAGGGGGTGTTGGGGAACTTTGGCACAAAAGATTTAAAGCAGGAGTTGTTAAGCTGTCTCTCCAGACATTGTTGGACCACAACTTCCACCATCCCTAACCACTGGCTGTGACAAATGGAGCTTGAATCATCCTTCCAAGGCCCCTGAAGTTAATCAGGGTTGGGGAGAGTGTTGAGCGATCAGTAGGCAATGGAAAGTTAAAAAATAAAACCTGACCATTAAACTGTCAGATAGGGCTTGGAAAGATGTGGGTTACTGAACTCCACTGTTTTTGGCAGAATAGACGAGAACCCTTGCAACAAAAAGAGTTGACAATTTCCATCAAATCAGTCATTCCACCTCCCACTGCCTTCTAAGCCAACATGAATTGAGTTTTATCCAATGCCAGTCATATTCAGAGTTCACTCACTGAAATAATGGACATAAGTAACTTTAGTTCATTAATTTCAATGGGTCTAAACTGAGTAGACTTTAGTTGGCTACAACCAAAAGTGCACATATATGGACAACTTCACTGATTTAAGAATCCTGTTTACACTGTCAAGTTGTACAAACTGAAAAGAAATTCAAGGCACTGAATAAGCAGCTGCAGGTGAGAGTAGATCTGAAAGTGGCCTCTAGCCCGTATTTGACCAAATTTGTTGTGAGTCTTCCTCCATCATCTATCTAACTTTCTCCCAAACAATTTCATTGCAAGGAGGTTCCCCGAAAACCGTTCTACAGATCCAGAGAAGCTCAAGCACCGTGCTGAAGACAACCTCAGGCAGTTCAGTTAAGGAAGTTGATAGGCGGTTCACAAGCAGCATCCCCAGTGTGACTATAAGGTCCAAGGTAAGGTCCTTCAATTCTGCCCTGAGATGGACAGGTCTTGTGCTAAGTTAGATGGAAATCCTATGGACTACAGTGCATTCTCTCCCAACAATCACTACTCAAAGCTATTAAGCCACTTGTTTGGAAACATTTAATTCTGTAAAGGTTTGCTTCAGGATAAAGATACAACTCTAAGCAATCTTACATTCCAAATACTTTTTTTTAAAAAAAGGACCTTAATATATTCTCAGGCCATAGTAGAAGGCGAAAGATTTATACGATCTGAAGAAAAACCAGAGACTGGTTTCTTCATAGACTGAAGAAAATGTTCTTCAATAAAACAGGATTAATTGCCCACCCAAAATGTGGGAACAAAGGATGCTTCTTGAGATAAAATGCCTCAACCTAATCTCAGAAGATCATTCTGCTGAAAGTTAATTCAGCTGATTACAGCTGATAAGAGTTCAGTGTCAGCATCTTTCCAGAAGTTTAATTAAGAATAGCTTGATAGTTATCATAAAATCCCGACCTCTTATGGATTAGCAATTCTTTAGGGTGAATACTGAAGGTAAAGAGAAATCTCCTCAGCTCAAATATTAGGTTTTGGACTAAGAAGTAATTTCCCAAGTATAAATTCCTTAACTGACTGTTTACCGGAAATACTTAATAATTTTTTTTGCAAGTTTTGCAAATATCCATTATTACTAACACATACTTCTGTGTTAAACTAATTTTGGGGATGAGCGGTGCTGGCACTTTCAAGAGCCAACAAACATGACAGGGAATTGAATTGAATGCAGCTGTGTATATAAGTGCATCTTTATGCGTAGTCCCGTATCCAAAGCAATGACCAAAGGAAGAATGACTTTTGGGAGGAGTGCAGAAAAGAGAAACACCATGGTGCATCTGCCCCAGCTGCAACAAAACATGTCTTTCCCATATCACTCTCTATCTTCTTACCACGGGACAGAGAAGGCAAGACAGAAACCAGACAGAGCAACCCTTGTCACAAATGCCAGCTTGGAAACATGGCAAGTGCTCAGGATTGTAGGAAGGAAAGTGCTAGTAGAGGTAAAAACGGGGGGGGGGGGGGGATGGGGATTGAGATCAAGTATTAGTTCCCACCAATGCCTTTTAGCCTCAAAGTATTAAAACATCAGGATTTGTTGACATAAACCATCCAAGTTTTCAAATGTTACACCTGAGATTATGCTAAATAAAACATACTAATTGCCTGAACAAAGGGGGGAAATACTGTGCCTACAGCAATGCTTGATGCCGTCTTATGTCACACAATTCATCTGCATATTACCACTCTACATGCTGACAGTAGTAAATTGCAGAACATTCCCCATTGATTCTTACTGCTAGCCACAACCACTAATGCATGTATGTCTTCATTAATATTATTAAAATTGCCAGTGGCTATTTGCAGAGAAAAGTGGAGAATGTTAATACTGTACATGAATCATTAGTTTTTGGTTACTCTCCCAATGCCCTCCAATGACAAATGAAGTGCATAAATAGCTTACAGCCACTGCCACCTGCTTCCCAGAAACTGCCCAGTAGTTAATATTTGTATTACTTTTCAATACTTGTCCCTATGCCTCCTTTTCAACTCATCAAGACATATAACTAGAAGCATTTCACTATAATCCAACAGTGTCACTGTAATCTAATAGCTGACAACTTTATTTTTCTTTTTATGCAAAACCAGCCGAGATCTGCATAAATATGTGAGGGGGAGACATGCTTTCTTTCCCTATCAAAACTTCCATACAAGTGATCATATTATACAAACAACTCACATTACCATTCACATAACCCCAGCCACCCAAGAACTAGGTAGCAATGTTGTGCAATTTTGTGCAGTTTTGTTTATTCCCTTACTAGCTAAACTTCTTCCCACCAACAGAAAATAGCCCCGTCTTTCTATAGGCATTGTACTGTCACTTCCTCCCCCATTCTACCCCACACTATCATTTGCATGTTTGCAATATGAAAATGTACAATGTAAATTTCATCCCTTCACCATTTCCCTCCCTTCTAAATGGACAACCCCGGTCAAATTTTAATATTCTTACTGGAGTTTTGTAATGTATTCTATGTAGGGCTGTCATTGATGCTGTTTCAGAAGCTTCAGTCAGTGCTAAATGCAGCAGCTTTGACTGCTGACTAGGTTGGCTCTTTGGAATCATGTCACTCTGATCCTGCTAGAACTGGCTACCAATCTGCTCCCAAGCCAAATTCAGGGTGTTAATAAAGACTTACAAAGCTAGATCCATGGAGGAGCTTCTTTTCTTCTGTATACATTTGGCCAAGTTTCAAGATCAGCAGCTGAAACCCACTTGGTTGTTCTGCAGCCTAAGGACATTTATTATGCAGCAATAAGCTAAAGGGTCTATTCTGTGATGGCACCACATGCAGAATATCCTGCCACTCTATATACGATTGGCACAAACTCTTAATGAGTTTCAGCATCCGTTAACAGGCTATTTCAACAGGCCTTTATGGGAACTTGAATCAGCTGTCATAAGCTTGATGCTCCTCCTGCCCTTGACTCTCTGGTTATTTTATTTGCTCTTTTACTGTGTTACAGGTTGGACTGGAAATTATTTTAAAATCTTTTGATTTTCCAATACCACATTATGATGAAGAATGGGTTATAAATATTTTAAATAAAGTAAGAATTCCAATCAATTTCAAACCAAAGGGTTGTATCCAACTAAGTTCTATGCAGAGTAGATCTGCTGAAATTAAGGGACCTAAATTAATCATGTCCATCAATTTCAGTTGGTCTAATCTGAGAATGACCAGAAATGGGTACAGTAGAACTTAATTCGTTCCGGAGGTCCGTTCTTAACCTGAAACTGTTCTTAACCTGAAGCACCACTTTAGCTAATGGGGCCTCCCGCTGCTGCCGCGCCACCACAGCACGATTTCTGTTCTCATCCTGAAGCAAAGTTCTTAACCCAAGGTACTATTTCTGGGTTAGCGGAGTCTGTAACCTGAAGCGTATGTAACCCAAGGTACACTATACAACCAAAAGCTCTTACACAAAGCTATAGAGGTTTCAAAGGCATTAGCATACCTTTACCTCAGGGCTTTTGTATTTTATTGTCTATCTTATTGGTAAGGAGCAAAATTTGCTTTAATTTGATACTTTGTTTGTACAAGTGCCCAGCAGTTGTTCCCAATTAGCAAAGTACTGTGGCCCCTCTGTTTTACAAAGGCCAAGCCATAGACCCCCTACTTTTAATATCTCTATGGTGGTTTTTGTGTGTGAATGGTGCTGTGAACCCCCTAGTTGAGTTACACAGAACCCCTGGGATCTGCAGACCATCAGTTGGAACCACTCTCCTATGGCATTAGCCAAAGCTGGCATCATTTTTCACAGACAGATAGTTCAGATGGAAAATTTAGATGATTAGGTAACCATTAGTTAAAAGTTATTAGTCAAACAGGCGCTTATAAAGATGGTATATTAAACGTTTAACAGCAATCAGAAACTAAAATCATTCAGGAACTTACTTATAAAGCCTTGGGGCTTGGCCTTGGGGCTTTTGACCTTTTGTTTGGAATAGCAGTCACCCAATTCCCCAAATGAAATTCAGAAGTTTTCCATGTTGCACAATGATGCCATTTGAGAAGCACAATTTGAAGCTTTGCTAGGAACCAACCTAGTTGTGGTGTTCACCAGACAGTAGTTATAAAGTGTGTAAGGCTGTGCGGCTTTTTTGTAACAAACAACACAGATAATCACAAAGCTGAAATGAACCTAATGTCTTGCAAAACTTAAGACCACTGGCACAATGGAAGGTGCCTCACAAATAACATCTCACAGCCGTACAGTGCCCCATATCTTGAAGTTTCAAAGTAGAAAACTCTAATTAGAGGGGGTAGTCACATGCTACAGGAAAAGTATGACCTGGGCCAATCTGACACAATAAGAAATTTCCCAACTGAGGTATATCAGTTATTCTCCAAACATAAAGTGAAACTCATCCAATACACAATGTATACACGGCAATCTATATGTGGAACAATATACATTTATGACAACAAATTGTAGCATTAGTATAATCTCCAGAATCCAATATAATAGATTCTGTTGAAATCAATGAACACTTCCATGAAGTGTTTCAGATCTGGGTGCTAACATTAGATGAACACAGCATAATACTTTTACTCTGCACATCAACAAAGACACTCAGAAGACTTTTCATCTGTCAGCTATTTGATCTGTCTGCTCTTCACTGCAACCTCAGCTTGTGATTTGCTCAGTATTTTCCAGAAGATGAATTATTTGTCATTTTATTGGATTCATATATTTGATAGATGCAATCAGTACTGCCTCATTTTTCATCTGGAACAAAGCATTCTTATTGAAAAGCACCCTTTATATATCTTTTTGACTTGTGTTAAAGGTCCTACATCAGGGAACATCAATATTTCATGACCGTTATTAAATACATTATTTTTGTGTTCCCCTGCTAGGACCAGTTTTCACCTTGGCAATAGTAATGTATAGCGGTTGAAGGGGAAGTCTCCATTTGGTATTAGAAAGTCATCAATTCTGTACTGAATTAGAGCATCTCTATTAATGTTTCAAAATTACTGCTGCATTCCTGTCAGAACCATGACCTTTGCATTTATATAATAAAATTTTAATTTGATTATCATTTTTATCTGAATAATGCTACACAGTCAAATTAAATCCTTAATATCTTTCACACCATCCCAAAAGAGCATCTTCTTCCTGAGTATAAAATCAGAATTTACACATCCATTAATATGAATTTTCAAAATTATTATTTATTAAATTTATATCCTGAACCTTCCTCCTTAGGAACCCAGGGATCACACACAGCCCCCTACTCCTAGCAGCAAAAAAATTAGAGACAAACTAGATGTGATGGCAGCAAATGCTATCCATGACCCTATCTACATAGAAAGCGGGGGGGGGGGCAGTTTTAACACCAAGATGTGCCATTTTGGAGTACAGAACTCTATCTTCCCAGTCACCTTTATTTTCAGACAGTGGCGTAGCGTGGGGGGTGCAGGGGGGGCCGGCCGCACCGGGCGCAACATCTGGGGGTTAGGGGGCGCAAATCCACGGGTTAGGGGGCGCAAATTACTTGCCTTGCCCCGGGTGCTGACAACCCACGCTACGCCACTGTTTTCAGATGAGCTTTAAATACCAGAAGCATGCTCAGTTCTGATAAGAGTGCCTGTACACAAGTGGTAACTTATAGGCTTCAGTAGCACACCAGGCTTCAGTAGCCCTCATTCATGAGTCCCTTTTGCTGTTAAATTCTACTCTTACATTATACATGGGGGGGGGGGGGAGATCTACTGCTGTTGCAATAAGTCTGCCCTTTATGCTTCAGCCTTTCTTTCGACAGGTAAGGGCCACTGCCTCATTCAGCCAGTGGTGGAAGGGGTATTATGCCTTGCTTTGTTGAATTACAGAAAAAAGTGAGAGGCACTGCTACTCTACAACCAAGCCACTGGAAGATCCTGGCCACAGGGTAGATAAGCATGACCTTTGCCTTTTCCCTCAAGTCACACATGAAAACAGAGCTGATGCAGCATCTGTCATCAGGAAGGAACAGAAGATAGCACACCAGTGCTAGGCAGTGTAACCAATATCCTCCTTCCTTCCAGCAGAGAAGCTGCAGGTGGAGGCAAAGTGCAACTAATTCCCATACTACATACTTACTAAAAAAATAAATCCCTGTACAGTTGAAATATTAGAAATGGGCATTGTTTTTGCTTGATGATGTGCTCAATGTCCCAGGTAACACTGTTTTGTCTTAATGTTCATTGTTTTTACACAATTGTGTACCAATGTTTAGGCCCTGTCATTAAGCAGAGTGAGAAACTTGTCTCAGGTGGCAGGTGGTGTGGGACAAGGAGTGGCAGCAAAGAGCTGGAGGACAGAGCTAGACTACTGCCTTCAATGCTGAAATAAGATTAATCTGCCAGTCTGGTCAGCTTCTATATGTGGGATGAGGCAGACACCATTTTGTCTTTTTCCTCAGGCAGAAAAATGTATTGGGCTGGCCCTGCCAATGTTACTGGATCTTGGATTACATGTATTCTGTCTAATTCCCTTCAAGTATTTGCTGTGCTGCAAAATTATCCAGAAAATCAGTTTTTGGTTTTTTTAAAAATGTACAGGAAGACTAAAAGCAGTCACATGGCTTGTCTGAAATCTGTGACTACTTATAAACATATAAACCAATAAAGGAGAAGGGAAGCATGACTGTTCCATTTGTTCTGCTATGATATCAACTAACTTTGGCTCCTTCTCAACTGCAACCTGACCTGACAGCAGCCATTCCATTGGGCAGGAGTGGAGGGAACGAAGATGAGCAGGCTTGTCCCATCTATAAGACAGCAGCTGCATTTGGCTATTTCTTCTTCACCTGCCACCTAGCAGGAGTTACTCAATCAAGCTACCCAAATTGCTCCCATCCAAGATGGTAGTATAGAAGTTTCTAACTCTAAGAACTGGTACCTGAGTTTACCCAGTCTTTTTTTCCTTTTATGCTACATCTTTTAGATTGGAAACCTGAGGGCAGGGATTATCTAATTTTTTTATTGTTTTTAACTGTGAGTCCATCTGAGAGCCTTTTTTGGTTGAAGTATGAGACTAAGATACGATAATTAACCATTGGTGAGAGAGCAAAGAGGTTTCTTACATAAACAGTATCTGGAAACCTTAGCCTACAAACAATGTACTGCTTTATCTTACAGAGAACTCCTATGCACATGTACTCCAAAATAAGTTCCACTGAGTTCAATGGGACTTATCCCTTGGTCAGCATGAACAAGACTGCAATCTTTGCTTGTCAAGCCCACTGTGTGTCTAACAAATCAAAGTCACAGCAAGTTAGAACATATGGATCCTGTAAACGCGCTGTATTCTTACCACATATCAAGGCAGGTTGAATATTCTGTTGAGCCTAAGAGGACATCTGGAGGTCTGTACCACAGGGTAACCACTTCATTAGAGTACGTATGACTAGGGACAGATTTGGCTCTTGCAAGTCCTAAAGAGCAAATACAAGCGCAACAAAGAAAATCAGCATATAAAGAAATAAAGGTCACGTTAGATCTTTAAAAGGTATGTGTAATATGAGTCTGCTTGAAAAAGTAGATTGTGTTTCTTCTGGCCATGTGTTAAGTTAATCAGAGAAAAAACATATCCATTTCTATCATTCAACACATCACAAAACAAAGCTACAGATCATGAAATATCAAGTGACTGCATTATTGTTTCAGTCATTATAGGGCTGTCATGTTGTTTTTTAGGATCTAGTTTTTCATGTTTAAAAAGAGAAAGTATTAGGCACAATTTTTTAAAACTATTTAATAAAAAACTCAGAGATGAATCCTTAAATGTTAGCATTTAGAGCAGGGAACATAACCTGTGTAACTCAACGACAACTAGTGGATTAAACAGAGAGCTAAATAGCTCATACACTGAGTAACGTTTAAAGCTTCAGGCACATGCTGTATATCTGCATACTGCTAGAAAAAATATATGCCATCTGCCCTTAACCTTGAACATTTAACATACTGCTCTGTGCTAAGAGTAAGACTGCTGATCTTGGATGAAATAATTCAAATTCCTTTTCAACTGTGAAACAAACAGAACAGCAAGTCACTATACTGCAGCAAAATCTACCTCATAGGACTTGTGAAGCTAAAATTCCACTCTAGGCATATCTGAGAAGAGCAACATCATTCCTTCTAAAATCATTTATTCTAATAGTAAACAGAGGTGGCTGAGTAACTATCAGCTTGGAAGTAAACTGAAGTAATCCCCCCGCCCCCCGCTCACATTGACCTGTTTCACACTAAGCCAAATCATGACATAGCACAGAAGAGATCCTAGTGCTTAATTCTTCCTTGATTGTTTTGCTGCTATGTTACACTGAGATAAGTCATAGTTTGGTTTAGTGTGCGATCTGAACCCAGGGTTGTGGTTTAGCTCTTCTGGACAAACCACAAGCTGCAGCCACGGAACAAACCTTGGTTACAGTTTATGGTTAGTCTGGAGAGAGCTAAACCACAAGCCTGGGTTTGGACAGCATGTTATGTAAAATTATGGCTTAGCTCAGTGTGGCACAGGAGCGTGGTTTGGTTTAGCATGATGTGCAACCCAGGTCATTGTGATTCTCTTCAAAAGGTATTTACTAGGCTCAAATATATTTTAACAGCAGCACAGCCACTATAATTTCAAAAGCATTGTGATAATTAAAATAGCTGCATGCAAAGGGTTCCAGGTTCAATCCCTGGCATCTTAAGTTAAAGGATCTTTAATAGTTGGCAAAGAGTGATCAAGATTATACAAATTATTACAGGAATCAAAATTTGATTGGATTCTGTGACTGCTCTTTTATATTACAAGAAGGCATTGGTACAGATTTAGAATTTGATAGAATATGGTTAAAAATTGTGACAAAAATTAAAAGCCACCACAATTTAAGGGATGGAGAGAGAATGGCCTGTTCACATGACATGGAGAGGAGGCACAGGCTTATGGAACCAGTTGATGAATATGAATTCTGTTTAGAAAAAACCAACAGCTAGTTTATCTGCTGTAAATTTGAAGATGGGTTTTTACTCCTGTAGTTTAAATTTATGCTATGTTTGGTAACATGTTTTGAAAATAGCAAAAAAAGAAAAGAAAAATACCAGAGCATGCAGATGACCAGGTAGGATGAACTGAGCGTGAAATATTCTAGAAAGGCATAACTGCTCGGCAGTTATAAAGGCTGAGCCTATTAAATTATATGGATGAATTAATAAAAAACTGCATAGAATTATTTTCCTATCTAGCAGCTGCCACCAGAATATTGCATGCAAATAACTAAAGGTCTCAGGAAACAGCTAGCGTTAATCAATGGATAGATAGAATGTGGGGATACACCTTAATGTCTAAGCTGACACCCTTCCTAAGGTCAAAACAAACAGGACACTTTTGCAGCAAATGCGATTTCCCCAAATGTTAAAAAAATGCTCCTTCTTCAAAAGATACAATGTGACTTTGAGATGTTCTGAATTCTAAAGAACTGATTATGCTTTGTTTCTTTTTCTTGGTTTTATCAGTTTCATGCAATCAATTAAGTTTACTTTATTGATTCTATATTTTAATACTGTAAGCTTTTCTTCTATTTCATTGCAACATGTTTAGTAACAAATAATAATAAGGTTGGGCCTACATGTTTAAAATAATTGTACATCCTTCAGCAGTTATGCAGAACATCAAACACTGGCAGTTCAGCCTTTTAGATACACTATTCCTCTCAGATGCGAAAGGCTGGGCTGGATGAATCCCAAGCTGGAATTAAGATTGCCGGAAGAAATATCAACAACCTCAGATATGCAGATGACACAACCTTGATGGCAGAAAGTGAGGAGGAATTAAAGAACCTTTTAATGAGGGTGAAAGAGGAGAGCGCAAAATATGGTCTGAAGCTCAACATCAAAAAAACGAAGATCATGGCCACTGGGCCCATCACCTCCTGGCAAATAGAAGGGGAAGAAATGGAGGCAGTGAGGGATTTTACTTTCTTGGGCTCCATGATCACTGCAGATGGTGACAGCAGCCACGAAATTAAAAGACGCCTGCTTCTTGGGAGAAGGGCAATGACAGGCCTAGACAGCATCTTGAGAAGTAGAGACGTCACCTTGCCAACAAAGGTCCGTTTAGTTAAAGCCATGGTTTTCCCAGTAGTGATGTATGGAAGTGAGAGCTGGACCATAAAGAAGGCTGATCGCTGAAGAATTGATGCTTTTGAATTATGGTGCTGGAGAAGACTCTTGAGAGTCCCATGGACTGCAAGAAGATCAAACGCATCCATTCTTAAGGAAATCAGCCCTGAGTGCTCACTGGAAGGACAGATCGTGAAGCTGAGGCTCCAGTACTTTGGCCACCTCATGAGAAGAGAAGACTCCCTGGAAAAGACACTGATGCTGGGAAAGATGGAGGGCACAAGGAGAAGGGGGCGACAGAGGACGAGATGGTTGGATAGTGTTTTCGAGGTTACCAGCATGAGTTTGACCAAACTGCGGGAGGTAGTGGAGGACAGAGGTGCCTGGCGTGCTCTGGTCCATGGGGTCACGAAGAGTCGGACACGACTAAACGACTAAACAACAACAATTCCTCTCAGAAATCTTTAAAAAACCCACATCTTCTGGGGCACAGCACAAGTTACAAATGAATGACAAGTTACAGCATTGTTGGCTTTCCCCATCTTTTGAATGACAACCTAGACATGGCAACGTATTTCATATTGTTTGTAGATCCAAACATGCAAACTCATGCAAAATTTATCTAACTGCTTCCTCCAGCTGAGGAAAAGCTGTAGGACAGGATTAATTAGCACAGCATGTGTGATCACTTTGTTTAAGGATTCCTTGTCCGTTTCCATGGTTACACTACAGGAAGCCACACGCTCTTCCAAAAGTCAGTGCTGCTTGTATTAGCGATCATTATAACTTTTATGAAGCGAACATAAAGTAAAAAGGTAATCGGAAAGATAGCCAGGTGAGCATATAATATTTGCATATTATGGTATTACTTATTCTGTTTTGGCCTGAAGATCTATAGGGATAGTTTCATGACAATCCAGTAAGGTGAATTTCAGATCTTGCTCTTTTTGTCAGATTAAAGTCACCAAAACAGCACCCTGCCCATGTCAATTCTCTACAGTAACAAGACAACCATGAGGCAGTTGTCAGAAGTCAAGGCACATCACCTAATCGCCATGCCTATCATTAACACAACACAAAACTGATAAAGTAATAGGTGAAGCAGCTGTGCTGTTTATGTTTTGCTTTGTGTACTTCTGCCATGCAATAAATTCTACATACAATGCATACCCAAAATAATTTAATGCCAATTAAATTCTTCTTAATCACTTTAAACAGTCCTTTGTGAACATAAATAATACAGTTAAAAGCATGTGTGCTATTCTCCACACCTTCAACACAACTTTACATGTTGAGTATTGATTCTAATCTGTGCTAATGAATGTAAGCACAGAATGCAAGGGATACTCATTATTCAGAATTAATCAATTACGAATGCTTGCCGTCCACCTTTGTGTACTAATTTTCAATATTCATGCTGCAATCGATGCATGTTACAGGAAAGCACACAACACTCAGTAGAATCTTTCATCTCTAATATCCAGATTTCCTAGTGATTCAAAAGTCAAGTGGTATCCCCTTCCACCCTCATGATGTACACAACTGCAGTTTCAAAATTCTGATTACTTAAATGTTTCAAATGGCTCATTCTGTATGAAGACACAGGGTTAGAAATGACCGCACATCTGTATTTCTCAAATGACTTATATTCCTAAATACTCAGAAGAGGCTGTAACATACTCTCTGTAAAAGTGTGTTACACTGATGTAAGAAAAGAAATTATTATATTATACAAGCATGCATAGCTTGAATATGATAACTCTATTGACAGCTGATTAGGGGGGCTATATTGATACATGTCAGAAGAATAATCTTTCAGGAGTTTCAAAATTCTAAAAATTCACTAATTCATAATTTGAGTGGTGTAACATGCAGACTTGCCTGATAAAGTTGGCTTCATTAGACTGACCACAAGGCCAGAAGAAACTCAGACCAAAAGCCCATGTTCCACATGCTGAAGTATACAGTGGCAATGTTCTGACAATCTTATCTCAGCTCTATAAACTAAGATATTAATGGGACTTAATCCATGCATGACACGCCTTTGCAGCAAGAGAAATGAAACCAGGAAGCCTCTAATGCCAGTTTAGAGGAAACTAGAACTATGGTTACCAGCTTTGGAAGACACTAGGATCGTCAAACCATGATTTTGGATCCCAGCTTGTTCTAAATCTGCTACTTTTCCTGCTCAGACTAAATGGAGATGATGGTTAGAGATTTCAGCCTATTTCCCCATTACTAATTAGAAGCTAAAAATCAGTGATTTGGATTTTTTATTAAGAAAATGCATGCATTTTCTTCACAATAGAACCATACTTTTTAAAAAACAAAAATAAAACACCTCTTATACTTTAAATATGTTCTGTCAACATTTTGCTCTGGAGGCCATATTTGAAAACTCCACTAAATAACAATTCTGTCCTTCAAATATAAACCACACATTATAGTAGAGTTTAATACTAAAAAGCCGCTCTTCCTCAGCAATACTAATATCCTATCAATGTTATTGTAAAACTGGAATCATCATGAAATTGTATATGTATACAATTTAACAGCTGGCTGATTTTCACTTTGCTTTCCTGTTTCTAGTTTTTCATTTAATGAACCTAACTTTGTTACCATGTAAATATTGTCTATGAAGATAACTTCTGCTAATTACGCTACAAATATGTGAGTGTGATGCAGTGAAACAGTAAATACTTTCTGATTAGTATTTCAGAGTAATAGCAAATAATTTAAAGACAACTCTGAATTGCAAATAGTTGAGTAACAGCATGACTGGGTGTCAGGGAACTGCCATCGGAGCCAAGAGTGGAGGTAAGGCTCCCCAACGATGCAGGAGAAGGGACCAGCAGGGAGAGAGAGAACACTTCCTTTGGGGAAGGAAATCGGCGTGACACCAGGAAGAAAGGGGAGCAGGGAAGGACTTCGGAGAGATGGCTCCAAGACTCTTCCATAGAGACCAGCGGGGAGAGTCCAGGACCTCCGCTGGCCACGCCCACTCTGCGCAGAAGACTTCCGCGCAGGGAGGCTAGGAGGAGACTTGGCGTCAAAGAGCTTCTATGTTGGAAGAAGTTCAGGAAACGCCCACTGACGGATTCTGCCAGTGGACGGATACAGCCACGGAGAAAGGGCTGTCCAGCCAGGGAAAGGTTTAGTGTTGCCTAGAGCAGCAACCCCCTTACGCACAAGCAACCCCCAATTCCCTTTACACTGGGTATGCAACAAAAGGAATTATAGGCAAAAAAAATAAGGAGAATGCATATGGGCCAGAAGCTAATTATTTAAATACATAGGACCATAACCAACTAGAGTGAAAGTTTGGGAACAATTGGACTAAAATAAATCAAGTAATAGTTCATTAGTTCCCCAGAGGGCCTTTACTAATGCAATGAAATACTAAAGGCCATTTTAGTCTTAATATGGAAAATGAGCAATACATCAGGTAACAAGAATCAACATTGTAACATTTAGGAAACATATTTCTCATTAAAAAGGAAAAATTACAGGGGAAAGCTGTGAATGTGATGTTTGACTTTAAAAAGGTTAGGCCATTGTCTTTTCTGCGTGGAGTTAAAAGCAGAACTAGTTTGCAATTTTAAGGCACAGTGTACGTTTTGATCCTTGTTTACTACTATCTGAAGAACAGAAGTAGAAAAGGTGCTCATGCGATATGCAATATAAGAATTATTATGTAACAGTTAGAGTGATGGACTATGACCTGGGAGACTAGGGTTCGAATCCCCACTCAGCCATGAAACTCACTGGATGACCTTGTGCCAGTCACCATCTCTTAGCCCAACCTAGCTCACAGAGTTGTTGTGAGGATGAAATGGGGAGAAGAACCATGTTTACCACCTTGAGCAATCAATCAATCAATCAATCAATCAATCAATCCTTAATACAAGATAGGCATTTTTGTTAACACAGCTTCCTGTCCAAGTTCCTCATCTCAGTAGAAATGTTTGAAGAACTTTACGAAATCTTCTCAAGTTGTATTCATACCTGGAAGTCTGACTGAGGGTTAAAGGTGATGCTGCTAAATAATCTCAGTTTAAAAGGCCAAAGGAAAACTAGCAGAGCATGAAGACTGTAGAAAAATCTCTTAAATACAGAGCTTAAATGATCTGTGGCAATGTTAAAACTCTACCCTTTCTAGCTATTACAGCGAGGCCAACAATATTCTTTGGGTACAGTCCCAGTTTCTCACTGATGTACTTCTGCTTTGTAGAGCCTGTTTTTCAAGTGACTGTATATTATTTGCAGCCACAAACTGCTACTGAGCTTGCAGCCAAGGCCTAAAATAACTAGTACAACCATCTTTTACAAAATAAAATAAAGTACCAGTTACAAGTAGCGCCTACACAGCAGGCATCTGTGCTCAACAATAACTGCACAAATCCAAAATGCAGGTCTGGCTTCCAGAGCTTCAACCTCTTTTTCCTTCTCATCTGTGTTTCTTTTCATCAGAATTCTATCAGCATGACAAGTTGCTGTTCCTCTACATGACATGTCTGGAGGAGAAAGAACAACTGGGAATTGCCAGGCTCAAGAAATACCAGCCAGCCAATCTATTAATCTAAATAAACAATGGAAAATGTAAGCCGCCCTCATGTTTTGGCTCACTTCAGCCACAAACACTCATATACACACATCAATAAAACAATCATTTTGTGCCAGGACAGCCAAGTCCAACTTCCTTCTTCCTACACCCTTGCCCAGTGGAATTCTTAAGTACACTGACATATTGCAATAAGAGGGTTTTTTTATGTTTTTTGGGGAACGGGAATAGTTTGCTACTGATGCATTAATTTATTATTTTATTGTGGCCAGCTTTAACCAGTTAAGGTCATTTTTACCTGCGGCTGCTGCTTTTAACTTGACTTTGATGTGTGTTTTACCTGGTGTATATTTTATGTATTTTTATTGCTTGATTCTTTATAGTTTAATATATTTTTATTGCACTGTGATTTTATATTATTGCAGCTCACCTTGAGTGGCACAAAGGCACAAAAAGGGTAGGACTGAAGATTTTATATGAATGAATAAACAAATATGAAGTCACCACATGAAATTTATGGCCAGATTAGATTCATTATGGCCAGATTAGATGCATTAGGAATTAGATGCATACTTCTACCAGAAAAGCAGTTAGGGTAGCTTGTTAAAATTGCTTTATAAGAAAACACCATATTTTATATAAATATTTACTGCAAAGTTACTAGTCATGTAGCTTGTTAGGATCAAGAATGCTGTAATCTATTTTTTAAAAACCACTACCTTCATGGATACATGTTGCATTTTACATTCTCCTCTTACTCAGCATAATTTTAAATACACTGTACTGAAACAAAAATGAGCAACTTCCTTTATTGCAACATTCCATCATGTCCCCATTCCAACAAAAGATCTCTAAAAAGTTTATAATTCTCTATCTGCTCTACGATCCAAAATAGCAACCTTATGCAAAAGCACTGGAGACTTTAAATCTATAAACAATCAAGTAAAAAAATGTGAAGAAAGGTCAAAGGCAGTTAGCTCTGCAGTTCAAGTTTCACTGTGTGATTAGTTAACTTAAAATATTAGCTTTATTTGCTAGCTACAGCCAGCACATTAGCTTTGCTTTGGAAAATAGCTAAAGTATATCAAATTCACACCCAAATCAGCTCAATTTACTTCTCATTTAACTGTGTAACAGGGAGAACTCGTGCCATATTTTAAGAACCTTTAGAATTTCAACTTGCCTTGTAACAAAAATGGAAAAATACTACTTGTCTTAGCAAGAAATCCTAATCTTCTGGGAAGGGCAGATGAATGGCCAATGGAAGTTGCCAACATCCCACTGTGTGGGTGGGCAGGGAGGCTCACCACTGGAGCTTTCCTTGCTGAGGTGCTGGAAAGGTCTACCAATCACTGGTCAGTCAGAGGTGCTCTGCTGGTGATGGGCCCAGATATGGGGCGTGTTGGTGACACGTCAGACGATGCTGCAGGTTGCGGGCTCCCAAGTCCCTTTGCTTTCCAGACATATCTCCCCAAATGGCTGTGAACAACTCCATCACTGAAGATGGCATAGTAGTAGCAGGGAAAATAAAAACACTTCAGTGAGGGCAGGGAGAGAGGAAAAGGCCACTTCCAGAATCTTCTACCCTATCCCACAGGACTTTGGTGGTAGATCAGTGATGGGATTCTACACACACACACACACACACACACACACACACGACTGCTCTCATTTGTGCAACAATTATTTCCAAAAAGCACACCCATGGCCTTCAATTTTTCTCATGCTTTATTCAATTTTTAATTTTATTAAAAATCCCATCTGTGTTTTCATTGTCTTTGATAAATAGATTCATCTTCATAAATGCTATTTTAGAGTGCTGCTGTATGGTTAGTAAACACAGCCCTGAACTGTTTCTTTGATGAGAGATTATTATCTATATTTACAAATTCATCAGCTACAACACATTATGCCAGCAAACATGAGAATTCTGTAATTTTTTAATACAAAAACAATGGTTTTCCAAAGGTCTAAGCTCTGAGTATGATTTTTATTTTTTTAGCTCGGAGGAGATGAAGTGTCCCTGGGACATTGAATTAAAACTGTGAGTTGTACTGTTGAGTTTTATAAACTTGTGATACCAGATCTGAAGGCCATGTCTTCAGGTTTGAAAGGTCTTTAGTGATTTCGAATTTATTACTCTGAAAAAATATGACATCCTATCTGCCAAAATCAACCAGCTACATTTACATTTCTATTTCTTGTGTGCATAATCAGGATAATAGCTTCACAATAATCCTTGTGCAACAACCTTCTAAGAAAATAGAAACATGAGAGAAATATATTCCAAGAGCAGCAAAATCATTTGATGTCTTTGGTGGAAGAGCAACTTTGCATATAACTTTGTAATATTAATACTTCTGAAGAGACAGATTTGCTTTACTATTTCTCATTATGGCAATGTGGGTTCATGACCCTATATAGCTTTATCTCGTAGTTTAAATTTTTATTATAGTTTTCACTAAAAAAGTCAACTCATCTTGTATTCAATTTCGAAATATCGTGATACAGTATAAGGAAATAATATAACTTCAATTAAAAACATTTATCTTCTCTTTTCTACCCAAGTCTAACTACAGATTTTCATTAAACACAATGTAAAATAATAAGGGGGAGACTCAACACTCCATTGACATCATGAAAGTATGTTGCTGGAGACTAGTCTTTCAATTAAGAAGCGACCAAGAAACATCCTAAATATGCTTAAAATGCTTCAGTGTCTTCCTGAGCCCATAGCTGTATGGAAAAAATATTACTTATTTGCAATAACAAATAATTTCCTTCAAGTTAAATACCATGTTAATAAGAAAGACTGTACTCAGCTGTAAACTGTAGGATTTCAAACTTTCTACCTAGTACTGAGATTGGTTACTTCTTTCCATACTCTTGTCATTCAGTAGGATATGAAGTATTTCTATGAATTTTATTTTATCAATCTTCACTGTGTCCAGAGTCAGCTTGTGACTAAGAGTAAGACAGCTGAAACATTTCCCACATCATTATAAGATAATCTTTTAATTAACAGCTTTCCTACCAAAATCTGCCAGCTTCAACTCCCCAGTGTCACTGATCAGAAGATTTTGGGGTTTCAGGTCCCTGTGCAAAATGTAACGCTGGTGGATGTACGAAAGTCCTCGCAGCAATTGAAATAAAAATAACTGAAAGAGAGGGGGAAAAACATTGTCTTTATTAATACTTGCATGCAGAACACTGGCTTCCTTCACAAAAAAAGCAGGGTGTCTGCATATGGGTAAAACACTTCATTGGCAGCTTTGCTACAGGTGTGATTTTAAAATACCAGAATTTATTTTTAAGCAATGTTTAATATGTAGAGGTAAGAAACATCCATTTCCCTGCATCCAACTCTATTCACCTGCTTTAACAATCCTTAACAATAACTACAAACAGTAGAGTCAATCCCTATCAAGCCACAATTATATTCTGTTTACCCATATGGCCTTAGAGATTAGGTGGTAGCCTGAAGACAGATGTGTATCTTCACTAATTAAAGAAAACAACAGCATATGGAGAAGAGGAAAGGAGAAGAACACAGTGCTGGGACAAAAATTATATACGAAAGTAGTGAAAAAGGATATAAAAATACATATAAATCCCAAAGGCTTTTATTCTCAAATATTTGATACAAGAGGTTTTTTAAAAAAAACTCAAAATGTGACCAAAGAGGGAATTTTAACTTATTCACAATACTTCTAAAGATAGGCTAACTATGGGATTAGATATGTTCTCAGTATGCTAATATATACAGGAACTCACTGTGCACTTTGTATTTTCTTATAATTTCAAATCTCATATAAAAGTCACTTGTCAGAGGACTACATCAAATATTAGGCTTGCATGCTGGCAAAATTGTGAGTTTCTTTTTGCTGATTTCACCTCAGCATGCCAGATATTAAGGCTACTCTTCAGTAGCAAATCTTTTGTAAAAAACAGTCATAAGGTTATTATTACATGACAAGATAATTGCAATATATCATAGACATAACGCAAACATTTTACTTCACCCAGCCGTTAAGCTATTTGCAAACAGTGATGTCCTCTTGTTTGTGTAGGAATATTAGACCATTAAAAATTCTCAGAATCAATATACCGGCATGAAGTAGTTCCTAATTAGCTATCAACACAGCACCTGTATGAATTTATGGAATATGATTACTGAATAAACCAAAGGGCAACATGAAAGTACAGAAATGTCATGTTACTGAAGCTGAATGTTTAATTAAATGTCCTTTTCTCTCTGCCTGTTCACATGATAGTATATTGTTAATTTCTGAAAGAAACTGAGGAAATACAAGGGTAACAAGTACAGAAATAAATTAGGAAAAGATAACGCTTCAGGTGGCATTTTTGACACATTGTATTTTTAAACAATGAAATGAAGCTGGCTAGTATAAATCTTAAATTTTAGATTATACATTATAAAAATAGCTTTTTCATCTCCCAGTACAGGGAGGTTGCTCTGGATCCTAGGAATCATCAAAGTTTCTTTTGACTGAGAACATAATAGGCCATATTTATTTATACATAGATCACTTTTTGAGGAAATTTCCCCACAAAGCAGCTTAAGCATATCCACTAAAAACCTACTCCACCTGTGCAGGAGTACATATGTGAAGTGCTCTGCAGTACTGAAGTAAAGTTGTAAAATTTCAATTATGTCACACCTAGATTTTTTTTATTTCAAGTCATCAGTCTGAAAAAATGGCAAGCCACACATTAAAGACAAATGAACAAAACTTCCTGTTTGGTGGAATACTATTTATATAGAACAAATATTGTACAATGTTATGTTAGAATACACCACTGTACACCTTGTACCTGCCATTTTAATGTTAACTTCAATACTGTGAGCATCGACAGGCTCCCCCTACTGGTGGTTAACCCCCTCATCAGACTCACCCCTCTCCGAGTGGGTGGAGTCAAATTTTCTGAGGTCCAATGCCTAAGCCAATACCTTCTCACATGCTGTAATCAATAAAGTTGTGGCCTTTTCTTGCCCATTAACCTAATATACCGTGTCCACGTGTCTTCATTACCCAAGCGGGGATCGGGTCCTCGAATCACAAGTTTGGTATTTAGAGCAATGACAAAGTGGCTTAGGATGCCTCCAACACAATTTTATGGGAAACTCTGAAAATAATCAGGATGTCCCACTGGTAAGGGAAAGGATGGTCAAAGGAGTTCCAAAAAGGGAAACACACAGACAATTCAGACAACACTGGAACAGATGCTACACATATAGAAGCCTACTTGCTTTTATATTTATTGACAAAATTTCTAGACTACCACCTATCACACACATAGTGATCTTATAATGCTTTTCAACATATACATTCAACATTGAACAACAACAATATACCATATTTAAACCATTCATTAATAAAATACAGCTTGCAGAAAAAACTAAAAACTTTATATAACGTTAATGACAGTAATTGCTTCCAAAGGTCTAGCTGAACAGATATATATCATGGGGAAAATAAAAAACAGATTCACATAATGTTAGCTTTGTTGCATTTTGAAGTGCAATCAAACTGTTTAGTTAATCTGTAAAACAATCTAAAGTACTGAAACACCACACTTGATGGCCATGCAAAAAGCATGCTTTTGCTGTTTTGCCTTGACAATCGCACTTTAACTGAGGTACTGCTTTCCAATAATGAGTCCTGGGAGCGATGGTGCCATTGGAAGGTCAAATCAATTTAGAGGTTTATGGAGTGTGATATCAATGTGTTAGCAATGATTAAAATGTAAGGGCAAACACATTAAAACCAACAATTTCTCCAATAAAGACGTATCAGCTCTCTCAGCAAGAACTAAGATTCTTTCCACTCTTTCAGACTACAAACTACAAAATTCTCCAGTTTATGACTTAAGAGATTTCCAACAATTTTGAGACTCACTTATTATACTCACAGTAAGTGCGTACATAAGGTGACAGAAAATGGAAAACTGAAATGTGGAGGTGGGTTAATATTTTAAAGTATGCCACTGGAAATAGTTTGAGCACTGAAATTGTAAATTTAATATGGAACACCATTAGGGACAGGCTTGCCTTTGAAAGAATCCTCTATGTCAGGGGTCTGCAACCTTTAAGACAAAAAGAGCCACTTGGACCGAAGAAAAAAAAACTGGGAGCCGCAAAACCATTGCGACATTTAAAACAGTGGGGAGTGTCAGGGCACACAATGCGCCTCCTCCCCTCACTAGTATCCGCCCCGGAGCCGCGGCAAAGGTGTAAAAGAGCCACATGCGGCTCCGGAGCTGCGGGTTGCTAACCCCTGCTCTATGTAAAGGCCTCAGTAAAATAAATTCTAAATCTAAAGTTAAGTTTAAAGATAATGGATGATAAGTAGAGAGAGCAGAGGATCTTGAAGTTGCCCTTTAACAGTTAGCACCTAGACAGAAGACTGAGCAGGCACACAGTAATTTTAAATGTGCATCTATACATATAAACAAGCATGTCTGTTTTGTTTTGTTTTTCAGATCTATAATATTTTGTCCTCTTTTTGGTGATGGGTTAAGTGGTCACCTTAAACACTATACTGTAAACATAAACCCTTACGTTCCCCCCCCCCAAACTATATCCTAAAACAGATGGTCTTAGAACTAAGTAGAGGGCAGTGACCCTGGGATAAATCTTTAGTGGTACCCGGGACCCAGTGCAGGATGAAAGTTTTGCTGAACAGACTCAGAACAGTGACCACCATGCTATCAAATTCAACATATATAAGTGGACAATTGCCAAGAAAACCCAAGTCACATTTTACTTCATTGGCTCACATTCTAGCAGCAACATCTAGACCTACAGATGCCAAGAGAGCAGTGGAGCTGCTGTAATACCCCAAAAGAGGATGACATGCCTTCAAACACAGAAGACAGACTAGAATTATAACTGCTGGATGACATTTCCAACTTTCATCAAAAAAGGAAAGAAAAATAAAAAGACAAATTTTGATAGACAACTTCTAAAAACTGATTTTTAGCCCATGTGTCAAATGGCGATGATGATGGTGGTGATCTCCAATGACAAAACTAGCTTACCACCACATCCCTGAAGAGACCTAGGTGCAGATCCCTACTTGACCAGGGTGCATTCTAGTTTGTCTTAAGGAAAACATATTCTTACAGCCCAAATAGCCTTTGAAAGGACATGAAATATGTTAATAACAATCCTCAGAACAACAGCATTTTGGGCCTTCTAAGATAGTGGACATTATAGGGGCAGAATTTGCTAAAGACATGATTTCCAGATTTTGAACTCTATAGCATAACTACATTCTTACAAGGGACAGATATCACACTTGCTTTCACAAAAAAGGCTTCCTTCCAACCAATTCCTTTCAGGACTTTTCCATATGGAAACATCCTACAGTAAGACCACACCACTAAGATCTTTATATTTCGAAAAGTACACATTTATACCTTTATTTACTGTGCTTATCAATCTTTCCCGCTTCCTTCACAATGCTGATGTTCTGACAAGTATGATTAATTAACTGAGCAAAATAATACACCTTCATGATCTGCTAGCATAATGTTAATAGGAAGAAAGAAACTGTCCTCCTTGATCAATGAGGTTAAAAGGCTCCTTCACACATCATCACAATCAATGGCTCTTTCAAAATTTAATGAAAATGCTAAAGGGAAAAAACTTGCACAGACAATTCTTGATCGCCTTTCTTTTTTAAAAAACCTTGCATATATACAGTATATGCAGCATGAGGGATGAGGGTTCAGTTATGGAAATATACTGTAAGATGATTCAGGTAGTTATGCTTAAAAACTTAGAGGGGAGCATTTTTATTTAATGATCATGCATAGTTCATTAATGTCTAAGTGGAAGAGATAAAATAATCAGTGTAAAATCATGATGATTTAGTTGATGACTGATCACCAGAAAAGCTTATTTTAAAAAATCGATTCTCAATGCCATCTGAAAGAGACAGCCTTAATTTAGCATAACATTATCCTACCCTTTTCTGCACCTGCTTACCCTCTAAAGAGTAATGGAAAACTGCAACTTATCAACTACATTAAATGCCAAATAATCCTGTTTAGTATATCCACTGTAATTAATGGAAAAACCCAGCCATGCGCCACAGACATCACACCTTCTGAAACAAAAGCAGACATTTCAAAGATGTGTAAATGGATAAAATTATAAAGAAATCGTATAGAATCATGAATATTTCCAGAATGGATCCTAGATTTTTGCTCAATCCTGTTCATTGATGTAGGTCTGAAAAAGTGTGCTGCCAATGTAAGAATTTCACCTGCATGCATTCAAACTGATCTGATTTTAAAAGTCTATTAATAAACACAGGTTAAACTGCATGTGTTACACCAGTATAGAATAACATCTGTTTATTTTACTGTCTACACATGCACTGTAAGACACACACACAGTATATAGCATTCCCAGTATATAGCATATTAAATATTCTCCAAATTTCTTTTTATGCAGGACAATTACTTTCTTCTTTCTTCTATGGCTCCCAAAATATGAAGAGCAATACATATTGTGCTGCTATGTGTCAATCATCTTGGCAGTGTTATGCATGAATATACCTTAGGGAGATTTCAGGAAGGAAAACATACACATTCTAAACAAAGGGGGCGAGGGTAACTCTTGATACAATAAAACAAGCAGGTATATTAGTAAACCCTCCATTAATGCATTAATTTGAATTGCAGGATACATTGAAAAACTGCTGCTCAGAAAGATTATACTCCACATGTATTTACACAGGCATATTAAAATACTTCTTTTTGTTTAAATGAAAATGATGTATAATAAATGTTAATGAATTACTCGCTTGTTCTGAACACTCATTGCTTTTGGGTAATTTCCCTTCATTGCTTTTGGGTAATTTCAAGCATAATTACTTATGCCTATAAAAATATAAATATTTATAAGATGGCAAATACCCTAAGGCTTTCACTCTGGTTGTTAATTTCCAAATTGGTCATTAACTTATCCATTTTTCAAGAACAGATATTACTTAGGCAACGTAGTTAAAGGATAATGTTCATGACAGAGAAACATGTGGGACTTTAGAATTTTGATAACATTCACCAAATAAATAAGCTTTTTATGTAAAATTTCACAACTTCATTGCAATTTCCCTATTATCCTAGAAACAGAAAAAGTTTTATGAATAAATATTGACATGAACTATCTAGCCAATTCTTAGCTGCAGCACAGATATATAGATCAATATTAGGAAGCAATATATTTATATCTATGTCTTTATATCTATCTCAATAGATATAGATATATGGATATGCATTAGGAAGTAAGGTTCTAACAGCCCTCAAGTGTTTCACAGCAATACCATTCCTAAGTCAAGGGGAAAGCTGAAACTCCCTCAAATGGATTCTGTGCTGGTTGAAATGCTGCTTCTGCTTTTCTTGACCAAGAAGTTGAAAGTCTTACCTTTCAAAAAAAAATTTTAAAATTCCAAAACTGAGCTCTTTAATTGTAGCCACTCATGAATGCACGTTCTACCTTCCAACATGGAACTAGCATTTGGAACACTTTTACAAAGATGTCTTAATCTTTTCTTATGATGTAATTGTGCTTTTGGTTTGGAAAGGAAATGCCCAAAGAATGGTTAAAAAAAACTAGTAAAAATATTATCTACATATACACACACTGGCCTAGTTTAGAGGTAACAGGAAACAACAGTCTCACCTCTTTTAATCTTAGGACAGAAGGGTATTAGAAGCTTTTCCCAACTGCAGACCATGAAGAGAACTGATTAAGAATGGAAGCAGATGCTTCTCAGGTGTGTGAAAGAGGAGAGGGGCTTGCTGTCGCTTATTCACATAGCAGGAAACATGCTTTCCCATTACGTCTCAACTAGGCCCAGATATTTCATTATTATACACCTACGGTGACACAAACTAAATGGTAATAATTGGAGTAAGTGTGTATTGTACAACCCAGCAATTTATTTACTTATTATCCTTTTATTGTTTGTTTTTACAGTGTATCATAGTATAATAATGCATAGTATAACAAAGCATCAACCAAACTCCAATCTGTCCCATCAACCCAACAATTTATGTTATGGTTTTGAGGTTATTAAAAATGAACACCAAGAAAACTAGCACAATTTTTTTAAGCTACAGTATTTTTAAATGCTTATTATTATTATATATATTAGAGTGATATACAAAGACCAAACAACTCAGAATCATTTCAGTTATTACAGCAGACATGTGATGAAAGGCAGTTATGTCAGAAGGAAATTTCACCTGCAATTATTTTTCTGCAAGTAAACCCTAGAGGAATCCATTACTTTCAGATGGAAAACGAGAAATAAAAATGGATTCCTAATTAGAACAGAGGTTTCCCCGAGACACTAAGGCTACTAATAAAGGAAGTTTATGTTGCTGTGTATTCAGCGTTCTTACTACACAAAGCCAAAAGAAAAAAACCACATTGTTTATTTTTACACAAAAATAAATAGACATGGTTATACAAATCTTCAAAGCAGCCAAACTAGAAGTGAAAATGTGTTGCTTGAATACACTAAAAGTATCAGTATAAATTTCTAGTGCCTCTTCTGAAGGTCTACGAAAAACAACAACTTGAGGCCTTTAACAAGGAATGCACAATGTTTATTTTGAAACATTTATTGTTACCTCCCCTGGGTGGTACAATGACAAACAAGGAATAAAATAAAGTAAAATAGGCAAGATCTTGTGCGTCCACTTATTTCTTAGGCAATGCACACTTTTTTTGGTAGAATGTCTTGGTCGTATTGAGAGATGCCAAACAGCTGAAAACTCGTGTAAGGATCTGACACTTACAGTGATCCTTCAAGTGCACGTACACATTTTAAAACTTGATTATCCAGTTTAAGATATCCATGTTAACACTTCCATGTTAGGTTTTGCAGAGGAAGCCGTCTTGGTGATCCTGAGCCCAGAAGGGAGCTTTCTTCTGTACTGGCCCTGCTGCTTTGGGGGAAAACTCCCCTCTGAGGTGTGTCACGCTGTTTACATTTCATGACAAGCAAAGATGCACCTTTTGGTCCAAGCTTTCGGAGAGAAATGTATTGCATCATGATACCCTATTTTTGCTTTTGTGGTGTTATTTATCCTTAATTATATGATCCTGATTGATTTTGTTTTACAAGTTTTATTGTTTATTGTGACTGTAGTGTTACTGTTCATCACCCTGGGTCTCTTCAGTGAAAGGCAGAGTACAAATTTCTCAAATAAAATAAATAAATGTAACATTCAGGGATATAAGCTGGAGCAGGATCACAGATTTCTGCAGAATAATGCTGAATGTTCTCACAAGGGTTATATTCCAGTGTTAATGTTTCCACATGCACGAACTCACTTGATTGCCTCCAGAAATCCCACAAGTATTGTGTTGCAGAACCAGAAATTAATCCTGGGGCATTACAACACACACACACTTTCTTTTTATTTTAATTTGAATACATCTATATAATGCAATCAATCTGTTAGGACCACAGCTTTTTCTCATTCTTACAAAACGTACATGGACCCTAACATAGAGAAATAAATCACAATCCTAAATTTAACAATTTGAAGTATATATTCTATGATACAGTGTGTTTATGATTATTTCACTGATGAAAATAATCAAAAAGCAAGGCCGCTGAACAAATATTACCTGGGTGGTCTCTAAGACGATTGACTAACTGGATTCTACTTTACGCTGAAATAATTTGGCTGATTTCCCAGTAGGTAGCCAGATCAAGTTTCCAGCTCATATCCAAATAACAAAAACTAACGTCAGCTGTGCCTGCTAACATCCAGCTTACAAGAAGCAGTAAAAGCAATATTTTTAAAGGGCCAGTTTACTTTCTTCAATCACGAGTCTGCTTGCATTATCACTGTATCATTTCTTACCACACACAATCCTAATATAATAATGCTTATTTGGAAAGTGGTATCCTACCTTCACATTGTCTGGATGAAGTCCTCCAGGATGTTTGTCCATGTACTGACATAAATCTGTGTGCTTGAAAAGAGAAATCCAAGAAAAGGAAGGAGGAGGGATTAATTACTACTATTGCTACAGAAATGTAACAAATTTTCTATTCAAAACCCACTATTTCCACCAGATGCAGCAAATAAGGGGAATACATGCTATGCTAACATGACCTTCAGGTTCCATCTCGTTATATACCTAATAATATTTCATATAAAACTCTAAAATGCATCTCATTTTCTAGCTGGAAACCACAGGAGGGGAGAGCGCTCTTGTGCTCAGGTTCTGCTTGAGGGTTTCCCACAGGCATCCAGGTGGCCACTGTGTGAGAACAGGATGCTGGACTAGATAGGCTAGATAGGTCTGCTCCAGTGTTGAAAGTCAATTACAGTTACAGCAGACTAGAAGCATCCCAAATGGTTCAAGGCCCACATGGGGCAAAAGATTCCTGCAATGAAGGGGGACGGACAAGATGATCCTTGTGGTCCCTTCCAACTCTACCATTATATTATTCTATGTACATACTCATCACTATCTTATTGTAATATTATTTTTTCATTCACTGCAGTCTCTATTAAAACAATGTTGTAGTTATAAAAACCTCTATTTCCTTATTTACATTTCTAAATGCACTGCAGTGAAATGTGTGTTCCCACAGGAGGTCAAAATCACATATTTCTCTGTAGTCTTAGATGTCACACATTCCTGTCTGCAGTAGAAATTGTTCATACATTAAAACCATAAAAGGAAAGATATGCCTATAGTAGTTGGAATGCAGAATGAAATTTGCAAACCTACATTCTACTAGAAAAATATATATGCTATTAAGGCCAGCATAAGAAGCTCTACTTAATGTTAAATATAAATGAAGTTGCTTCCAAAGAGAAATGATTTAACAACTGCCATTATAGAGAAACCTATGTCATTCATAGAAATTCTGTGTAAGTTGTGCAATAGTGCCTAAACACTGAAAGGAAGTTTAGTACCTTCATCTGCTCGTTCAATAAAAACCAAGTTAATTATTCTACATCTATCACCATGCCGCCCAACATGTTTGGGTTTCAGTTTCATTGGTAAAAAGAAAACACTATCAATATTTTGAATGTTTTGTTTCCTTTACAAAGCCGCCCAATACATTTTCCTGGTTGATATTACTGACTAGAGGCTCCTTCCCTGTTTGTCCGCTCACCCACCCCTTTGCCAACTGCCCTTCCCCTACACTTTTATACCTCACTCACACCCTCGCCTATCACCCACAGCTTATCTTTATCAGCTTGCTTCATAACCCATACTTCCCAGAATACCAAGGAGCCACTTGGGCTCTACAATACTAGAGAGAATGTTTGGGAGTGATTGTGTCAACAGCCCATTTCATCACACCATTCCATAGTGAGACTAGGGCTTCAACAGTTTTTCTGTACTGGAAAATGCCCCAGGACATTTAGGAAGCCATTGGGTTCCACCAGTCTCCAAGGGTGGGCAATTCAAACAGGTCCTCCACCCTTGGGGGGGGTGTCAATAATTATTGTCACCAATCCAAACTTTACCAGATAATGGTCCAAGTATGACAAGGAAATACATAGCATAATGCAGCATAACTATTGTCTTAAGAGCTTCCTTGCCCTTGTAAACTATAGCAAATTAAGTGGAGCAGGATTTGTTTTGTTTTGTCAATGGAGATGGATGTAGAGGTGATATAGAGGTGCTATAGATTCTCTGCTTTTCATAGTAGCCCCATGTTCTCCACATGTTCCAGCCCCTAAAAGTTCATGGGGATGAAGAGTTTGAAACCCGTTTTCTAAAGTTCCCTTTAGATAACACTATATCGCTATACTGAAAATGCTTATTTATAATTAATTTCTTTATTAATGCATATATCATTCAGTATAGGTTCAACAGTTGCAATAAAAAACAAACATGTCTATCTTTAGAATGTCCCTATCTTTAGGGAGAGGGAGAGATATTTGGATATATAGATAGGTAGATTTCATTACTTCAGGGACAAATCTCACAAAAGGAGTTCATACCCAGCCTCCTCCTTACTCAGTAATCATTCACTATTAATTAGCCACTTATATTTTCAATGAAATATTCTTCACTCCTCCTCTCTTTCGCAGCAATGATAAATCTACATGTGACTTAGCTGTCCCATAGTTGTACCTAATTGGTTTCAGCTGTCATTTCTGAAGCTGAAATGCATGGACAGCCTGGGGCCTGTGAATGAACAGGAAGCATTTCCAACCACATTCCCATCATGTCAAACCAGCAATGTGAAAGAGCTCTTCCATTAAAACAAAAACTGTACTATTTAGCTTCTGGCAATGACATCATGCAGCAGACAGAATGTATTGTTTCACTGAGGCAGCAAGACTGTTGCAAGCCATTCTTTTCTGCTAAAGAGATTGCACACATTAGTTACGCTCCGGAGGTTCTTCTGACAAGAATAGTTTCCCTATTGTCACTAAGAAATTCTTAAGCAGACAATACAATGCAAAGAACAATAAAAGATATAGCTGAAGTAACATATTTGCAACAATTGCATGCAACCATACTCTACAAAGAAGTTACTCTAAGTAGAAATATAACAAGACAGAATCCCACATTTTTAGGATTATTTGTAGTCATTCTCATTTATGAAATAAATTGCAATTTAAAGTAATAATTAAAATTAACATAAAATATTAAAGTAACCAATTATGGTATTTTAAATTAACCAGTAACATTTTGGCATCATCCTTGCATGGCTTGAAATTTTGGCTCAGCCCTGATGTGATATGGCTTCATCATAGTATTAAAATGATCACTCAGTAAACACTTAGATTTTAGATTTTATTCACTAGAAATAAGCATCCATGTTATTGTATTTATACAATTAGTTCATTCTTATAATGCTAAATTATAATTTAGCATCATGTATAAACCTGTCCAAAGTTCACAAGTATGTCAGTGTGAAAGTCCCTTGCATTCTTTGTTCTACTAAATATGTTAATTCCACAGGTTTTTTTAAAAAGCCTTCCATTCTTACCCTTAAAATTGTCATTCATAACCATCATTTTCTTGCTTTTTAAAGATTGTTTTCTTGTTATTCTGTTTTATCTATTACTTTTATGTACTTGGAAATGTACA
The DNA here is from genome assembly GCF_964188315.1 of Podarcis muralis. Lineage (NCBI taxonomy): Eukaryota > Metazoa > Chordata > Lepidosauria > Squamata > Lacertidae > Podarcis > Podarcis muralis. Next base: position 27,302,816 of record NC_135666.1, on the reverse strand, counting down.
CATTTGAATGACACAATAGTTATAGAAACTTATAGTAAATTTGTTTTTAACAAGTCAAGTCTTTCTGAATTCAAGGGTGCTTATTCTCCTCAAAATGTGCATGTGATTGAAGTCTTAGTCAATATTCATGCATTTTGGTACTGACCTTTCCACTCTTTTACAAGAACATCAGTGTTATCTACTTGTACCATTTATATGAACGCAAAACATGAAACATTTTAAAGCTTTTAAAATAATTCTAGCTAATGAAGTTTGCCTTTAAATTACAGAAGCAAGGAACACAAAATGCTAAGTTATTTGTTATAGTTGCATTTCACCTTTCTTTCATCACCTCAGCTCAAGGCAGTTTCCCATTCAGGCACTGACCATAGCCAGTCCTGCTTTTTTAGAGTCATGCACAATAAGACCCTAAGAAATTTAGCAATTTGTGAATGTGGAGCACTACTGAGAAGACAGCAGGTTGTCCTCAGAAAAGGTTACAGCAAGGTTTAGAGGACTGAATGTCAACACTGCTCTTTGAACATCCTTTCTTTGGGGATGTAACCTCTATCCCAGTGTTTCCCAACCTTGTGCCTCCAGCTGTTTTTGAACTACAACTCCCATCATCCCTGACTAGCAAGACCAGTGGCAAGGGATGATGGGAATTGTAGTCCAAAAACAGCTGGAGGCACAAGGTTGGGAAACACTGCTCTATCCTAGGAAGCTTTGGTTGGCCCTATCAGCTTCCTTGCTGCCCTTAATCATGACCGACCACATAATTCTCTGAAAATGAAGGATAATTCCTAGAATTTTTGCTATCCCTCCATACAGAAGATGAACAGAAATGTTATTTTAACTCAGGAAGCCAAGAGTAATGGGTGGGAAGGGGGAGATAAAATGTTTTATCTCTGATGTTCTCTAGTCTGTATTTTATAATGGAATGGGTTAGACAGCCAGAGAGAGAATGAAAGACATTGGCCTGTAAAGTTTCCCATAATGATGACAGATTTCTGTCTCAAATTTTCATGTTTCAGGGGCACAAGGATATCCCCTTTCCCAGCAAATAGCCCCAAAACAGAATTAAGTTCAAGAAGAGACAATCATTCTCTTATCTCAATCTTTGCCATTATATGGACAATAAGAGAATGGCATTCTCATCCATCAAATAATGACACTGATAAATGAATGAACATTGAGCCATCTGTTTGCATTATGATACTTCTACCCAGATCCTTTTAACTATATATAGCCAAAATATCACATAAAACATTTGCACATAGAATTGCAGCAGCATCCAGCGTGGGGCAAGTCCATCTTGCTATGTTGCCTGTTAGCTTTAGTCCCACTAGAATAGGATATTAAATCAAGTGACAGAGCCATTAAGAGCATGTCTGACTTCGTGCTGACCAAAATGCCTAAACTATTCCATGCAGAAAAGTGACACCAAAGTTTGCCATTACATTCCTTCCATATCCCCATCTTCATATATTTCTATGATTCCTTGCAGAGGTTGGATGGCCATCTGTTATGGATGCTTTACTTGAGATTTCTGCATTGCAGGAGGTTGAACTAGATGACCCTCTACAATTCTATGATTCTTATACATGTATAGTACAACTATGCCACAAATGGTGCGAAAATTATTCTTTGTATAACTGCATTGGCTCATATTGCTGAAAGTCCCTGGGTTGATTCCAAAACTAACACACTATAAGTTGTGCTAACTCCATCCTCAGATTGTCCTATAGTAACACTGCACATTGAACTAGCCTACTTATCTCATTTAGAATGAGACTCCTGTTTCTCTTTCAGGTCCTTCCTCTTTCGATCCTATGAAAAATGCTTGCCTCCTGGTAACAGCTTTTTAACAAACTAGTTTTTCAAGCCAAAAGTGCCAGATCGCTTCTTCATTCTTATCATCTAAAATGGGAGGGTGGGGAATTCCATATTTATCATCTTACTTTGATGCCTTTCTACCTCGCCCGTGGGTCGATATTGAAGCTCAAAATATCACTACATCATCCCTGCTTACATTGCCTTATGCTACCAATTTTGAAAAACTTGTTAAATCTTTTTACAAGGTATACTTCTGAGGTATGAAAAAGGTGATATAAAAAAACTTGTTTCTGTACTGTCCCCTCTAAGCCCACTTCCTTACTTTTCTCAATTGTCCCACTTACATATTTGCCAGTTCTGCTGCAATGGACAGCCCTAGGCCTAATCCCTGCAGAGGTGTACCTAGGTTTCCCTGCACCCTTGGCAAGGAGATGTATCAGCACCTCTAAAGCCAGGAGAGACCAGAAACTTGCTTTTTGTTGCCTTTCGCGCACTGCCAGTGACTTCCACCACAGCCATTGGAAGCCCCCATCCTCTTTCTCCTCTGTCAATCCGTCTGCCTGCCTGCCTTCTTCCCTTCCTCCGCTCGCTGCTTTCCCTTCTGCCTCCTTCCTCCCCTTCCTTTTTCCTCCTCTTGCAACTTTACCCACTCTCTCAGTCTTTCTTCCCTCCGAGCCCAACTGGTGGGTGAAGAACTCACACTTCTAATAGTGCCGCTGGCAGACTGGGGAGGGGCCCCTGCAGGCTGCTGTCATAGCCCATGCCAGCAACTGGATTCGTCTGCTGAGGAACCCAGAGGAGCCGGCGTGCCTCAACCTCCACTGTGTGGAGGAGTGGTCTAGTCTAGGGCATTGTGCGGACGGGCTAATAGCCACTCAGAGTCAGGGTGGAGAGGTGTGATTTTTGTGCGTGCGCACACACACACACCCCTGGGTCAACCTTTCAAACTGGGTATGTGCCTGACTCCTGCCAGTAATATTTCTGATGGAAGGCAAGTAATTTCTAGAGAGAACTAATTCTGTAATGTTCAGCCCAGACACTGAGATCCAGCTCTGAGATCATTCTCATTAGTCACGCCCGCCCTGTGGAACGCCCTTCCATCAGATGTCAAGGAAATAAACAACTATCAGACTTTTAGAAGACATCTGAAGACAGCCCTATATAGGGAAGTTTTTAATATTTGATGTTTTACTGTGGTTTTATAATTTGTTGGAAGCCGCCCATAGTGGCTGTGGCAACCCAGTCAGGTGAGTGGCATATAAACAATATAATCATCCTCATCCTCATTACAGTGCAGCAACATCCAAAGTCACTAACAGATAATTTGAGTTGATTATTTCAAATTTTCCAAGTTTATTATTAAATCCATGAAATCTCTAATATAGGATTTCAACTGGACCACAAAAGGAGCCAAAAAGAATCTTCCATTCTTAGAAAGTGGTTCTAAAATTGAATTACATCCTGAAACTACAGATCTCCTGTGCAGCAGGTATTAAGAAGTATATAGAACGGTGCAGTGTAGGGGGTCCTTGTTCTAAAGAGAATCGTGTTCTCTCTGAATTAAATAACCTAAGGCAAAACCTTCTTCCAACAGAAATCTAATTTCTCATTGTATAGGATTATTATCATGTGAACTGTAATATTTGTATCCTTATCGCTGCTTTTTCATAATCCAAAATGCCAGCACGATGGCCCCAACTTTGTCTGCCGGTTTAGTAGCAATTGTATTCTTTGCCAAATTATCTAAGGACTGCCTCTCCAAATGATTCAAAGCAACACACTATTTTTGTGTGTCTTCTAAGACCTAATCTTAAGACACAGCTGTTTGAAAACAGGATGGGTTGAAAGATAAATCTGGTTTCAGTTGTTGGTATAGTACAATGAAAGAGGAGATGGTACCACAAAATACTGAACTTCTATATATCTAACTAAGTAACCCATCTTCGTAACTTGTATATACAAGTATTTATTACATTTTCAAAATATTAATCCATGAGAACTTAAAAATGTTTAAAAAGTCATACCTTTATTTTACAGGTGTATTTTTTCTAAACTTACTTTTGGAATGCTTCATGGTGTTGACGTATTATTTTATGAAGCGTTTATATTGTATTCAGTTTTGTAATTATATATATTTTTAAATTGTAGCTTTCCCTGATAAAGGACCAGAGTGGTCCAAAATGCTTTGTACAATAAATACATATTTTTCGATCCATAGGGCGCACCGGACCACAGGGCACACCCAGTTTTTAGGGGGGGAAATCAAGAAAAAAAAGTATTATTTCCCCCCTAGCCCCAAAGAGCAGCGTACAGGATGCGCGCAACCTCTCCCTGCCGGAGGGGTTGCATGCGGCTATGTCACAAGCCAAGGCAGCCAGCGGGATGGATCCCGCTGGCTGCTTTGGCTTCCTCTTTAGCCCCACGCAACCTCTCCCTCCCGGGAGAAGCTGCGCGGGGCTAAAGAAGCCATAGCCCCGTGCAGCTTCTCCCTGCCTCAATTTTTTGAGGGGAAAAAGTGTGTCCGATAGAGTGAAAAATACGGTAATTTATTTCTACTCTATCCTTTTTTATTGTTTTCCTAGTATTTGTGGCCTTTCTTACAAGGCTAGTTTACAAAAACTATAATATGTCTTGCCCAGGTCCAACAGCAAACTGTAATTTCTCATAAAATCAGAAGACAGTGACAGCACAAGAGAATGGGGGATGGGTAAGATGTAAACCCAAAAGTAACTCATAATGCCAACATGCAAACTAGCCCATTGTCTTCAGTGAGATTTAAGTAGATCCTCTTTGTTCAGGATCCTGCCTAAAACATTTTAAGTACTATAATTCAAAAGAGTTTTACAGAGGATGGGGATATATAGTCAGGGTTTTTTGTTTGTTTCCTCACATAAGTTATACCAGCATGTAGGGAAATTTTACATTTCTTTTTTATTTGTCACTACAGTTTTCCAGCTAAAGGATAGTTCAGGGAGGCCAAAAATCAGGGAAGAGAAATCAGTAAGGGAGAAAAAGGCATCAGTTTTCCCTGGTATAGCTCAGCTTGTCTCCCTTTGATTACAGGCAGAAAGGCCATATGCAAAGGGATGTTGTAGCCACGAACATGTCTTTGCTACAGAAACTGCTTTTTTGAATGCTCCTGTCTCAGAGAAATGCTGCCTCTTCGTCCTTCTGCCTACCCAGGGCTTCCAGTGTATGTACCTTTCTAGAGAAAATGAATGCTCACTGTTCTACCAGCAAAACATGAGCAAAGGATGGAAGCCAGCAAGAGGCATTTGCATTTGCATTGCACCAATGGATAATTCTGCAATTATTATTAGAATCATAGAATCATAGAGTTGGAATAGACCACAAGGGCCATCGAGTCCAATCCCCTGCCAAGCAGGAAACACTTTTTGGCTGTCCAATAGATATACAGTGACATAAGGCAAGACATTTTATTCATTTAAAAGTTATGCAAAATGTGTTTACTGTTACATAAGATTAAGAGCTATGACTTGTCTTTGGTTACTCAGTTTGAAATTAAATAACAGTAAAATTCCCATTTATTTATACATTAGACAAAAGCATTTAGCTATGTCAATGTCTCCAGTGTCATTCTTGCAACTGTTCTGCACCAGTTGTTTTACAGAGAAATAACCGTATTATTAAAATGTATCATTTATATGTAAATAGGCAAGGTAAATGGACTTTTCATAACATACTATCTAAAAACCAACCCTATTTGAGATTCATTTGCTTCTTATAATATCCTGAACTCAATTTGTAGAAATTTGGGGTTAATTGTGACTGTACATTCTACAATACACCAGTTAAATGCTGAAGTGGTTCTACACAAATACCATATGTTTGTCTTAGGAAAACGCAGAATGATTAATTAGGAGTTCAGATCCAAGACTTCACAAAGCAATTTTCCACACAAAATTAGATCATTACATTGTGCAAATTGAAGTTTTAATTAATAGCTGAAATGCAAGTTAGAGAGTATATGCTATGAAGTATAAATTACATTCCTCAGACTTTTTCTGACACTGCTTATTAAAATACATACTGCCAGGTGAAACAAAAGTCACTTGGGGATAATTTAATCCTGTATACTGCTTCCCTCCCGTCCCCTTTTAAGTCTTACAATAGCCACGAGCCCGATAAGCTCAAATAAAAATGGTCTATAATCATTTGGCAAGCTATCACTTATCAAAAATTACTGAAGAATCAATAACATTACAATAATGTCTGCTACTGTCAATACTTCTGTAACAGTTTACTTAAATTATTGACATCCTGCCTTTTGGCTTCTCATGGGCCCTAACACAATTCACAACATACACTGAAGCGATATTCATGCATACAATGTTTGCAGACAATCAAAAGCTATAGCTAGTATCATTTTCAAGGCAACTCAACAGAAGCCTGGCAAATCTGGAACTATACTTGATGATCTGATAAAGTTAGTAAGTCTGAACTTGGACTTTGTTACTTTAAGTCATATGCAACTACTAATTTTATGTGCCTATTTTATAGTTTTGTTTTCCATCTTTGAATTTTTGTCCGTTATAATATTTCTGTCTGTTTTATCCAATTGAACTGAAAATTAGATCTTAAAAACGAAAACCAGATTTTACACTTGTTGAATAATGTCACTAGAGCTATACCTTCCTTGGTGGCCAAATTTCTTTTTTTAGCTTTTAAGCGTCGCAAGACTATAATTGACTGTATTGATATGGGGCTATCTGTTTAGCCCATTTTAGTGTTGGCTAAGTTCTAAAATCTTCCTGGATGTTTTAACTGTGTATTGACAAATGTACTTTTTCCTGACTGACGGTCGAATAAAAGGTTGATGATGATGATGATGATGATGATCTTAAAAAGGTCTGGTCCACATCCTAGGCAACCAAACTTAATGATGGACTGGGAGCAAGATTTAGAGAGGCTCACAGGTTTCCAGACTCAACACACTAGATTATATTCTAGTCTCTCTCAAAGGGCAGCAAGGGACTATTATTTAAATAATCTGGGTATTTTTTAACTAAATGGCATCCATTTTGCTTTTTGAGGCCCTGGTTTAGATCACAGTACATACAAATGTTAACTTACCACAAACTCAAATACCAGTGTCAATGTCTCCTTTGTGTGAATAATATCATGAAGCAGCACAATATTAGAATGTTTTAGGCCCTTCAAAAGAGAAGCTGAAAGAAAAAAGGCACAATTAAAGGAAAATATAGTTAACCAATAAAGTCACCCAAAAATGATTTCAATACTAGTAATATTTTGTAGGTGTTCTGAATGACGCATAATCTGTCTCCACATACAACCTATACTTATTTCACCTAAACCCACACAGAATTATAGAGTTCACTGCATTTCACCTTCCTCCCTACCCCATGAGTAAAGTATAAAAAAGGGAAAATGTTGTACTTTCTAACTTTTTTCTCCTGTGTGAATAATTTTTTCAAATAAATTAATGTGTATTATTAGAGCAAGTTTAATATGTTAATGCAATATTATCTGCCCTGCATACCATCAGTTGAGTCAGTTTGCTACATTAACCCATAATAATGTAAGTACTTTATTCAGTGTTTTAACACTGGATTATCCAAATCAGTCACTTCATATAAAAATTATATTAAGTCTGTGGAAAAGTAACAGAAAAACCTTTTCCTATTAAACCTGTAAAAGGTTTTGAACATATTTTATTTTTCTCTGTAATCTATATTTAATGCTCACACTGTAATGCATATTTAATGTGCACATTTAATATTCCTAAGATATGGTATATTTAACCAATGTGACATGACAAGCCATGTGTCACTACAGAAGCCAAAATGCCAGTGGTAACTTGTCAACTCACACATACATCAGAAAACGAACAACATCCCTCATAATATAAATGTATATCCAAAGACAATAATGTGCAACTGTACAGTCATATCCAAGTAATACTTTTCTGGTTTTTGTTCTTTTATATACTTTGTCCCCTAGCTCAAGATAGCGCTATCCTTTAAGTCAAAATTCCTAGAGCAATGTTTACATTACAAGATAGAAACAACAGCTATATAAAGGGGAAGGGGAAGGGGGAAAATGCTTTTGCTGCTTTCATGTGCCAGTCAGTGCAGCAGATAATGAGCTAGCTGGGCCAATGGTCTAAGGCAGCTTCCTATGTTCCTATATATTATTTCCAGGAGGTCTCACACTGAGGGATGGATTAATAATATAGCTTGAAGTGAGAGGGGGGGTATTTATGAAACACACACACACACACACACCAACACAACCAGATGTCTTCATCTGCCTCTGATACAACAAAACATGTCTCTCCCTTATCAATCTCTACAGCCACAGCAGGAGTTGTAACTCTCCAGTGGTTTGACTTCACCCCCAAAGGCACACTCTTCCATTGTCTGCTGATACAGACGGATGCCAACCATACATATACATGCACTCACGCACGCACACCCCACTTCAAACTGTATGTCTAATGATGTACAATAAAACCAATCCAGTAAATGTTCAATAGAAAGAGGGCAACCGGCTTAACATAACTGCATGCTTTCCTATTTACGAGTTTTCTATTCTTCACTGTTAAAGTATCACCTCAGGCCCTTACTCTTCTTGGTGATCGTTATTTTCTCTCTAAAACCTCAAACAGGTCATTAAAACTTAAACACACTGAGCACACCACACTCTGATGCCTGTCTACTGGCTTTCTTTCCCCTGATCTTTTATTATCTGTCCTCATCACTTTAGGTATCTATATTAGTTACTGGAAGCCCTCCACCATATAAACTCAGTGCTAGCCACACACAAAAGATTACAACTATAAAAAGAACCCAACATCAATACAAATGCAAATGAAGCATTTATATAGTGCTTCAAATTATTCTGAGCATATTATTGTGTAATCTGTATTCCATATAGTCAAGCAAGTCAGTATTATTATATCCACATTGCAGTTGGGGATAGGGTGAACCTATGAGACAGAGGCTTGCCGAGGGCTACCTAGCTGAGTCCATCATGGACAGGACATTTCAATCAGGGACATATCAATTCTTAGGCTAAGGGAATTCTCATACTTGAGGTCTTTCTTGTTGGAATTTTCTGCAGTTGTGCCTTAAATCACCTTTAAGAAATTCCCATCCATCTCAGACTCCTTTTTCTTTGAGTATTTCTAACCATGGAATCTCACCCAGTAGCTCCTTAAGCTTTTTGACTACACTCAGCTTCCCCTTACCTCTTGTATAGCGAACCCCAAGAGAACAGGATCACTTTCTCCTATGGTTACCAGTACTTCCACTTCACCCTTCTGGAGTGACTGTCAGAGTTGGGGGTGGCTGGAACTACTTTGCAGTGATTCTGGTTCTACTTGGATTATCGTTTCCAGAGGGTGATGCTTGGGGTGTGCACTTCAGCCCCATGGAGACTTCAATGCTGCGCTCCTCAGGGTTTGATTTAATCCTCTATGCTGTTTAATATCTACATGAAGCTACTGAGTGGGGTCAGAGTTTTGGATTATGTTGTCAGGAATATGCTGACGACCCACTGCTCTACTTCTTAACTTCACTGCATCAAAAACAACAACAAGCCAATGGTACTCTGGTTCAGAAACCAAGTGAAAAACTTCAACACAAATCATTCAAGAGACAAACCCATTAGGTTTTGAAGCTATCAATGAGCTGATTTAGCAAGAGTTTTCGGTCAGAGGTAGCTGCTGCAGCTAACAGGTAGAAGAAGTAGATATTTTCCATCACATAAAAAACAAGAGTGAAATAAACTGGAAAGCACAAGCAGTACAGAAACCAAATTAATAGACACAGCTACGCTATGTAAAATACAATTTTACTGGATAAATTATTTTTAACAAAGTTTAAAAACAGCACATACACGTACACCCCATTAGCAAACTTGTTATGTAATGCTAATCTGACATGGCGTTTTTGTTCTTGCAGCAAATGTAAAGATAAACAGATGGCTTCATTTTAATTCAATTCCCAAAGAGTTTTGAGCAAGCATTCTAGCATATGATGCAAGAATCTAACGTTGGGATGAATGCCCTTATTGTTTGTCTAGAATCTAGATGCATGTTTCTATAGGATGATAAGTTGTTGTTTATTTCAATACTGTACAATTTCAGCTATTAGATGTTAGGATAGCTAGAGGAAACAGAGGAATAAAGAAGTTACAGCAAAAGGCAAGAAGTCAATTTCTCCATACTAAACATCACTCTAAGTGGGAGGTTCACATGTGCTCCCTTGCTCCCCCCCCCCAAACACATGTTGCAGTTACAATTGTCAATAATAGCCAAGTCGATATTCACTTGCAAAAGTAATGAAACTATGGAAATATAGTCTGGCAAAAATCCAAATTTTCCCCTCTACCCCAGCTGTCCTTTTAGAAAAAAGCATTTCCCACTTTTGCACTGCACATCTTATCATCAAATCAAAGCTCATACAACTTCAAAAGCTTATCTTCTTCATCTTAATGAATGCAGTTTGACAGTAAGGTCACAGCACATTACACAGAGAACTGTAACAAGAATTAGGAGCTTGGTTAGAGGAAACAAATTAGTCTTGCATCAAGTTTGGATTACCCAGGTTTATGCAATCATTCCAAAGACAGTATTACACTAAAATATTGGGTGGTATTCAACCAAGAAGACCCACTAAAATTAATGGAACTAATTTATTCTTCTTAATTTCAATTGAGTAAAACTACTCTGAGTAAAACTACGCTGAATACCAATTTTCTCTGTGCTTCTGAAGGAATCATTATCGCTCAATAAGGATTATGCTATTATAGCTAAGTCTATATTCTGGAGGTTACCTACACTTTAGCAACATTGAATGCCAAATAACATGTGAAGTGTAGAGCGCAAAAGGGCTGAATATGCCGAAAGCAAGCCAAAGGCAATTCCTGAGCAATGTTTGTTTTGCATCCCTTCCAGTACTACAACATTATTATCATTAACCATATTATTATTTGAGGGGGGTTGCCATTCAATTTGGCTGCAGTTATGGGAAATATGGGAACAGGACCATTCCATCAGTTCTACTGAAAGACCAACTCCAGTTCCTGAATATTTTCCATTCCAGATGGTTATTATAAGAAGTACAGTATTTTACTTCAAAAACTGGCAACTAAGTTTTCTATTGTCCTCTTCCTTCCCATCCTATTCTCGCTTTTGTGTCATGACTTAGATTGTGAGTCTGTGGACAGAGGCTGTCTTGTTGTAAATGATTATGTATACATCATTCTCGTGAGCCCTTTTGTTGAAGAGTGGGATAAAAATGCTCTATATAAGCGAATAATAAACACCATTAATGTGTTGCCCCCTTTAAGAATCAGGCTCTATGTAATAGTTAATTCTGTTCAAAAATTATTTTTAATTATCAATAACAATAATATATATATTTGTTATTTATTGCTTAATAATTGATTAATGAAATATTGATTGATAGACGTAATATTGTTGTGGAAGGGGAAAGCAGGACTCAGTAGGTGGAGTTAGTTTACATCAGTTCCAAACGTCTGAGTAAATCTAGGCAAATCCCGCTTCAAAACATTCTAAATCACTGCCTTATATAACTGAATAACGATTTGAGAATACCTTTAAATGCCTTAAAACCCTCGAAAATACTGTAAGCACTTCGAGTGGGGGAGGGGGAAGAAGCCTGTCATGCATCAAGGGGTAGGGTGAAAGTTGTGAAAAGATGGATTTGTATTTATTCAATTGGGGTCAAAGTGCAATGCACTTTGTATGCTTCAGCTTTAGTTACACTACCTTAATTGGGGCAAGATGCAAGAGTAAAATAGGTATGTTTAACCCTTAAAAGGGGGATAGACACCTTTCAAAAGCTGGCAGGAAGCAGTGTGTGTGTGTGTGTGTGTGTGTGTGTGTGTATACACAGTCGTACCTTGGTTCTCGAACGCCCTGTGACTCGAACGTTTTGGCTCCCGAATGCCGCAAACCCAGAAGTGTTCCAGTTTGTGAACATTTTTTTGAAGCCAAACATCCAACACAGCTTACGCATATCCCAATTGAGTGCAGGAAGCTCCTGCAGGCAATCAGAAGTCGTGCCTAGGTTTTCAAACATTTTCAGAACGGACTTCCAGATCAGATTCCGTTCAAGAACCAAGGTATAAGGGGGGGAGGGGATTTGTCATACTACATGTGACTTCACCTATTTATTTAACTCTGTTCTTTTCCAATTACATATGAAGCTCAAGAGGTGTGTTTCAGAGCAACAGTGGGTCTGGGTGAGGGAGACTAGATTGTTCAATTTCCCAAAGTGCTATGACCAATTCCCATTTCCTCCCACCTAGACTCCAAGATCAGAAATGAGGCTAGCTGAGGCATTAAAAATTCTGCCCTGCCCTTCTGCTTAACCAAGGCCTCTAAGGCAGCTCACAAAATTCTTTAATACAAGAGTTCAACAGAATAAAGCAACTACACAACTCAAAATCCATGAAGAAAAAGATAACTAATTTTAAGTTCTGCCAAAGCTTTGATAAATAAAATACAAGCCTAAGAAAAGAGGACACTAAAGATAACAAACTTAGAGAATACACAGAAGACAAAATCTGAAGTCTGAAAAATGAACCAGAAAGCAACCACTTTTTTCTAGGCAATGTTTATGATTTTTTAAAATACTAAACAACAACGTTCTCACACTATGGGTAAGACTCTTAGCAGATGTCCTGGCTCACATCCTTGGACAAAAGACTCAGAATCTCCTTTCAAGAAATCCTGGAAGTTTTTGGTTTTTTTACTAATTCACCATGCAATCTCTGCATCAGCTCAAAACACATGTGACACGTTCAAAAGGCAGAATCTAGGATACATGGATTGACTTAAGCAAAGACATTGTCCGAATATGTGATGTGCCCCTTCTGATTGAGCTTGCAAGCAAGTGTTCCTACAGCAGGGGCTGGGTCTGTTCACACTTGCAATGACAAGTCCTTGGAGATGGGACTCGAGTCCAATCTTCTGAAACCCTCCACCTCTGACCTGGTCACCTACATGGATTGGCTAGCCAGCTCCTTGGCTACCATAGGAACCTCACTCCCTGAGGTGGCAACTGGTTCAACTGGTTCTAACTGCCTTACTGAGGTACAGCCCTTATCCAGATCACTGTTTGAACTTTCTTAACCACTGCCCACCTCAAGGTGGCTACATTTTAATGTGTTTTTAATAATAATAATAATAATAATAATAATAATAATAATAATGTGTTCATCTAGAATAAATTGTACCAATCATGGGGATGAACAATACATTTGAATAAAAAGGTTAAAACTGTAGATGTTTGGATCTAGTTATACAGTGGTGCAAATTTTTAATGGAGAAAGCAAAAAGGCAGTAATTCCAAGCCTAACTATGAAGCCGTGTAAAAGCAACACCCACCAGTTTTATGTTTGAGCAAAGGGAAACTGAAAATAGCTAAGTTATATTTAATTTTATGCAACTCCATCTTATTTTAAGCTGTGACTGCCTTTTGAAACAAATAATTGCTATTAAGTAACAGATACAATTTCAACAAACTATTTTCATCTGCATCCCCATCATTTATCCTCATTGTGACTGACATTTATATCGCATTGGTGACAGAATATACTGTATCTATTGAACACTGTTATAGTATCCCAGGAAATGTGTTTAGATTTTTAGCATGTTAATATGTATGAACCTCTTTGACTGGTGATTAATTATTTATGTTCTTAGAAAGGATATTTTGGAAATTTGCAGGTTATGCTTGGTGTGTTTTCTACCCAGAGTTTATGCAATGTGGAATTTAGTTTTGAATTATCTAAGGCTGAGAAAGAAGCATTTTTACAAGAACATAAATAATTGTCATGTACTGCATTTTTTCATTCTGCATTTTGTCTTTGAAGAGATTATGGCAAATAGGTTGGGAAAAGAATCCTGAAAGTATGAGGAAGCTGATTAAAATTTTGATGAAAAAGAAAAAGATAATTTTAGTATCCCTACTCTTCCATGAGATTTGTATCATCATGCTAATGATGGCACTGAAATTCTGAGTGGGCAATTTTTCATTAAGTTTTTCTTATTCTCCACTCAAAGCTTCAGCTTACAAGTGCTGTTGGGTTTTTTTGTCAGACAACATGAAAAGTTTCTTGAACTATAGCTATTTAGCCTGCAGCAACTTTTTGCTGTCTGAACTTTGGCGAGAAAGAGTCAGAAAGCTTGTAAAACAAGTGTGGGAAACAAATACTGATACTTAGCTTTTAGTATACAAAAGCCCTAAAGAGGCTGAACTTCTAGGGTTGTAAAACAAAATATATCTACTGAAGCCATTTAAGGCTACATTTTTATAAGTGGATATATTTTATATCCACTTACTTGGAAGTATGTCCACATGAACTCAAAGCAATTTACAGCCCATCCTATACAAGACTATTCACAAGTATGTATGTTTTGTTTTGTGTTGGTTTTTTTAAAAGGGGGTGCAAATTAGAATTCCATGAGAAAAAAATGCTGGTCAGAATCAAGATAGCGTTCAACTGAAATTGAGCTGAAAAAAATATTTGGGTTAATCTTTGGGTCAAAAAAGAATACTAAATCCATGTTGACATCCTCAACATTATGTCTGTCCTGGAAGCCACCAAGCAGTAAGTCCTTTTTAATGTATCTTAATTTACAGACATAATCTTACTAGTGGAGCACCCTACTATTCAAAAAATGACTACTACTTCTATTAAGCTATCAAACTGACTATGCAAATCAGACGGAAAATTGAGCCCTAGAAGGAATGTTGCTGATTCAGAACACAGCACATAAATCTATTTTTAAGGTACAATATTTGCTTATTGTGTCAAAATGTTCAGCAGCAGAACCAAAGCCTGCCGGATTGGGTGCACAACCCTCATGCATCCAATGCATATAGAAAGTAGGCTTCAGCTCTACACAGCTGATAGACGGTAGAGCTTGAAGCCTGCTGATTCAGGCACACATGGTACTTTCAGTCTCAAAGTCAGGACTTCAAAGTGCTCCAAAAAGGCACCAAAAAGGTTCCCCACCCCTACCCTAAAGCAACATTTGAGCTAAATTTCCTCAAGCGTTCCTGTTCTAGAAGGACTTACTTCCCAAGCACAGGGATATATCTTATAGACATAGTTAGAGACACATGTCCTGAACATGTATGGTAAATCCCTCTAAACACATATTTTAATCTTCTAACTAGCAATACACAATACTTCTGAGGTTGCTTCTTCAAACTTGCAATTCTATATATTTTCCAATACTTTTGTGTGACTTAACATATGAGCTATTATTAATGGACTGCAGCCAAGTTAAATTTATTCTCAGCTAGGGTGCTACTTCACAGCAAGCAGTTCTCTTAACCAACAATGTGAACTCCCACTGGCGTTTCTGCACCTCCGCAAATGCATACATACTGTCATGTACACCTGATACCAGTTCTTATATAAGCTAGCAATAAAGAAGCACAGATTTGTTTTATTTCATGTCAACTCCCACACAACAGGGTGCTTTTGGTTTTTAAGTAGCAATCCTCCTCCTACAAGAAACATAACCATATAATTTGAGAAACCCAAGGTTTTCCAGCAACAAGAAGCTGAAAAGATGTATGTTGCAATTACAAAGGAGGAAGAGAAAACCAAGAGCAGTAAATAAAGAAACAAGTGTACCTTCCCTGATGGCTGTAAACGGAGTGCCTTCCTCCTCTTGAAGTCTAATCACCTTTAGCGCCACCAACTTTCCATTTACCCTGGAGTAATGCAAACAAAACATTACACAAACAAAATTAGGTTTAGCACATTTCAATAATAGGTTTTTCTATGTACAGAACATCCTATTTCTCTGGTCCAACTTCTGCCACCCATAAAAGCAAGATACTAGCAGCTTTGAAATATTCAACTTATCAAATCTTTATCTCCGGTATTTATCCCAAATTATAGCATTAAATAAAATGCTTTACACAGTTAGAGAAATGAACTGATGACCTTCATTTGCTCCACATTCTGAGCGTCCATTTTTTAAATTGTAGGTCTCTCTAGTTCTCATAAAAAGAAATTTATGAAGCAAAATTTTCAGGTGCCCTTATAAGCAGTTTTTGTTATTTTTTGGTAAAATGTGCTGACATGCTTGCTCCCTAGTTGTCAATGTTTCTGTGAGTTGTGATTGATAAGTTCTAAATAATTTTGGGTTCCTTCACAACCCTAAGTATCTCTGCTATATGATTCACCTCCCCATAACTTTTTGGATAGAACACTTTTGCTGTAATTTGAGAGAGGCTTCAAGATTCAACTGATCATGGATAACTTGAGGACTGACCTTTGTTATTATTTATATGACCTATCATTATGAATTAAGAGCTGACCTAATAATTTTGTTAAGATTTTTAAAATACCTTTGGGGGATGTGGGGTGAATAGTTATTCAATCAGGTTTTCAGGCGGTTGAAAACAAACTGATTCAGTTAAAAGCAATATTGGTATGATTTTGCTTTTCCAGCTGTTTCTACTGATGCAATTCTAAATCCCCTCATGCCTTGTGAAACATGCAGATGTGGCTATCACAGTATTTCCTTACAGCCAATAAAGGATAATTTGAGATGCTTAAAATGAACTACACAGCCTATTAAAATCTGCTTGTACATTTATTTGGAATGTAATCTGATCAGTATTTCCCAATTTTCCATGTTTTTGGATGTTCTTAATTTTTTTTAAAAAAAAGTTTTATATTCCTTTATTTTCAATTGTTTTGTTTTGTTGCCTTGATTGCCACCCTCAGCTCCTTCAGGAGGGTGGGATAGAAGTTTAATAAGCAGACACCATCCAGACTAGTGTACTTGATACGTACCTCTTGAGCATTTGATTATTAAATAGCCATTGTTTGTAGGGCCACTATAGTGGAAATAACCTGAGAAGAGTAACAGTTCTTATAATCTTTTGGACTAATTAATATAATCAAGACAAAATATGTGTATAATTGAAATGTTACATCACCCACTCTGATTACTACAATATTTTCCTCTTATGTCTGTTCTTGTCTTCTTACTTCTATCCAGAACTCTGATACAAAAAGCTTTCATCACCCTATTAATTCAGACCAGACAATGCTTTTCCCAAAGGCCCCAATGCTTGCTTCCTGTCAAATGAAACACATATTCTTCATCCTTAACTTCCATGGCTTTCCTCCTCTGTTCCCCCACAACCAGTCTCTGTCCCCATATATTCTTGTCTAGGACCAGCTCCACCAGCTTCAGCTGAGGAAAGGCTTACGCTGACTTGCAACCTTTTATTTAAAAAGGAAAGAACCATGCTGTTTCTTTATTGACTTCAGGCTGACAAGAGAAGCCATATGTAAAAATCATGCTGGAGCTGTGCTTCCTCCTTTTATGTTTTATGGGTCTGAAAGGCCTTGGAAAGGCATGTTGCAATTTAGCATGTGGTCTGATTTCAAGCAAGCAGATGAGAACACACACCAAGTAAGGCTGAGGCATGCGCTACATGCCGATAGTTCGACATGTGGAGACACATTTTTTTTACAAAGTTTTCCCTCTTTTCTGGTGGGTGGGCAAACAGCTGCATGAAATTGGCCCACATATGTATGTATATACATAACATACATGGGCAGATGCACACCTACCACCTCACTATGATAAAATAACGCTAACATAAAACTTTTCTAATAATTGGCTTTTCTCTTGAAAATTTACTTTGTGTATAACCTCTTAGTTATGAAAAATAATGGGCTGCAGCCAGAAACCAATACTACAACACAACTGGAACTGAAAGTGTTATATAAATGGTTCAAAAAACTAAAAGCATTTTCTTCCAAAACATAACTGTAGGTCACAGGCCTGCCAAAATTGCTCTTTTGGCATTACTGCACTTAGTAATATCCTGCACTTAGCACAACAATAATGGGAAATGGGAAGAGGCTTGTACAGTGGTGCCCCGCAAGACGAATGCCTCGCAAGATGGAAAACCCGCTAGACGAAAGGCTTTTCTGTTTTTGAGTTGCTTCGCAAGACGATTTTCCCTATGAGCTTGCTTCGCAAGACGAACCATCTTGCTAGTCTTGCGATTTTTTCCCCGCTTCCCCCCCCCTTTTTCTAAGCCGCTAAGCCGCTAATAGCCTTTTAGCAGCTAAGCCGCTAAGCCTTTAATAGCCGCTAAGCCGCTAATAGGGTTGCTTCGCAAGACGAAAAAACCACTAGACGAAGAGAATCGCGGAACGGATTCTTTTCATCTTGCGAGGCACCACTGTATTGAATACTCTTCTTCATTCTCTCTACATACTAAAAACATTAGATTTAAAATTCAATCTAAAAAACAATTCAAAATGGTTACCTTCTACTCCTACCTCACAATATATTTTATTTAAAAATAGTGGAATTGTTTATGAAGCAGCTGGTCTGCATCACAAGTACGTAAATGTACATGATAAAAATGTACTTACTTGCTTTTCCCTTTATATACTGTGGCATATGAGCCTTCTCCCAGTTTTTCCAGTTTTTCATAAGAGTCTGCTTTTCCAAACTTGGGACTTGTTGGCTAAGTAAGAAAAGAAATGGAGAGATAAAATTTTCAGCACTCACACACTACCATTAACTGTGTTGAGCCAACCCTATGAAGAACAACTGTTATTACCAAAACTAATGAGATTATACTTTGGATATTTAATGCCTGACATTGTCAGGTACCAAGGGCAATGTCTAACGATATCCATTTAAATATCACTCAGCACTCCAGATGGCCACTGCCTATTTCAACAGTATTCCTATGTCAGTGGAGTTGTCAGAAAGACTTAGCCCATACAGAAGAATGAAATTTGGATTTGTTGCAGAATTTCTGTAAAGATGAGATTAACGAACAGCTGTACCAAGATGTCCAATTGAGCATGCTTTATTCACTAGACAGCATAACCAAAGTAATTTTTATTATTTTCATTGAACTTCTAAACCACTCTTCATCTAGGTGTCTCCCAGTTTACAATTATAAAATACAAATAAATTAACAATTTCAAACAGTAAAATCAAAATGTGAAAAAAGGGAAACAAACAGAAGCACATCAGCAGACACAATAATCCCTGTACTCCAGGCCCTGAGTAGTCTAATCAGCTCCTCCAAAGGTCTTGATGACAGATGTGTTTTTATCTGGCGCCAGAAGCCCAACAAAATAAGAAACCAACCACTCCACCAGGGGAAGGGAATACCACAATCAGGCACCACTACAGAAACCCATCCCTGTTGATAGATCACTGACTAGGGCCCACTCCGCTGACCTCTATGTCTGGGTTAGCTGGTACAGGACAAGCACTCCATCGGATAGTTGGGTTACAAGCCATTTAGCAATGTATATGTAAATGCTATAAACTTGCTCAGTAGGCAGCAAATCCATTTCATACTGTATGAACTAACACTTTCCAATATCTCCAGTGATACTGTTAAAAACGGCATTGATCATCTGGAGTCCTCATATTTAGATGGAACTTATTCAACATCATTGTCCTTGGCATATAACAATGAAGTCCTTCATTCTCAAGGCAACCAGAACATTGCAAAAAGCTTTGACACATTTAACGGGATGGGGAATCAAAGCCAGGTTTTTGAGCATGGATTGATTTCTAAACATTTATTTCAAATGTTTCTTGACAAGTTGGGGAAGGGAACCTATGGTCCAAGCCACTCTACTTTGCCCTAGGCCATATTTCCTTCCTAAGGTTTAGCAGCCCTGCTCTGCACTCTCCTGAAGTGCTTTTGAAGGACTGCAATGTGTTCTTCTACTGCAATAATACATTTTGCTTGCCAGGCTGGAAAGATGTGGGCATAAAAACCAGGGCCAAATCTAGGTTTCTGTGGATGCTTCGGCAATGGTTGCCGGTGAACTCCTAGTCTGCTTGCTTTCATCTTCAAACTATACTTCTCCTCCCTCTTGGCCTCACCCTTTTAAAGTAAAACATAATCTTAACCAATATAGCAACTTCCGATTCTCAAGGAAAAACATCATGAAACACTGCACTTTTGATATGATTGTCTTTTCCTCTTAATTGACTAGATGAATACACCACCCCATGCATCCAAAATTAGCATTTGGGTCTCCCTACTATCCCTCTCACTTTACATGTCCTTTTGAGGAGATAAAAACATAATATTTTTGTACATTTTACATTATTTTCTGTCCTGGGATACATTTCAAATAATCCTGGCTTAGCACTGTATATGAAATAGGTATTCTGGCTTACAAATAACTCTGGCCAATTGCTAAGCACGCTGGCTTGTTCAACTAAATATTTATTATTTGTCTATCACTGAAATTACTCATATTAGACTAGTTCTAAGAAATACAGTGATTGTTAGCAACAGCTACAGAATACTGAAAAATTTTTTTCTTGAAGGTCCTGTTCCACATGCCAATTAGCTACTGAACACTGTGAGTCTCAGTGCTGGATTTGAGAGCCAGTGGCAACCCTGTGAACAGGCACAGGGTTGCCTGGTAGTCACTATGTCATTTGTGGCTAATGACATTTAGCCCTTTAGTTTTAATAACAGAAATGTTTGTTACAGCATGATCATCTCATCCTGTACTCATAATCCAGGATTTAAACATGAACCAAAGATAACAAGGTTCCTCAATGGTTACTCCCTAGATTAATTTGAGTTAACCTGTAAATTAAGAATTGCTACTTTCAACTAGCTGGAAGTTCTAAAAAGAGAATAACTAGCTAAAAGTTAAGCTGATTCATGAGTAATGCATGAAGCATGTTGAATTTGCCAAACAGCATTATTTTTTTCCAAATGCAGTGAGTGGGTTTCTTTTCCATTAAGGCACAGAATCACTAGGGGCAGGAGATGCTTTTGAGGACTAGGCTGCCTGTACCAGAAGGACACAGTACATTTTTAAAGGATCAATTTTCACTGGCAGATCAACTCTAAAAAGAGCACTTTTATAGCATGCAAAGGGGTATTTTAGCAAACATTTCTTAAAACACACATTTATTTCAACAAATACCACTATGTTTGTATTTTGCTTTGCAATGATGACTAATCTCAGGAAATGTAGCACTACTCCAAAATGTAAAGAATTCTGAAATAATCTTTATCACGAAATTCCACTGACATAAATCAGAGGTTTATACATTTGAAAATTAAGTCTGCTTTATTTGCTCAAATATTTTATGGGAGCTAACAAATTTAGCAGCAGAAATGGCTCCCACTCCTGTTCTGCTTTTTTCTCTACTATTGGCTGCCCTGAAACACCAGCTTGATGAACTAAGGAATCTCATGGTATCTCGTAAAAACAAACATCACTACCTGTCTTATAAACAAGTATTAGAGTTTGAAAATAATGTCGTTCCAGAGCTCTAGAAAATGACCACGAAAGGAAAAATCTTGAAAGCCAGATTTTAATTTTCAACCAAATACTTTGCTTGTAATTTTTCACTAGTATACATAAAAAAGTTGACAGCTGAAAATGTTAACCAGTTAGTCAAAAGTTTTTAACTTTTAACAAACTTTTTAAATTGTTAACTGATTAATTAACTACTTAATTCCCATGACCATTTGTATATGTTTGACCATTTGTATATTATTTATCAAGCAATCCGTTTTGATCTGCACATTATTCAATACAGCAAAAAAAAATTCCCTGATGCAACTTTTTCAGACAGGTACATATATATAAATAGGAAAACAGGCCTAAGGACCTGTGGAACTCATTATTCAGCACCCAATATACTTGGTTAGACAACAGAAGCGTAGCCCTTCTACAAAGCACTGCATGTTGTTATGAAGAACCCAGAAGGAGACACAGGGAAGATTTAATCAACTCTCATTTTTTTAAAGGTGGCTGAAGAGGGTGCAAAAAAGATTATCCCCCCCCCCCCAAATATCTCAAGCCATGCTTGTAGGATATGCAAGGCTTCTGAATGAGTGGTTGTAATTTGAATTAAAGGACGAAAGAACAGCAGTTACTTCAAATGACCAGGAAAGGGCTGGGTCTTATTTATGTACTCTAGACTTACGCTGATTTCTTTACTGCATTCCTCAGGGGGTTCAGACACCTCGCTGAAAATGGCATCTGGTCCCTCTGCTACAGAACTCAAGATGGTGGATGATTCCCCTGCCCTTGAATCACATACCTCTTCTGAAACAGAAGGGCTGAGGGGGGGCTTCATGTCCTGAGAACTCATGAGCGGTGTTTCCCATTACAAAAGGAGACAACACTTGTGTGTAAACTCCCACACCTATGCACTTTACCTCAGAAACAGCCTCTGGGGTATTTTTAAGCTTTTCAAAGAACAGATTAGAACACCTTAAGAGGGTAAAATAACACCACCTCAAGAAGCCTTTTTAAACTGTAGTTTGTACGATACTACAAAAACAATGAATACCAACCCCCCCCCCCAAAACCCCACATGTGCCTTGCGTCAGCTTAAATGCACATTTAATGTTATTTACGTATCATTACAAACATTTATAAATGTTTTTAAATGGCTTCCTTCACTGGGTAAAGTTCACGAAGGACAATTGTAAAGATCTGGGCCTCCGCTCCTATTTATTTTGTCAACAAAGGCAACATTTAAGTGCCTGTGCATCTCTGCAACTAACACTATTATTTATTTTCTACTCTAAAATTAGAGTACATAATAAGCCTTTTAAAGAAGTGCCCAATCTCTTTACCTTTCACTTCAGAAAACAACTTAACAGCCAGGGAGATCATAAAATGAGTGGGTTGGAGGTAGGAAAAGCTTGTTTGTTTAGCAGTAAGATATTTTAAAAACAGTTCCAAATTTGAAAGAGGGAGGAGCTATGCATGCAGAGGCTGTTCTCTATCACAGGCAAGAATCTGACTGAAAATATTGGAAAACTAATAAAAATTTATTTGACAAAAGAATCTGACTGAAAATAACGTTGAATCCCTCCGCCTTCTGACATGGATATCTTTCAGCAGCCTCCAAAGTTCAAGGGGAGGGCATTCCTGCTGAGATTCCAAAAATGGCACCATTAATTTCTCTTCAATTAATCTTTTGTCTACATCTTAAGTATTTTCCATACAGCCTTATGAGAAATTAGTCAGTTTCCCCAGTGGTCAAAGAAACTTAGTTTGCCTGCAAAATTCTCAGATAAATGTCAGTGTCCAAAGTTAGACACAACTGTTAAATACAAATACATAAAGTTTTCCAGCTAAGAAGGCTGTAACAAGTAATACAAAATAATTACAAACTACTATTTCTTTTAATTACAAATAAAAATATGAGCCTTGTTAATGGGTTTTCTGGTCCTGAACAGAGGCCCTTACAGCAAAGTCCCACCTTTAAAGCCTAAATATTTACTTTAGTCTGTCCAATCAGACACACACACACACATAATTAGATACGCTTAAAGTATTACAACTAGTAAAACCAACACAATAACCCCCCACATCTGAAAACTGTCAAAGACTCTTTGTGTGAATAACTGACATGTCCAGGAGTTGTGGAGTATCTGTTCTAGATGGGGTTGGACTCCCTGTGAAGAAACAGGTTTCCCTTAGGCCCAGTTAACTTCTGGATAATTTCGCTGAAGCTTTCTCTTCCCATTAATAATATTTTTTTTTTCTCATTAACTGATGGCAAATGGTCAAAAAAATGCAGGAGAATTTTTTGTCACAGCACTAAAAAAGAGCACTGGAACTTTGGTAGATTGGATTGGCATCTCTATAGCTAGTGCAACATACAGATCATTTCTTGGTTACATACAAGACTAGTGGGTGGGGGGGCCTAGTCCTACAGAGACATTGCCAACTTCCCTTCCCACATATTAATTCAGAATACAATTTCCTGGTACTGCATTGTCAGTCAAACTAATTAAAATCCATCCTCAGTAATTCAACATGAATTTAAAAAATAAGACTATAACATCACTTTGGGCGTACAAAAAGTCGGTAGAATTCCATCAGTTTTACTTTGTGTAAATGCAGTTGCCACTTAAGGGTTTTACCCTCTCCTAGTTTGGAAAAACAATGCTTTGTTGTGGGGGGGGGGGAAATCCTTCTACCGGTTATATTTGCACATGCTCTTAGATTCATATTCATTTTTCATAAAGTAACAGGATGCTAATGTTATGCTTAAAATATCTAGTTCTGAAATTGTGTCTAGGGATATGACATGTCCACAGGATATTAAATCTCAATATAAAATTATCCATGGAGCAATAAACACGCTCACAGTGCCTCTGTAGAAGAATTTCAGTATCAATACTGAAGATCTTGTGTCCTCAAGAGAACTAATTTCACAGCAATAAAAAGAAAATCTGAAAGTAAAGGACAAATTCAACCTTTTGTGTTCTATTCATGCAAGCCTTTTTTTACAGCTGGTCAACTGAAGAGTTAAGTACATGGGATCACCTGTTTGGCTTTGACTGTGTGCAAAATACAAGCTATCTTGCATATGACAGTAACATTGTGATGTCTGGAATAAACACTAAGGACATTTGTAAATTGATGTCTCTTCTAGACAGAAAGTCTATTTAGGCAAGAGAGTGAAGGCACCTTTATCCAACGTGGCTCAGAAACAATTCTCTGAAAAGTGTCTAGTGATACTAGTCAAACTTAAACACTTTTTTCTTTCAGTGAGAAAATGAAAATATTCTATTATTAACTGACTAGTAACCTGTAAGTAAATAGATACCATTTTCATTTTTCTGGAATTTGTATTCTTTACCTCAAAGGTCACATTACTAGAGATTTATGCAATAGTGGGAAATGAAATGTCATTTTCATACACAATAATTTGGCAGGACACATCAGGGACAACTGCTGGCACACCAGCCATAAGCAAGGATGACATTTCATTTATCACTACTTTAAAAAGATAATACACCACATGGGGAAAGCATAACATTTTCTGAGAGCTTTGTCTGCTTCATGATTTCACAAACTATTGTGATTTGAGAAATGTTTGCTTGGTCATAATGTACTGTTTGACAAAGGTTCAGCATTGCCAATCCAGTGTTCCCGAAACAAAATTTCCAGCTTCTGATAAGAATAGTAAGTTTTTAATTTTAATTTTGTTCTGAAATATTTCTGATGAAAAGGTAGCACACAGTTTTAAAATAAACTAGCCCGCCACACTCCAAAATTTGAACTGTGGTATATACAGTAATTAATAAAAAAATCTCTATTAATCTTCTAAACTAACAAGAAACACCCCAAACTAGATGTTTCCTAGTATTAACAAACAATCTACTTTTTATGTTAGAATTCATAGAATTCACAACCGTTTCAGAGGATGGTAAAACAAGGATAACAACCTTCTGAGAACACAGCTCATTCAATGGAAGACAATATAATGATACTGAACCAATCTGGATCATGTTTACCTAAGACTAAAATTGCACATAATGAAAGCAGAGCGATATGGTTCTTTTAAAAATACACACAATCTCAGCATACCGCTTTAAGTGACATTGCTATTAAAAGCACCAAAACATTTGGAACTTGGATGGAGAATTTAGTTGAGATAAATATGGCATGTCTGGACTTACAGAGCTAGGACTGGAATGTCGTCTGATTTTAGGAGATTCTTTCCCAGTGGATGAAGTCTTGAAGTTAATGCAGGCATTGTTCTCTGAATGGACCCTCTTCACTTGATTATTTGGCTTTTCAAATGGATCAAAAGTGCTCTGTGTCCTTTGAACTCTGACTTTTTTGTCTTCTGGAATTGTGTCCAAGGGCTTGATCACAGAATCCATTCCTTGGCAATTCCGTGTAGACATCTTTGTGACACATATCTAAGGAAGGAAAGGAAAAATACGTATTAAATAACTTGATAAGGTACCATTGCTCAGGACCAAACAAAGCATTACCAGAGGGTGGGGGTAGACTGTGTTTCCAGCTCCAGTTGTACCACTAACATAGGACATGAGATGCATATGGTACAAAAAAAGCAGCAGGCAGGTGGGTCATGGTTAACCATCTCCAACCCTCCAATTCTCCCGTATAAATTATTAAAAGGTTTCCAGCTACGCTCTAATAATAGAAGAGAACCCAGTTAAGGTACAAACTGAAGAAGTATGCTGGCAAGAATGAGTGGGCATAGGAGAAATTAAGCATCCTCCCTCTTACCTGCAAATCCTTCCTGAACACTCTTTCCCACCTTTAATCATGTTTCACCATGTAACATTTACCGTACTTTGACTCCTTAGTGTTTTATAATTAAATAATAATAAGTATTCAAGTGCCATTTATTCTGAAACATTGAATATACTTATTAATTGTGAAAAGTCACAAATTACACTGTTGTATTTAAATAAAAATAAACAGCAGAAGAATATAAATAAATTAATAATACTAATTAAAGGGGAAAGTACAGATTTGGAAGTCTTGATAAAAGCCTTATGTAAAGCATAAATGCCAGATCACTAAGTCTTACTGTCCAGTCACTGGTATCTGCTGCAAAGTATTGATTTCCATTTCTTTAAAATTAGATGAGGCCAAATTAAATAAATTGACTTATGTCAATTTAAGTCATCTTACTGTAGCATGCCTTACATAATTGTTTCATAGAGCAATGTGTATATAGCTGAATTAGTATAAGACTTGGAAAATCCACTTGGTAAAACCATACCCTATCCCTGAACCAGTGGAGGCAACATTCAGTAGTTCAATAACGCACAACATTTCTCAGGTCTTTACTTTTCCAGCAATCAGCATGAATTTTGCTACCTCCTTAAGTCTTATGATCCAATCCCAAGGCCATGAACTATGTAGTTTATTCACAAAATTATTATTTTCATTGGGAAGTGAGTATCGACAAAATGGTGGGCCAACACCATTTTTTGTTGTTGAAGCACAAAAGAATCTCTATCTAGCCTTGGGATAATTCACTTCAAAGTGTTGCCTTCATGTTTAAGTCTAGTGGTATAAACACTTTCTAAAAGCACATTATTCCTCAAAGTGCATATCCTGATTTTACTACTTCAAATCCAATTTATTTCAATTGTTCTCAGACAGCAGACTTTATTCAAATGTAATATGCTAGGCACAGAGTGGTTGTTCTACACCTCTCAAGTTTCCAAATAGTACTCCACAGAAGTAGAGGAGACTCTTAGATTTGCAATTATCAGGAAGGAGAACTGATGTAATCTCCTTGTATATCTGGGTAGGAGCTCCTAAAAGGAAGATGAGAAGCCAGTTCCAAAGCACACAAGTATGCATTTTTATTCGTGCATTAAATGCAATACTTTAAAAATGGAATTGCAAAAATAATCTCCAGGTTGTTCTTCACATTTGTGAGATGATCTCCAAAGCCAATACATTCCAATGAACGACCAAGTCAACAGCTATTACTTTTCTTTTCTTTTCTTTTTTTAAATAATTTTTATTAATTTTCCCAACATGTAATAAAAAAACAAACAATAAAACAAAACAAAACATACAAACAAATAAACATGTATAATTTCATAAATTCATTTCCCTTCACCTTATTTCCCGGACTTCCCCATACCTCCCTTTTTCTGCATCCTTATTTTTCCCTTTTGACAGCAACCCTCCATTTAATTAATTAACTCATCTTCATTATAATTCCCTTAAATTTATGATTTACAGCTGCAATTCTCTGTTTCTTAACACCATAACATCTCAGCACTCCTCAATATTACAACAGTTTTTAAGGTATATTTTAAATTTCTTCCAGTCTTCTTCCACTGTCTCACTCCCCTGGTCACGGATTCTGCCGGTCATCTCTGCCATTCCCATGTAATCGATCACCTTCGCTTGCCATTCTTCCAGAGTAGGTAACTGCTGCATCTTCCAATACTTTGCCAGAAGAATTATTGCTGCTGTGGTAGCATACATAAAGAAAGTTCTGTCCTTCCTTGGCACCAATTGGCCCACCATGCCCAGGAGAAAAGCCTCTGGTTAACAGCTATTACTTTTCAGTTGTTTGTGAATTAAGTATTTTATTAACTTATGGATTCAGAGCAATTAGCCACCTTCTAAAGCCTAAGCGTGTTCAGCAAGTCCTTGAAAATGGTATTGCCATCACCTGTGGTGCTCATCGCTGGAGGAAGCCTAGGAAGTGCAGACTATTATAGATCCATAATACAAGCATAAAATGCTTCCCCAAAATAGTAAGACTATATCTCACCAAAAAGGCTTCCTTTGCAGTGTAACAAGAAACCAATGGATCTGTATACCAATGAACATTTCAAATTCAAAATAGTTTAAACAATAAGACTAGCTTATTTTGAAATACAATTCTGCAAAAAAGCAAGAGAGGTAGAAAGCAGCACTAAAAGGACCTCTTTCCAGACAATGCCTCTAGTATAAAAACTGAATTCAAAGACACAATTAAATAATATGTATGGGCCAATGAACTCCCAAGATGCATGTGGTAGGCCCTTACACAATTCTACAACTAGAATGGCTAGAAGATCTAATCATTAAATCTGAATGCTACAACTTCGTGGCGCATATCACTCTGCATCAGTTATGATAGTTGATGCAAGAGCAGAGTCAAAAATTACTTGCCCTGGCTACCTAAATCAATTATTATATTGCACAGGTAAGGTTTTTGCTGTCATTATAACCTGCCACTATGACCCAAATATCAAATCTTGATATTTGATAACAAAAACAAGATCATATATACATTATATGAATAATATCTTCCAGCTTCACAGATGCTGTTACTCCTTTTGCATATATGCAAAATGAGATGGAGAGCTATAATGTTTATGTTGCAAATGTAACTTAATTGTTAGCTACTTTAAAACAGATAAAGGCAGTACACAGAAGGTTGCCATGATTAGCCGTGCACTGAATCCTGATTGTAATTTACTCTAGAGAATTCATCTTCCCTCACATTGAAAATAACTTTGTAAAATACCTGCTGCCATTGATTTTATCTGGCTCAGCAAAAGCAATAGTTTAAGATGAGATCTGCTAGGCAAGAGGTTATCTCCTTGCATGCAAAATGCAGCCATGATCCAATATTGATTGCAACTATTATTTTATTTTAAAAAAACACATTTTGTACTAAGACAAAGTCTAA
The DNA here is from genome assembly GCF_964188315.1 of Podarcis muralis. Classification (NCBI taxonomy): domain Eukaryota; kingdom Metazoa; phylum Chordata; class Lepidosauria; order Squamata; family Lacertidae; genus Podarcis; species Podarcis muralis. Next base: position 27,273,982 of record NC_135666.1, on the reverse strand, counting down.
ACCAAGTCTCACCACTACTCCAAGGGTTTCCTCTACAGAAACAACTGAATGAAGTTATTCAATAATTTAAGAATATCCACTGAAATAAATAAATGCCTAACTGTATAAATGGCAAACCATAGCCAACAACCCTTGGGCAAGAGAGCGCTGACCTCAGTACAGGAAAGCAAACACAAAAGTCTGCTGTAGGTGTACAAAATTCATTGCCGTCAAGATCCGTACAAAGAGAGTCTCAATACAGAGATCTCCACTTCACAATGGCAGGCTGCTTGTCTTGATGCTGCATTCATGGAAATCACATATGATACCCTATCAGGAAGAGTGAAAGAGTATAAGAATTCATTTAACAGAGGCAGAGAGAAGAAACACCATGGTGTATCTTTAATAGTGAATCTGGACACCCTTCATCTGCCCCAGCTGCAATAAAACATGTCTCTCTCGTACTGGTCTCTACAGCTACAGCAGGTGCTGCAACTCTCTGATGGTTTGGCTTTACCCAAGGATGGTACATTCTTCCGTTCTCTCTCAAGACAGATGTATGGCAACAACCATTTATACAGCTTAGAACTATGGATTGGGCAACTAGCCCAATACTGCATTTTATAACTGAACTGGAAAAACAAATCAATTAAATGGTCACAAGACTAGCATGTATAAAAAGATGGTTCTTTTTCTGATGTCTGGAACAAACAAAATATTTGAGGAATGACACGTTCTATTTTTGAACTTTTCACATGACATTATCTTGCCTACTTTCAAAGGGCAAAGTGTTATCTTTTGCAAAACCTTTGAGTGAGTTGTTCAGAAGTAGAGCTAATAAAGTGCATATGACATCTTATTCAGCTTCTAGGATGAAGCAATTCAGGGCTAAATTCTATGCTCTAAAGATTAAAGGTGGGTGAGTGATATGTCCACATTATCATTCCTTAAATGCATTACAAAACCCCAAAATCTGTAATATAATTTTGGGAAATTTTTGCTGTACTAGAAAAAAATCTTTCATTAATTAGCCTTAGCTAATTAAAGCAATTTATAGCCTCTTGAACAGTGGGGAGGGTAATTGATTTTACTTTGTTATGTATTTTTGTGTATAAATTCTATAAATTCATAGCTTGCTATACTACATATAACAGAACAATCTTGCTTTGAAATAAATATTATATTTTCCTTAGAAAGCACATAAAAAAAATTTAAGAATGAAATTGCTGACTTTTAGGGCTAGAATAGTTTACGAGGTCTTTTACACCTGAAAAAAATAAATTCCACTATTCTGGGTTCCTAACTAGGATTCTGGGTTAGCATGTTGAACAACAATGGACAGGGAGGGCTAAAGATAATGACTGATGAGTCAGAAAGAAAGACTCAGAATTTCATTAGAAGTGAAAGCCATATGAGGTATATCTATCTCCTAGTCTAGGAATTTGGTTCAACCCTTTGTCCTTTAGAAGAACAGAGACATATTATGATAGAATAAAGATTTCACTTACGAGGGCATTTCCCTTCACACACACACACACACACACACACACACACACACACACGCTAATACTCTCAGATATTTTCCACAAAAATCAAGGGCGATTGACTATACATACCTTTTCACCACTTGAAGAGTGCAACATCATGGATGACAAAGTGATCCCATATTTATCTTTAAGGTTACCTCATGTGCAATACTGTAAATTTGGACATTCAACTGCCAGCTGTCCATGCTGCACAGCAAGATGGTATGTAAAGCTACAGCCAGACAGGCAGACAGACAGACATGAGACTTGGGAACCACTGGTCATCACAAAACAAGGGACCTCTAGCTGGAAGCAATATTATTTGTTTAAGGATTTGTATCCCACCATTCAACAGGTTCCCAGGGCAGATTATAATATGCCTCTGTATACAAACTGGTGGGTAACAACAATGAGAAATCTTCCCAGAATAAACATACATTTGATTTGATCCCGTAGGGCTTTTATTTTATTTTTATTTTTAATGAATATAGAAGCCTCTTCAAGGAAAAGAAATACCAGAGCAAGTTTTTTATCACAGACCATTTCCTAGTTGTGCCAGTTTTCTAATTACAGGGAAATTTTGCTTGGGAAAGGAACAATTAAACATGTGATTCCCCACTACAGTCTAAAATAGTCATCCTATTAATAATCATTATATATATATATATATATATATATATATATATATATATATATATATATATATTTTCTACCACCCCATGCTATATAGACCAGACTTCAGGATTCCCTGATTGTTATGCCTGCAGATACGAACCAGGTCTCAAGAGCCCAGGGCCTCCCAGGTAATATCTTGTACAAGTTTTGGCAATGCTTCTACCCAAATGGAACTACAGTAGATGCTTTCAGACCTGTAATAAATAGTAGGTGATTCACTTTACTCCTGGTATTTGAAGCATGTCTCTGCATTCCCAGCAAATGTATTGATAGACCATTACATTTTAAGGAGAGAGAATTATCTCCATAGAAACCAAACAATTCTCTGCAGCATTCACACATTGCATTAAGGTTGCCTTTAGTTCAAATTCCATGCAGAGCAACGGCTGTAACAACTACCGAAGAAATTAAATGTCAAAAAGTTAAAACTCTGAAAGGAATATGCTGATATCTGAAGTAGAGATGGAGCACATGAACGAACCCTTTTCCAGAAAGTGTAGTGTCATTAAATACAGTGGTACCGTGGGTTAAGAACTTAATTCGTTCCGGAGGTCCGTTCTTAACCTGAAACTGTTCTTAACCTGAGGTACCACTTTAGCTAATGGGGCCTCCTGCTGCTTCCGCGCCGCCGCGCGATTTCTGTTCTCATCCTGAAGCAAAGTTCTTAACCCGAGGTACTATTTCTGGGTTAACGGAGTCTGTAACCTGAGGTACCACTGTACCATGGTAGGAACACTAATAGTGAATGTATTCCTTAGCAGCCTATGCTTGTACACAAGATAAGAGGCACAAGCTACCTAGACGCTTCTTTACTTTCTGAACTATAAACTGCAGATCTCTTATAAGCAAACACTCCTCTGGTTTTCCATTATCTTCTGCAGGCACTGCCTGTAAATTACCTTGTGCAGAAGCTCAAGCACAATCAGCTGAAAGAACATAAGAAGCTGCCTTATACTCTGTCAGATCATTGGTCTATGTAGCTCAGTATCATCTACCCGGACTAGCTTTCACACCTAGCCATACCTGGAGATGCCAGGGATTGAACCTATGGCCTTTCACATGCAGAGCAGATGCTCTACCAGTGGGTAACAACCCTTCCCCATCAGACACTGCGTGTGTGTCTGTACAGTTTCCTTATCTCTAGTGCCTGGGCAGATTTCTATAACAGACGTTTCAACACTACATCAATACTGAATGCAGCACGGGAGGCCAATGCACAGCCACATTCACAGATAGACTAAAATGGGAAATGCCTGTGATGCAACGGGTGGTTTGATTATATGCATTATTTTACAAGATTAATGAATTAAGAGCATGGCCATTTCCCCCCACCCATCTTTCTCAAAACCATCAATTTCAAGTAACATATCAGACCCTCTTTTGGCAGGGCAGCGTTTCAAAACTCAGGCAGGAAGGTGTAATACTATTGATTCATTTAAGCAAGTATTGAGCCATTAAAAGAAAACTAACCAAACTTGGTTAGATATTTCTAATAGAAAAGAATCCAAGATCTAAATCTTGCAATGAAGGAATTATTGCAATGGAGGAATTATTGAATTATCATAAGAGGCTCCCTAAATCAAGAAGGAAAAAAGTTTTAAGTTCCTGTGGGTAATGATGACACAACACACAATATAGTGTTACTGTTTTGTCCTCGTATTTGGGGAGCAGGCCTTCTGGCTACAAATTAAATGGAGCAGACAGAAAAGCAGAGGTATCAATGTCATGACAGACAGGAATCCTGATTATCGTTGGTCTTTAAAGGTAGACTGTTGTTGTTTAAAAAGATCCTAGTGTTCTCGGGCTTTTTTTACAGTTTAAACCCAAGCCTTTACTCCTGTTAATGCTTTCATCCAACTTCCATTAATAATATGTAGTTTAGTGTAGCTGCCAGCAGTAGGAAGATTTATAGTAATTGCAGGGTTGTGACCTACTTTCAAGACAACCACCCCAGTGTCTAATTTTTTCTTTGGGTCCTAGACAGGTTCAAAGCCGGCCATCCTTCTCCTACTTTACGTACTCAAGAATTGGCCTGCTGCCTTGGGACAATGGAGACAGCAATATGATTGCTTAAACACACTGGCTTTTAACTCATCTTTATGCAATCTTCCTGCTTTCAAATGTCTGCTGGAAGTAGCACAAAAGGAAGATGAAAAAGCTGCTGCCTAAAGGCTGTTGCGAAGAAAGCATAATTTCATTTCAAGAAAGGGTATCAGCAAACTTTTTTTTTTCTCCCAGGAGAGGGAGAGAAAGAAGAGCAAAATGAATGGCTTGGGAGTGAACCAAAACTGATCCTAATAATAAATTTAGCTGTTTCACAGTCCACAGACAAGGCAAGACCATAAGAAAAATCATACTCCTGACACACTTCATAATTAGCACTAGAGATTTGTTGTTTTCTTGTAAAATTATATCCAATAATACATTGGGAGTCAGAAAGCTCTAACTGTGAAATAAAGAGCTGGTGTGCTGTATCCAATGTTAGTCATATTCTGAGTACACAAACTGAAATTAATGGACATGAGTAACTTAGGTTCATTAATTTCAATGGGTCTACTCCAAGTATAACTTGGTTGGATACAACCTTTTAATGGTAAGCCACCAATGCTAGCACTCAGCTGCCACTGCAACCAAAAACGTCATCTTTGGAAACAGTGTTAATATGATATCCAAAGTTACCTTAAAACCAGACTGATTCTTTGCAACTTTATAAAAAGTTTAGAATTTCTACTCCAGTATTTATCATCATCACCTGTCATGCCTAGCCCTGACCTAGCAACAGAGGTGGAGTCCTCAGAGGATGAACCAAACACTCCACAGGTTGAGGACCTGTAGCAGCAGGCAGGATCCCCTGAACCAGTGCTCTAGAGATAACCTTGGCTTCTGGTGGGAAGGAGCTGCTGCATAATAGAGTGGGACTATTGCTTCCCTTAAACTGGACACTATACTTCTGTTGATGCAGCCTAGAATAGCTAGTATTTTAAATTTGTGTAATTCAATTCCTTGCATGCCTTTGCAGTAGATGCTGTATTTAACCAAATATAATGTTCAGAAAATATACCATATTTTTTGCTCTATAAGACTCACTTTTTCCCTCCTAAAAAGTAAGGGGAAATGTGTGTGTGTCTTATGGAGCGAATGCAGGCTGCGCAGCTACCCCAGAAGCCAGAACAGCAAGAGGGATTGCTGCTTTCGCTGCACAGCGATCCCTCTTGCTGTTCTGGCTTCTGAGATTCAGAATATTTTTTTTCTTATTTTCCTCCTCCAAAAACTAGGTGCGTCTTATGGTCTGGTGCATCTTATAGAGCGAAAAATACGGTAATTCACAGTAGTTCAATTCCTTGTATAAGGCCAAGGGAAATGATTTTTTTACTTTGACTTGTATGCTCTTCACTCTTTAGTTTCCTGTTCTTTACTGTCATCATCAAAACTTAAAAGAACCAAAGCCAAATTAAATGCATACCTTCCACTAACATGTACCAAAAAGCAGACTTCCTCATCTCCAATATCCTTTATTACAATATGCCGCTCACAGGCCAGTTGTTATACATGACTTTATTTTTGCTAGCTTCCAACCACTTTTTAGTAATAGATATGCAATGATGAATACAGGAAATTATTTTAAGCTTGGCAAGGCATTGGTCTATCCAGCCTATTTTAGTTGTTGGAATTAATGCTATTCACAGTGATGAATTCACGTAAATAGGAAATTATTGCATTGTGCTGAATTTTGAGGTCATGGAGAAAGTCATGACCTCTCAGACAAAGCATTTTTAATTTTTATTCTGGGGTACTCTTGTAAAACAGCTAATTAATGAAGGAAGAACATTAGCTGCCTAATGAACGGCTTTTACACACACACAAAATTATGAGTGAGGAAATGTGCAGGGAGCAAAGTACACAAATTCAGTTATCACCATTCCAAAGTTCTCTTTTCTTGCCCAAAGACAAATGGAACAGAACTGCAGAATAGAGCAGAACTGAAGGAAATCTAACTCACCCCCTTGTTCACATGCACTTAATAAGTGGCCGGGATTTGAAAGGAAGATTATCCAGTAAGGTAAGATAGATGGCAATTGAGCTGACTGTGGTGTTTGCTGGACAACCCAGGATGTTGGTATTGGGGGCTTCAATATTCACTTCAGGTGCATCTTAGAAAGAGGCAATTCAGGACTTCCTTACCACATGACCACTATGAGGCCATCAAAATGCCACTTGCTAATACCTGGTATTTCTGACCATTCAAGAAGTTGGTGGTCTGAAAATGGGAATATCATCAGTAATCCCTGTTGTCGTGGTCAGATCTCTTCTTGGTGAGGTTAGGCCTGGAAGCAGATCTCTCTCTTTCTCTCTCTACAGGGATGGTGGGCCCATTAAGCGTGCCTGCCCCATAAGGCTTAAAGAAACCAATGGATTCCTGAATGATCTTGAGGATTTCCCTGCTGACATGGCTGATGGTCCTGGCTTCTGGTTTCACTTTGTAACGGCGAGATAGAAAAAGCCTTAGACACCCAAGCATCCTCTCCTGCACTGCAAGAGCTTGGCTGGCTTCTTGGTATACAAGCACAGAAATGAACAAAATGCAGGTGGCACAAGTCTCATAATTAATACGCCCTGGAAACTTTTGATGAAGAACTGTTAAGAAATTATTTTAAATAAAATAAAGTGAGGAACTTGTGCCTTTTATCCTGCTCAGAACAGAGACCACTCCTAGAGCTCACAGGGCACAGCAGCAACAACAGCTTCAATGTCACACTAAACAGACTTTCAAAGCCAGCTGTTATAGACAGGCACCATCATACAAAGCAAGAAATGAGCACCGATCAGAGAAAGACTGATAACTGTAAGGGAGAACTAAGCAGAAGTAGTGCACGTTCTGTCCCCATCTGGAGCAGTTCTGCTGTGTCTGCAATCCAGCGAAGCCTTCTTCTCACTTGTTGTTTAGGATAAGTTTCCTACAAGGCACACTTGACTGATTTACTGAGACAATAATCCCTTTCACAGGAAACATCTATCGAGTAGCAAAACAACATGAAGCAGTTCGCTGTGTCAACATGTGGAGATGCTGATGCTCTATGCAGAGCAAATGCTTTACATGTAGAAGGTCCCAAGTTCTTCCCTGCCATTTCCATTATAACAATTAAGGTAGCCATATTGGAAAAGACCACTGCCAGAGAGCTCAGGGAGTCACTGCCAGCCAGGGTAGGTAGTTTATATGCAGGCAGCAACCATTTCAGGCACGTCCAAATCACCGATGCACAAGTCCTTTTGGACCCGGAAGAGGAAAGAACAGGGGCAGAATGGGAGGCAAAATGGGGGCAGGGTAGAATGGGGGTGGAATAGGGTGGAACAGGGTGAGGAATGTTTATGCACACTCCACTGGCACATTCGGGGGCTAGGAATGGAAACCCTGTGAAAATGGTTGGTGCCTATATCTAAAAAGAGAGGAAGTGCTTGGAATGGGGCTTCGTGGCAGTGCTACCTCACACTTCGTGATGACACATCAGTATTATGAGCAGAGAATTAGCAGAAGGATGACAGCAGCAGCACCTAAATTTGCTTCAGAGGTCGAGTATCTTGAGTTGCAGCCAGCACAAGTTCACAGCTCAACTCATACATCATCTTGCAAGATATCAAGCTCATTCATTTGTTAAACAGTGTGTGTGTGTGTGTGTGTGTGTGTGTGTGTGTGTTCCCCACAGCAAGAATCCGGGTTTTGCATCAACTGGGTATTGCATCTGCTGTAAGAAAGGCAGCTGTCTGCCCAGCTGCTCAAAAACTATTGGGGTTTTATATTGTTGGGTAGAACTGCATCCTATCTAGGAGCTGTAATATTCTACCATGGTAGCAGATGAATGACCACAACTAGTCAGAACAGCTGTGCTGAAAACCTAATGTGCAAAGTTCTGAATTCTTTCACCTAAATATGAGCTGCCAAGTAGCTAGAAACTCCCAGGTACAACATGTTGGCACAACACACTTTAAAGAATTGATCATTTACACAGTACTTTCAATATAAGGGTGTCATTTGAAGTACTATTGGCAATCCTCATTCTTCTTTAAACAGGTCAGCATTATGTTTATATTTTGTAGGCATGATCAATGCCAGAGGAGTATAAATGCTTAGATATTCCTGAGAGAAGCATATTGCAAAAAGCAACTATGAAGAGAGCTTCCTAATGGGAAATGGGTGGGGAGAGAATGACAGAGGAGATCCATCTAAATACTTGGAGAATCATAGTTTGTGAATTTTTGGAATTGGAAGCAAGCAGCTGGAAAACTACTTCATATTCCTAGGAAAGAGCGCAACACTTGGATCATCCATATGTTTAAATATTTGAGCAAAAGCATCTAAGTTTTAAGAGACTGTTATTTTTCTTAACTCTTGCACAATCATAGAACATAGAACGATGTCAGCTGATTCTGGCTATGTTTTCTCAAAGGAACTGCAGTAGCTCAGGTTTCTGTCATGTAGCACATCACAATAGGGTACATTTCTAATATGAAGTCCACAGGCAAATCTTCATTCTGATTTTAATGCAATGAATGTTTGGAACCAGTGGCGTAGTGTGGGGGGTGCGGGGGGGGCCGGCCGCACCGGGCGCAACATCGGGGGGGGGGCGGAAGAGACTCGAGTGCTAAAATCCACGGGTTAGGGGGCGCAAATTACTTGCCTTGCCCCGGGTGCTGACAACCCACGCTACGCCACTGTTTGGAACAGCTGGTTCTGAGGGTATATTGCAATTAAAAAGCAACAGAAATACTATTGTTTAGAAGGAACTTTGGTATGTTAAATGAGAACCAGATAATTAGTTTAATTTCTTTGTAATGTAGGTTAAGAAAAACTATCCAAGAATTAGTCAACAAGATACTTATATTTAATTTTGAACAGTATGATAGAATATGCACTTTAAAAGTGTGACCTGAAAATGAATATATGCTCACCATGTTCAGTAAGAGCCTCCCCCCCTTTAATTGCAGGAGTTACATATATATGTAACAGCAGGAGTGTGTGTGTGTTGTGTATGTGCACGCGCATGTGCATGCTCTGTTGACCTAGAACCAGGATGACGAAACTACTCACACATCGCAATTGGTTAACAAAGGGCAAAGTGTGTTGAGAGCTACACACCATGCAGAAACTGCAGTGCCAGCTGGCACTCAGCAAAAAGGTTCTTTTTGAAAGCGGTAATCTGCTACCTGTGAGAGTTGGAATCCACTGACATGCCATGAATCACTGTTGCTATACTTCAGTCAAACACAGGTTGAGTAGCATGAGTATTTGTAGTGCAGAACAATAAAAAAAATCTTTTCAATGCACTATCAATTTTCTGGACTACAGGAGGTCTAAGAAAACCATTACTTTCTCATGGAATGGAAGGAACTACTGAACCTGCTTTCAAGCACAATTCTATGCACTTCATTTTTTAAAAAACCCATTAAATTACTGGTTATTCCTGCTTGAAAACATTGGTGGAAACCAATGCTTGGAAATCTACACAATAAATATACAAACACCCTTTGTTGATAGGTCTCATTTCCAAATGTCAAGGAAGGTGAAAATAAATACTGCTTTTCAAGTCAAAAGAACTTGTATTGCATAGGTTACAAATTTATCCAATAAACACAGTCTCCAGGTAGTTGTAAGAAATCCAGTTCTCATTAACAAACTGAATACTTCCAGCCTTTATGGAATCTGCAATGGTGCACATTCCCCATGTTGTCCTTCAGTGCAATTGAAACAGGTCAACCATCTCTTTTCTAAAAGAATTAATAATGTCATTCACTTCCTTTAACCATCTCCTCCTAGCTGGATAAGAGAGTTGTCTTGAGGGTCTTGATTTCAACAGAATAAAGATTGGAGGGACCTGAAGAACTGCAGCTTGACCGAGAGCCAGATAATAGTTGTTTTGTTTTTTAATGTTGCTATGGCCCAGATGAGATACACCAAATTTATGTTCAGTGTTTCCTTTTGACAACATGGAAGAATTTAAATTTCCATTTGTATCCTATTCTGCCTTCAGGAGCTCAAATTGACATCTTAGTCTTACCAGGTAGGTTAGGCTGCTGGCGAAGGACCCCACGCTGGTGCATACCTATGATAAAACTGCAGGGATGAGGTCTTGAGGTTGCACGCACTGTTTCCCATTGCGCATGAATTCATCCTGACTCTCCTGGGCAAAACTAAACACAGATGCTTCTAAATCTCCTTTGAGTACTTAGACTCTGAAATCACAGCATGCATGATCACACAGCACATGCCCTGTTACCTAAATCTCAACTTAGGTATATTTCTGCAACATGCCATTGATTTGCCTATGACCAACCCATGGGTTTTGTGGCTGAAACAGGATCTGAACCTGGTTTTACAAACCAAAGCCCATCACCCTAGCAGCAATCAGAGCCCAATAGCTCTTTTATAACTGCATAAGACAACACATCTAGACAGCCTATAGAAAACTTGTGATGAGCATTCAGGACTGCCCCTCCAATAGAATATTTCCGTTAAATAAGTGTGGGAACTTTTGGTGGGGATAGCAATATCAAGTTCCACCTTTTCTTCGTGCATGATCAGTATTCACAGGACTGTCATTTATCAATAATGTTTCAGGCAAATGAAATTCTGTTTTAATTCCCTGCAAGTGCGTATTAAGATCGGCCATGATAATTCAGGAAACCAAGAAAACCTTGAAGATTCATCTATCCATCTCTATAGCCAAGATGCAATATCCACCATTCTACAAGTACTTTCAGTTTTTAAAATACTGATTATAAAAAGGCAGGTGTTAAAACATCCAAAAGCCACATTTAAATGAATGAAAGTAAATGCAAATAGTGTCGGCTGCAATCTTAAGGAAACTTGAAGTGTAGATGTTATGCATGCACAGACATCTTGTACCATAAGCAAATAAAATTATCACTCAGAACCCAGATATAGCAGAAGTAATTATTCTGCCACAAATTCATGAGATTAGCCTTCCTGTCCAAAGTGAAAACAGAGGTTCCATTCCTATCAAAATGTAAATTTGTGGCTTAAGTATGTTGAAATAAGGCAGCTCCCTGTCACTCACATTTAAGGAAAAAACACATTTGCAATACATTTCACTCAGGTCTGAATTTCCTCTTCTATGAGAAAAGCTCCTACAGATATATTTATTATCTATGATCCTATATATTCCTTGGGAGAAAGTCTTACTGATTTCAATAGGAGTTTCTACTAGCTAATACCAAGGTGCAAGGAGAATCAAGAGATATATATCTGCTAGACATCTATGGAGCAAGTAGGCATTAATACGTTGCTACATTCTTATATATGGCTCTAAATTCATCACCCTGCTCCTACAGGTAGCAGTACCCATCACCTCCTAATATATCACATATTTAGAAAGTGTTCTTCGTGTCAAAAGAGACCAAACTCAGTTTGACATTTCAATGAAAAAATAATGAATTTAAATCTGTGGTTCCTTTAATATATCTCAACGCCAGCAGAGCTCCTCTAATTTACTCAATGGAATCAACTCTAGCATGGATATGGGAGAACGATATGAGAGGCAGGTCCACCACAGATCAGATAAAATGAAGTTCATGGCTCATCTCATGCTGTTACACATTTGCTAGTCTATTACTGTGTTCATGCGTGCTTTGCATGCTGACTGTTTTATACTGATCATTGCTGGGTTTTAAAATGTTTCTCTTTTAACGTAGTAGCATGCTCCTGCTCAAGCTTTCCTACATGCTAAATTATTCCACAGATCAAAAACTGCTGCCAGTGCTGTCATCCAGCCGTTTAAAATATCTTAGAACATTGATACAGAGCCAACACACAGGTACCGTGCCCACCCCCAAAAAATCTGCTGACCTCAGTCATACTGTTTTGGTATTTCCTTAAAGGTTCATTTCAGCAAAGTACACGCCTTCCTTCCCTTCCACATTGAGGAAAGCCTCTAATTTACAGAAGCCATTTATTCCGTCTAGGTCCAGCATGACACAGACTTGTTTGCAGTGATGGAAAAGTGATTGGTCACGTCCTTCATCCACTCATCCCGGAGGGCACTCAGCCAAGCATATACGAGTAAAATTGTGCATAGCATCCTCTTTATACTCTTAATAAAACAGCCTAGGAGAGAGAAAGGGCTGTAGCAAGAAAGAAGCACAGCTCTTAAAACCTTCCCCACCTATTTCCCCACAGAGAAAGGTGAAAATTTCCATCCCCTCCCAAGCATCTCAGGAGAGTGTATAGTCTCATGAGTGATTCTGAGATAGCTGCAACATTTACCACCAGTCTGCGTTTAAAGGATTTAAAAGAAAATAGGAAGCCCAGCATGCATCCAGAATGAATCCTGCTCAAGTTGCAAGCATGAGATAAACGAGGGGCTCGGGTTTAGCAAGACGACAGGAATTCAATTCATCTCTTATTTAAAAACAAACACAGCCTTACCGTTTTGTTGTAGAAAGGATCGGGTTAGATTCACCTACGACTCTTTAGCATGCCTCTAGGAGCATTAGTGTTTTGCAGGCAGGCAAGCCTCCTTCTCAGCAACTGAATTCACAACATCTTTCTGCACTAGCAAGCTGAAATGGTGCGGCTGTACTACAGCGAAGAAAGGGGGAAATTATAAGCAGAAAAACAAAGAAATCCCTCAAGGAAGGATATTCTCTGCGGAGTTGCTGCGTGGAAGGTGCCGATGATCATCAAGGAAGGAGATTTCACCATCTAAATGCCATCGACAGCACACGGATAGGGGAAGGAAGGTTTTTGGTTGCTGCTTTTTTAAAGAAAATGTGATGGACTTGCCTGTGGAGTTTCCCGGGAAGGCACTCTACTCAGGCTCTGCAGCAGTATTGCAGCCAATGTAACTATGCACATGCAGTCTAGGTGGTTTGCAGCATCATGGATTTCTTGGGGGGTAGGCATGTAAATGTACACCTTGGAAGAGCTTCAGTAGATTAAGGAACTGAGGCCAATGTATGTACAACTTGTAAGAGGCTGGCAGTGGGGAAGGATAATTAAATGATACAACGAATTATGGTCAGTTCAGTTATTCCCTAGCATCAACAATAAAATAAAATTGCCAGGTGTGAGGGGGAGAAGGAGGAAGAAGTGCATATGATGACATTTGTTCACAGTGCCTCAACTTTGTCGTATGAAACTACTTCACAAGGTTAATTAAAGCCTGGCCATTTTAAAGAGAGAGAATTTAGGCTCTTCCCCACAGCTTTAATTAATGGGGAATTAATGCCCTCACTAATCCTCATAACAAATCCAATGACACCAGAATCTTTAAGTGATTGAATTATTGCCATCAATAAGGCTGAACAATATACATGTCTAACTCAGTCTTCCCTAGTCAGCTGCTCTCCAGATGTTTTGGGTATCAATTCCCACAATCCCTGATCATTGGCCATTCCGGCTGGGGCTGAAGGGGGTTCAAAAAACTTCTAGAGGACACCAGGTTGGGGGAAGCTGGTCTAGTTTACAACTGTGCATTCAGTTCCATCAACATTATGCCAGCAACACCTTACATCTAAACAATCTAACAACTCAGCTGCAAGGGTTATTTGCCAAGGCCCTCAAAAGAGCTCTGCTTTTGATCCAAGAGCATATATCCTGCAAAGCCTAGTAAGATCCAGTGAAAGAGACTGCTCAAAGGGAAGTGCACTATGAACTAATTTACCTAGAAAAACAGAGTTATTAGGTTATAAACTAGAATCACAGAATTGCAGAGTTAGAAGTGACTTCTAGGGTCATCTAATCCAATCCCCTGCAATTCAGGAGCCTCAACTAAAGCATTCAAGACAAATGGCCATCCGGACTTCCGGGTTGGCGCCATCGCCGAATGGCGGACTCCCTCCGAGCTCCGGAGGGAGCCTGCTCGGCAGGGGCTGGGTCCTACCGCGCCGGCGACGCAGGGACCCTTAAAAACCACGGCCACGGAGGCCGTGGACATGGGTGACTCGGCTGGCACCGTTAGCGCCCTCCCGACTCGTGAAGGAGCCTTTTTAAAGGCTACGGATCGGGTGCCGGGGAGTGGCGTGGTGCTTTGAGTCCTCTGCTTTCCCTGCCGAGCGAAGCCGCATGCCATCCGGCGGAGAGCGCTGACTTCTTCCATTGAAAATTCGGACTTTTAACAACAACCCGTGAGTAATTTGGAAACTGGGTTTAAAAGGAGAAAAAAAGAACTTTTTTTCGGATTTGGCACGAGCGGGGGGGGGATCCAAAAAGGAAGTCAGTCCCCCTCCCTACTGTAAACATGTTAAAACAAGGACTGAGTAACCAAGGTCCAGAAAGAAGTCTATTTCGGACAAAAATTGAGAATTCCACGATGGAAAACTACAAGAACTGTGCTGGAGGAGAAGAGTGGAGGGAGAAGGAAAATGTAAACCACCCCCCCCCCGGGAACCGGGACGATTCGCGAGAGAGCCTGGTGAAAAGAGACGGAGGCTTTGACATCTGTCAAAGTAGCTGTCAAAGTCGGAAAATTTAAAGAGGACTTTGTTACGAGGGCTTTGCTAGTTAATTTCGTTACAATTTGCTACGATTTGGATATAAAATGGCGAAAATATGGAACAACAATCGGACTCTTGGACCAGAGGAAACAAAGTTATTACAATCCCCCTAGAGGGGTTTCGGGACATTACAAAGATGGCCGTAAGTGGAAAAATACTCTTGGAATTCTACAGGACTTGTTATCTCTTGGGAAAGCTGCAAAACTGAAACAGTATTTTGTCTACAGGGGTGTTTACATTAAAGGAGACAATAGAATTTTTCTATTGAAGAAAGGAAGGGACTGAACGTAAGTTTTTGTTCCTGAACAACAACAACCCCTGCAGAGTTACTAAGTTTCTGAATTAGAACGTTTTAGCAGCGGAACAAGACAAGAAATTGGACTACAACACGGAAAGATCAACGGGGGAGCTTTAAATTTGGACTGGAAATTTGAAATTAAATATTATAAAATAACTTTAAAAAAAAACTGGCAAGGAATTGAGGGAAAATCTGATTATGGATCCAAGATTTCCAGGCAGACAACAGACAGACTGATGGACATGGGGAATCTAAACCGGGGAAGAGGGGGGGGGGGAGATTTAGAATCCAAAGGCTGTGTAACTATTTTCTGAACTTTTTTTTATATATATACTTCTTATCTTTTTTATCTTTATATAGCTTTTTATACTTTGTTGGGGCGTTTCTATTAAAAAAAAAGGGAATTCGTGGAAGGAAAATGGGGTGGACCCTGGGGAGAGAATTTTTGATTTTTATTCAAGGCAATGACGACGACTGTATAAATTCAATTTTGAATATGGGGTTAAACAAATTAAGTTCTAAATTGGGAGTGAGAGCTTGTAGAATCAACGTTATGAAAGGGGAATATGGTAGGGATGGGGGAGGGGGGAGTCCCAGAAAGTGGGTAATGAAAATAAGGTTTTGAATGTATTTTACTTATGTTTTATTTTTACTTTCTATATTTTGGAAACTTTAATAAATATGATTTATTAAAAAAAAACCAAGACAAATGGCCATCCAACCTCTTCTTAAAAACCCCCAGGGGGGGAAGAGTCCACCTCCTCTCATAGGAGTCTGATGCACTGTTGAACAGCTCTTGCACTCAGAAAGTTTAGTCTAAATCTCCTTTCTTGTAAGTTGAGTCCACTGGTTTGGATCCTGCCCTCTGGAGCAGGAGAAAACAAGCTTGCGAGAGCCTATTAGATATTCAAAGATGGCTACTTCCTCTTTCCCAGGCTAAGCATACCCAGTTCCCTCAAATCGTTTCTCATAAGACTTGGTTTCCAGACCCTTGATCATCTTGGTCGCCTTCCTCTGCACACATTCCAACTTGTCAACATGCATCTTAAATGGAGGTGCTCAGAACTGGACACAGTACTCCAGATGTGGTCTGACCAAAGCAGAATAGAATGGTACTATTACTTTCCTTGATCTGGACACTATACTTCTGCTGATGCAGCCTAGAATAGCATTAGCTGTTTTTTTGTTGCTGCATCACACTACTGACTCATGTTAAGCTTGTGATCTTAGCTCCCTTTCACACCTACCACTGGCAAGCCAGATGTCCCCCATCTTATATTTGTGCATCTGGTTCTTCCTGCCTGCCTAAGTACAGAACCTTAAATTTGTCAATGTTGAAATGCATTTTGTTAGTTTGGGCCTAGTTCTCCAATCTATTAAGGTTTTCCTGATTCTGTCTTCACTGGCATTGGCTATCCACCCCCCCCCCCAGTTTGCTATAATTTGATGAGTGTCACCTCAATATCATCATCCAAAGGGATTTGAACCGTTATCTCCCAGGTCCTAGTCTGACACCCTAACCACTACAGCACACTGGCTTCCTATGGGGCAGCTATATAAATTAAGTAGGTAAATAAATATTGGGAAAGCAAAATGACACTAAGAGCAGGATCTAAAATATTTTTCTTGAAACCTGAATTTGTTTTCTTCTGGATTGTCTTACTTGATGTTTTAATGTGCTGCAAACCGCTTTCAGATTTTTCCCCTTCAAAATAAAAAGCAGTATAATATTAATAATAATAATGAATTTAATTGCAAAAAAGGCACCTAGACATTCCATTGTGGCAATCGTAACCCAGGTTTAAGGAGCCATTTGGTGACTAGGTTATATATCTGAGTTTCTAACACTGCCTTTGACTTGGCTTTAAGAGCCAGGAGAATTAAGAAAGAGTTATCTATTCAGAAATAGATTAGCAGAAATAGATGAAGAAATGTCATGTCCATCAGTTAAGCAAATCCTTATTTAGCTGCATTGTGATTTTGCAGACCCATGAGGAGTCATTGGCCCTTAAGACTCCACCAGTCAAAAACCAAAGTAATAAGTCTCACTTATTCTTCAGTAGATGGTTGGAAACTTCCACTGACTTTAGGTCAAGCTTGTATTTTCATTCTATTTTCAAAGAGCTATTTTCAGAATTTTTCTTTAAAAGAAATAAATGTGAGGGAATGGCATCTGGGCTGTAACCTTACAAGGGCTATCTCCCCCCCCCCCCATTCTTTTACTCTGTGCACTTACAATTATATACACTTTACTTTTTATCTTTCAATAGAAAGAATGCAGTCAAACCTCGGAACTCGAATGACTCCATTGCTGAATGTTTCAGTTCCCAAACGCCAAAAACCCAGAAGTAAGTGTTTCGGTTTTAGAATGTTCCTCGGAACTCGAACGTCCAACGCAGCTTCCGCTATGAAAACACCTAGCTGTCAGTCAATCGGAAGCCTCACCTCAGAACTCAAACATTTTGGAAGTCGATCGGTCTTCCAGAACGAATTACGTTTGAGTTCCCAGGTTTGACTTTATAAGAAAAACAAGGGTTACACAAATCCTTACCAATCCACCTGTATTAGATTTGCAGAGGAGTTGGATCAATTACACATGGAAATTCTTGATCATGTGGGAACCTCTTTCACAAAAGGATAAGAAATACAGATCTACATTGTTTTTGAATAATTTAGTCACCCTAGTTCAACACAAATATTAAAATATTAATGTTGCTGCCTTTGAGTGCTGATTATTTTAGTTAAGATTTATTTTAGATAAACCCTTGACGAACTTTAATGGAAGACCAAGGCTGGAAACCAAGTGAACTTGGGGATTTTCAGAGACTGGGTAGAGACTGTCCATCTCTCAACACAGGCCTGGATATATATGTGGCAGGGAAAGGGGCAAATTATCTGGCAGCTTAAGTTACAAACACAGTATAAACTGGCTGGGTGCAACCATGCAATGTTGTTGTTGTTGTTGTTGTTGTTGTTGTTGTTGTTGTTGTTGTTGTTGTTGTTTAATCGTTTAGTTGTGTCCAACTCTTCGTGACCCCATGGACCAGAGAACGCAAGGCACTCCTGTTTTCCACTGCCTCCCACAGCTTGGTCAAACTCATGTTCGTAGCTTCGAGAAAACTGTCCAACCATCTTGTCCTCTATCGTCCCCTTCTCCTTGTGCCCTCCATCTTTCCCAACATCAGGGTCTTTTCCGGGGAGTCTACTCTTCTCATGAGGTGGCCAAAGTATTGGAGCCTCAGCTTCACGATCTGTCCTTCCAGTGAGCACTCAGGGCTGATTTCCTTAAGAATGGAGAGGTTTGATCTTCTTGCAGTCCATGGGACTCTCAAGAGTCTCCTCCAGCACCATAATTCAAAAGCATCAATTCTTTGACGATCAGCCTTCTTTATGGTCCAGCTCTCACTTCCATACATCACTACTGGGAAAACCATAGCTTTAACTATATGGACCTTTGTTGGCAAGGTGATATCTCTGCTTTTTAAGATGCTGTCTAGGTTTGTCTTTGTTTTTCTTCCAAGAAGCAGGCGTCTTTTAATTTTGTGACTGCTGTCACCATTTGCAGTGATCATGGATCCCAAGAAAGTAAAATCTCTCACTGCCTCCATTTCTTCCCCTTCTATTTGCCAGGAGGTGATGGGTCCAGTGGCCATGATCTTCATTTTTTTGATGTTGAGCTTCAAACCATATTTTGCGCCCTCCTCTTTCACCCTCATTAAAAGGTTCTTTAATTCCTCCTCACTCTCTGCCATCAAGGTTGTGTCATCTGCATATCTGAAGTTGTTGATATTTCTTCCGGCAATCTTAATTCTGGCTTGGGATTCATCCAGCCCAGCCTTTCGCATGATGAATTTTGCATATTGCCATCCCCAAGTCTCCCTGTTCATAAGGTTGCAACCTGAATGTGTTAACTAATAATTCCAAAATCTGCAGGTTATGTTTCATCTGCAATACACATTTTTACTAGTAGCAACTTCACAAATATGTGCATGTGTTTTATTGCCATTATCTTTACTTCCAAAAGTGTTCTTCTCATAACAATCCTACACAGTTTTAGACTAAAGAGTGTCTCTCCCCCCCCCCCTCGCTCTCACTATGCATCAATACATTTGCTACTAACAAAAGCTCATCTTACTGGACTTTTATTCTTCAAATTATATCTAGCTTTCTGCTGGCCTCATGCAGGGAATAAATTCAAGGGCCTCCAAGTTCTAAAGCAGTCGCATCACTTCAACAGCAGAAAAGAATAAAGACCAAACACAAATGAATAGAAACTTGACACAATAAAAGAGAGAGGTTCATTTACACCTTAAGCTTCGTCTGCATTGAATGTACCCATCTTTTAATGACGTTTCTCAATTTCATAATTCCCCACACTAAAAGCGTACATCAAAGTCCTGGTTTTCACACCAGCTGTTTCCTATCCTTTTAAAAAAACACATCAAATGAAACAAAATGCTTTATGCATGTTTGCAGCATACTTTTAAGTTCCTTAAAATCAGGATTATTCTTTCTCCTCATAAATGGCACATATTCCATGGAGCAACCATTCTCACATTGCAAAAAGGTGTAGACTTACAGAAGTCAGAACTACATGTGATGCCATCTTTGCAAGAAAAATGCATTTTCACTTAAGCATAACCACTCATATTAAGCTGATTTTAATGCTTCATGTTTCAGTAATAAATACTAATTGTTAATCAGACTGCCTTTGCTAGTCTTGATTATTTTATACTGTTTTAGTCACTGTTTTATGAGCAACAAAAAGGGCCCAGGAGAAGCAAAACAGCAGTGAGCTCCTTTCCAGGTGTCCACATATTTGCACTAAGCCAGAGATTGGGCCTGGCGTGACATGTGAACCAGACCATCAACCGAACAATTTTGACATGTAAGACTAGTCGATACTAACATCCCTATATTACAGGCAGAGCCAGCCCAGCCATTAGGGAGGATGAGGCTACTGCTTCAGACAGCAGAAGCCCCCCTTTTGGAGATCTCACTCAAAATATGTGTAGTCATTCTGAAAATTGGCACCGATGGCAGTGCCGCTTCTCTGCTACTGGCAAATGAGGCAGGGCAAACGGTCACAGGAGCAGGTAGGTGATGGTAGAAGCAGCAGCAGCAGGCAAAAACGGCACTTCCTCAAGTGGTGAAATGGGATGCACCACCCCGATTGTGGAGCTGAGGAATGAAGACTTGTCTAAATTAATAGCTAGGAAAGCTGCAGTGAGGACCCATTGGCCAACACAGACATTGCTCTAAAAGTTGTTGCCTTGAAAAAACAACAACTAACTAACAAATTCCAGCAGTTATCCATGAAATCCTATGAAGCTATGTTGAAGGTGTAAAAATGGGATAGGCACCTTCATACACATGTGGTGGGAGTGTAGGAGGATAAGGGAGTTTTAGGACATTATTTATAATGAACTCAAAAATATATTTAAGTGCTCCTTTACAAAAAAAAAACCTGAAGCCTTCCTGCTTGGAATCATGTCCATGGAAATCAAGAAAGCTTCCAGAAATTTATTCATGTATGCAACCACAGCAGCGAGAGTTTTAATAGCCAAGAATTGGAAAAGCAACATTATCTCCACAAAAACAGACTGGTTAGCGAAAATGATTGAATATTTACATCTTGCCAAATTAACAGGGAGAATAAGAGGGAATACAATTCAAAAAGTCAATAAGGAATGGATAACATTTAAAGAATACCTTAAAAACAACACGGATAATGAAAATCTCCTGACAGATGTACAGTGGTACCTCTGGTTGCGAACGGGATCCGTTCCGGAGGCCCGTTCGCAACATGAAAAGAACGCAACCCGCAGCAGTGCGTCTGCACACGCGCAGGTTGCGATTCGCCACTTCTGCCCATGCGCGAGCAGCGAAACCCGAAAGTAACCCTTTCTGATACTTCCGGGTCGCTGCGGGAAGTAACCTGAGAGAACGTAACATGAGGTATGACTGTAGAATGAATCTTGATAACAGAGAAAGTAACAAAAGTGAAATGCGTACAGATTAACAAATTACAAAAAAACACAATGAGAAGAGTTGGAAGCCAAACATGCATGGGGTGTTTATGTTGGGTTTGCATATATGTAATTTTTGGTATTGTAGGTATTGTGGGTATTGTATTGTCTAATTTCTATGTAAATAAAGAAAGATAAAAAATGACTTTTTTATTTGATAGGCAACATAGGCTCTTAGAATCAGGCAAAAGGTGCACTGACTCCATCATTCTGCTCTCGTAGTGGCCACACTGATGCCAAAGGGAAGCCCACAAGTTACTCATGTTTACATTCCCTTTTCACCTGCACAGGGCTCCTAATTATGTAGCCATCTTCATGAGGTGTGTGTTTGTAAGAGAGAAAGAGATGGGTGTACGGAACAGCCTGTCTAGGTAAGAACTAATATTATCTGTAACTTTCCTCTTGTTTTTTATTAGGCTCATTTTAAGCTGCTCCCTTCATTTGATTACTGGACAAGAATAATCAAGGCAAAATTGCCATCCCCAGTGGAATACTGCATTAACCACGTTTCATGCTGCAAGCCCCCTTTCATACTGACACTTAACTGTTCAGCCTATTTGCAGCCTTCTATTCTCCAGACTTAATTCAGATGCCCACTTTCCATTCCTGGGCAGTGAACCATTTCGTTTCTTAGTGTCTGGCTAAATGAGCAATCCACTGATAAGAAAACAGAGAGGCATAAATTTTCTTAGATTCAGGACTACTGACAAAAAACCCTTATTTATACACAGCGCAAGAGAAGATACAATTTTTTAGTTCTTTATCTCACACTCAACACGCCCTGTTATTTGTGTACACATAGATTAGAACACTCTGTTCACAACGTTCACCATCCTTGCGCATGTTATTTATTTGAACAGAAGTCCCTGTCCTTTTTTGGAAAGGAGAGATAAAGAAATAGGAAATTAAAATAAGTTAAAACCAATATGAGTTTTTAATCGTCCTAACAAAACGTGGGATCATTCAATTTCTACACTAGAAAAATGCTCTTATTTTAAAGCTTGAGATTGAATAATGAATAATAATGCAAGGTTTCCTTTTAAAAAAAATGAGGCTAGTAGTGTACATTACTCTTATATTTATGCACTTTACTGTAAGGCAGCTATGCTTTTTAGATTGGTGGCACCATAGTTGGTCATATTTTGATTATTTAGTCATTTTAGCAATTGGAAAACATCTTGATGTAGTAGTTGTGACACAGAAAATGCTGGTCTTTATTATTGTTTACAGCTGGGCAGTACATTTACATGCTGAAAAAATTAACCAAACACTTGTAAAGCCCACACTGATATTTAAATTCAAGTTTTAAAAAGCAAGGCCACTTAACTAAGGGCAATGCAGTGCAAGAGACTCTTTACAGGAAAACCTAAGCTTGTGCTGTAGGGAAGACTGCCACTCTCTCTCAAAAGAGCCAGTGTGGTGTAGTGGTTAGAGCGTTCGACTAGGACCTGGGAGACCAGGGGTTAAAATCCCAACATGGCCATGAAACTCACTGGGTGGACTTGGGTCTCTCAACCTAACCTACCTTGAAGGGTTGTTATGAGGATAAAATTGGGACGGAGAGAATTATGTATGCCACACATCAAGCTCCTTGGAGGGAAGGTGGGACATAAACGTAATAAGTAATAGTAGCGCTGCCATGGGATGCGGGTGGCACTGTGGGTTAAACCACAGAGCCTAGGGCTTGCCAAGCAGAAGGCCGGTGGTTCGAATCCCCACAACGTGGTGAGCTCCCGTTGCTTGGTTCCTGCTCCTGCCAACCTAGCAGTTCGAAAGAACGTCAAAGTGCAAGTAGATAAATAGGTACCTGTCTGGTGGGAAGGTAAATGGCGTTTCTGTGCGCTGCTCTGGTTCGCCAGAAGCTGCTTAGTCATGCTGGCCACATGACCCAGAAGCTGTACGCCGGCGCCCTCGGCCAGTAAAGCGAGGTGAGCGCCGCAACCCCAGAGTCGGCCACGTCTGGACCTAATGGTCAGGGGTCCCTTTACCTTTACTAGCGCTGCCACACCACATTATATGCTGCTTCTGACCACTCATAGTAAAGCTGCTGGCAAATACAGATCCAAAAAGTGTCACTAGATGGGGGGGGGGGAGGCCAAATGTGTCGTTTCTAAAACGATTATTTCAGCACACCTAATTTTCTATCCTCGTTTCTTTTAAATAAATTCTTCCCCCAAACCCTCACTATTTTATACATGTTACTGAAGACAGAACTATAGTCTAGAAAGAGTCAAATAAGGCATGCCCCGTTATATTTTCTTTTTGGTCTGAGGTTGTTATCAATATCAACTTTGCATTGCCAGAAAAAAACCCTTGATATTCATGTACTTCCAGGTTTAAATTAAGATTTGGTTATTGCATTTTTAATGTAAGCTAATGGGTGTGGTTCCCCCCCCTTACTCTCCCCCTCTATCTTTTTCCTCTCTTTGTTAAATTTTTTATTTAAAATATCATTTTTTCAAAGTTAGACTCCACAGTTAAAACACGTAACATGAATGCTCAGGATTTACATTAATTCCAGAATTAGTCTTGGTCCTTACAGCTTTTTCTGGTCTTGTAATCTGGGGGTGACATTAGAGTTTGTTTGCTTGCTTGCTTGCTTGCTTGCGAGTAGTTTACACATAATTTACCCTTCTTTAGAGCCTCAGGGTCTGCATAGAACTAAACACCTTTAAGTGCCGTATTTATGTATAAGACGCCCCCTATTTTGGGGTGCTCTGATTTAAGAAAATGGAGAAAGATGTATCCGTGTATAAGACACCCCCAAATTTTTGACATTATTTTTTAGGGGGGGAAACCTAGTCTTACACATGGAAAAATATGGTAATTGTTTGCCTTTTCAACTGCAGCTGAAACTTACTTGCGGTTCTTCCAAACTCTGGGGCACAAGACAGGGTACCAATCAGAGGCGCCAGCTTGGGGGGGGGGGCGGTCTGACATGAGTATCACGCTTCCCTCACTAACCCAGGCAGAAGCTTCCAGGGAAACAGAGGCAAGACCCCTGTCCCGATTTTTAATCAGCAGAATGTTGGGGCGTATGCATGCTGCATTCGGTCCCCCAGCTTCAGCTCTGTGCTTTTGGGACCCTGGGGGACCTCCATCCCCCCACCCCAAAAATATAGAGGGTGGGGAGAGGGCTTGGCTCCTGCTACCAACTTCCGAAAAAAGAGTTCCGAAAAAAACACCCAGCAAAATAAACAAAAAAGGAGCAGCATCTGTTACCGCAAACTGTAAAACCTGCTTCTTTTCAGAATGTGGATAATGAAAATAACTTTGAATCCAAAACAATCAAATTCAATTAATGCAGAAGGCCATTTTGAACATCCCAGGATATAACACAGAGAAACCCAGCAGAAAGGGAAAGGTTTGAAGCAAAGACACTAGCACCTTTGAGATTAGATCCCACACAGCATAGATTCTTTCAAATGAATTCAAAGACTAGGCTGTATTTATAGCCACACAGCACCAAAGAAAGATGTATAAAGATGTTCAACAGCAACGTCATACAAAAAAAGGTATATAAATCTCAGCAGCAGTTTTTACACTGGTATATGGAACATAAAACAGGTCATCTGAAGGACAGGTCTTACACATACAGTCTGTAAGGATTCTGTAGGTGAACCTGATGGTATGTACACAGTTGGGTGTCATATACCCAGAAGGTTCAATGTTCTGAGCAGAAACTAAAATGCACGTTTTGGAAGCTGGTACAAAAGAATAGAAATATTAAACACATTTAGAATGAACGGCAATGGGTTGCTCAGGCCTCGCCCTACAAAAACACATCCTTGTGAGTGGCATGTAGAAGACAGAAATACAGAATGAAATAAAATACAACCTATTTGAATAACTTGCAGCATTCCCCCAGAGACAGCTCTAGGAACTGCAGAGGGGAAGTTCCACAGCTCACAGGGTTATTAAATATGTTCTTTCTGTTATAGACACTTGTGCAGAGTTAAGGTTTTTCAAAAGACACTAAGCCAGCATGGCGTAGTGGTTAAAATGTTAGAGCACCCTCCCCAGTTACCTCTAAGCTCTACCTACTCAAAAGAAAGGTATAACATGAGGCACAAAGAGGCACAAACGGAAGGGCAAACTCACGCACACCACCTTGGAATGTTGTTGGCAATGGAGACAATGGAGTGCGCCTACAAGGGTGAAGTTAAACTGCTGCATTAGTAGCACTGCAGTAACCTCCTCAAGGAGCAAGCCTGGGCGGTGTATATAGAGGTCCTAGGCTGCCCAGATGACAATAGCCCCCTCTCAGCCTCGCTGATGTAGTCCAAAGGAAAGCAGAGGAATATATTTGGCACCAGCTTGGCTGATGCTAAACTCCTGAGCCTTTTCTCCTGAAGATATCCCGCATTGCAGTGGAGGCTTAGGATCAGAGTTTTCCTTCTGCTACCTTCCCGGTTTGATGAGCCCCATCTGCCCCTCACTTCCCTCTACAGCACGTAGAGAATCCACCTTCTTGACCGTTGGACCCACCATTGGTCTTGACCACTCAATCAGCCAGAGCCTGTCTTTGCATGCAGGGAAGTCCCTAACTCATCAAGGACTGGAGAGCCATCAGCTACCCTCACCTAGTTTAGCCATTTCTGGGGTATGGCTGCTGTTGCATGCTGACAGCTTCTAAGAGCCACAACAAATGTTACAAAAGAATGCAGTTGTGATAACAGCAGGTTCAAACACCGCACTCTTCTTATGGAGGCTGCAAATAAAGGTTTGTGCAGGAAGGGGACAGGACATTTCCTGAAAAGATGCACATTCCTGTTGGTAGACCACATGGGCAGACTCCTGCCTGAAACCCTGGGAAGCCACAGTCCATTGGTGTAAATAATACTGAGCCCTATGGACCCATGGTCTAGTTCAGTTGTAAGATAGCTTCTGATGTGGGTAGTCCACTTGGTTTCCAAGCTGCGTGCAAAGAGAACACAAAGCTTTGTCCCTTTTGGGCGTGTTTCTGCATCCTTTGCTGTCACTTAAGGCTCAGGTGGCACAGAGTGCCTTCCAACAGCTTTGCCCTGTGGCCCAGCTGTGTCCCTATCCAAACAGGAATAGCCTAACTTCTGTTGTCTATGCTCTGTTAACTTCTAAGTTAAATTACTGCAATTTGAAGGCTGCCTCTGAAGACTGTTCGGAAACTTCAGTTGGTGCAGAATCTAGTGGCCAGGTTGCTCACTGGGGCAAGATAGCTTGAGCTTATTACACCCAACCTGCTCCTGACTGCATTGGCTGCCAATTTCAAAATTATCACATACCGTATTGGCCCGAATACAAGCCACACCTTTAAAATTGGAGAAAAAAGAAAAAATGCCCAAATATAAGCCACTCCATTCCTCGCTGCTACTGGCTGCATACTTGGTGGGTGGGGGGCCCGCACTGTGTCCCTTCCCAGCCTCGGGGGAGAGGACGGGGGACTACGCACGGGGCGGACACTGCTTTGACACGCTCCTGGCGCTGTTTGCCCTGCACTCCTGGCTGCATACCGTAAGGTCACGAATATAAGCTGCACTTTTAACTTTTCAGGGTCGGAATTTGGGAAAAAAGTGAGGCTTATATTCAGGCCAATACGGTAATTAACAGCTGCAGTCTTAATGCTTTCTATTTGTGTTATTATATTATTTAACTTTCAAAAAAAGACTTCAAGTAAGGAACCCATAACTTTTTCCCTTTTCATCCTGTGTGCGCCACATCCAAACGTCAGTTGTTGGTCTCTTGTCCTTATATGTCTCTCTGATGTTTTCCTTTTTTCTGCGGCATTTGGGGCTATCTCCTTACTCCCACTGTTGTTGTGTTCCAGCCTGGTTGGGACGGAGCTGCAGTTTCAAGGTTAAAGCCTCTTCTTTCTCCAGCTCAGCTCCATCCCATAATGCTCAAGCAGTTCCAAACAGATCAACAAGTTTCAGAGATTCACCCTTTCTTCCTCCTGCTAGAAAGGGAGACGAAAGGCAGTGCCATTCCTCTTCCAACATACAAAAAGCCCTCACGCCACTTTCCTTTCGCTGCTTTTTAATTAAAAAAAAAGGTCACATATCAACATCTCCATGACCTCTTTCAGTCTTTTTTGGGGTGGGGGGTAGGCTCTAACTCCCAGCGACGCCCAAACAAAACAACCAGGCTTCCACACACCCCGCCTTTACTCCTTTCAAGCTACACACAGCTTTACATCTTCTTTTAAATCTCAATGTTACACCGTACATCAAACCATCCTCACTTGTATATCTTAAAATTCTATATTAGGAGAGGGTTGCTGAATCATAAATGTAGAAACTTCCATAAAATATAGCAGAGAGCCCCCGCTCTCCTCCAACCACCTCCAGCACAAGATAGAATTTTCTCCCAATTTCAAACCTGTTTCATGCAGCTGATTGTTCGCAGTTATAATGTCTATCTCCTCTAGTACGCGCCTACTCTTAATGCCAATTAAAACCCAATTATAAGGAGAACCTCCATATCCAATGGCGATGGGGGGGGTTTCGCTTCAGGTGAAGTGTGTAGAACGCAGTGCCTCCGCCCATCCCCGTGCTGATCCGTGAGGAGGCGAGTCATTGAGGCGACAGTGGGTTGCCAGTACCTCCCGTACCCCAAGAGGTTTACAGGGGATAGTTTAACCCCTTCCCCTTTTTTCAGCCTGCGTGTCTCTCCGATTTTGAGAGAGCCATCGCCACAGCGTGGGGACAGGAACCGGAAGCCAGGCCTGAGCCATTTTTAGCCTTCTAAAGTGGGCCCTGGGGTGGAAAGTTTTATCATTTATCCCCGCCCTAGGAGTAAGTTACACACAGAAGCACATCTTTTTAATCCTCACCTGATTAATATACTTTCATATAAACAGGATATTTGCTCAAAGCATAGTTGGTCATTCAGGATTTGGCACAATATTGCTGTTCTTTGTCAGAACGTGTCACTCTGGCAGACTTCAGTGAATTATTAATTCACAGAAGGGGGAAATGTTCAAAGATGTTTTTGTTTT
The DNA here is from genome assembly GCF_964188315.1 of Podarcis muralis. Classification (NCBI taxonomy): domain Eukaryota; kingdom Metazoa; phylum Chordata; class Lepidosauria; order Squamata; family Lacertidae; genus Podarcis; species Podarcis muralis. The sequence goes on along the minus strand of NC_135666.1, from coordinate 27,245,995 downwards.
ACACCTTTAATATACAAAATCATGTTTTGTTAGATATAACTCAGTGACTGAAATTTGACAGGTGGTAATATTCATCTTTTCTGTATGGCATCCTTATAATGAAGTCATTCCAGAATCCATTAAGTCCCCAGTAACAGCGCATATGATTCATGCTACTGAAATATATAATGAAATCGCAGCACAACAACATGGGTAAAAGGAACATAGTTTCCCACACATTAATGACTTACAGCTAAATCACCTCAAAATGAACTCTCAAGTGTCAAAATGGGACTGCTGGAAAACAAGAGGAGCCATCATGCATGGAGGAAATGCTGAGAGTTGGGGAAGTAAAAAGCATAACCCAAAGAAACAGCCCAATGAAGACTGAGCATGCTCAGTTGTCACCAGGAGCTACAGAATGCTGCTAACTGGGCAAGGAAAACTGGGGTGGGAGAAGTCAAATGAGCAGCCTTCCTGAGCCCCTTACAGGACTGGGAGAGTAGTTTCTGATTTGCATGCAGAAGATTACATTACAGCTTGGAATGTCTCCTGCCCTAGGGAGCCACTGGAGGGATCACCCATATCTGATGTGCATCACAGGGTGATCCGTAACCCAGGATTTCCCCTGAAGAAATAATCAACCAGCAATCAGGATGGTTGATTCAGGATACATACCCAACACTTATGCCAAAGCCTACTGACATCTGTAATCAATAAAGTTGTGGCTATTCCTATCCCAACGTGTTATCATGTATTTACTGCTGCTTCCCACACCCCGGTGACCTTGGGCTCACTGTGCCTGGGACCGCAAAGTTCTATGTGCTCACTTTCTCTTTGTAAACTTCCCATAAGCATCCAGTGGGCCACTGTGGAAACAAGATGCTAGGAGACATACGCCTTTGGTCTGCTCCATGGGGCTCTTCTTACGTCCCTTATTTTATATGATAAAATTAAATAGGGCAGAAAGATCAATAGATTAATGTACATGGTGGCAAGTAAAAGGAATCTCAGGTTCCAAATGGCACCATTTTCTGCTCCGTTAATCAACTGTGAAGTTGCTCAAGGTATGGCAGTCGAGAGATTTTTCCGACCTCGCCTTCCAAAACATTAAACGCAACCGCAAAAAGTGCCAACGGGTCCCTGGCGAACGGAAAAAGTGCAATGGCAGATCTTTAAGGAATGGCAGGTTTGGGAGTGCGATTTAATGTATTTACCAAATAAAAAGTCTCAAAAGAATAGAATGTAAATATATTCCCACAGCCTTCTGAAGAGCGAATGTAGGCAAATCAACATAGCCTGTGCTACACTGACCTTACTGGTTGCAAGCAAAGGACTGTGGATTCCAACACAGACATAAAGGAAACTAGGTCTGCACTTCCTAGGGCCCTTTGTGCTCATGTTTTTCAAGTAGCCCCCCAGGCTAAACAGCAAGGCACTTTTGACAATGAAGGAAGCTTCAAAAGCAAGTGTGTGACACAACATGGTAGCTTTCAGTTTATGAGGGAAAGGGTTTTTTAAAAAAGAAAATCCCACTGGGCACATACAAACCTTCAGACATGTCTAAAGAAGCACTCTAGAATGCATCCCAGTGTCCGCGTCTGTATCAAAACAATTTTCATTTGTCTTCTCTTAATCCCCATCTCCAATATGTAAAACGAAAGGCCCACTACCAGCTTTTCAAGGCCTAGTTGCTAAACACCTTGTGCAACTCAGAATATTGTGCTGTTGTTCAGCAATAGGCAGCGTATTTCTTCTGAGACCGGCAAATGTGTTTGCTTTATCTCTTCCTTTGTTTCTTCCAGAGGGGAAATACCAAAAATACTACGCTATACTTGATCAACAAAAGAGACTGTTCTCAGTAGTGATCAATTTAAGTTACTGTGGCTTTGTGGCATGAAGGGACTTTCGACCAACTGCCTTCAGTCACAAAGAACTACTTGCATTAGAGAAGATGATTAATACTCCAAATATAGATTTGCAGAATGCTACAGCATCTTTTTGAGCCAAAGCAAAACAGAAATCCATGTTGTATAACCCCAGGGTTTCATCTACCTCATAACATGGGAGATTATTATTCCTTTCCTTATTGCTTCATTTTGGATCAATATAATGCACCAGGGCAAATTCAATGTTTTATATGTATAAATTTATTTATATATTGATCTCATTGGAGTATGTAGAAAAAGGCACCTTTTTTCTAAGTAGAACACAGCATAACATGAAGGACTATTAAATCAATTCTCGGTTCATGTATAAACTGATCCAATGAACATAATCAGATGACTAGGATGAGACATTCCTCAGGCAGTAACATTCAGCCTGCACGGAAGGCTCCTAATAGTGATGTGCTTATGATGGTAGAGCCCAGCAGAATAGCACTGCAGATCTGGGTAGCCAGTGGCTATGGAACAAGAAAGTGTATCTTCTAAAGATGGTACAGTGGACCCTCTGGTTATGAATTTAATTTGTTTCACGGTTCCGTAACCAGAGGCACCACTTCTGCACATGTGTAAGCAGTGAAACCCAGAAGAATACACTTCTAGGTTTGCCGCTTTCGCAACCTGAAGATTACGTATCCAGAACGGTATGTAACCCAAGGGTCCACTGTACAGGTCTCAAAAGATTCTGCTTACTTTATTTGTTATTATATTGCACTCAGAAGGAATTTTCAAAGGCAAGTGCAAAGAATGCAGAGGAGCTTTTGATACCATGAATCATAAATATATTAAAGTATAAGTAGCTCATTAAGGCAATGTTGATGAATACATCAGGTACTCCTCTTTAACTCAGAATAGCATTGGATAGAGAAACTGCATCTTACGTGAATATGGCAGGTGCCCGGCTGCATTTGATGGGTTTGCTGCACTTGTTTTGTAATACCCCTGCAGGAGACGGAACAAGATTTCCAAGGCAGAACCAGAGATTTACAACTACTGCTCTCTGAGTCTAGACCAAAGACCACAACCCACTACTTTAGCTTTAAAAAATCAACTACAAACAAGACATGGGTCAAGAAAATCTAGATTAGGATTTGGTGCAATTTATCAAGGATACTAGCGGCAAAACCCAGTTCTGGTACTTGGAACACTTCAAGCATCTGCCAGACACAGGATGAATTAGGTAGTGCAATTATTTCTTCTCTTCACCAGAACCAGCAAGACAAATGAAAATCAATTTCACTTCCAGATGGCATACAAAACAACAAGGACATTAACACTTTCTCCCTAAAAGACAAGCAGTGACATTCTTTCTCTCTGTAAGAACCACTTAACAGGACAGTGCACAGCTGAAATTAACCACCTCAATCCTACATAGACAATCCTCCCTCTAATTTTATCAGGGAGATAGGCAATGCTGGATACAGAATAGCAGAAGAGGCTCTTTCTAAAGAAAAAGGAGGGGGAATGTAAACATGCTTTAAGAAATCCCCAGTTTCAGACATGAGTCCAAAACTTGATAACCTTTTAGATATTACGGATGGGGAAAAAACCTGCTAGTATTATAAAAGAAGACACGGAGCACATATTCAAATGATAAAATAAAGGAACATATATATGCATTTTCTCGCAGCTTGATACAGAATTATCAATAAGGTTTCAGATTTCCACATTTAAGTTCCTTCTATGAGTCAGCAATGGAGAATCCTTGGACCTCCAGATGTTTTCTTAGACATACATAATGTAGCGACCAACACAGAAGCAAAAGGAAAGACTACTGCTCCCACCTGAACCCAACACCTGAACAAGATCATCTGTACTGACCTGGACAAATTTTTAAACTGATGCTATGTACACTCACAGGCAAGAGAATATCTCCTACTAAAACTTATTGTTTGAAAACCCTTAAAATTATAGACAGTGTCTGAAATGTCAAATATGCACGATCCTAAATCATCTTTATTGGGCATCCCTGTCTGCCTTGTGCTATATTTGCGTATGGCTGCATTATCCTAGTCAGGTACTGTAACTATTGTTTTCTGCAAACTACATTCAGTACTGAAAATGTTCATGAGAGTAACAGCCTGATGAACCAGACCAATGGCCCATTATTATTATTATTATTATTATTATTATTATTATTAAAATATGTATACTGCCCTTTACCCACAGATCGCAGGGCGGTTCACAACATAAAATCACAACATAAAAATACATAATACATAATAAAACAATAACAAGCCAATAATGCCCCCCTTCCCAACACATTTTTAAGGGCACTGGATGTCAATCATCCAAAGGCTGGCACCTAAAGGTGTATAATGAAGATGCCAGCTGAACCTCCTTAGGGAAAGCATTCCACAAACAGGGAGCCCCTGCAGAAAAAGCCCATTCTCATGTTGCCACCCTCCAGACCTCTCGTGGGGGAGGCACATCTAGTCCAGAATCCTGTTATCACCAGGTGTCTTTGGGAAGACGAAAAGCCGGACCTGAGCACAACAGAAGCATACTCACTCTGTCAGTGGAGGCAGAATGTAACCATCATACTCAGTATCTGCTGAAAGATTTATCCTTCATCAATTTGCCTAATCCTTAAAACCATACAACCTGATACAGTGGTACCTCGGGTTACATATGCTTCAGGTTACACATGCTTCAGCTTACACACTCCGCTAACCCAGAAATAGTGCTTCAGGTTAAGAACTTTGCTTCAGGATAAGAACAGAAATCGGGCTCCGTTGGCGCGGTAGCAGCAGGAGGCCTCATTAGCTAAATGGTGCTTCAGGTTAAGAACAGTTTCAGGTTAAGAACGGACCTCCAGAACGAATTAAGTACTTAACCTGAGGTACCACTGTAGTCAAAGCTGCCTCTAGTGGGGGAGCAGTTTCTGCAGCTGTACTGGGTAAAAAAATATTTTATTTCGTCTGCCCTGAACCTTCCAACATTCAGCTCCACTGAATGCCCCAGAGTTCTAAGCTTACTAGTGTTATGAAGGAAGGAGAAACTTTTAATTTAATAGTAAGAGCAAACATACAGGTAACAGAATAGGCTTGTGCTGGTGGGGAGGGGGCGATTTTGTCCCACTAAGTGTTGCTGAACTACATCTCCCATCATCCCCGGCCCATCATCTCCTGGAAGGCCAGGAGTTCCGCATACCTGATCTAGGACAGTAACAATCATTTAGATGCTTGCTAGCCACGAAGCACATGCATCTACTTATTGATCGGTTTCAGTTTATGTGGTATACAGGCCATACACTTCAAATACTGTGGTGTTAGAGGGACAGAAAGGGAAAAGACAATATGCATGTATGCAAACTGTGCCTTTTAAAATGAAATAGTTAAATTTTGACTCAGTTCTTCCATTTGATAATTGTGACCTAGTTTTGATGGCTGTAGCGAGGAACTTGGCTACGTTGAAAACTACTATTAAAATTTAGACATGGTTTTCATTGGAGTTAACCAAGTGTAAAAAAAATAGTACGGTGCTAATAAAATGGAATCTTACACTCCTATAAAAATTACGGCATAGTGGAACATTGGCTTGCTTTTAACTGAGCCACTTTCACAAAGACAAGTCTAAAGGTCCAAGAATGCCAAGTAAATTGACCTTCTATAACTGCTGATGGCAAAGCACTGGACATAGCTGTTGAAAATGCTCTCTTGTATCTGGTAATATTTAATGTTGATAAATACCTAGATCAGGCACAGGCAACCTCAGCCCTCCAGATGTTTTGGGACTACAATTCCCATCATCCCTGACCACTGGTCCTGTTAGCTAGGGATGATGGAAGTTGTAGTCCCAAAACATCTGGAGGGCCGAGTTTGCCTATGCCTGATCTAGATCGCTAAACACAGATAGAATGTAGACCTATTAACAATGTAATATTTAACATTTCATTATCTTTAAAACATTAACATATAATGAATTTGTAAAATGGATGTGCTGCAGTTCTGTTCCCATTGACCTGTTCACACGCCTAGTGCATGACAGTGTTGAAAAGCAGCAACTGTTTCCCTACCAAACCACTGATCTTCCACCAGGGGGAAGGAAAATACCATTCTACGTGGCTGTATTTATGAAGAAAGGAAACTTCCACATCTGGTTTAAGGCATGGAAGCAATTAGAACTGGTCAGATTAGAAATACCATGCATTGCAATCAACTTGCTAATATTTAAATTGAGAATCCCAGAAAAGAAATGTACTCCACTCAGAATATGTAACTTTCCAAAATATCCTGGCCAAAGAAAGAGCTGTGACAGGCCCCTCAATGGAATTGCATACAAGACTACCCAGAAGGAAACAACACATACCCACCCAGACTGACATTTGTTATCCTGGGCTCCCAAAATGGAGTTTGGACAGCTGCAAAATGGAAGTAGTCATGTCAAGCAGGCCAAGGTCACAAGTGCTCTATTCAGAAGCCTCCTTAATTTCATATCTGTGTACATATCAATTTTAATTATGTAACAAATGGAAACAGGAAGTTCGGTTTAACTGATTTTCTAGCAATAATTTACCAAACGCTGAACAACAATACGTTAAATTCTCATCCGGAAGGATCACAAAATGTAAACAAAATTAGCAGCAAAGCATTTTATATAACCTACTTACCGTATTTTTCGCACCATAGGACGCACTTTTTCCCTCCTAAAAAGCAAGGGAAAATGTGTGTGCGTCCTATGGAGCGAATGCAGGGGGAGGCAGGCGGGAAAAGCCCCCAAGAGCCGCACACAAGCTCCGTGCGCTCTTGCGGGCTTTTCCACAGGAGGGAGAAGGGACTGACTGGCCGCATCAGACCCTTCTCCCACCTCCCAGGAAAGCCAGGAGAAGCCGTGCAGCCCTTTTAAAGTGCGCGCGGCTTCTGCCGGTTTTGCGGGAGGTGGGGGAATTCCCCCACCTCCCAGAAAAGCCAGGAAAGCCCTGCGCAGCATCTTCCGGCAAGGAGAGGCTGCCCGGGGCTAAAGGGGAAGGCAAAACAGCGAGCGGGATCCATCCCGCTCGCTGCCTTGCCTTCTTCCATAGCCGCGCGCAACCCCTCCGCAAGGAGAGGCTGCGCGGGGCTAAAGGGGAAGGCAAAACAGCCTTGCCTTCTTCCATAGCCGCGCGCAACCCCTCCGCAAGGAGAGGCTGCGCGGGGCTAAAGGGGAAGGCAAAACAGCGAGCGGGATCCATCCCGCTCGCTGCCTTGCCTTCTTCCATAGCCGCGCGCAACCCCTCCGCAAGGAGAGGCTGCGCGGGGCTAAAGGGGAAGGCAAAACAGCGAGCGGGATCCATCCCGCTCGCTGCCTTGCCTTCTTCCATAGCCGCGCGCAACCCCTCCGCAAGGAGAGGCTGCGCGGGGCTAAAGGGGAAGGCAAAACAGCGAGCGGGATCCATCCCGCTCGCTGCCTTGCCTTCTTCCATAGCCGCGCGCAACCCCTCCGCAAGGAGAGGCTGCGCGGGGCTAAAGGGGAAGGCAAAACAGCGAGCGGGATCCATCCCGCTCGCTGCCTTGCCTTCTTCCATAGCCGCGCGCAACCCCTCCGCAAGGAGAGGCTGCGCGGGGCTAAAGGGGAAGGCAAAACAGCGAGTGGGATCCATCCCGCTCGCTGCCTTGCCTTCTTCCATAGCCGCGCGCAACCCCTCCGCAAGGAGAGGCTGCATGGGGCTATGGCTTCTTTAGCCCTGTGCAGCGTCTCCCGGCAAGGAGAGGCTGCATGGGGCTAAAGGGGAAGCCAAAACTTGGCTTGCTCCATAGCTGCTCGCAACCCCTCCAGCAGGGAGAGGTTGTGCGCACCCTGTACGCTGCTCTTTGGGGCTGGGGGGGGGGAAAAGATTTTTTTCTTGATTTCCCCCCCTAAAAACTGGGTGCGCCCTATGGTCCGGTGCGCCCTATGGTGCGAAAAATACGGTAATATATTCTGTCTGAGGGGGGGTTCTCAAAACTGAAAACATTCCTCTCTGCCATATATCCAGCACACAAGCAGTATTGAAAATGCTGAAATCAGTAGTGTGATTTTTTTTTCTGCTTTACCGAATTCACTTAACACACCAGCATACTATGAAATGCAAGGGCTGTACTCATCAGCAACTGTTGATGTAGCTACATTATTGCCTAGTCAAACAATAACCCAGGTTCAGAGGTGCAGCTCCTAGCAAGTTCAAAAGCAGGAGATTCCTTACATTTCTTGCCAGCTTGGAAGTTTTGCAGATGTCTTTGCCTTCGCACAGCAGCTGCTCTCCATTACACAGCTGGCACATGGGGGGGGGGAATTCTGCCTACTAAACACCCAGAGCATTACCCTGAGACACTCTGCCAACATCAGCCCTGCAAAAAGTTTACGCACAAAATATTTTGAAAGCTTTTTTTTTAGTTGTAGCAGTAAATAAAGAGTTCTAAGGCAAACAATCCATTCCTAATCACCAATGGAGGATCAAAGACTGGATAGGAAGGTGAGCAATATCTCAAGATTATCTTTCGTGTAAACCTGTCAACCCATTAGCGTTTTCAGGGTCAAACCCAGATTATTGGTTTACCATTATGTGCATGGTACATCCTTGCTGTAACTAACAAGCATTTTTTAAAATAAATCTTGCAGATGAAACTGCAACCCACTTAATTGAGAAGACAGCAAACCTATAAAAAAAAAGTTGCAAATGGGTACATCTATGTCCTTGCTGCACAAGCAAAGTCTGAAACAAGCTAGATAAGATAATATTGGTTCTTGAGCAAAACATTCCCTCAAGGGCTGGTTCTCAACATCTTTGCATTTTATACTTATCTAAATGATATTGCTTGCTTTGGTCCAGCTCTGCTTTGACACACTAAAGCTAACATTGCTAAACACACACATGCAGAGAAGAAAATTGGTAGTTGGAGAACACCACTGGAAACTGGCACAACACGCTCACAATAACCAACTGTTTTCACTCCCGTAATTATGAACTCCTGCAGCTATACTAGCTGATGCTTCCAAAACCTTTGCATGGAGAAGCCCAGAGAGGAATAATTATTTATGTCAGCTCTGAACAGTCCTCAGCTTCCAATAAGCCACGAAGGAAGCCAGACACCATGGGTGCCTTCTTCACACACATTGTTCATCAATGACAGAGATTGTATCAGTCCAACTGCCACAATTTAGCACCTATTTTCCCATATTTTACTGAACACATGGAACACCACTACCCTGTCTTTTATAGTGCCAAATGTCATGCAAATAGGAGGCGGGGAAGAGTCAAGACTACTTAAAATGCCCTAATTTCACATTGTGCTTAAGACAGAGATGGGGCACTTATTATGGCGCAATCAGCACCATTGAAATACACCGTAAAAGCAGCAAGTGTCTGATTGTCTGAATACGAGAGGGCAAACAAGAGATTAACTCATTTTCATTAGACCCCCCCAATGACGATGAGTCTTATTACACAATCACAGCCTGTTAAAAATGCCCATCAACATATAAATCACATAATCTCATTTAGGAAAATACTGGCAGGCATAAGGTCTCAATAAGCACACAAGCCACAAAATACAGAGGGGGGAAATAACAGACACAGTTCAACAATATGAGAATTAGTGCAGCGTGCTTGCCAAAGAGTCATTTGTAAGGGCAAGTGACAAAGACAGAGATTCTCTCTTTTGACACTGAACAAATAACGTCCTCCACTACGAGACAGGTGTACAAGTACCTTTTCACACTACATATACTGCAGCCAACTCAGTCACCGAGGCCCTCATGCGGCACAGTCCTCACAAACCTAGCTACATATGTGTATGTTTCTAATTTAAATTCTTACAGCCCATATTTCCTGAGCTCAAAGCAACGAGCGGTCTTGTCCATAAGAAAACGCAAAGGAAAAAAATCGAGGCCTTCAGGCTTTCTGGTGCAGTCGTCATGAGAGGACTGTGCCACAAAAGTCCCCATGCATGTAAATAACGTTGGCCAGGATTGGAGGCCACTGGAGATTTGCAAGGCCATTTAGGAGAAAGATCCCTGGAACTCCTGCAGCACAACTGGCTTTCTCCTGATTCTGTGGTTGATCTTTCATTGAGTTCAAAAAAGAAACAAGATATTAAGAAAGAATTGTAAGTAAAATTAAATTGTAATGATTAAACCAGTAATTGCAGCCCTGTTCAGGGAAGTTTTTAATGTATGACATATTAGTATATTTTTGGTCTTTGTGGAAGCCGCCCAGAGTGGCTGGGGAAACCCAGCCAGATGGGTGGGGTACAAATAATAAATTATTATTTATTATTTATTATTTATTATTATTATTATTAAGTATGGGGTTTGCCATTCTGGCACCCACAGATGCTATGGCTTTATATTTGGTGCTCCCAGGATGAACTACAGTATAACCCTCAGATTTCATCCCCCCCCCCTTAAGTTTCTCAATTTTTTTGTTCAGTGTTCTTGCCCTCAGGTTTAACTTCAAGAAACTGAACAAATTACCAAGCAACAACTTCTGCCCTAGCCTAAGCTTGCTCTCATTTCTATTTTCAACTCGGAAACTGAAACTTTGCTCTCTCTAAGGACCTCATCATTTATCTAATGGTAGCAGCTAGGCTGACAACAGCTAAACACTGGAGAAACCAGAGTCACAAATCTCATGGTGGAATGGACTGCCCAGATATAGAATCTGGCTTTAATGGGAGGGGAAACTAACCCACAAACTTCGCTCCGGAAAAGGAATGAACACACTGTAGACAAGTTTTACGCCATTTGGTCAAACTTTATTACATATGTTGCAACAAAGGGACATGGGTTCTGCCTGCTGAGCATTCAGACACTATTGGGATAAACAATATGATGTTCTCAGGATGACCACAGTTGTAGGGGGGGAGGGGGCTTGGATTTTCTTTCTCATGTTCTATTTTCTACATCTAAAGCAAACAATTAAAAAAATAGTTTAAAAACAAACCAACCGCCTACTCCATCCCTTCAGGGCTTTATTCCCCTCCCCCCCACCAAGCCATGGAAAGAGAGGGAGGGCTGTACATGGTGGATGGATGTACCGGTAGGTGTCTGAGTGAGAGAGGGTGTGTGCGAATATGTGGCCTGTGGATTTGTGTGTGTGAGAGAGGGGTAAATGTGAAGTGTGCATATGAATGATTGAGAGATGCATGTGTACCTGTAATCTGCATGTGCACAATGAGTGTGCGAATGTGTGAAAGAGAGAGTCTGTGGTGTGGTATTCTTAAGTTGTTGTTGTTGTTGTTGTTGTTGTTCCTAGTACAAAGAAATGTTCCCTGTTATTACAGAGCAGCAGCACCATTGTGTGCAAATGGGAGAAATAACAATTGCTCCACCACCAGAAACAGACAAAGCTGATTTCCTATGAAAAGTTCAAGACTGTATGGGTCAGGGAACAGCAATTCCACTGCACTCTGTGTTCTGCCATGCTCCACTCCCCCCCCCCCATGGCAGCCATTTTTCAACTGGTACCCCCTGGTCCAAAAGGTGAACCCTGCTGTGGTAACTATAGGTTTTCAATATGTGGCATTATTCCACTTCGAGTAGATGACTGGATCTTATTCAACAGCTTTACAATGACTGTAAAGTGAGGAACTTAACATGCAAGGAAAGAGGTGTTTGCTTTCAGCCACCCTGCTTGCCAATAAATACTAGCTAGCTGGCAACTAAGATAAAGTGAAAGTTCAAAGGTAAAACAATGCTTATATTAATACATATAAAATGTTCCAGTACCTTAATACTAAATTACGCATTTCACATGTGTTACTTGTCAGAAATATACAAATGTCATTTTTTTCCCTACCTGCATGTTTGATTATTTTTGTAACGCCTGGATTTGCTGTCGAGAAAAGTTCTTCCCTTTAGAGTTCTGCTGCCAAATGACATTATATCACAGAAGCTATGCAAGTCCCTTGCCACATGTTGCCACACAGCTGTACTGCACTCAAGCATCTTAATAAAGTGGCACATGTTCTTCTACATTATAGGAACTTCTCTCTCTAGACATGTTGATTTACATTTGCATAGAATAAGAAGCACTTTATAGAAATAGCCTCAATGTAAGAAAACTAAGCATCTCATGTGGGCCACCTTAGGGAGGAATGGCACATTTCACACTGAGTCACTTTTCTTTCCATGTAATAAATGCACATCTGTTGTTGACCTAAGCCCTGCTGCGACTACAACCTATAATACCTTCTGAAGTATCCCTTTAAGATCTCTCTGATCTACACATAAGTTTATTGAGATGGATGCCACTGTGTGTGTGTGTGTGTGTGTGTGTGTGTGTGTGTGTGTGTGTCAGCATACAGTATAGTGCTCCCCGCTCCTAAAGAAACCCTGGACTTTTTGCCATAAGGAAAGTGACAGATCAAACTGTAGTACAACAATGCAACATTATATAACCTCCCCTCAAGCAAACTGGAATAAATGCTCAACAAGCAATCAGCATCGTCACTGCTTGTTTTTAACTGTTATTTATATATCTTTTTAATATTTCCTGTAAGCCACTTTGGTTTTGTTACAACCAAGTGGCATATAAATTTTGTTAACCAAAGAAATAATTAAGTTGCCTAGCCTCTACACAAACAAAGCAGAATAAATGCTCATTCAACAAACAGGTCATCTGGAAGGGACCTTAAAGTGTAGCACTATAAGCTAAAGGTAAAAAAAATGTAGGTAAAGGACTCCCGGACAGTTAAGACTATGGAGTAGTGATGCTCACATCACTTCAGGCTGAGGGAGCCAGCGTTTGTCCACAGACAACTTTCCGGTTCATGTGGCCAGCATGAGTAAACCACTTCTGGTGCAATGGAACAACGTGACAGAAACCAGAGTGCACGGAAACGCCATTTGGTTTCCCACCCCAGCAGTACCTATTTATCTACTTGCACTGGCATGCTTTCGAACTGCTAGGTTGGCAGAAGCTGGTATAGAGCAATGGAAGCTCACCCTGCAGCGTGGATTCGAACTGCCAACCTTCTGATCAGCAAACCCAAGAGGCTCAGTGGTTTAGACCACAGCACCACCCGCTCCCATTAGCACTATAAGGATAACTATGGAAACTATCAGAATGCTTTAAAAGGGGAAGACTGAAGGATCAGTCACTTTAGTAAGCCTCGGGGAAAGTGTGCCCAGATGCTGCAGTTCCACAAGGGTGTGTGCTTTGGAGGAGAAACATTTTACTCTCTCCTATTTGGATTCAAGAGATTATTTCAGTCAGTACCAAAACAAATGGGACCAGGGAATGAAATCTGAACAATTCAGTTAAACTGAGTTGATGGTGTTGGTGGGAAATCCCACCCCCAAATGAATGCTCTGTTGGGCATTAAGGCACTATAATGCACAGCATAATAAAAGAAAGCAACTAACTAGGAAAACACCTGGGTATGATTATATATAGGCTGAAGCTGCACATTTGAGTTCCATGTATTCCTCTGCCCCCAATGGCAGAATCAGCATTTGCGTGATGCAAATAAGGGTGGCAAAACACAGCTTAAGCCTCCCCCCTCTGCCTTTTTTGCAGTTCACTTGCTCATTCTTAGTTGGGGGGGGCAGTCTGGGAAGGGCGATCTGAGCTGCAACACAACCCGATGGAAAGGGTTTAGACAACTTTTTGTTCCCTCCCTCCTGGACTCGCTTGTGCCACTGTTGTTTGGATTTTTTTACAAGGTGCAAAACTCCAGGTAACTGACTGCTTAAGAATGGGGAGATTTCTCTCTCTGCAAGAAGTTTCAATTTTGTAAATAAAAACCTAACTTAGCGTTTTATAGCTGTCAACATGTCTGGTTAGATCACACGGTATCCAGTGTGTAGCCACTATTTAAGTTTTATTTCTGCAATCTGCCAGCACAGCTCAGGCAAGCCCTTGGAGTAGCATGCAATGCAAGATCAATAATACACTAGGTAGTAAAATCAGAACAGCACATCACAACAGTTAACAATCTGTAACGGAAGCAAACACGTCCAATGAAAATCTTGTTAAATTCTGAAGAACTTAGGCAGCCAAAACTCACTGGAATAGAGCCAACTTTGCAGAGCTCCCAATACTGCAATGAACCTGCTTGGGAAAGAAGAAATTGCATAACAAGGGTGCCAACACCAAGGCAGCCCCGTCCCTTTCACCAACAAACCTTAACACTGGACTAGGTGAGCATCTGAAGAAAGGGTCTATCGAAATGCCCAGAAACACAGCATTTCCCAAAGTGTGCTGACCCCAAACATTTAAAGTTTTGCTCAGAAGTTAAGAGAAAGCCAGTCCACAACCAGAGTACCAGATTCTGAACTATTTTTTTGGGCAGCCTAAAGGCAGCACTTCCGAACAACTCATCAGAATAGTGCAGAATAGTGTATGTGGGCAGGTTACCCTTCTACTGGAACAACCACAACCATTGCATCTGCTGAAGGTGACAGAAAGGAGTCCTGCTTAAACCTCTGATCATCAGACTACGCACCAATTCCTTCATTCCTGACCCATGTCGTGGGGTCGCCAATCTAGCATCTCAAGCCGTTGCACATTTGTAAGCTGTGTCAAGTTTTGACTAAGCACAATGCAAAGCAAGTCCATTTAGGATTACTAGTATTCCACAAGTTTCTCGTGTGTGTATATATAAAAAACACACCTTGTCTCAGATTTATTAATATTTTCTCAGGCATGCTTATCTATCATTGCTTTGACAGTCGAGTAGAAAAAAGCAAGCTAAAAAGGAAATAAGCAATACAAAGCTTTACACTGTTTTATGCCAACAGCATATCCTGTTTCAAACTTTCTGCAATTTGTATAGCTCCTACTTACATCACTCTTGACAAACACTGCAGAAACAAAGAAGAAAAGAGAGCTGTACTTTTATAATCCGTCCTTGCTAGCACCAAACTAATGTGGCTGCTTATGGGGAGAAAACACTTGTTAATCAAAGAGAGAGAGGCAGCTACAGCTGGAAAGCTTTTTAAGCACAAGATTGCTGAGGAACATTTAAACCCATAAATAATTTATTTTAAAATACACTGAGCTACTGGGTGACAGATCTCCATTGTACTTCCAGCATACAGTTCTAATCTCATACACATTAGCACCATCTATCTGCACAACACTCATATACACAGATTACTCAACAGATGCATCTACCAGATTTTTAAAGCTCCTCTTCAGAGCATTTGGGCAGCTTCCAGGCAGAGTGAGCTACATTTAATTATATTCTATATAAAAGGAGGTGGGGGGGGGAGTTGTACCCTAAAGGTGCAATCTAACTCTATTAAGATCAGCAAAGGCTTTGTTCCTGATTTCAATATTGCATGAAATACATCATACACAGTTCATGGATCCCTATTTACTACTCTTTATTTAAAAAAACACACAGAGAGCAGAATGATGTTCACCTACCAGATTTGTTAAGAATAATATTCAGTGTTTGCCATTGGATTCCAAGCTAGTTCGTTTAAAGGAAGAAACAGACATTCACTCCAACTGTATCAACCTTAAAAGAAAACAGGCTGTTTTTCTTCATCAAGAGCAACGCTTGAATTAACTAGTCAGAAAGGAGAGTGGGTAGACAAAAAAGACATAGGCAAAGGGCTAATGTGTGGAAGTTCACCATGAATTCTGGTTAGTATCAAAATTCAAAGTCAGCCACACACACCTACACACACAAAAACAAAGCAAAACACTACATGAAGTTCCTGTATAGTGTAAGGACTAAGCTTTGCTTTAATTAACATGCAGATTGTCTGGTAGGACCACAGACCACAGAGACAGGGAAGGCCACTTGCCCGATTTTAAGTCAGCCAAACATGCTAAGTCCATACTGCCTAAACCAGAAGGGTTTGCCTAAACCAGCAAGCTATGCTGCAGATCTTGGGCCTCGGATATCTCAGTGATCACCTGAACCCTTATATTCCAGTTTAATCACTGAGATCATCTGCAGGAGAGTCTTTGGTCATTCCCCAAACAGAGGCGCCATCTTCTCTGGATTAAGCTTCTATTTGCTCACCTTTATCCAGTTCACTGCTGGCACCAGACACTGATTTAGCACCAAAACAGCTTCCTTAGATTTATATGAAAAGTGGAGTTGAGTGTCATCTGCATACTGGTGGCACCAAACACTAAACTCTGGACAACATCTCTCATGTAAATTAAACAGCATGGGAGAAAGGGCAGTTCCCTGACAGATACTGCAGGTCAACAGTCAGGGCATCAAATAGCAGTCCCCCAGTACAACCTTCTTAGCTTGCCCCTCCAAGAAGGACCAGAGACAGTTTAAAGCAGTGCCTCCAAATCCCATGCTATCAAGGCAACCCAGGATTCCGTAGTCAATGGTATCAAAAGCTGCTGAGAGGTCCAGCAGAATCAAGAGGGACACACTCTCCCCTGTGTAGCTCCCAGCATCCACCAAGGCAACCAAAGCTGTTTCCATCCCATGCCTGGGTCGGAATCCAGACTGAAATGGATCCATATAATCTGTCTCATCCAGGAACTCCTGGAGCTCAGAAGCCATCACATGCTTGATCAAGAATGGAATATTGAAGACTGACCAGCAATTATCAAAAATGGTGAGGCTCATCTAAAAGATTTGAAAGACCTACAGAATATTCATTCACAGCAAAGAATGGGGGACCACAAATTCTGGGATAAACAAGCTAATGGGAAGTAATAAGCTCTAATCTTTTGATGAAAAAACGCAGTGTTTCGCACTGAGATCATATTAGGTTTAGGAAAATGGAGTGGTAATGGCTACATCAAAGGAACGTCTTCATTGTTAAATTAGGCACAGCACATTTTAACATCTAAACATGAGTTTATACAATTAAGAATGCCCAGCAACCTGTTTGTACTAAATGTGTTTTTAAAAGAACAGTGGAGGTCTGCTTGAAATAGGATGCTCAGAAACTAATATCAGCTTTTCGACTGGTAATACTCAACATGAATATTTATAATACACACATTTATAGTGTACCTGTGATCCGTTATTACTATACAACTACGCTTTACGAGAAAAAAAACTAATGCTTGATTCATCTTAAGGCCTCCAGCTACTGGATTTGGGACATGGTTAAATTCTCATTTGATCAGTGCTCCATGCAGGACTGCGACACATCCAGTTTTTGCTTCTTGTTTTTAATAATGTATCCTTTTAAGGAGGGCTTAAAAATACAGAAGTACAAGATTTCAAACAGAATATAAAATGTAACATGAAAGACCAGAAGGAAAGTCAGCTTTTGGATATTTAGACACTGAATAAATAAACATGATATGGGAACAATATAAATTTATTACAAATATAAAAATAAAGTGTATGCTGTAAATTATCATTGTATGTTACTTTGAAATTTCTTGTTCTAGAAGTTAATAGAAAGATAACCCTCTTATAGCAGCATCTGAAATACGAAGTGATCTTTAGTAAAAAACACATGTTGATATTGCTAATATAGCTGTTTTCCAAACCAATCTGAGCCTGTCAGAGATTTGTGGAGTAAATATATTTTAAACATTTGCAGGTTTTAACTATAAATCTACTTTCTACTACTTCTTTTAAATATCCTAACAAAATAATTCTGGGATCCAAAGAAAACCAATATTCTGTAAATTGAAATTTTAAAATACCTATCTGATAATCCTTAGGGACAAAAGGTATGAAAGAAATCAGCATGAGGAGAGTGACACATTTGAATAACTAATACTCAGCCTATGTAGAGCCCAACTGCCACTGGCAAGTTGTCTTTTTAAAGTTTTCCTTTTATGTTGCCAATAATCAAATTTGACAATGTTTGGTTCCATATTGTGAGGTCATCCAAGTTGCTCACGAAGAACTATGTTTGTTAATAATGAAATACTGACACCAATGGAGGAATATAACGTTTATATCCGTACGAAATCATTAAAGGTAATATAACAGGATCTTCAATTCTTTGTAGCTTTTTTGAAACTGTAATAATTAGTTTAAGACAAACCCACATATTAATATTCCTGTTCTGCCCTCTTATCAGGATAGCACCACTCATACGAAGCTAATTTCACTGCATTATAATATAACAGCCACTCTTGGAAGCTTACTCATCCAGACATATTTCAAAATTTGCTTCTGAAGTTGGCTACTAAATACAGCTTCAATGGAAAGTAGCATATTAATGAACAAACAACATTTTAGACAGTATTTTCACCTTAACTGCTGCTACTCTACCTAATCAAGATTTGACCAACCTGCTATGTCAACCTGTATCAAACTATACAGTACAATTTGGTTATGTTCAATGAGATTCTAAATCTTGTTGGATCCAGATACCCAAACTAGTATATAACGCCACACAATTCCACTTATATTAGATAAATGGTTCCTAGAATCATTGTTGATCTTAAAAAATGATCCGCTCTAATGTACTATGCTGTAATTCAGTCTAACACAATATCCAACTTAAGTGATATCAGTTCAGAAAAACATTGTTCCAGTTGAGTAAATATCACAGAAATATCATCTGCATATCAAACCATCTTGAATACTATTGATCTGATCTAAACCCCATTATTATTATTTAAACCACAAAGCAAAGGGTTAGAGTTGTTGCAAGATCTTCCTTTGGACTTATGTGGAAGATGGCAATAAGGAAGCTGGCACTAAGGACTTGATTAGTTGCCATCTTTTGCCACGTACCATTGGCGCAACAATTATTAAAGGGGGAGAGTAGAATATAGTTACCTACAGCTGTGCCCAATTCTCAGGCTCCTGATTCCAGGAGTGGGAGGAGTTGCAAGGCAATCTTGTGATTAGCAAAGACAGGTACCCACCAGATAGAGTTAAGTACGGGGCTAGTCCAAAAATTAGGCGGATGCATCGTTCAGCAGATGCTACGCCCAGTTGTCTGTCGTTACACAGCCTGTCCTGGGCCCTCTAATATAGCCTGCTGCCTCAGTTGTGGTGGAAGAAGCAATCCCATTATTGATGTTCCAAGAAAAAATCTTGTGAAGAAATATTCGGGTGTGTGGCATCTCAATGAATTCAAATGTGAAATGTTTCAACTTCTAAGAAAAATATGTAACTTCTCCCCCAGATCTGCTTCAAAGGCCTGAAGACTGGAAAGTAGCCAATGTAACACCAATTCTTTAAAAAAAGAGATCCAGGGTGGATACTGGAAATTACAGGCCAGTTAGCTGTCCCCAGAAAACTGGTGGAAAGTATTGTTAAAGATAAAATAAACAAGCATACCGAAGAAGAAGCCATACTGAAGCAGAGTCAGCAACAGTAACTCACTCTACGTGGGGCTGCCCTTGAGACTGACCCAGAAACTCCAGCGGGTGCAGAATGCCGTGGCGGGACTCCTTATGGGGTCCTTGCCGTGGGATCACATTCACCCGGTGCTATACCAGCTGCACTGGCTCCCGGTGGAGTACAAAATCAGGTTTAAGGTGCTGGTTTTAACCTTTAAAGCCCTATACGGCCTAGGACCCTCGTACCTACGGGACTGCCTTTCCTGGTATGTCTCATGGAGGACCTTACGGTCTTCAAATAAAAACATGTTGGAGATCCCAGGCCACAGGGAGGTTACGCTGGCCTCAACCAGAGCCAGGGCTTTTTCGGCCGTGGCTCCAATCTGGTGGAACGCTCTGTCACAAGAGACTAGGGCCCTGCGGGACTTGACATCTTTCCGCAGGGCCTGCAAGACAGAGTTGTTCCACCAGGCCTTTGGCCAAGGCACAGTCTGACCCCCCCCCCCTTCCTTCTGTAATCCTCATAGAACTCTAGCCCAATGGTTGCCATTAATCTGACACTAAATTGATTTTAGAATGAATTGGTTTTAGAATGTATTTCAATTAATTGATTGTGATTTTATGTAAACTGTGTTATTTTTACTGTTTGTTAGCCACTCTGAGCCCGGCTTTGGCTGGGGAGGGTGGGATATAAATAAATTATTATTATTATTATTATTATATTATTATTATTATTATTATTATTATTATTATTATTACTATTATTATTATTAAGGGAAAGTACTGTCTCACAAACTTATTATTTGAGAGTGTAGACAAGCATATTAGAGGTGATCTGGTTGACATAATGTACCAAACTTGGACTTTCACAAAGCTTTCAACAAAATACCTCACCAAAGACTCCTGAGAAAGTTTAGCAATCAGAGGAAAGGTATTCTCATGCAACAGGAATTGGTTGCAGGAAGCAAAGAGTAAGAATAAATGGACAGTTCTCCAAATCAAGAGAAGAACTGTAGAAAAGTGGAGTCTCCCAAGGAACAACATTGGGACCTGTGCTTTTTAACTTGTTCCCAAACAATGTAGAATTAGGTGTAAGCATTATGCCTATAGTGTAATGTGAACATTATATCTTATAGCACAGATATTTTATTGTTAACTGCTTTGTAATTCTGAATGAAAAGTGTACTACTAAATTTATGTTGCAGACCATCAATGAAGCCAAGCAGTTATAAGTCCCTTTTATTTCAGTGGGAGATAGGTAAGTACATGCTTAACTCTTACTAAGCAGCTAGACTATGAAATGCTTAACTTTGCCCATCCCTGTAGCTAGTTTGTGAGTTAAAAGACTAGCACCAGTTATCAACTTGAGCTCTTTTCAGAAAGCAGTTCACAATTAACAGGGCTTTCCTCAACATCCAACATTGCAAGCTGCATTTTTTACTTAAAAACAAAGTTTAAAATAAAAGCTCAAGAAAGCAGCTGTGAATTTAGCACCACATTAAAATATTACCTCCTGGAATTAACTGCTACCAGACCCAGCAAGCTTTCAAAAGCACTACTTTATATGCCACCTGATTACATTAACTTCAGAAATCAGATTAAATTGTGAATCTGAAAGGATCAAGCACAGATAATTTTATCAACCTGACTTGAGAGACCAAGGTGAACCTCAATGCAAAGTCAAAGGCAAGAGTTTTGCATTTCCCTTGAGGAAAATGCATGGCAGCACCCCAAATACCAAAGTTGTGGGGGGAGGTGCAGGTAACATTTTAGATTATACATTTTCCTCTGCAGAAAAACTGGTTAATGCATATCGTGCCTCCCAACTGGACAGGCTAGATGTCCTCATGCTATTATAAAATGTATAGGCAAAAATGAACACTCCAGAGGACCCTGCAATGTTCTGTCAATTTGCATTAAAATTAAGGCTATGGAACTCCCCCCCCCATATTTCAACTGTCCAAATTATGATTTTGACAGTCCAGAATCCATACAGCAAAGCTTTTTGTACTTACGTTTACAACAATTGTGTAAAATTTAGATTACTGCAGAGAGATATTCCAAGCTCATTAAAGGAAGAAAATGAGAGCTCAGTTAGGTAATAGTGCAGCAATCATATTAAGGACATTATAATGTACATATGAGGCGGCTACAGCTCAAAGCAAAATGAAGCCTTGCAACTTGTCCATTAGAATGAAGAAAGGGGGGCCATGGGAGGAATCCCGCAAGTTGTAGACTATACCTGCCTTGTTCAGGATAATGATTTTCAGCAAAGTTTTAAGTCCATTTGCAATCCAGGTCAGGGAGCATCGCATTAAGAACTGCTAATTGCAACTGTTTAAAACATTGCTCCAATTTTACATGGTCATCCATTTCCAAACAAGGTCACAACTGCACAGGAGGTTTCCTTTGTTTGCAAATGTGTCCGCTACAATCAGCCCTGGTGTTGCTAGCAAGAGGTCAAACATAATTGAAACTGCAGGCAGCATTTTATTATTATTATTATTATTATTATTATTATTATTATTATTCTGAAAAGGTAAAGCAGTAGAAATTGGATTTTGCCTTTGAAGTTCTCCTATCTGAAGATGCACCAAAACATTTTAATGAACTCATAGCACAAAGGCAGATTTGATTAAATAGCTTTTATGAAAAAGCATCCGTGTTTATTTCCCTCTCTAAGCATAAGCAAGCACTGCCTCTTTCCATCCCACCATAAGGGGATTACTGAAATCTGGAGCCCCAGAAATCTAATTTCACCAGCTCCAATGTTTGGCAGTAGAAACTTTTCCTTTTTTGCATGAGCTAGCACGAAAACTGCACACAGCCGTTAAGATTAACACAAAGGAAACAACACAGCCAACAAGGCAGATTTTTAATTTCAAAGGAAGGGAACATTTGGTATTTCTAGAGCTTCGAGGAAGGTCATACACTTTGTGCGATTACCACCAACTTCCCTGGGGTGCTCCTTATTGAACCAAGTCATAGCAGCACATAACTGAACTATGCGGATTTCGGGGTGGAAGGAATGGTGGTATGCTAACTGAAGAACAACTCCCCCCCCCCTCCAGTAGTGGTCCCAGTTCCTAAAGTGATATCTATAAGGAAAGAAACAGCTAGCAATATGTGCATATAAAAATAAATCATTGTGAAATATGATGGCAAATGCTGAAAATGCTTAACTTGGATGCCACAACTTGGTCATGATATTCCTATGTATTCCAGAAGAATTCCAGGTATTACAGCCTGAGGAATTGAGAGAGCATTTTGAGATGTGCAGCCTCCATTTGTTTAACACACACCTTAATGAGACTCTGCCAAAGGAGTACAGGAGGTTTTGCGCGCGTTACCTGAAGAGGAGTGGTGGTTCCAACTGCCTCGAAAGAGGTAGCGATGATACTACTCCTGAAGAAACTTTTGCTGCACCCTAATAAATTTTCCAACAGTTATCAGATTGCAAATATAGTCATACCTTAGTTTTCAAGCAGCTTAGTTATCGGATGGTTTTGGCTACCGAACGCCGAAAACCCGGGAGTGAGTGTTCCGGTTTGTGAACTATTTTTGGAAGCTGAACAACTGACAGGGCTTCCACAGCTTCAGACTGGCTGCAGGAGCAGCTTCCGATTGGCTTCCTGCAGCCAATCAGAAGCCACGCTTTGGTTTCTGAATGAAGTCTGTTTCTGAACGGACTTCCAGAATGGATTCCGTTCAACTTCCAAGGTACGACTGTATGCCCGTTGTGAAGCTCCTAATACAAAAAATCAGTTTGCCTCAGGGAAAACTACCACCACAAAAAAAATAAAAGTTTACAATTGGTTCGTGTTTGTATTACCAATATGGTCAGTCTGAGATTTAACTACCAGATACATCCCTATTATACACCATAATGAATTTTCACCGGTATTCAGGCATAACTGAGGAAGGAGCCTTAATAATTTTCCACACATGGCAATTGTTATCCGTTTTGTTCTGGTTTTAGCAGCTATGCTGCTGAGACAATTTAGTATGGTGCAGTTTGAACAAAGTGCATGATCTAGCTGGACAGAGAACGCAGCCTGTCCAAGAATATTTGGCTACCTTCAGCTATCATATCCTGATTAATACTTTGAGCTGTGAGGATTTGTGATGAGGCTGAAGCCAGTGGAATTTGCTTTAATAAGAAAGCAAATATGATATCGGCAAATATCAGAGGTCTTACTGCAACACAGCCTCCCAAGGACCCCAAGGAGTATTTGCCGGGGGCGGGGGAGCACGGAGAAGAGCTGGACTGACCTAAGAAAGCTCGTTTTGTAGCTTTTGCCATTTATTCTTTCCAAATGAATGTTAAGGCAGCCAGACTGTACAAAGCTTGATTCTGGAATTGGGGGGTGGAGGTCAAAATACAAGGATCTTTAGAATTAAATATTGAGATAGACCCAGCTTTGACAGCAGTTTCTTGTGCCAACAGTTTTCTAGGCAAACTGCCTCCATCTGCAATTTCCATCTTGAGATAGTGTGTTAACACAGACCTCATGGCTGCAACATACAACCACGATGGTGTTGTGCTTCTTTTGTTTTTCACCCTCACCACCCACTGCTTTGCGTAATGTTTAGCCTGAAGAACAGTTCTGAGGAACTCAAAACCTTGCTAACTGTGTTATTATATTTTGGTTGGTCATTTCTTATGGGCCAACACAGCTGTCTTTGCTTTTTATGCACCCAGATACAGAGTACCAAACCGCCATATTAAATGCATCCAGTGGATGTGTTTGAATGTCGCTTTAATGCATGCTTTAATGTTAAACGATGGTTTAATGCAAATGGTTTAACTATAGTTCAATGCGCAGGAGCAGCATGCTAGTACACATGATTGTAATGCCGTTCCCTAAAACAAATCATTAGAAGCAAGCCAAGAACAAATACTGGCTACTGTTCATGGTTTGTTTGGAA
Organism: Podarcis muralis; assembly: GCF_964188315.1. Lineage (NCBI taxonomy): Eukaryota > Metazoa > Chordata > Lepidosauria > Squamata > Lacertidae > Podarcis > Podarcis muralis. The sequence goes on along the minus strand of NC_135666.1, from coordinate 27,221,995 downwards.
GCATGAGCTTGGGTACAGATGACACGACAAGCCAAGGCTGTGTTGCTCTTGGCAAAGTCTGGAGTGGAGAAGCAAAGCAGGGACTATTAAACAGTGCACACTAGCATACATACTGCTAGTCTGCACTGCAAGATGTTAGTTGCATTAAACCATAGTTAAACATTAACTAGGGTTTAACACGTGTGAACTCAGCCACTAAAAAATAAAATATATCAATCCACATCTGTTTTCACTAAATAATTTTGCCCTAGTGGTTAGATCAAGAAGTTCCAAGCCTCCAACCAGATGCAGGCTTCTACAGGCCTCTGCTCCCTGCCTACAGTTGATGCCCGGAAACCACACAGGAACCAAGCTGTTCTTCATGAGGCAAGTGACCTCACTGAAAAAAAGTGACTGCCAATTGAGTTCTGCTGAAAATATTTTTCCCCCCAGAACTTGTTTTATACAAGTCTCACCTCTTCAGACAGAAGAGTTAGCTCATGCTGTGCAAGATGCTGTCATTTTTAATTGTATTTTTATCGCTTCCTTTATTTATTGTGTTTCATTGTATTGCAATCTGAATTCCACAGAACACCATCTTAAAACACAATATAAGAAACAAAAAGAAGCAATGAAAATACAATTACAAATATGACTATTTGACGCATGGCTCCCGCTGTTCTCCCCAGGCACCGCAGACCATCTGAATGAAGCTTTGCCGACCAGAGGTGGCAGACAGACCAGAGTTTGGGAAGCCCTGTCCTGGGACTTAAGAGAAACTGCAGGAGAAAGTAATCCTATGCAAAGTTGTGGTCCCTTTGTTATGCATCCCTGACTGCACAGGCAACAGGGAGAAATGTGACTAAATTCAATTTTCAAAAAGCATATAAAAGGTCCCTATTGAAGGCTCCCAAGAGTTTTCTCAAGTGAATCTATTAGAGGTCACTAAATCACTGGGTGGGGACAGAGACACATCTGCAACTCTGATACCATTTTAGCTTCCCATGCAGAAATATGCACACAGCCCAGCTGATCAAACAAGGAAAAGGTCACCATGCTTCATCCCAATAGGAAAGCAGCTTATTTCTTGCTAGCATTTCCAGTCCTTAGGATTTTCCACTATATTGTTAACTTTACAAATTTTAGAAACCATTTCAACATCTGCCGTGAGTTTTCCCATGATGGAGTTGGCTTCTATTGACATTTCATTCTGTTCTTGCCTTTGCTTTACACAAGACAGAAGAAAACCTTGTGATGTTTTGCCTAAACAGATCCACATTATTTTGATCAACTTCTGCTTGGGAACAATTGGGGGTCAGGTTTCACCGCACTTAGTATTTTGGAGAAAATACATCCATTCTGTTATCTGCTCCTGAAAAGTACCATACAAGGTTGGGGAAGGAGAAATAGAACAGTCTTTATCTGGCCATCTGCTCATACCAGGAAAACATGGGTGCCTCTTCTCTTGTCTGCCTGTATTCCAAGAGAATGACAAAACATGTTGAGACAGAGTCAACAGGCTTTAGTGGCCCTTCACTGTTTCAACAGTACATAAAAGGAGAGAGGGCGACTCAGGCAAAGATCTCTTCCACTCTACAGGACAACCCACCACTAACTGCCCTGTTGGAAAGATCCCAGTACAGCAGGACATGATGACTGTGACCCTCTCCCATAGTTTCTAAGCACCACAAGAAGTGCTGAGGGGTATAGAAGACTGCCTCTGAAATTCAGATGTTTGTAGAGCCATCATGACTAGCAGCTATTGACAAGACGTCACTTCCAAGACAATGGCTTTATATCTGCTATTTCTGCCTTCCCATGGCCCAGATATTTTGGCCTACAACTTCCATCAGCCCCAACCAGCACAACTGATGGGAGTTGTAATCCAAAACATCTAGAGGGCATCAGGTTAGCAAAGACCGTGCTCTCAGTATGAAGATGTTCCAAAGGTAAGTCAGGAGGGCCCCAGTTTATCTCCCAGTCTTCAACCCATGTCAACTCTGTCTGAAGAACGTTCAATCTTCATTAGAAAAGAATTACATTTCTTCTGACTAAGAGTATACAGCAAGATTTCAAGACAATCCTTACACTAATATGAAAGAAAGGCTGGTTGATTTAAATGTAGTTTTAGTCCAACATTTACTCAATAGTAGGTTTGAATAAGGGACGCGGGTGGCACTGTGGGTAAAACCTCAGCGCCTAGGACTTGCCGATCGCATGGTCGGCAGTTCGAATCCCCGCGGCGGTGTGCACTACTGTCGTTCGGTCCCAGCGCCTGCCAACCTAGCAGTTCGAAAGCACCCCCGGGTGCAAGTAGATAAATAGGGACCGCTTACCAGCAGGAAGGTAAACGGCGTTCCGTGTGCTGCGCTGGCTCGCCAGATGCAGCTTTGTCACGCTGGCCACGTGACCCGGAAGTGTCTGCGGACAGCGCTGGCTCCCGGCCTCTAGAGTGAGATGAGCGCACAACCCTAGAGTCTGTCAAGACTGGCCCGTACGGGCAGGGGTACCTTTACCTTTTTTAGGTTTGAATGAGATTGCATTTTAGAGCACAATTCGAACCTGGTTCTGTCAAACGTTCCAGTGGGATTTGCTTCCAAATATGTATGCTAAGCACTTCAGACATCAACACCAAGAACCTAGCTGCCATACCATGGAATGCTGCAGCTACTGGAATCCAATCCCAGGACAATGCAAATACTGTAATGCAATCTGGATTCCAGCAAGTCATGCAAAAACCTGTTAACTGCAGAGCAAACAGTGCTATCACAGCTGCTAAATTTACTGCAGTATTCTACCACCTCCTACCTTTGTTTTCCGTAACTGAATATATTATTTATCAGCGAACGTGAACAGTCAAGGCATACACTGAAGATCAGTAAGTATATAACAACATCAAGAGAGCCAGACACACATTTCTGAGCTCAGAAATTCAAATGCTACACCACATCCCTTTCAGCAGTCTTGGGCAATCACTCTCTCAGTCTCCATTCCAACCCTGTAAAACATGAACAACAGCAATTACTTCTGCCCACAAAGGTAGTTGTGATAGTGAAACAATCAGAGATAGTGAAGCCCAGTAAGACAGTTCTAAGCTGAACAGCAAACCACACCAAAGAGCAGCATTTGTAAATCCAAGTAAATCGGAATAGCTAACGCTTTTCAGCCTGAGAAGCACATTTACTCTTGGGAAACTTTCTGGAGGGGCCTGCATTCCAGTGGTGGGTGTGGCCACAGTGACAGAACAAAAGTCAACCACTATACCTTGGTTGACGAACGGAATCTGGTCCGGAGGTCTGTTTGACCTCCAAAACATTAGAAAACCATAGCACAGCTTCTGACTGGCTGCAGTAAGGTCCTGCACTCAATCGGAAGCTGCGTCAGACGTTCGGGTTCCAAAGAACATTCGCAAATCGGAACACTCACTTCCAGGTTTGTGGCGTTCGGGAGCCAAGATGTTTGAGTCGCAAGGCGTTTGTCAACCAAGGTACAACTGTATACCATTCCCAATATGTGGGGGTCTGATTTATCTGTGTCTATAGAAACCGCACCCATTGGTTGGTTGTTTAAAACTATTCATAAACGGAGCATCCATTAAAGTAAACAGGTATTTTAATGGCACAAGTGGACATTTATTTTTCAAGCTTCTATACTACCTAGCTTCTCAGAATCAGGTGAGAAGTCATTACAGTAACTTCAAGTCATTTATCTGACTGTAAAATAAGTTACTTCTATGAACTTGTCTTTCTACCAACTACTTCAAAGTGCACATCACCTCCCAACACATCCTGTCAATACATTATTTCCAGGAAGTGTGATATAATCTGTTACCATTAGAAGCTGGTTACCTGTTCAGAAATCCTAATAATAATAATAATAATAATTATTATTATTATTATTATTAATAATAATAATTATTATTATTATTATTATTATTATTATTATTATTATTATTTTAAAGCCCTGCAGGAACCTGTAAGCTATGCACTTACTACTTCCTGCAGACCATGTGTACTAACTCCACTCCTGCCCTCAAGATAGCAAACTTGCATGCATGGAAGACAAATTCTATACACTCCAAACATATCACTTCCAGAGAACCTAGACAGCTGAATTGCTCAGAACTTTCCTCTGTGTTTTTAACACTGTCCCCCACCCCCCGCAGGCCCATTTATCATTCTTTTTTATATTTCCTACACACTGCACTAAAATCTGTGCTTCCCATTCATATCAGATCCCTTTGCACTTCACTGATTCCCTCCCCACACACTCAATCTCTACATCGGCATCCTGGTGCACAGGGGCAGAAGAACGACCTCCTTTTCACCGATGAAGCATTGTTTGTGTGTAAAAATCGATAGCTTACTATATAAAGCAAAGAAACAGCAAAAAAGTTCATTGCTGCCCATCTTGCCTTCCACTGAAGAGGTTAAGAGATCAGCTATTTCGCTGCCGCCCCCCATCACAAAGGTCAGCCAGTCTCTGCGACTGGTTCTCCTGACCCCACTTTGAAAACAAAGCAAAATAAACCTGAGATGGAACAGAATAAGTAAAAGACAGTTCCCAGAATCTCCTGGCAGATAAAAACTTTTAATTTAGTGCCTTGCCTGCTTTATTGTTGATGGGCGGGCAGGGAAGACGGGGACATAATTTGCCCTCCCTTAGCCTGTAATGCATGCCCCATTCAAAGCAGCTGTTTGAGATTCCACTCCAATACAACCCATTAGCAAGAAAGGAAGATGTCAAGAAACCAGAGAAGTAATTATGCTCTACACACAGTCCACTCCATTTTAGCCAAATAATCTATCAAGAGTTGGCACTTATCTTAAGCAGTTTCTCAGACAACCCACAGCTACGCAGATTGAAATCATCTGCCGCACGATCCAGCAACCCTACACAGCTTCCACAGGGCACAAGGCTGCCAATCTTACATAACCCGTATGCCCTGAACCCACACCATTGAAATACAAAAACAGGCGCCAATGCATTGGCAGAATACCATGATGGCGCAAGAGGTGAATGGAGCAGCAAGAGCCAGTTCAAATCTCACCTTAACAATGAACTTACTAGATGACCTTAACCAAGTGACTATTTCTTTCAGCCTCGGTCTTCCTCAAAATTCCACAAAATGGGCACAAGGCCAACCCCCTGACAGTATGCCAGGGTAGGTGGGTCCAGGTGCAGAAGTGAGTGGGCAACTTAAAAAGGTAAAGGGACCCCTGACCATTAGGTCCAGTCGTGACCGACTCTGGGGTTGCGGCACTCATCTCGCTTTATTGGCTGATAGAGCCGGCGTTTGTCCGCAGACAGTGGACATGTGGGTCATGTGGCCAGCATGACTAAGCCGCTTCTGGCGAACCAGAGCAGCGCACGGAAACGCCGTTTACCTTCCCGCTGGAGCTGTACCTATTTATCTACTTGCACTTTGACGTGCTTTCGAACTGCTAGGTTGGCAGGAGCTGGGACCGAGCAACGGGAGCTCACCCCGTCGTGGACATTCGAACTGCCAACCTTCTGATTGACAAGTCCAAGGCTCTGTGGTTTAACCCACAGCACCACCCGTGTCCATAGTGGGCAACTTACCCTTGGACAATAGGCTGTATTCCAACCATGCAGAGGCCAGAGATGTCTACATCCCTGCCCCTGCACATATATCCACATCCAGGCAAGTAGAAAGGCCCAATCACAGTCCAAGAACACGTTCCAGACATGCAAAAGAACACGGAGGAGGATGTAGAGGAGGGTGAGTGACAGGGGAGTGACCTGGGGAGAATGCCAAGGGCCAAACAGAGAACTATGGGAGACTGAATTGGTGTCACAGTCCAAGGTTCCACACCCCTGTCCATATACAATCATGAAGAAATTAAGAGGCTTTCGTTTTACCACGATTTTCGTGAGAGAGGACAGAGGTTAAATATCACCTAAAGTGCTTCCTTCCTCTCATTATCTTCCACTTCACTTGTAGGAGTAACAGAGCTTTTAGAAGCTCTTATTTACACAATTAGCATTACAGATTCTGACAAAGCATGCCTAAGAAAGCATCTACTAAATGTATCAAGTGCATTCTTAAAAATAAATAAAAAATCATAAAAAGATTCCGAAACCTTTTGTTTATTTCAAAATATAAGATTCCATCTGAGACAAGAAGTTGATGAAGTGTTTTAATATTTTCTTCCTGTATTGTGAAATTTTAAGTACCGTATTTTTTGCACCATAACACTCACTTTTTTCCTCCTAGAAAGTAAGGGGAAATGTCTCTGCGTGTTATGGAAGGAATGCCTACGGGTCGCGGGGGGGATCTGCTGCAGTTGTGAGCAGAGGATCCATGGTTCCCCTTCCTTCCCTCCTCCATGGCTCACTTTGAAACAGCAAAGCAGGAGAAGAGCTGCTGAGTGGGGAGGAGAGAGGGACAGAGAGCCTGCTTCTTTAAAGGAGCAAAGCGGGAAAGGAGAAGAGCCGCTTACACAAGTGGGAAATTCTAACATCCTGTCAGTTTTGTTTGAAATTATCTAGTCTCCTCGAAAGATGGGAAACAAAGAACACAGTGGAGAGAGAGAGAAAAAAAAGTGTTCTAATATAATAAAAAAAGAACAGTATGATACAAGCTTATTTGTAGGATTTATGAGCTAGGCTTTTAACAAAACAATTATAGTGCTTGTGCTCAGATACCATTTCTGGTGCTTTCTGGGAAGCTACATGTCCAGACCCACAAGCTCAGCGAGCAAGAGACTCACTGACTTCCTAATCTTTGAGTAAGTTTCATTTCCAGAGTACCATATTCCATTTCTTTGTATTTCACATTCACATCACCCATGCCCACATACTTTCACTTTCCATCACTCTCAAAGCTCAGGTGCTCAAATTTTAAAGTCCTAAATCAGGCAGAGAGTCAAGATTGCCTTGCCTAAAACGATTCTTACAGTTCTGCAAACCTAGTCTTGGGAGCCATTATCCACTGGTCACCAACCATTTCATCAGGAACAACATTAGGAAAAGTGAAAGGGTTCAACGCCCTGTAGGACCAGATTTTTGAGGAGGTCAAGTTATCAGATTCACCAACAGCACTCTTGAGCCTTGCTGTGCATTTTCTTCTGGAGAAGAAATATCAACTGATAAATGGAGGCATTCTCCAAACCAACAGTACCAGTCAACTGAAAGTTCTCCTTGCCAACCAGCACAAGTTTCATCTGTTCATTTTGGACTGGACTTCTGGTTTTCTACTTAATTAAGTAATTAGGGCATTCATATACCACTTAATAGTTAGCATTTCTAAACAGTGTACATAAAGCAAACTGTACAGTATAAAACAGCAAAATAATCATAACACACACACACGAATGCAACCTTACTATGCCTGCTGGAATAATATTTTTTTTAAAGCCTGTGTCATCGCACCTCAAGTTCAGCAAGAACTGCCCCTGTCTGATCTCAGTTAAGAGGGAGTCGCACAGTCTTGGGCTCCCAGCATTTTATGCATGGCTTCTAGTTGTTACGATTTATGCATCCAAGGCTGCCCAAAGGAACTCAGTGATTGGGCAGTGATATAAGGGATCATTTGGTCCTTAATATATCCTGGACCTATGTTATTAAGAGCCTTGTAAATTAATCTTGAGCCTGACCAGGTCATATATGGGCAGCCGTGTAAGCTTTTAAGCACCAGAGGTATGTGTTGGCATTTAATAAATAAATAAATTATTAAATTAGTATACCGCTCTAAACCTGTAGATCTGAGGGCGGTTCACAACATAAGTCTTTCCCCATGAATAGTATTCTCTCTCTCTTTAGTGGGGTTAGAGAGTTTGGCTATAGCTGGAAAGATGTGGGTTGAAATCCCTACTTGGCTACAAAGGTCACAGGTTGGTCTTGTGCCAGTCTCCCTCTCTCTCTCCCTCTCTCTCTCTTTCTTTCTCCTCTCTGCCTCACAGGGTTGTTGTGAGTATAAAATGGCGGAGGAGGAACCATGTGTGTTGTCTTCAGCTCCACAGAGGAAAGGCAGGATGTAAATGTAACAAAAATAAATGGAACTCACAGTAAAACATATAGATTTGTAAATTAAGAATCCCTGCTCGTTTTCATAAAAGGAGGATACAGGACCATGCATATGAACAGATGATCCAAACAAATGCATAATCCAAAGGAAATACTTGGGACACTCTACTCATATGCAACTATCTTTTGGTGATCCAAACTTGTACTGGCAAGTGAGGTAAACTCCGAAAGATCTCTCCTCGGGAAGTTTAGCAGCGGAATAGCAAGGTTTGGAATATAAATTACATTTGTCCTGATGTTATTTGATTGCGGTTCTGTATTTTACCAATTCACAACTTCTGTAAACCACCCGAGGACTTCGTTGATAGGTAGCATGAAAATGTTGTAAATAAATAAACATGGAGAAATTGGAGATGGAGATATATATATATATGCATCTCTCTCATCTCTCAACAAGAACCACTAGGCCAACCTTGGCCAAACAGGTAAGCTCTAAGTACAGGTACTTTGGACTGAAGCTCTCATCAGCTGGCTGCAGTTGATGTGAGCAGCAATCCAACATGCCTGGAGGCCACACAGGTTGGCAAAGGCTGGATTAGGCTTTTCTCATTTGAAGGCAAAATATATAAACATATGCTCCATCCTGTTTGGAATCCAGTACTCATCTCAGTGTCTTTTGTCAAAAACTACATCTGAAGAGAAGGGAAATGAAAGATAGTGAAGTAAACGACTGCAACTTTTAGTAGTAAAATAAAACAGCCTGAAATATTTCACCTACCTCATCAAAGCCGTTGTCATCTTTCTTCAAGGCTACAAAAGAAAAGAAAAGAAAACTGGTTATCCACACTGTATTTCAATCAGTAGCCAAGAGCCAGGGACGGGGCGAAATTAGAGGAAATATTTATCTGCATTTCACAAGTAGGCAACCTCTGATCTACAGGCCCTGTTTCATATAGGGAGCAAGGAATAATAGGAAACAGAAGAAAGGAGGACAGAAAGAAAGAGAAGGTTCTGCCCACTTTTGTCTCCAGCCCTTCCCACTGCCTGTTTGCACCTCACAACAGATTACCTCCAAAGGAACGGAGCCCTTGACAAAAAAGGGCTGCCTGCCCCTGTTGTATTTATTGAGTATTTACTTGCATAACACTTTACTCAAAAAATCGAAATGTTCATAGGTTAGTAGAACTGCATAGCAAGCATGGGAAAAAAATCCTTTAATAAGCTATAATACAACATTCAGTTGTGTCCTCTAGCTCAGCAGGACTTGAATCTGCACGTTTCTGCTTTCATTTAAGCACACCTATGGGAGCTTGCAAGTGAAATGCCAGAAGTTGATTGTTCAATAAGCCTATTGTGAACGCCTTGCCATCCATTGTTTACTTATAATGTATTCCATCTGTACGAAATCAACAATTACACAATAACATACCTTGCTTAATGTATTGCCACACTTCCCCATAACTTATCTCCATCTCTTTCTATCCACATGGAGTTGGGAAACTAAAATGCAGAGGAGATGGCCTAGGGCTGATGAGAGGCTGAAGCCCAAAACATATGGAGGACACCAAGATGGTGAAGTCTAAGCTACACCCATATTTATGGCCCACTCATAAATGGTTCAAAATTAATAACAGGGAAGAAGAATGGGTAGCTGCCTAATGGATAGGTGAAAGCCTGCCTTCATCTTCAGGCATGGCCAAACTTGGCCCTCCAGCTGTTTGGAGAATACAACTCCCATCATCCCTAGCTAACAGGACCAGTAGTCAGGGATGATGGGAATTGTAGTCCCAAATCAGCTAGAGGGCCAAGTTTGGCCATGCCTGATCTATATGAATATATCCATTAACTTATATCAGGGACAAGGACTTTGAGGCATTGTAGAATGTTGGACTTCAGGCGACCAGAGGCAGGGCCTTTTCTGTGGTAGTGCCCTGTAAATGGAAAGCCACCAGATGCATCTGCTGTCAGATGAAGATCCCTAGATTATGTTGTGTCTGAAGGAAAATTCCACAGAAGATGATTACATATGGAGGATTCATTTCCATGTCCCAGGTATGAGGTGCAATGGGGGGGGTATGCGAAGTCATGCATGCATGAGCACATTGCATTGCTTTGCTCCTTCCATTTCAGCAGGTAAAGGATGGCCCACCCTAACTTTTAAATTTCTAGTAAAAAAAAAATGTCAAAAGTATAGCTAAAAAGGCATCTGTGACTATCTACAAACTTAACATTGACAAATTTTAGTAGAAGTAGTATGATAACTAGCACTTGCAGCTAGGTAGCTAAAACATTAGACCAAATGGACAATTCTGCTCACAGTTTAACAATAAGATCATCAAAATGGATCTTTTTTCTGCAGTTCAAGCTATAAGTTATAGCTTTTTCCACAGAAAGGCAGCTTAGAGACTCTTATCACCAAGGAGTGAGAAAATCACATTATGTTTAAACACCCAGACAACGGGAGTGAAAGAGGAGAGAAATTGAGAACAGCTGTAGCTCAGCATCTAACTTGCAGCAGCTGAATTAGATGGTAGCAAACAAAGTTACTAGCATACAAAAAGAAAAATGCTCAGCTTTTACAAGATAGCTGTTACCACCTTGCTGATTAAACTTCTAGCCAAATTCTTGAGTTTTAAACTACCGTAACTCCTGCACTCTTGGCTCACCCCTCATCTCAGCTTCCTACCAAAATACATGATCTTTAACACACATAACAAAAGATAAAGAGTTCCTTAAACACAAATATTTTTATGTACACACTTAAGCCTTTAGGGTGCATTTATTCAAAACATTTACATGTTGCCTCTCCACATATGCACCCAGGACAACTCGCAGTCTTAAGAGAAGTAAACAAACAAAACCAAAAAGCTGCATTAAAAAACAGCAGCAATAGCAATGCAGTTAGATGGGCTTCAACCAGCTCCTAAAATGCAGAGGAGCAAGCCCCAGGCAGACACCTCTGGAGAGACAGAGCTACCACAGAAGAGGCCCTGCACCCAATTGCCACCCACCTAAACTTTGAAGGAGGCAGCAGCCAGACCAGGGCCTCTGAAGAAGATCTAAAAAATATTAGCAAGTTCATAAGGGGATAACAGATCTTCTGTTGTCTATCTCTAGCAGCTGTCTATTCTTCTGCATTAATGCTACTAAGCACGACCGCACATCTCCATCCCAGCACAACCAGGCAGAAGGGGCAATCGCACTACCTACCATGTGTTCACTACCCACCCGGCGAAGTGGCATTTTTAATCACTGGGTGATTTTGAACATCAGCCCTCAAACACCAGGCAAGACCATGCCAAATATCATCATCCTTAAAATGTGACCTCCCTGCAAACTTAGCAAAGTGTTCCAGTCCAATAACATGTGATGCAATTCTGCTAACGAAACCAAGCAGGTTTAGCCTTGTAAATTGCTGGGTGGAAACTACGTACCTGAGAACTATGCACAAGCTGCCCCGAATTCCTTGAAGACCGGCTTATACTTAAATAGATTGTGACACAAACTGGCACAAAAGTTGGATCAAATCCTAAAATGCTTAAATTTCCCAGTGCAAGCAGAATGTGAAGTCTGCAATTAATTCCATTTGGTCTCTGAAATATTTAGAATTTACGTAGAATGCTCTTAGAACAGCTTCCATGGGTTTTGTTAGGAGCCCAAGAAAGTGATGTTCAAGCTTTCAGAAGAGTCACTTCTGAAAACAACCAGTGATGTGGTTGGGTGCCTTTACAGTGAGATCCTAACCTTACTCCCAGGAATTAGGATTGCAGCATTGGTGTCTATAGTGTGCCTGGGGCAACCTTTCATGAGTTGCATTTCCTCAGAATATGGCGGGATCGTACTAATAGAGAGTAAGAACCAGAGTCAAAAGTGAGTTTTGTTCTCTCTGCATTTTTCTGCCTTTGTCTCCCATTCCTAATCCCATTTTTATATCCTCCTGCTAACAATGCATTTTCCACCTTTGCAAACTAAGCAAAGGAATGCAAGAAATTACCCCCAAGGCCACTTATGCCTCAAAAGCCACAGGCTGCCTATCTCTACTTGAGAAAAAAGATAACTAGGGAGGGAGGGAGGGAATAGTGCTGCTTTTTTAAATATATTTTTTTCTTTCATTATCCAGTAATATTAGAACTGTAGGCTAGCCACCAACAAAACTGAATCAGGAATAATATTCAGGTGACAGACAGGCGCAATTCACAATTCGTTTATGGAAGTCACTGGAACAAGATAGGGCAATAGCCATCGGTCACTGGCTTTAGAAAGGCAGAACAGGCCTATCTATGGCTATTAGCCATGACAGATAAATGGCATTTCCAGGATTAAAGGCAATAAATACCAGCTACAGCCTGAGAGGGCTTTAGGTCTTGCCTGTGGCTTCTTGGGGATCTCTGGCTGGGCCAATGTGGGAAACAGGATACAGCACTGGCCTACAAGGTCTGCGCTCTTCTCAACTTCTTATAATTAATGAATGGACCTCAATCCTAAACACAATGCAGTGGTCACAACTTAAGAGTTACAGCCTACTTTTATTTCCAGTGTGCTCATGCAATCAAGCGATTAAGAACTGCAGAAAGGGGTGAGCAGAAGGTAGATCAGAACCTACTAACAGATTGCTAGATGGTTTGCAGTAGATCCACAAGGATTTCTGGTCCTCAAATGCTTAGCAATAAAGCACCTAAAACAAATTTAAGGACAGGTGTAACCAAATCATCCATCTGGATAGGTGCACCAAATACATTCAAGAAATAGCCTCAAACCCGCCCCCTTCAGAATTAAGGAACTGCTACAAATCAGGGATTCTAACACAAGATACAGTGGTACCTCGGGTTAAGTACTTAATTTGTTCCGGAGGTCCATACTTAACCTGAAACTGTTCTTAACCTGAAGCACCACTTTAGCTAATGGGGCCTCCTGCTGCCGCCGCGCCACCGGAGCATAATTTCTGTTCTCATCCTGAAGCAAAGTTCTTAACCTGAAGCACTATTTATGGGTTAGCAGAGTCTGTAACCTGAAGCGTATGTAACCCGAGGCACCACTGTATTGGAATCTAGGCAGGAGTTTATCCTGAAACTAGCATTGCTCATGTCCACATGTGGGCCTAATCGGGATTTCCTCTTACCGTGGAAAATCTGACAAGTAAATATAGCCATTGTACATATCCAGTCAATCCTACAGACATGAGCACATTTTGTGGGGTCAACAGTCTACCGTTTCAGTGGGTTGCTTGTCACCAAACCCTATCTCCGCTATCTCCTCACCCAGGGTAGCACCGAACCAAATAAATGCAATACCACTGACGGCCTCATGCCCAGTTTGGAGAAGTTATTTGCTCAAGGACACCACAAAGCAAATGTGGGGGGTTATCTGGGAGACTATAACCACTGCACTTACATTTGGCTTTTATATGTGTGTGTATCGTCGTTAGCAGCAGCAGCAGCTTTACACAAGACCGCATTAAAAGCAAAACAACAAAAAAGAAAATTGATATTGCTCTCTAAACTCTCCCAAAAAATCCACAAGCTTTTCCTTCTTGCCTATTGTGAAACATAGTAACTAGCTGGATAAGGTTGATAAATATTTTCTCCTGCACTCTTCCCAGAAAATATATGTATATGTATATGTACTCAGGTTCAGAAATATTTGAACACATGTCCAGAATGGGAAAAGGCAGAGGAGGGAAGACAGTGGTGTCTGGTCCATTAGAGCAAAAAGAGCATTGCCCCACAAGTCTCCATCCCCCCCCTTCCTGCCTTCTTACTAACAACCAGTTCAGGTGGCTAAACTGGCTGTCAACCCCCGTGTTGCCTTTGGAGAAGAGGACAGAAGCAAAATCAGAAATAGTTAGCTCTGCCTGTCACTGGGCTTGGCTTTGCTCTGTTGGCCCTCCTGCCCTGACATTCTGAATGGCCATCACTGGAGGAGGGAGAAGTGATTGGGGAGGAACAGAAAAATGCAGCCTAGACACAATCTTTTCAAGGTCTCCCCAGAGTGTGGATAGCAAGCCGCAGAACAGCAAGGGATACTGGGAATGTGTGAAAGCTAACTTGCCAAACACAGAGAGAAAAACAGGATCCAAATTATTTGTGCCAGATCTGCAAAAAGCCTCAGATGAAGTTTGTTTGAGATAACATGTTTGTTATCTCAAAGAGCATTATTCACCCTCTACAAAAAAAAAAAAAATTAAAAAATAAATCCTTCCTTGCTATGGCTAATCTAACTTTGTAGCTTCAACAAAGGGGTCTGAAGTCCTTGTGCCATCCCAAACAAGGTAATATTTTAAGCATTCAGAGTTGTCAGGTAATACGAGTTTGGCTTATATTTTACCTTAATTTGAAGGAATTACATACACACCAAGTAATCCCAACAGAAGTTTATTGCATATTTCTATCAGACATCCTTTTACACCCCTTTTCTAAGTCACTGCTGCTTGCAATGCCTAGGAAACCATTTATACTGTCAAGACATACTTTTTTTAAGTTCAGCATTTGCCAATAGGGCAAAGTGGAAACAATTTTACAGGAAAATGTTAGCCTATGCCTAAAGAAGCTGCAACTAGGGTTTCATTTCAGGCAAGAAGGCGGGCGGCCAAAAAAGCAAAACAAAACCCCAAACCCCAGAACTATTTAGTGACATCAGAAATATGGATGTGGGCAGCAAGTAAATACTTTAATATAAATATAAGTAGGAGGAGCGTGTAGAAAATGATAGACTGGGATTTCTCAAAAGCTATCAGTAGTCATCTCACCTGAAACCAAGAAACACCCTTCCCGTTTGTTTACCCCAACTTATGTTTTTAAAGTGCATCAAAAACAACAACTAAAGAAACAGTTTCCATTTCCTCTAGACCTCTCTGATTTTGGGAAGGAGGTGTGAGGCTCTTAATAGGGTCCTAAAACCTTCCATGGGGGACGCGGGTGGCGCTGTGGGTTAAACCACAGAGCCTAGGACTTGCCGATCAGAAGGTCAGCGGTTCGAATCACCGCGACAGGGTGAGCTCCCGTTGCTTGGTCCCTGCTCCTGCCAACCTAGCAGTTCGAAGGCACGTCAAAGTGCAAGTAGATAAATAGGTACCGCTCTGGCGGGAAGGTAAACAGCGTTTCCGTGCACTGCTCTGGTTCGCCAGAAGCGGCTTAGTCATGCTGGCCACATGACCCGGAAGCTGTACGCCGGCTCCCTCAGCCAATTAAGCGAGATGAGCGCCGCAACCCCAGAGTCGGTCACGACTGAACCTAATGGTCAGGGGTCCCTTTACCTTTAAAACCTTCCTACCTCCTTCTCAAAGCTTGGAAAGCACTACATAGGCTCTGGGAAAGAGGAAGGACTCTGGGACCCTATCAGAGCCTCATACCTCCTTCCCAAAGCCCAGTGCACAGACTGAGCGCCCAGTGCATGTACACCACTTGCACAGCCCTAAATCCACCCCTGCCTACGGCCGTTCCCCATTTATTACATTTAGTTTCTGACACTGCTGAATGATCCCAGACGCTTCCCTATCAGGCTGACGGCACACTGAAGTGGGAGTGTCTCTTTTTCAGAGCAAACTTTCTCAGATGATCGCCCTGTTAAGTTATCCAGTTTGTTTTTTTAAACAATAAAGTAAAGCCATAAGTAATGAGGACAGCAGGTTCAGAACAGAGATGGGCAGCCCTTTTTCAGCCTGAAGGCTGCATTCCTTTCTAGGCAGCCAATGGGGCAGTAGTGGTCAGAGGCAATGAATGAAAATTCTAACAGGCTGGTTTTTACACACACACATAAACATAGTTGTCTCTGTCTTCCACATCCAGGGAAGCAAGAGGCATTATCAGCCTCACATTGCACCCTGGCAAAAGCACTGAAGAAGGGAACAATGCAGGACTGCTAAGAAGTGTACGGCTGTAGACAGGGTGCTCCCTAAGGCCTGAGGCTCCCATCTCCTAAGCCGACTTGGAAGCAAGCACCCACCGAGTTCAGGGGAATTTTCTCAGCGAAATGTGCTCAGAATTTGAGGGTTTGTGCTGCGATCCTATACAGTACACAATTGAGAATTAATGGGACTTCACCCACTTGGGGAGAGTTCTTGGAATTGTTCAAGACAGGGCTGTAAAGCGTCTTGCACAAGCATAGAGCCTTAACCCCCCCTCCCTTTGTGCACACTATCACACTCTGTACTCTACAAAGGATATTCAGGACAAAGCAAGAAATACCGAAAAAATGACTAAGAACCCTGTGGCAGGCGGGGCTGAGTGAAGCAAAACAGTGGTCACAAGATTTAAGATAACAGAAACGAATGGAATAGTTTAGAAGACAGGGCATCGTTTTTCTATTCCTATGTCACTTCCAATTGGCAATCCGGCTGGGAGATGCAAGAACAGAAATTAAAATATGTGTGGCTCTCGCAATGGTGTGTCAGCCTGCAAGTCCTTTGTGAGTCAGCAAGCCAGCAGCACTGTAGATTCATAACAGTATTAAGCAAAGATTTAAAGGAAAAGGAAATAACTTTGCATCCGTAAGTTGGACCAGAACCTGACAGTTCGGCTAATTCACAGTTCCAACAACGGCCTCCCTTACAGCTAAGCCATCTGGAAAACTAAGCTCCCACTTATTCATACTCCACCAGCAGAAACTATGTAATTAAGTGGCATTGCATGTCCCACTTTGGTTTTTAATTACAGAACAGGGCCTAATAAAATAGAGAGGTTCCTTTTGCTATAACAACAATATTAATAGTGGATATGTAGGAGCCCCCCCCCCCCCCCGGCCACAAAAGAGGTTACCCCTCAAAATAATTTCCAAATACTGTTGCTCATTCATTGCACACTTTGTTACCTTCATCTTTGGAGGATGATTAGCTTACATTTGTGACTCATTCCTTCTCATAATAGGAGAGGAGGGTGCCTCTGAAAGGTCCAGCCAGGCTACACACAATATCAGTAGTTTCAAGTTATAAACCATTCGGACCCACATTACTCTGACTATTTCTACAACATAATGGGCATGTTCTAACTGGGTCATCTCATACATCAAATCCATGTCTGCCATGATTATATGTACTTGACAGCTGCAGTCAATCAAAGCAACAGTGAATGTATGCTACTATGATACACATTCATCTCATTCACATTTTTTCCAGTGCAAACCTCAGGCACGTGTAACACAACCTGCACTAGACCTGAAGTCCTCCAAATGTTTTGGATTTACAACTCCCATCAGGCTCAGCTGCCATGCTAGGAGATTGATGGGAGTCGCAGGCAAAAACATCTGGAGGGCACCAGGTTGGCAAAAGCTGATGCAGTGCATTAAGTGGTTCATCAGGCACACGTACGAGATCCTATTCATTCCCCCCCTCCCAAAGCATAACAATGAAATCCATAACTAAAGGCTATTTGAATGCATTGAGTCCAGTTAATACAGAGTATGGTAACTTCTACTGCCAAGTGCAGCACAGTCAGTAATTAGCCTAGAATTAAAAATCACTACTCCACTTTCAATGCACTTTTGTGAAGGGGAGGAATTAGGGGCGCCACCTTTTAACCACTCTTGACTAAACGAAAGAGAACTTACTTCAGGTTTGCAAAGGAATAACTAATCTTAAATTATCTCCAATACACGAACATCGAACCTATGATGTAAAATATACTCAACACAGAGTAAAGTTTTGTTACGTGTCGAGCATTAATACTCGACGTCTTTAAAAATAAATAAATTTTAGGGCTATTAGCCCAAATACATTGAATTAGGAATCACTTCTAATTGAGAGAGTTATCTGGGTTTGGGGACGGGGGGGGTGTGTGAATCCGATCTAGCAGCAACTTCTGCGTATTCGACCAGATGTTGCAGAAAAAACTGAAAGCGGGAGGGGCGTCAAAAGAGAAAAAGAGGACTTCATCCGCATAAAGCGACCCAGAAGAAGAGCCCCCCCCCCCCAACGCTTCCTCGCGGGGCAAGGGAACCCAAGGAGGAGCAAGCGAGGCATAAGCATAGCTGTCAACTTTTCCCTTTTCTTGCGAGGAATCCTATTCGGAATAAGAGAATTTCCCTTAAAAAAAAAAGGAAAACGTTGACGTAAGCAATGCCGCCCCTCGCAGCCGGGAAGGCTCGCAAAAATACTGATGATAGACGCCCTACGCGCAGCTGAGCGAGCCTAACCCACCGACAGCCCCCGGCTTAACTCGCTCGCTCTCACCCACCGATTCGGCCGAAACTCTCCGACAAAGTTCGCCGCAACTTTTTCATCCTGCTGAGCTTCTTCTCGGCGGGCGGCGGCTGCGAGTCGAGCAGGTCGCACATCTGGCTCCGCTGGGAGAGCGCAGAAAGAGGAGGAGAAGGAGCAGAAGGGGGCGGCGAGAAAGTCACCCAGCGCCCGCCCGGGAGCGGGGCAAGAAGAGGCAACCTCAGCCCGAAAGGAGGCGGCTTGCCGGTGCTGCTCTGCACGCGCACAAGGCGCCCCAGGGAAAGCCCCGCTCCGTCCGCCTGAGCAGGGGAAGCGCTGCGCCCTCTCGCTCTTTTTACGCGGAGGTGCCCCGAGACGCAGCAAGCGCCGCTACTTCGCCGTCCTCGCCCATAGCCAAGTTTCTCCCGCCCGCCCCTTCGAGGAATTGGGCGACGCGCTCCCCGAGACAATGAGGGGTGGAGAAAGGAGGCGAGGGCGGGGGGGTTATATCTGCGGGGAAGAAAGAGACCCCAGGAATGGGGAGGGAAAGAGAGAAAAGCAGGAGGGAGGGAAGGCGCCGAGGAGGGGCAAAGCCCTGTCAGGGGCTGCGGCCAGAAAAAGGGAGGCTGCTGCTGCTGCTGCCGCCCCTCAGCCGAGCAGCTGCTGCTCCTCCAGCCGCGGCCCGAAGAACAACTCTCTCCCTCCCGGCCGCCCTCGCTCTCTCCCCTGGAGGCGGAGGCCGCCCGCGCCCCGCCCACGCTCCCCGCTCCGCGCGCCGCTCATTGGCCCGGGCGAGGGACGCCGGCTCGTCGGGGAGTTTTCTTCCTCTCCCTCGCCAGCGTTCAATTCTCTTTCTTTCCCTCACAATGCAATTGGGCTCCTTTTCTTTTCTTCTCTCTCTCTCTCAGTCGTCAGGCCCCGAAGCAGCCCCGTTCTTTGCGCGAGGCTCACTGGATATATAAGGCGGGAACTTTTGCTCACGAGGAAACTGCGCGCGGGAAACTTGGCGGCCTCTTGAAGTCAAAACGCGCCCCCCACCACCACCGCAACGCAATCCTTAAGCTTACTCCCAAGAGAAGCCCTGCCAAATTTGGCGAGACAGTACCGCCTTCTTTGACTCCTCCAGATGTTTTCGACAGCAATTCCTACCATCCTTGCCTGTGCTAGCTGGGGCTGATGGGAGTTGGGTGCGAAAGGATGCTCTCTAGGACAGGCTCTCCCAACTTTGGGTCCCCAGACGTACTGCAACTCCCATCATCCCTGACCACTGCTGGCTGTGGATGATGGGAGTTGTAGTCCAACAACAGCTAAGGACCCAAGGTTGGGAAAGGATGCTCGAGTACCCAACAGATTTAATTAGGCCTTTATGGTACGTTCAGGGGTGAAAAGTAGGGTGAAGTATATAAGCAGATGGGTGGTCCAGCAAGCGCTGTCAGTTTGTGGGAGCTGGCCTTTTGCACCAGCAACTTCTGCCAAAACTGGCATGTCACTCTGCAAAAAGTCCTGTTCGTTTTTCAGAACAGATGAATGCACAAGCAGTTGACTTCCTCTTCTGCTTTATGGTGTCCACATGACACTGGGTCAAGTGTTTCTGCAATAACAGCTTAACAAAGACTTATAAAAGGCAAAGTGTACACAGGTAGTGTTGAATTTTAACACATCAGTTGGCCAAGGTGAATTAATCTAGAGGGTATCCTGCACTAGGGGAAATGCACCTTTGCTGCACGTGTTTAGCTGGCAGTACAAATTATATTTTAACCATTTGGCTCTATCCGTCTAGCACAGGGTACAAAAGCAGGGAGAAAGATAGAGGAATGGAAACCTTGGGTGAAAGAGAATGGAATCTATTTGGAGAGGGCCTGGCGGGCAGGCTGGAACAGGCCATTCCTCACTGCAACATTTTGTGGCTTACCTCATGCCACCCTGCAGACTGAGATGTCATTAATTACATTTTTATACCATCTTTCCTCCAATGAGGGTACTACATCTGGTTCCTCACCTCTTTCCCCGCCCCCCTGTGGAATAGGTCACACACACATATATTATCTAGCAATTTTCAATATAAAGTAACAATAAAATGAGTTTGTTTTTCAAATTGCTGTAGGCTGTATCCAACAGTGTTTGTGCCCGAGCAGCACAGAATTAGATTTGTGGGGTGGGATTTTCCCTTCCTCTCTTCTCTCTGCAACTTTCCATGTGCCCCCAACATCAGCTCTGGAGAAAATACTTCGGAATTCCCACTTCTTATTTACCTTCTTGTTTCTTGTTTTTTGTACAGGGAATTTTTAAAATCTTCAATGTTTAATGTTTTGTTGTGTTTTTATATATGTTGGAAGCCACACAGAGAGACTGAGGCAACCCAGTCAGATGGGCAGAATATAAATATTATTATTATTATTATTATTATTATTATTATTATTATTATTAACTAGCACATCCCTATTTTCATCAGAGAAACGTTGGAGGGTATGTTTTTTATTATCTTAGCTTCCTATTTTCCCAGATTCAGGCTTGGGTGACACAGCATGATCACCGCTGGCCAGGCAAGGTCAATGGGACTGAGAAGCTGCATCTGGAACAGTAACATGGAACAGAACTGGTTTACTGCCTCCGTTATCTATAGCGCTGGCACAGACGCTGTAAATGTCAGGAGTGTCTCCATAATGAAGACTTAAGATTCCTACACGAGGTCAAAAAGAGGACACTGTAGCATTTTGCCTTATAGTGTGGTTTGCAGCACAGCTCTCCCAAGGTTGGCCAGTGTTGAGAAAAGGAGCTGCCTTTGAAGGCCTTATAGGTGTCCACACAGTACATGCTCAATATACTGATATCTCCAGCCTGTTCTAAAGTTTCACAGTGAGTGATTGAATTGTATGCTATTAATATAACCCACAATGGCTAAATGCCACTGAAACAGAGCAGCCTTATCTTGCTTTATGATAATACCTGCAGAGAAAACAAAACCCAAAGCTGTATGGCCACTAAGGCTATCATTTTATGAACTTTTTACCTTTACTGTGGGAGAGGGATGGGGAAGATATAGCAACACAGTTGTTTATTAGTAATTTGTATTAATAATGGTTTTATTGTGTATTTCTGTAAAATTGTTTTAGTTTGCTGTACACCACTTAGAAATATTTTTAGTTAGCAAGTGGTAAAGAGATTGTCCAAAGAAATTAAATAAACTACCAACTTGGTTGGTTTCTATATGCAAATTAGGTGGTGTGGGAGGAAGGAGCTGCCCTTTGTCCCAATGAGCAAAATATCCTGGACCAGCCCTCTCAAAATCATCCCAAAATGTGTCTGAATGTTAGGGGAATCAGTTTATAGAGCAATACGTTGGCTGCATGAATGCAGACCCAAATGATTGACAACGTAGCTTCCTAGTTTATTGTGATTTCGCTTTTTGTGCTTGCACGGTCTTGCTGACCAGTCTTCTCTTGCCATAGTTGTGGTTTAGCACTAAACCAGAAATGTTGTGGGGAGCTGCGGGCAGGGGTGGGTGGATGGTACCCAGGAACAATTGTTTGTTTTTTGTCTGCACCAGCTACACTGATTCTGACACTTACTACTTGGCTGTTAGACTAGCAGGAATCAGCATGGGGGCACAATTGTCATCCCATGACTGACTTTGGCTTGTGACTGTCAGGGTCATGTAATCAACACACCTGGAAAACCTCCTTTGACAAGAAGCCTTAATTTTATCTACTTTCTGAAAATTTCAGCATTGCAACTTCATAAGAAATCTAAGATTTATTAAATGTTTTATCCAGGGGTGCCAACTTGAATAAAATATTGGGGGGGCAGGTAAGCCCCACCCCACATAAACAAGTCAAGGTGCACACACCCCGTTTGAATGGCAATGACCATCAACTTTGGGGGGCTGGCCCCACAGATTTTATTGGGCGGGCAAAGGGACCTCAACCCCTAGGAGTTGGACCCTATGGTCTTATCTGTATATTACAATAAATTGGCATCACAAGGGTTGATGTCAATCAACCCTCCCCCCACGCATCTTAAAATTTATCCATCTCACTTATAGATTTGATGAGATGTGGAAATACAGTGTCTATACAGTACACTCAAACTGTGCTAAAAGAGACCAGCATTCATGCATTCCCCAAAGCAATGTGTTCACAAGGAAAGGGTTTTTTTTATACTATAGCAAGGGACAGACAATTAGCTACAAGCTCTATGCCCAGTGCAACTTCCAAGTACTGTATATACTTGAGGAGCAGAGAGAGGAGAATTGCAAAAATCCTCCTGTCTGTTAACATCAGCATCTCCTTGACTGACTTTCGGGGAAGAATTCTCCTGGCGCAAACCTTGAGGTCAGGCCCTGCCACTGTGTCAAGCTGACTCATTCTGAAAATGAAGAGCCTATCAAGCATAGCAAGAACACAGGACCCTCTTCAGAATACACTAAGACTCCTAGGAGAGGCCTGACTGAACCTAGGAAAAGGTCAGCCCAGAGGTGGGAGATTTTTAAAAGCTATTTGGTACCACGTGGTGCATAACAATTCAGTGTAGCTGTTGGCAATGAAATGCAAATAGGTTAATAATAATAATAACCACCTCGTACTGATCTTCTCTAAGGGATTTACAATATACGTACAAGCATATATCAATATACAAGAACAAATGAAAACGCATCAATCAAAAACACAGTTAAATGCTCAACATATATGCAGCATTGTTACAGCAACACCGGCCCTGCTGTTTGGTAGAGTGAGGTGTGGATGTTTCAGGTGGCGGATGCTGGTGGGTGGGAAAAGCCTGAGGAGTTGGAAGACAAAACTGTGTGTGCCAAGACCTCTGGTAGGGTGCAGGACACTGTCCTGTTGCCCATGTGGTGGTGAGATTCAAAGGCAGTCCTCACGATGGTCACCTAGGCATTGGCTCAGGAGAGGAAACGCATCACCACAAAATGAGTGCAAATTCAAATAAAATTAGCATATGCTAATTTGTGCATACAGGTGCTTATTTGGAAACAACTACTATTGCTTAAATAGAAATAAAGCACTTGTCACCATAGTGAGGAAGACTGCACAAGTGGCTTGTGGACTCAGTCCAGAAGCTAACTGTTGATGGACAGCTTCAAGGCTTCTGCTCTCTCTTATTTGGGTCTTGGATCAGATAGCCCTTTGAATGGAGGACTCCTGCAATCAGAGGATCCCCCCCCCCCCTGTAAAGTAGAGAAATTGGCCACCCTATCTCCTGGCCTCTTTGGAAAAACATTTCCAAGCAAGAAACTAGATATTCTATTTCCTTAGCCAAGAAAAAGATGCAGGTCTCGCTATTTTCAAAGCAATGTACTAAAGCTACATTCTGATTCTGCTCAAATATATAGACTGCGTCTCTTGTGCATAAGTTAGTAGCATAAATAGAATTAAATATTTATTCATCATATTCAAGTGCTTTGAGTCTAATGCTTGAAGATATTACATTAGGAATGCAGTTGTACTCAGGATGAGTGACTGTTCAATGAGGGCTCCCTGAAATATCCTTTGTAGAAGGGAAGAGTTGCCAAGAATAGCACCTGATCAGGAAGGCATAACCTTGTCAGGACTCCACCTGACAGCTCAGTGTAAACGCTTCATAAATCTTTCCCGTAGCCAAGGAAAATACGTTTATGCCAGTTTGCTCACCTTGAAAAGATCAGACTGTTCGGCTTGAGAATTAGACGGCGGCTGAAGCTCTTTCACTAGCACAGGAGGCAGTGAATATTCATGAATGCTCCAGTGACTGATTTGTGTAAAACTAAGTTACTAGTCCCTATTAGTCTCACCCTCACCAAGCCCTATACCGTTTAACACAACATGTCTGTTTGATTGTACAAAGAGAAGTATAGTCATTGGAAAGTGATTTTATGAAAGGACAGTCAGTTACAAGCACTCAGTTAAAAATATAAGCCAAGCACTCATAGGTGGCTCTAAAACCAGCCACTACTCAGTTTCAACCCATTATCTGCAATACAGTATTAATGCTTATCTGTCTTATGAGCAGGGCTTCTTTTCCAGCCGGAACTCAGTTCTGGCAGCACCTCTCAGGTGGGAACCATTGCCATTATAAGAGAACAAGGGAGGCATTCATGACAAGTTCTAGCACCCTTACATAGGACATGCTACTTCCCTGTGCTCAGGAAAACCCATCTCAATGTGACTGTGCTCTGTTCCATTGGAGGACAGCCAGATCAGTCCATTGGAGCCTGCTCCTACTAGCACCTTAGCCAAAACAAAACATGGGTAATGCTCAGGTAATTCTCCACCCCCCCCCCCCGAACTTCCCAGGAGGCTGTTGTTGTTAGATAGGTTTACGTTTTATAGTTGCACCCAATTACATAATAACACGCTGTAAGACTCTGTACTTTACAGGAATCGAGTTGTGGAGTTTATTGCACGGATGACATTGTGTATAATTTGACATTGATTGTGTGTGCTGATTATATATTATGAGCTACATGGAGGCCCATTTACCAACCAGAATGCATTCTCTGGAAATCATTTGGATCCACATTGAATTCTTTATGAATCGCTATTTCATTTGGAATTGTTCTATTGTACACTGCCTTGGTATTAGTTTAAGGCAGCAACGGGGCTGCCTTCCCTCTGGCACCACATGTCCAGATGCAAAAGTGAGTGGAGCAGCGAGTTTGTCCCTTACCTCTGTACAGGAAGCTACATTCCAGTCACACAAAGTCAGAGGCTCCCGCAGATGTCCACATCTGTCCACTGAGGCAAAGAAGAGATGTTGCTGCAATTCAAGTACTCCTTCCAGCCTGGCAAACTCTCAAGAAGGGTGCAGAGCAGAGCGAGAGAGAGGTATTATTATTATTATTTGCATTTGCATTTATATACCGCTTTATATTTTTCATTTAAAAATTCCAAGCAGTTTACAACACATTAAAACAGGGGTCTGCAAACCTTTTCAGCAGGGGGCCACTGTCCCTCAGACCTTGTGGTGGGCCGGACTATATTTTGAAAAAGAAAAAGAAAAAAAAGAACGAATTCCTGTGCCCCACAAATAACCCAGAGATGCATTTTAAATAAAAGGACACATTCTACTCATGTAAAAACACACTGATTCCTGGATTCCGTGGGCTGGATTTAGAAGGCAACTGGGCCGGATCCAACCCATGGGTTGGAGGCTGTGGAAGCTCAGGCTCAATGACCTGGGTCTGCACTAAGAGACAGCCAAGATGTTCTCAGGGTATGGCCTTAGGCCACGTAGAGAGGTCTGGGAAGCCACATGTGTCCTGGACCAGAGGTTCCTCACTCCTGTTTAAACATTTTAATCAAACAGATAAAAGAAATGCAATTACTTTGAGCATATCCACCAGGACATTCTCTTTTGCAAGCCCCATTGTAATGCACAATATGCAGGCTGTTAACTTCTAAGGGCAGGAGAGCCTCCATGTGGATTACACTCTTCAATTCCCTCCTATAAGGTTTTCACATCACGTCTTTCTGCAAAGGCTATGTAATCTCAAAGGCAGTGCCAAGTAAATAAGCACAGTATATATATATTTGCAGCAGATCAAAGCTTAAATTAAATTTCAGTATCATCTACTATGTCTCCGACAAGCAAAAATTCTATAAAATGAGTGTTTCTGCAAAAATCCCAGGCAGCCAGTGACTCTTCTTGTGCCATAAAAAGAAAACATGACCTTTGCTTGACTATTCCGAGAGCTGAGGAACGATCAGAGCACTTTTAAAACACCCAACAAAATGAGTAAAAGCAAAACATAACACGGTGTACCAAAACAAATTAAAAATCCACTAATCACTAAATCCCAGTCTATCACCCTCTACCCTGCAAAAGTACTTACAGCACTTTTTGGACATAATCAGGTTCAGAGTTTTACGTACCTCAAGGGAAACCAAGGACTGCAAGCATCAGGCAGCCACTATAATTATCTCCCTGCCTGCTGTGTTTATTATATTTTGTGCACAGGTGGTGTAAAATTGAGGGCAACAAGCAGCTTTTATTAAAGATTGTCGCTGCATGCAAGAAAGGTGTCCACCGCTATGGAGATGCAGAGTTATAAAGCACAGGTTTGGCACCTTTAAACAGGACCAATGTGGATGCTGTAAACCATGTACAATATAATGTTCTACAGGCAGTGACTGTTTTAGGCACACCCGATATGTGTGTAACTACACACCCACACACCCACACATCACGTCATCTGAAGCCAGGGGCAGGAGTCTTGTTATTGGCATGACAGCATAAATCTGGCATGCTTTGTCCTCTGAGGCCTGGGGCAAGTGTACCTAGCTGCCCCTCCTGCCCCGCCTCTGCATGGGCCTGATGGCTATACTGTTGAGCTATGACTTAGGGAGACGCTGCTTGAAATCCCCATTCATGTGTGAAGTTCACTAGGTGACTTTGGACCAGTCACAATCTCTCAGCCCAACCTACCTCACAGGGTGTTCGTGAGGATAAAAGAGTGGTGACGGGGCAGAAACCTATACAGTAGTACCTCTAGTTACATACTCAATTCATTCCGGAGGTCCATTCTTAACCTGAAACTGTTCTTAACCTGAAGCACCACTTTAGCTAATGGGGCCTCCTGCTGCAGCTGCACGATTTCTGTTCTCATCCTGAAGCAAAGTTCTTAACCCGAGGTACTATTTCTGGGTTAGCGGAGTCTGTAACCTAAAGTGTATGTAACCTGAAGCCTATGTAACCCGAGGTACCACTGAGCAATTTAGGGGAATGGCAGGATGAAAATGTAAGGAACACATAATGGCTTACACTGCCTGGACTGGGAGTGCTTTCAGACAACCTGTTTATCGTGCAGTTATCCTGATTTGTTTGCAGGGAGGTTAGATGACACCATTATCAAAGCAAGTGTTACCCAACATTTACTGCTGCATTTGTCAGTCACTTTCCTTATCACAAAAATCCAATCTTTGGGGCAAGTGAGCTTCCTGTGCAAGACCTCCTACTCAGCTACAATTGCACAGCTTGAACTCACTGATATGTGATTGAATCCCACCTGAAACTAACAATAGTCAATAACCCTTGGTCTGTGAGGAGGTAGCTCAACCATGGAAGATAGTTACAATTGCTTGCACTGTGATGGATCTAGAAGCTTTCCAAGACTGTGAATCTGAAGAACAGTAAGTCTGGTCATAAGTCTTACTGATGATCACTACTAAATGAAATCCAAAAATTATGGACCTATTTGTAGCTCTCTAGGTCAGATTTTTTTGTTGTGTTTTTAAAAGCTGTAATTTTTATTACTGTGGCAACAAGACATCACAGAGCCACAGAAGGGAGCCTAGTTTGGCATTCCATTTTACATTCTTATTTCTTACATACTTATAAAACAGACACAGAAAAATTCCATGTATTCCAAAATACATACAGCTACATGTCAAGCAGTTAACTTTTTTAATTTAAGACAATAAAGAAAAACAAATCTCAGAAGACAGAGCAGTAGTACGGATCAATTTTAAAATATGTATAATTAACTTGTAGCACCAAGTTAGATTTATTGAAAAGGAAACAAACAAAATGGTGCCATTTGACTCGGAAAGCTTTCAGTCTGGCCCAGCCCTTGGAAAGCTGAACTTGATGAGCAAATTTTCCATAGTTACAAAGTCCCATGCTTGTAAATACCAAGCAGCCATGGGTTTATTTTTCAGGGCTGCACAAGTCCTGAACAAGCTGCACTGACCGGCCAAAGACTCACATAGCTAAATATTTATGCAAAAAATGCTGCTTGGCTGGAGCTCATCAAGAATGATACCCAGAAGTACCACATCAGGATTTATTGCTAACAGTACTTAATTTCGTTGAAGACTTGGGACCATACTGGAAGATGCCTGATACCAACTCAAATCTATCTTGCTCAGCATTACCAATGGCTGAAAGTGGCTCTTCAGGGTTTCAGACAGGCCTCTTTCAAGCCCTACATGGAGGATGCTGGAAATTGAACCAGAGACCTTCTGCATACCAAACATGTGGTCTGAGCTCTGGCTCCTCATTGAGCTTTGGATCCTCCTAGGAGACCACAGAAACAATTGCATAATGTGAGATATATTGTTACAACACCTCTCACAGTTCATTGATAAAATATATGGTGGATTGTGATAGGTGTAAGACGCTACCATCACAACATTCTTTAAAGCAGTTTGTCTGACCTTAACTTAGATTTTTTTAAATTGACAGTTTGTTCCAGATTGCAGCACATTTTTCGAAGCTTATCAGCCTGCCAACGTTTGCCTCCCAAACGACTCACAGACCATCTGTGTCACCGGCAGAGAGTTTGATTTGTTCTAGGAAAAGAGCGAGAGCACTTGGGTACGTTTTTCAATGAGGTTCACTGTTATTGTTCTTAGGCTAGGCTAGCCCTACCATGATTAGACAGTGCAGCAACCATCTTGGGCAGCTGTAGCAACCCCTGGCTCTTCCTCCTGAGCCCTCAGCCAGGCTTCACTGTTGCCATATGGCCCCTCCTGGGCCCTTAATCAGGTATGCTCTCCCAGGCGTTCACGGCGGATGTAATCGCATCCCTAGCATTGAAGCAAAGTTCAACTGTTATGTAGAACTGGGCAGGGATATCAGCATCCTGAGCATAATGTATTGGGCCGGCCCTATTCTTAGGGAAAGATTATCATTTAAAAAACAACAACAACAACTCACATGATGAATACACCACCAATCTGTTGGTTACTTGATGCTTATAAAAATAATGTTCCATGTAGGACCAAAGTGTATGAAACAAGGGGTAGGAGGAAACTGCAATTCCTACCTTTGTTTTGAATGTCCAGCATTGAGGCCACACCCCTTCCTTTGTGGGAATATTGGTTTGATAACTCCACAGTGGAGTGCAAGCCCATCTCCCTACAAAGAGAGATGACTTGGCCTAGCTCCAGATATTTTAAACCAAGTGTGGAGAAAGAAAGTGGAACTCACTTGCACTTTCATGCCCATAAACGTGTCTGATGTCTAGATCTGTTCTAAAAATGGGACAAAAAGGCATCAGGTGTATACAACAGATCAGGGTTCACCCACTCGAGACAATGTAAGGCAACCACCTCTCTGTAAATAGGTGCTGCTTGTCTCTTCCCACACCCGAGGGAGGAAAAAACAGAAGCTGCCCTCTAGGGTTTCCTGGGCTCTGTACCTGCCAACATGATTCAGAGTGGGGCCCTTTCCCCTCCATGATCGCCTTTGATTCCCATTTCAACCATTGGGTGAGGTTGATTTGATTCCCCCACTTGTTCCTGATGGAGAGCTTTACTGACCCTCTAGAGAGCCTTATGCAGATCTTTACCCCCCCCCCCTTATTTCTGATGAAGATCTTCACCCCTTCTCCCCTGGTGGTGGGGGCATATTTTTTTGGTTTGCCTCAAGTGCCAACATGTCTTGGGCCTGCCCTGCAACAGATGGAGATGAGGCACTGTCAGTCACTGTGGTCAGGATTGTAAGCAGTGATCGTGGAAGACCAGTTGCTTGACTATTTATAGGCATCCCCCCAGTCAAGTTGAGAATGAAAGAGTAATAAAGACCGATAACTCCATTTTTGGGCAGGCAAAACATGGGATTTAAAAAATGATTTATTCTACAAAGGGCATACAAATAAATTTGTTCAGACCTAAATGTGACAGATGACAAGCTCCAAATAAAAAGTCTAGAAAAATTAGAATAGCTTTAATGAGGAACTTGAAATCAGGGGCTGTCCAAGGTGTTTCAGCACTTGAGGCAAAACACCCTGCTGCCATCCCCACAGTGATGGGGGGCAAACTCCACAAGGGCTTCTCCTCAACAACATATTGTAGTTTCTATTCTAGTCCCACAGCTGGGAATCGCTGGGACCAAGGAGGACATAGTATTCCCCCACCCAAACTCTGGTAGGAGCTTGAAAATGTTTCTTCCCTTCTGTTGAGCTGCTGACATTGCTACAAATAGATGTTATCAAATGCCAAGAATTGTGCCTCTTTCCACTCCAGCACATTATTCAGGGTAGCAGTGTTATTTCCTCCAAGTTAGAAAGAAAGGCTAGCATGGAGTGATCTGTGCTCTGTAGTTAAGGGTATGCAGGCCTGCCGGCCACTGAATAGTCTGCAGTCACAGCAAGCAGGAGATGGTAGGTAGACCTTTTAATACGTTCCAACTTGGTGACTTCAACTACTACCTAACAACGAAAACACAAATATACTGTAAGTTTCTGATAAGTTTAGTCGTTCAGTGTAAATATTGGTATTTGCCCTCCTGGAAACTTGCAGCCCTCCAGATATTACTGGATTATAACTTTCATTATCCCTGACCATTTGTTATGCTGGCTGGGATTGATGGGAGTTGGAATCCAGTATCTGGAAGGCCACAGGTTTTCCACTTCTGGGCTAAGGGATAGAACAGTATTGTGCAGTGACAGGTTGGGCAAAAACTTACTACCTCCACCAAAACCATGAGCTTCATTAAACTCTTACCTTGCAATTCCTCCTATAGTCTGGCATGCATCAACAGAAGGGAAATAATGCAATTGGATTTGCTTGTGTTGGTCTGCAGTAAAGACAACGCTAGATTGCTTTCTTTGTGCAATTGCTAGGAGAGCTAGAATTGATTAGTGGGCAGCTTAACTGATACAGTGGTATCTATTAAAGTGGTTGGTATCCTCTCTACCTGTCTCTTTAAGCTGTTAGGCATGATGCAAAGTTGATGCTGGGCAAGGATCAGATCTTAGCCCAGTTTGCATTGATGCAAGCAGCAGACATCTCTGTAGGATCATGACTGGGCTGTAAAACTACCCTACATGGTTAATGTTCAGTGAGTTACTTGCAAATTTCACAGGGTTTTTTGGGGGGAACATTTTAAAAAATGACCAATGTTTTTATATTTCCCACTTCATTCATCTATGTAGAATAAATCTAGCTGCTAGAACTCAGCAGATGACAAAATTAAGAGGCAAATCTGTGTCTATATCCAAAATTACACATGCTATTTTTGTCTGACTTTGGGTTTTCCAAGTCCCCCTCTTTCCCCAGGCAACAACAGCTTATGCAACCACAGCTTACACACATGAGCTCCTCATTATATGGCTTATTTTTCAGAGAGAACCATTCATGGACAATCTACTTGCAGGCACTATTAACACTGATTCAAAATTGTCTTGCGCCCTTGTTCCACCATATTAACTGTTTTCCAGAATATTAATAGCAGGACTTGAAATGCTTCTATGCTACCTTTTCTGAAGTTACTGCTGGACAAAGTTTATTGCTCACATGAAGATCTTTCCTAGAAGTAAATATTTTTACAATGCCAAGGTGGAAGGATGAGCAACATGATTTTGTATTTCTATGTGCTACGAGATGAATGGGGGAAGGGAGTATCATCACAGTAGTACTTTCAGTGCAGTGTCCCCATTGGTTTACCAAGAAGCCCGTCACACTGTTTTCAGGTAAGTATACTGAGGATTGCAGCCTTCGTATTTCATAAACACTGAATTGGAAAATGTGTGAACTACAAAGGAGCAAATATAAAAGGCACACTATTATGAAAGAGAATGTCTCAAGGGAAAATAGAGTAAGTGTGAGATAATGGACAACATCAGCTTTAAGTAGGGAGACCTAATCTGAAGTCCCTGCTCGGTCACTGGGTCATTGCACTCTTGTAACCTCTTACCTTGCAGGATGGTTGTGATGGTTAAGAGGATCAGCCGTCATGTCAGACACCATTGGAAAAGGGCAAAAAAACTTTCCATTGCATTCAACCTACTCTCACAAGGGATTTCTAATGAGAACTCATTACTCAGCCTTTATGTCTGCATTCAGATGACAAGCCAAATCCATTTTTTTTCAATTCCAAACCTGTGTGATCTCACATAGCATGAGTCACAAGGGCCCAAATCAATGGTTCGAGGCTGGTTTGCAAACCAGCCTATGTTGTGGGTTGTCAAGCATATCTGAATTCAGAAGCCACTGACAAACCAGAGCAATGAGGTCTTGCTTTGCTTAAACAGGCTGCTGCACAATGACATGGAAGTATATTATTAATGTATATGCTATATAGTTTACTTTATCAAAATTATTTGCATGTCACAATCTAATAAATTGCTCCAAGTAGTGTTCAAATCTACAGCAAACTCTTGTGGCACCTTAAAAATGAATTTATTATGGTATAAGCTTTCATGGACCATAGCAGGTTTTTAAGATACCGAAGACTCATTATTTTTGCTGCAACAAACACACACCCTGGGAAATCATAAAAATCTAGCTTCAGATATCTACAAAAGTAAATTCTGAACAAAAAAATCCCACAGTATCCATGCACAATTTGATAGTCCTAGAGAGAGTAGCTGCTTAAAAGGAAACAGAAAACAAAACTCTTTGTATATAATTCTGACTGCAGGACGAGTATCAAGGATTCAGAAAATGGCACCTGATTTTCACAAAAGTTCACCTATGTGACTTTCAGCAGACATTTTTAATTGTGTAATACCAAGACAATACAAAGTTTGTGGGATCTACAACAAAATGAGCAATACATAATCACTCCCAAGGATAGTGCCTATTCAGAGTTCCAGATAGCTGTGCTCTCCAAGCAGGGCATTTGACCCTTCACCTCCTCACTTTCCTAGTTTCTGTTTCTATATTTGATCTACAGCCTATTCCAGGGGCTGCCAATGTGGCTCCTGTGAATGCACATGCTTCTAGAGGCCTTCCCATGCACCCTCAGGAGCCCATTTCCCCAATGAATCTATGCTTGAAAATAATATTCTATTGTAGCCAATGCATACTTGTATGTGTGATGCTCATGGTAGTTTCTCTGGTTTGCAAATGTGCCCAATATTCTTTGGCATCTGAGAATGCACAGGTCTCGCTGGGCTGCTTTGTGGTAGATGACACCTTTTGGCAACGTGTTCTACTTCTGCAATTTCTTTCGTTCTCCCAAGCATGCCAATACCTCCCCTATTGTTTTCAGTGGCCACAAACCTGTCAGCATTCACCACTTGAGTTCATTATTAGAAGTGAAGATATATAGAAAAAAGCACTACATACAGACGTTCTTTATACATTAGAAAATTTTATTTGCTTTCTACATGTTGTAGAAAAATGGAACAAGGCCATCAGGTATTGTTGAATATCCATTGTCATTCAAATGTTGGTCTATAATGATCACAAATCAGAACCCTCTCCCAACACCTAAGCAGGGCACTTATCTCCCTAAGTGGCAATGGAGTTGTCTGCTCAAACTGCAGTGAAGGCCCAAATGGAGCAAGATATTGGGAGAGGATGTGTGCCACTGCAAGTCCAACTAGTGTGTGTGTTTATGTGTAACAGAGAGAGAGATTTTTGAAAAGCCAGAGGCAAGGATATGTTTGCATCCATTAGGTACCCACATTCAAGGAGCTTGGGCAGAGCAAGAAAGTACTGATTAACTTAGAAACACCAAGAGCTATCCAGGTCTGGTTGCTGTGCCCAAGGTGGCCATTTCACACCAGCATACTCTCACATACACCCCTCATATTCTATTAACAGTCTTGGAAGTGGCATAGGCTGTAATTATTTGTCATCACTTGATACCACACATGTCTGTAGTGTCAAATACTTGCCAACACTTACTTGACACAGATTTAAAGGAGGTCTTTATTTAGCATTATGTGGAAAAGACGATGATATCTTTGTTTTATAAAGGTTAGAGTGTTAGGGGAAATGACATGATTGTTATTTCTGTACTCAACTCACATTCCATTAAATAAGAGGTCTAGAAAAGGAACAGGGGATGGGGGAAGAGAGAAAAGGAACCACTGATGCATTCTATATTAGAAAAAAATTACATACACAAACAAAATGCTGTTTACAAAGGGGGGAAAGACCATTTTCTATTAAGCATTTATGCACATATTTGGTGATTTAAACTGAAACCAGAAAATTAACTTCACATTTTTGCCATCTTTAAGAAGACACAGTAGCATCCATTTTCATTCATTCTCGTATCTGCTATATGGATGGTCAGAATCCTGAAGGAGACCTGGGGAAAAAGCAGGAAAATTAAAATAACATATTTAACAAAATATTGTTCAACCAGGTAGCTAAAACATAGCAAACCAGCTAGCTATGTTGCCAAGGATGGTACAGCCCAATTACTGCACCAGTACATTGAACCTGTTCTGTCATGTCAAAATTTATTTATTTAGAGCACCTGTACCCAGCTTTTCAGCCAAAAAGGATCCCACAGTCACTTACATACAAGCAAAACAAGCCTACCCACAAACCACAAGGGGAAGGGACAGAGATGGAAGAGGACAATCAAAACTCAGACACCAATTTCTAAACAGTTGTTCCTATAGTGACCAGCTGGCATAATTCAGAGGCAGGAGGTGGCTGATGAAGCTGCGCTTCCAGCAAAGCTGATGAAATGAGCCCTGCTTCTCATCCCTCCCATTGAGGCAGCCTGATCAAATGCCTGCCTGCAGATGGCAGCTGAGGGGAGAGAAGGCCTGATGGAGATGGCCTCTCACAGCAGGGCTGATGAAGTGAACTCTGCTTCCAAATTGCAAATAGAATAATATCATGTCACCACAACAAACTAGGTTGTCGCTTGGGTGCCAGGATGAACATCAAGTACAAAAAAGGTACTGAAGTTCTGCAGAATGCATCCAAGACCAATTGTAAGGATTATATGCTCTCCATTTATAATAGCGCTACTGGAAAAATATGATGAGCAGCACCTAGAAAAAGCCAACACTCGCAACACCTGATGAAAAGCAGCTCAACACACAGACTAAGAAACCAGAAACACTTGCTACTGAGCTAAAAGAAAAAGTGAAGGCAAATTCTAAATAGATAATTAAAACTTGGAAGGCTTCAAATCACACTTCACCATCCATCATGAACTTTAATCAAGGCTTGGTGCCCACAGACACAAAGGAGTTTCATCATGTCTAGTCTAACCTGATAACTCACCAATTAAGGAAGCAATTAAAACTGGCATGTAGTGTCCACACACAATGACATTATCTATTTTAAGAGTACACTGATATGTATAAACAAAAGACACTCATAGCACAAGCACAGCACAGGAAGTGTCATTATGGGAGTACTTAACACTGGAATTATGAAGTATGACATTCTGGTACAAAGACAAGTAACAGAATCTAAAATTAGGGGTGGGGAGGCAAGAACGTTACTTGCTCAAAAATGGAAAGAAGTCCCAGCAAAAGAATGGATACAAAAACTTATGGAATAAGCAGAAATGGCGAAACTTACCAGAAAAGTAAGAAATCAAGATAACAAACTTTTTATAAAACAATAGAAATGGTATATTGAGTATTTACAAATTGTAAACATATAAGAACAATGGCAGAATTATTGTAATAACCTGCAGTTTCATAAGAGTATATATTTTAAGTAGATGAATAAATAAATCAAGTTAATATGCAGAAAATATTAAAAAATAAATTTAAGGAACTGCAGAAAGAAGGGGAAGGACGTAAAGTTGTGAAATGTTAAAATGACTGTAAAATTATTGAAATGTATAAACCCAAAAATTATAAATAAAATATATTTTAAAAATAGAATTAGGGGTGGAGAGGCAAGAGACATTAGAAAGCAGACAACAGATGTGAGCTTAGTGAATAGCTACATGGTAATCAGATGCACAAGACAATGTGAAACTGTATAGACAGGCTGATATGCCAACACTTAAAGAACATTATTCACAGAGAAAAGGAGTCCCAGCCCTTCAATGACTATTTGTTGTTCCAGCAATCCGATGCATACATTGACACATACAAACAGGTAGGCAACAGTAGCAAAATCACATAACAAGCAATTATAATCTAATCTACTGATACGCACAGTAAAAGATATCATACAGAATTGTCGACATTCAAACATGGACATGGTTCAGGCTTTAAAATAACTTCCTGATGGCAACAACCCAAACGACCAAACAGCAAGCAGATCATGCAACCTATGTGTGCGAACTGTGTCTATCCACTTTATAAGCATGCCTTATCACATGGAGCACCTGGGTGGCCAACCTGTGGCCCTCCAGATGGTGTTGCACTACAACTCCCACCAGTCCCAGGTTAGCCCCACCTGATGTGGCAGGTTCTCTCTTTCAATAATGGTTGTGAACTACAGCAGATCTAAAGGGAAGGTAGCTTGTATGA
This sequence comes from Podarcis muralis, assembly GCF_964188315.1. Lineage (NCBI taxonomy): Eukaryota > Metazoa > Chordata > Lepidosauria > Squamata > Lacertidae > Podarcis > Podarcis muralis. The sequence continues at coordinate 27,185,768 of NC_135666.1, read as the reverse complement.
AGGTGACTCTGCCCTTAAATTATTCCAAAGAGTCAGGAAAGGTCTTCACCTACTGGAAAGTAGTTCTTGTTTGAAACTATATCCACTAACAGGGGAAAAGGAATTAATTCCCTGACAGCTGGGCATGCTGGACAGGGCAGGTGGCAGTTAGGGTTCAACAATACCTGGAGGGCTATAAATTCCGCATCCCTAATCTACAGATCAATATGGCCCGAAGCTAAGTATCTAAAGGACCTTCTTCAGTTTTCTTTGCCTTCAGACATTAAGTCAGCAACAATTGGTAAAATGGTTTCACTTCCAGCCAATTATATTGGCTCATTCTGACCATGACTACATGTAGTTTGGGAACTTCTTGGGTCCTTGGCAATATGGCTAAGCAGCAGATGACTGAGAAGCATGTGGCTAGTCAGAGTGGGGAAGTAGAAGGTGTCAGGAACACACTGCAAATCCAGGAATGCTTAAGAAGACTCAACATGGATTATGCAAAGGTAAATCCTGTGCCAGTAACCTTTTAGATTTTTTTTTTTTGAAACATTAATAAGCTTGTGGGCTTCAAAAAGCTTTTGGCCAAGCCGCTTGAGCAAATTTATAGCAGGTCCTCTTACAGATCAGTAACTGGCTAAAGCACAAAAAGCAGAGTAGGAATAAATGAACAGTTTTCACAATAGACAGATAAAGAAACACATACTCGGGTAGTCCACCAGAAACTGGCCACTGGTCAACCAGTGGACCATGATCTACCTTCTGTTGATTCCCCTACTATATGAAAGAGTATTCAGAATCTAAACAAAGGCATAGCATAAAATGTTGTCATGTTTTACTTGCATAACAAACAGAATTGTAGCACGTATGCGACAATTGCATCTATTTCCTTTGAAAGTTACCACAGTGAAAAATAATTTAAATGCTGCTCAAACTCATTTAGCCATGAACCTATAATTTAAGCAATCAAACTGTATTCATACCAGGGTTTCTTATAAAAAAGTGGCAAATCGCGTAACAAAGAAACTACTCAAACCGAGTAGACCCACTTATTAAAGCTCTATTGCTTCCAGTGCTCCCAAAGGACTGTGGCTAGAGTGAGCAACACCTGCAATGCATTATAAATTTATAATTACCATTTAAATGGAGCAAGAAAAGCTGATGGGTGAAATAGGGGTAAAAAGACATTCCCTCAAAGCCAAACAAGGCTGACATTTCAGATGTTATCTTAATTTAGTGATGGGTTAGCAAAGCATTTGCTACTCTCCATTCATTCTTGCCTATTTAAATGAGAAGACTCCTCTGCATACCACTGAAGACGGGAAGATCTAGTGCATTTACAGTTTTCTGCAACATTCTTTATTAGGCCCTTGTTGAGTGAAGTTTGCAATGATGTATGGACCAGATCTATATTAAACAGGAGGTGCACTGTTGCGGAGAAGGGATGCCAACTAGAGATATTAACTAGGCAATTAGTAGTGCTTAATTTTCAAAAAATGATGAAAGCATCCCAATTAAATGCTTACTGTCCAAAGATATAGAAAGGAGTTGCTTACAAGCGATGGGTATTCTGTGATCATGCTGCGTAAGCAAAGGAGTACAGGTATACAATGTTTCTAGTTCTTACAGTAATGAAGATTTTCAGATTTAGGAGCAGTGCCCAGTAAGAAGCCAGGAAGACTAAGTAACACTTTAACAGATATTAGCTAGGGTGTAGCAGAATTGTGCAGAATAAGAAATATGCAGGATTTTTTTGTAGATTAATAGATGGCTTTTCTTAATTGTATGCACAGTAAATAATTCCGATTTCTAATCCTGGGCACAGGATTCACCTCACTTATCCCAGTACACTGTACATATGGCGCTGTCTCCTCTTTTACACCATGGCATAAATTCTTTTTTCCAATAATTAGAAGACTAGATCATAGAAGCAGCTGTCTATAATACTTGGGCTGGATTGTGTTCCAAGCACTTTAGTTCAACATGTAATTCAAATATCCATAAGCTACTAGGCTTAAGAGCAAAATAAAGTACTAAAAAGAAAATTCTACAGTAGTAAAGCCTGCAGATGACTTATAATTCACACTACCTTTCCATCTACATGATCTCTCTAGGCACTCAAGGAGCTATAACTTTTGATTTAGAGAGGGTGAAGCAATATACTTGTTACTGTAGGTTAATAGCCAAAGAGAGTTTGACTATTGAGTGTTTTAATATATGTTTTAAAATACCTCACTCTTGTGATATGATACAAATAAACTTGAGCATTGTGCCATAACTGCAGGCAACAGCAGAGTACCAATGTGTTGTAGTTGATTGGTACTGTTTACTGTAATTTTTGAATGGAGAGTTTTTAATGTTTTATTCTGTTATTAGAATGGATTATGTGCATGCCATCCTTGGCTCTACTGGAGGCAGGGTTAAAATTAACAAATTAATTAAAAAGTACAGTGGTGCCCCGCAAGACGAATGCCTCGCAAGACGAAAAACTCGCTAGACGAAAGGGTTTTCCGTTTTTTGAGTCGTTCCGCAAGACAAATTTCCCTATGGGCTTGCTTCGCAAGACGAAATGTCTTGCGAGTTCTTGCGAATTTGTTTCCTTTTTCTTAAAGCCACTAAACCGTTAATAGCCGCTAAGCTGCTAAGCCATTAATAGCCGCTAAGCCGCTAATAGCCGTGCTTCGCAAGACGAAAAAAACCACAAGACGAAGAGACTCGCGGGACGGATTAATTTCGTCTTGCGAGGCACCACTGTATTTCTCACCACTGCCTGTATTTTCCCTCACCTCCAAAACACTATAAACCATTAGGGGCTAAAGAAGGCTTTTGCTTCCCTCATTCACCCTCTCTTGCCTCCACCATTCAAAATTCAACAAAATTGCAATATTAAACTCACAATCTGGTGCTGGGATTGTGCTCCATAGACAAGGTAAGAATTAAACGTAGTCTCTTAGGCAAAAGTTCAGGGTAAGGGCAGATATATTGCAGGAGAGTTAAGATCCCAAATTCACTGCAGAACCATGGTCTGGCATCTGCAAGACCGGCTTGCCATCTTATAAGAAGAAAGACCAGCAAGACACTGAAACTGCTTTAACATCATATTTTTATCATAAATTACCCTGCAAACCACATATAATATGGAGACCATATAACAAATAGGTTCCAGCAGCATCCAAACTCTTTTTTTGGGACAGGGAAGGTATGAAGATGTATTTTCCAGATAGTTCATGATTAAGAATAGGTTACTGGGGCTACATATTGGGGGGGGGGGGAGTGTTGAATGTGAATTATACATACCATATTTCTTCCGTATCTCATCATGCTTGACTTTTCTTTCATGTTTTCTGAAAAGTTTATGAACATAAAAAACAAATACTTGAAGAAGTAATTTTAAGCAAAATACGACAAAGCAATATAATTAACTCCTGCTTACACATTAGAACACAAAGATAAGTGGAACACAGATCTTGCCCCAAAATAAACTCTAGATAGAGGACTGCATCAATATATTATGTTGCACTGTGATGGAATGCCTATCACAGTGTAATAGGCAAATGTATGGGTTTCCAATGAATGATGTATGCAAACTGAATAAGCATATTCTTATTCTAACATACGTAACAGCTTGTAAAATGAAAGTTTTTTTAATGGCTAAGAAAATTAACTTCTAAATTGTGGCAATACACAAGGAGATTTTTTGAGGTTTCAGTAGATAGATGCTATATTAGCTTAGACAACTTTTCTTCTAGCCAGAGGTTGTCTACAAAAAAATCCAGGACTGATCATCTTAGCAGCTGATGTTAAATGGAATGCTGGGAGATCTCCTGCTACTCAATAGTCCAAAGCCAACAATAAATTTAACATGACATGAGGGACATGAACCAAACTACAAAAGACTAACATTGCAGTATCATTTGTATGATTCTTACAGGGTTCTTGGGACTGACTTAGTGCAAAAGAGTTAGGACTTAGTTTCATCCAACTAATATGCAGACTGCATCCCACCCTAAATTTGGGACAAAGATAAGAAGCAAGACTAGCTTCTACTACTGAACAACAGTCCTACCAACTTACTATATGCTGGTTCACATGTAATGATAAACTGCAGTATAACACTGCAGTAACAAGTATCAGCAAGCCTGAGCAAAGTGTCTGGCTTGTGCAGTCCACTTCCCATGCTGTCCCAAGAGGAATTCTGCAACTATTAATTTTCGTTTCAAAGAATCTGAGCTTCTCTGTGCCCTGTCTAGGGTGGAAGCATGTTTCAGAGAAAGGGCCTTCTCGGTGGTTGCACTCAGATTATGGTAAGCCCTGCTGTGAAGTGTGGCTTGATTTACGCAGTGCTAATTTTCACCAGTTGTTGAAGACGGTTTTATTCCTGCAGGCTTCTGTTGTATGTGGCAGATGATTTTAATGCTTTAGTTTTAACTGATGAACGTTTATTTCTGGTCATTTTATATTCTTTTCTGTAACTGCAATTTTCAGGTGTTGAAAGCTGCCCTGAGTGGTACTTTAGCACTAAAAAGTGAGATATATGTTTTCTTAAATGAATATATAATCAATACTTCTGAAGAAACATGCAAATGCCGTATTTTCAGTGTATAAGACTAGGGTTGTTTTTTAACCAAAAAAGTAGGTTTAAAGTAGGCTCGTCTTATGCACAGGTAGTTCTGAGGGGTGTTTTCTTAATTTGGAGTCCCCCAAAATAGGGGGCATCTTATACATGGTGGCATCTTATACACAGAAATATAAGGTAACTGCACAATCTAGATATATGTACAGTCTAATTTCTCTTTGACTTAGAAAACTAAGAAATCAGACATCCTTACTGGAAATTATTGCTGTTCCTGTCTGCCTGCATTCTGTGTTCTAGAAATTTAGCAAGGGGTTAAAAAGGGTTTTTTAAAAATGTACATCACTATGGGTGCTATCAGGCAAATAGTGTGATTCACTTTATATTTCATTTAAAATATAAAATATAAAAATAAAGTGTTTTTTAAAAAATGTACATCACTATGGGTGCTATCAGGCAAACAGTGTGATTCACTTTATATTTCATATAAAATACTACCATGATTACTATTCACATATAGCACAAATAGACTCTAGCTTTGAAGATCCCCAGGAGAACAGCTAACAAAATGGATCAGCACCAGGACAGAACATCTTGCTATCCTGGAGCTGTAAACAGAAGATCTGATGACTCACCCAATACTGCTTCATTCTATTATGCTGCCTTTCCTCCACCACTGTCTGGAAGCAGACCTGTATATCTACTTGTACAAGATAGCTGACTGCCCTCAAGCATCAAATTATTATTTTTAGGGTTTCAAAGCCCCTAGCTAGCATTGCGAGTTGCATTTATTGAAACCCTTAGGAGCCAGCTTACAAGCATATTGCCTAATAAATACTAAGAGTGAACTACTGCAATTAATGCTTACAAAGCTTTATAGCAAGACTATACTGAACATATCCCTAGCTGGACTCCTTTTTAATGACATCTATGAGCAAAACTTATGTATTTAGGTGTTTTTTTAAAAAAGAAAAGCTTTGAAACATACCGCTGAAGTGACTGCATTCTTTTTTCTTCCCGATCTCTGATAAATCTTTCTTCTTCTTCAGATGGTCGCCTAAGAAATAAAGCGCTTTTTGTATCAAAAAACTATAATTTCTGATATATGGTTTATGAGGAATTTATGTTTGTTAATTTACCCATACATTCACAAATTTGCAGCATTTTCTCTACAAGTTAATCTCAAGTGGTATCTTATACTGAAGAATTTGAAGCTGACATTAACACACACTTGAAAGTCATGATTCATTGACTGCACCTTATGTGTCATATATTTTGTAGAATAAGTAAGAGTGTTGGTAATTCAAGATAAAAATAATGATCATGGATATCACGGTATGGGATTAGTTGACTGGGAACCATTTCTCTGACTAGCGGTAGATTATTGATTCCCTTCTTGAATTCACCTGAGGAAGTGTGAAATAGGACTCAGAGGCCATAACATGGTTCTTTCTAGCTTTTAACTCACCAGCATCATAACAAGACATATCAAACTGATTTAGGTTAAAAGACAGATCTTTCATCTGCTACTTCATATGAGCATATTGAGGAAGAAACACTGACACCCAGTGGACACAATGTGTAATGGACATTAAAGAATGAGCCCCAACATGTCATGAAAGTGCCTTTAATGGAATTTATGTTTCGGATATCCAATGTGTTTCAAGTGTATAATACCTTCTTCAAGAAACTGTACATTAAATTTTAAAAAAGCCCAGTTCTGACACGAAGTTTACACTCAATGTAGAGCAGACCCATTCTGTACTGGGGATCCCTGTAATTTTTGTAAACAAAGACGACCATACTATGTATGTTTTTCAATCAGGTGCTTAAAATCACACTTGTATCACCCTTAATTTCAAGGACAACTTTATTATAGATTAATGGTGACGAAGTCAGGGGGAGAAAAATCAAGCAAAGTTACTAAGAAAAACCATTTACCCTCTAGAACGACGTCTGCGACAGCAGTAACAGCAGCAACATCCTATAAGGAGGAGAAGGAAGCCTGCTACAACTGCAATGCTGATGATCATAGCCTCAAAGTTGACTGAAAATTAAAAGCAGAATTTTAGTACATGCAAAGGTTAGCAAAGGAAGGAAATACAGTAACAGAGAAGAGCTCCTTGCAGGGAAGCAACTAGGGCCCATTAGAAGACCACCTTGCAGCAACTTACATATTATATCTTAATGGAATGACTGGAATTCACTTATGTGATGAAGTAGATGGGCCTGTCATTGTGAAATGTGTTCTTCTAGTTTAGAGATTCCATCTAACTGGGTCCAAGGTACTGCCCTGCACATTTTAATAGGTTAGTTCTTGTATCAAAGATCTTAAAACTGGTAATTAAACTTAAAACTAAGCATATTAAGATAGTCAGAACATTAGCACATGGTCTGTTTATTTAAAAGGGCAAGTGACGCTATGGAATCCAAATTTCAATTTTATCCATTCTCAAGTACCGTATTTTTCGTCCCATAGGATGCTCCGTCCCATAGGACGCACCTAGTTTTTTTTTGGGGGGGGGGAAATAAAGGAAATTTCCCCCCCTTTATTTCCCCCCCAAAAGCAGGTCGGGGAAACCGAACCAGGTCGAGGAACAGCAGGATGGCGGTGCTGCGCCTCCCTGCTGTCCCCCGAGCTTGTGGGGCTGGCCGATGTCTGCCCGGCGGGCGGGGCGCTCTGCTTCAGGGTGCCCTGCGCGCCGGGCGGCAGGCTGCTATCCGCAGCGTGGGGAGCCCTGCGGGGAACTCCTGCAGGGCTCCCTACGCTGCGGATGTCTGTCCGGCGGGCGGGGCGCTCTGCTTCAGGGTGCCCCGCGCACCAGGCTGCTATCCGCAGCGTGGGGAGCCCTGCGGGGAACTCCTGCAGGGCTCCCCACACTGCGGATGTCTGTCAGGCGCGCGGGGCGCTCTGCTTCAGGGCGGCAGGCTGCTATCCGCAGCCTAGACATCCCTGCGGGACCTCCCGCAGGGCTGCCTAGGCTGCGGATGTGTTCCCGAAGCGCCGGGCACTCTGCTTTCAGCGCGCCCGGCGCTCCGGGAATCAGCCTACTATCCGCAGCCTAGACCTCCCTGCGGGAACTCCCGCAGGGCTGCCTAGGCTGCGGATGTCTTCCTGAAGCCTGGAGAGCTAGAGGGGTCGGTGCGTACCAACCCCTCTCGCTCTCCAAGCTTCAGTGAAAGCCTGCATTCGCCCCATAGGACACACCCAGATTTCCCCTTTATTTTTGGAGGGGAAAAAGTGCGTCCTATAGGGCGAAAAATACGGTATGTCTTCTACAATATTAGGCAGATATCCTGGAAGAAAATAGAAAACAACCACTAAAGGAAATGTCACATTTCAAAATGAGAGAATTAGAATTACATGGGTAGCAAAATCAGATATTTTCAACTTAAACTCCACATGGGGTAAGGCAAAAAAACCCATCTGCATTCCTTCTACACGTGTAACATATAAAGAGAACTCATGTACCACGACAGAACTTTGTGAACAGTGAAATCTATTTTTGATAAGCCTCTATACACAAGTGGATCTGAAGTATTGTAAGAACTCTTCCCTCATATAAACAATTTAAAACAAAGAGACATTGAATGCAAGGCTAATCCATAGTTTAGAACAATGGAAATAGGCTGCAGCAAGCTTTGGGCTCCCATACTGCTCCCGGCCCAGCCCATGAAATCAGCTTTCATTTCCATTTTGATTAACTGTGGTTTGCTGTTTTGTCAGAACCAAACAAACTGCTGTTAATCTTAACTATGGTTTGCTTGAAAAGAAGTTAACTTCCAACCATGATTATGGAGTGGCTTGTTTACAATTTAGATGATATGTTAAACTACAGTTCATTAAACTACACTTAATCTAAAACAGGGCGGATTTGATTTAAATCAAATCTATTTAAATCATGATTTAAATCACTAGTCAGTAAGACTTGATTTAAATCTCTTTTTTTTTTTACAGAAAGACTCATTCTTGCTGGTATAATCTTAATATTTACAACCAGATGAAGGTTTCATTTTTGGAATAATAAATTTTCAGAGTAGTTTTTACAGTTATATCAAAAATTACTATTAGAAATACATAGACAGATAATTCTAAAATTATTAGAAATACATAGACAGATAATTCTGAAATTTTTGTGAGGTTTAATAAGTTAACTGTTTATATTTGGACAACTTTTCTGCTGTACTTTATTGGAAAGAGAAAAATAAATTGTTTAATTGTTATTAAGGAAATGATTATTTAACTAAAACAATAACATTATAGTATATGTATCCATGTTTGTCAACTGATGTGGTTAAATGGTTGTTGTTTTAAAAAAAACTTAAGACTGAGTCTTAGCACACATGAAAAACTTTTAAGAAATCCTTATTTCCTGATGAATAGCCTTTGGACTACAATGTAACTTTGGATTTTTCCTCCAAAAGCATTTTATTTTAAAAATCCGATTTAAATTTAATAAAATCCGATTTAAATTTAAAAATTCAATTTTTAATTTCTTTTTTTTTTATTGATTTATTGATTTTTTTATTGATTTTTATCCACCCTGATCTAAAATTAACGTAGCAACAACCTATCACTTTCTTGTGACGCATCTGAGGGGAAACTAAGTTCATTATCATAACATTATACCATGATGTGTTATTATAACTGAATGCAACAATTGTGCAAGCTAAGTGAGTTGATTAATCAGAGAAGACAACTTCAGAAGAGGACAACATTATCCAGAGAACTCGACTTTATTCTTAAGCCTACCACATAGCAGAACTGTGTTTTTTCTGTTCAATATCAGAGATCAGCAGTAAACAATTCAGAAACAAACCTCCCAGAAAAACAGTCTCATTAAAATGGAAGCTTCAGGAAATCCAATGGTGATTAGTGCTGTGTGCAAGACTACTTTTAAGCTTATAAATAGTCCATGTAAGGTAATGGTGCATATATGAAATACTGACTAGGAGAACTCCAGTTAAGTACTTTTGCATGAAGAATTATGATCATCATTTCATGGCTTCCATTACAAGTAACAATAAATTAAAGACAATCACAATCATTACCTACCCCAACAAATTGCCCAATAAGCATCTGTAAGTTTACACAGCGAAGATGGTGGAATGAGTTTCCTCACAGGATAGTCCATACAAGTGGAATTGACATGGCACCAAAGACACTAAGCAGAACAAAAGTGAAAAATAAACAGAAGTAGTCTTATCAGGAAGTATGCAAGTCAACCACTCAATCTTACGCTTCTTGAGAAGTTAACATAGTCTAAAATTAAACTAAAATGGAGCTGTAACTTGACATTTTCTGTGGGGAGCAGGCAATGATTGAAGCACACTATGTCAATTTTTGAGGTATTAAAAGAAGCCAATGACAGTTTTACAGTTAGTAGAAACTACAACACTTTTCTTCCTCTGCTCCTGGTGCCCTCTCCCAATGGCAATGTTTCCTGGGTTCAAATGACACAATAAGCCAGACCATGAATTGGGTTGCAGTAGGAGAGATGTGCAGAAGCAGCTGCCATCTTCTCTCTGGGAACCCTCACATTCACATACATTAAGCAATGGTTTGACTTAGCATCACATATGATCCAGGTAAATGAAGGTCAGGCTTATGTTTCCTCAAGGACGAGACTAAGACTGCAGCATTGTGAATGTCATTCATCATTCTGTTACCATAACTACTCTAAACTTTGTCAGTGTTTACAATATATTTATTTATGTTGCTTTAGTAACTTCACAATAGCTCAGAAGTTACTTTGTTCACATTGTAAGAACTGTACAGGAAGATTTTAAATGAAATGTTGGTGTAAATGTGCTAGTAGGAATTTACAGAAGAGGTAAGATGTTCAGCAGTTATTGCCCAATCTTATTCCTTGCCTCCACTTCATTCTATCTTTCCAACATTAAATACTTCTCCTACACTTTTATTCTTCCACTGCTTCCTGGCTCTGCTCCTTTTTTCTGCCCTTTTGCTGAACCTATAGCTGTGAAAGGGGCAGCAAAAGGTTTCCAAAGATGCTTGCTCTAAATTGTTACTGTCCAACTGTCCAAGAGCAGTTGGACAGTAGATACTGGGTTAGATGTTGGTTTAACACAATAAGGCTATTCTTTCGGACAAAACAACTACTGAGTACAAAGGGATATTATCTATCTGAGCTACAGCTTAAAAAAAATATGGGGCCATTGTACCACACCAATACAACTAAATCAGTCTTTACTTCTGAAGAGTACATAACCAAATAGGGAAAGTGAAGAAAATATTCAAAAATGGGTATTAAAATGTAAACAGTATAACCAAATTAGGGAAAGTGAAGAAAACTTTCAAAATGTAAACAGTCTCACAGTCACAAGGCCAGTGCTAACAAACTATCTGCAGTTACCACAAAAGTCATTCATTGCTATTAAATACAGAAGAATTATGTACTATTTAAAAGAATTATGTACTATTTAAACAAATGGACATCTTATAAAAATAGTTTTCATGACTTGGTAATGGTATGCATGCAAAAGCAAGCCATGGTTTGGCCACTTATGACTAATCCTCAGATTCCTACTCTCCCCACCTTCCTCCTTGGTTTTTTCAAACAAATCATACCAGTCTCCCTTTATATCCAAACCAATCAATCCTTAATTTGTTCAAAACAAAGTAGACCTGGTTTATATATTTCAACAAAGAAGGAAGATATTGGAGCCCACAAGTATAACCAGAAGGGGAAACATAAATCCCAAGGATCGGTCACAAATGGACAAGCTATTCTAAAAGTACCTGGCCGATCTGTCACAGCAAGCACCTGAAGGTTCAAGGCCTTCTCCCTTATGGGAGGATCCCTCTAGCACCATCACTGCCTGGAAAAGCTCTGCTGAATAGCCACATGAGGATGCAACAGTAAGCCTTCTTCACTGCCACCACTACCACTCGTAGGTGCAAACATGCACTCTTAAGAGTGGTGGGTCAGTTGTACTTGGTACACTATTTGTTCCACTTATGTTCCAACAGTCATGCAGCCTATTTCACTGATCAGAGCTCGTCTGAAAACCAGGAAGTCAAGCTTAGGAGAGTGCTCAAGACTGACTCAATCTATGACCCTTCCCATCTCACCATTCCACAGTGAGATCAGGGCCTCAGATGCAATCAGCCATGCCAACTGGAAACTTCCCTAGAGCATTCAGGAATCCCTTAGAATCCATTAGTGTCTTGCTACAGAACATTCTAAAGGGTCATTCATCGTTGCAGGGTGGCAACACTATCAATAGCCTAAATCCTACAAGGAAATTGTTGGTTGATGACAACAGGGTGATTTGTACTTTCTCCGGACACATCTACAAGTCTTCCATTTGTGAGAACCAGATTGCAGGTATGAGCTACTCTATACATTGGGTCTATGATGTATACTGAGATAGTTCCATAATAGTCATGACAGCAGGACTTGTTAAGATGGTTTCAGCATGCATGTTTAAATCCCCCAAAACTAAAGTCAGGGGGTTTTCAAACACTAGCCCCAACATCAAATCTATCCGCTCAGGGAAGGAAATTGTTGGTCAGCGGAATGGTCATTATACTGACAGAATCCCTACTTACTTTCTCTAGCCCAGCAGCAAATACAACCTCTCACAGCTAGATTTCAGGGAGACTGGTTTCCTGGTGAGAGACTGAAATCCAATAGACAGCAGCTCCTATCTACATTGGTGCTGCTTGAAGTACTTATCGAGTTGGGGCAGTTGAGTAAACACAGACCATTGTTGACAACCCTGCTTACAATATCTGTTAAAAGCCTTGGCAAACAGTTCTGACCATTTTGTACATACTATGTTAAAAGCTTTGGCAAACTGTTCAGTATTAGAGAAAGTTTTGATATCCTTTTGTGTTGTTAACATTGATATATATATTTTTAAACTGATGCACTTTGAGAAGTTGTTGCAATGTATGCTTATGTTGTTTTCAAACCAGATGTTTATAATTTAAAGAACTCTATTCTATACTAATTTAAAGCAGATTTTTAAACATTTGAACTCTGCACAGAATTATGAGTTGTAATTATCAAATCAAGGGGAGCTGTTTTATCCTATAAAAGTCAAGTCATGCCTTAAGTACACAAGAGACTGGTGGATCAGATCAAATGCCTATCAATGCAGTTCTGTTCTCAGATATCCGCAAGAAGCCCAAAAGAAGAACTTGAATGCAACAGTGCTCTCCCCTTCAAGTCTACTGTGTAAAGCAGCTTGGTATTAGAGCACATCACTTTGAGCATATAGTTTTTTGGAAAAGCACAAAAAATAAAGAACAGTTTCCCAAGGCTCCCTGAAAAAATAGCAACCAGTTCCAGTTTCCATGGTGAATGAGTCAGTTGTGTGAGAGTTTGTCCAGTAAATTTCCATTAGAGAATAAGGACTTCCATTTTCTACTGAAGTGCAGCAACAAATACTTGCAAAACATTTTATTCTGCCTGTGCATGAAATAGCCACTTATGTTATCACTAGAAAATCCCCCCGAAAATAAAAGTGACTAAACTTACTTTGGTATTTTTTACACATTCTTCACATGTCTTTTGAGTAAAAGCAGCACATGCTGGAAAGGAATAAAGTTTGCATGAAAAATGAAGAACTTAATTGAATATTATTTTTCTGACAGCTATGAAATTTGAATCTGAACTATGCTAAAACACTTTAGAATGCATTAAAGAACTATAAATCCTCCAAAACAACTTCCACCCATTTGCGTAGTAGTCTAAACTCTGCTTAGCGATGTCAACAAGACATTCAGCACCACACAAACACACCCAAAACACTTCACCCTATTTTGAAACAGGATACTGAATCTTAGGTCTGGCCTTACATTCATCTAGACAAGAACTAGGGTTGGCATATTTTAGGGGCTGCCAACTCAGCTCCCATGGGTGTGATGGCACCAGTGCCTTTTTTTCTGGGGGGACGCAGAACATTTTGTAAAATCTAAACATTTTGGCCACATTGAGCGACAGTATTTCAATATGAGTAGGAAAATGAGAGTACCGCTAAACATTTTTAAAGAAAAAAAGCACTGGATGGTACTCATGAAGGACTTATTTGGTGCCCCCAGGACAATCTCTCTGATTTACAGCTTTCATTTTTCACTTGTGGTCTGTAAGTAATCAGCTAGCTTCAGCCACAGTTTGAGCTATACCAGTCTCTCGTACAACGAAGATAAGCCTCCTTGTATGGAAACAGAACACTGGCATGGGGTGGAAGATAGGAAGGGAGGAAACAGGAGACAAAATTAAGTGGAAATACACCCACAACAATCCAATTCTGGGTTCTTTAAACCATTAGCCATGATCCCTTATTTGTCACTGAAAAGAGAGGAATCGGCTTCCAAGTCCTGCGGTCAGTTATTTCGGAGGAGATGTCATCATGATAAAGGAGGCGGGGGGGATTGAGGCCAGGGGGCAGCAATAAAGTTTGCATGAAAAATGAAGAACTTAATTGAATCTATTATTTTTCTGACAGCTGTATAGACATACATATGATCTCTTTGATCATATGAAATTTGAATCTGAACTATGCTAAAACACTTTAGAATGTATTAAAGAACTGCAAATCCTCCAAAACAACATCCACCCATTTGCGTACTTGTCTAAACTCTGCTTAGAGATGTCAACAAGGCATTCAGCACCACACAAACACACCCAAAACGCTTCACCCTACAGGGCAGGTACGTCCAAAACGGCTATCTAGGTTTAGGATGAGGTGCAAACAAGACCGAGAAGGGGACCTTTCAGCCCCCGGAAACTGGCACTATAATACACCTGCCCATTTTAACAGTTCCTTCTTTGAGCCAGAGAAAGGGAAGTCGCCGTCGGGCTTCCTCGCGAGGGGAAGAGGGACGCGCGACTTGTACCTGAAGGTGCCCTACGGGGGGGGGGGGGGTAAACAAGCGGGGGAAACGGCCCGGCCCTCCAAGGGCCCAAGGAGAGGCCGCTCCGGCCCCTGCCTCCAACCAAGACCAGGACCAGGGAGGAAGCAAGAGCCGAGCCCCCCCTCACCCGCCACGACCCGGCCCGGGCAGCCCGGAAGGGCCTCCTTGCTTACGCGTAGCGGGAGATGGCGAAGGCGTCGCGGTGGGCTCTATCCCTGTCACCGGGCGGCACCACAGCAAGAAGCAGCACGGCAGGCAGAAGGCCCAGAGCCGCCGCCGCCGCGGTTGCCAAGACCGCGCGGCCGCCTCCCGCTCCATCATCTTCCTTCCTTCACGGCGGGCCTGCGCAGCCCCGTCCACTCCCCTCCTCAGGTGATTTAAGGAACAGATCGGTCCTTCTCTTGCGCAAGCGCACTCCGACCCGCTGCCTCAGGGCGAGCAACGGCACAGTCTCGTGCACGACTTCCTCGCTCCGCCCACTTCCCTCTGAGGCACCTATGGAGAGGGTGAAGCTGGGAGTCCCGCCCGCTCCCGTGCTTTTCGCTCCTCCCTCGGAAGCCGAGGCCCGCCCCTTTCTGCCCGCCTCCTCATGCGCCCGCTTTCCCAAACAGGTTCCGAGTCCTGGATAACCGAGGGCACCTGCCGAATAGTTTCTCCAGCCCTGGCTCGGGCGAATGTGGTTGGTTGCGAAGGCCTGTCCATCTGGTCCTCAGTACGAATAGGCCACGCCCCTTCCCCGGCGCTCTTCTCAAGCGCTTTTTTTGCAGGGGCAGAATCTTTCAGCTGCCATGTTTTTTGCTTGCCCGATGGAGCGCGTGTGCGGAATGCTGTGACGCATTTCGTTATTATTTCTACAGTATATGCCATCTTTTCCTCTGAGGAGCTCAAGGGGGTCTCTCCCAATTTTATTCTCGCAGCAACCCTGTGAGGTGGATTAGGCTGAGGCAGTGGCTGGCCCACCCTTACCTAGTGAGCCATCATGTCTGAGTTGGGGTTTGAACGCTGGTCTCTCGGGCCATAATCCAGCGCTCTAACCAATGACACCACACGTTGTCTCACTGTGGGGCTGGACTATTGCTTACAGTACAAAGCAAAGAATCACATCCATTGCTCAACCCACTTTTGCCTTGGCCATGCCCTGCATCAGCAGGTAGCCCCTGAAGTCAGTCTACACATGAAGATTGCCCTTGAACTCAGAAGGTTTCTCCATCCCTGCTCTCATTACAGTATATAGTACAAACGTGTAATGGGACCCCCACTTTCCTTTCCAGTGAGCCCTCGTCTGCTTTGAAGCATTGACAAGAAATCCCACATGCATTTCATAAAATTGAAGGTTGAGTGTTATTAGTTTTTTTGAAGGCTGAAATCCCTTGCATACTTGAAGGCCACTGAACACTGTATGACTTACTTCCAAGTTGCAACTTAACGTGCACTTGTGCGCATTCAGCACTCGGCATAAATAATAAAGGGTGGAAAGGAAGTAGATGTCCAGGTCTCTTTGGCAATCCCACCCACAATTGCACCCAATGTGTTTCGTCTATACACGGTTTTGGCTTTAGCCACGATTCCCTGAATGTAACTCCCATGTAAGTTGCGGGCTTACTGTATATTATTTAAACAGTGACCAATGAGTAGGACATGCTTTGTGTGCAGAGATAGCCCTGTTGGTTCATAGGTGCCAGTTCTTATGTGTACTTTAGAGATCTGAGACCAAACATTTCCCCCCATAGACACATCCTTCTACTTCCACCCATTTTTACCCTCATAGTAATGGAAGGAGACATCTCAGCAAACATGCTGGATTTGGTTTGACTACACATTTCAGTTCCTGGGATCTCTCTTAAAGACTGCAGATGTGGGTTCAGAATACTGCCACCTCATTTATAATGTTTGTCCTCACTGTAAATATGTCCCTTAGTAGTACAAGTCTACACTCATTTACGTAACTGGATGTGTCCCATTCATTTTATTTAGGCTTACTTCCCAGTAGATGTGTATAGGGTTACAGTTAGTTACTGAAGTTTGCTTAGAGGGCAATCAAGCAGCCATTGTACTAGAGAGCCCTGAGCTTTTATGCTCTCTGAACTGATCAATATTCAAAACTAGCTATAGAAATAAGCCACAGTTGCACAATACCATCTTTAATTAAAATACATACTTTCTTTTACAAAAAAAATGTAAACCATAACGAAGCATAACTAAATGCCAAAAGGAGAATTCTATATTGGCAACCCTGAAAAAATGGATACATATTCATGCGGAACACAAGAACAGAAATGGAAAAATTGTTTTCTGTAACAACTATTGAAATTCACATTTTTCTCTTGGTACAAGCTAAACAAGATCAAAGTTCAAGAAACAGCTTACAATTAAAATAAAATCCACTGGCTTTTGCATACAGAAGCAGGATCAGAATTTTTAATAGGTATGCATTTTTGGGTAACCTTGTATTTAAAAGATAATGGACAACAGCTAATACATTTGGCTTGTAGCACCAATAGTACCAGTCAAAAAAATAATAATGTTAAGGCAAGCACACAACACGAAACTAAAAAAAAAAAAGTTACCAGTTTGAAAATACAAACATCTAGGCTAAGTTCCTGTAGCAGATGGCTTTAAAACAAAAGAACCACATGTAGAATTATGACTGAACCATGTGGTACTATTGTTTGAAGCTCTCAGCATCATTCATGCACAGTGGAGGCTGCCACCCTTCCTTTGCTGACTGAAATTTCATATACAGCATAAGGTGTTGATTTTGGGTGCATCTCACAGAACTGCAGCAGAAAGCACAAAGCAGGAATCATATGAGATCAGACAGAGAAATCTTGCACTCAGTGGAGCTCTACTGGAGCAAGATTTTTGTGTCTGATTTTAGGTAATTTGCCCTTCATACTGCCGTTCTGAGTGGCACAACCCATGCTGATCATCTGGAGAGGCTTTTTAAGAGTCATGGGGGCTTCAGTGGAAGGAGGTTTGGTTCTTTAAGCTGCCTTCCACTTGCACATCACTGGACACAAATCAATGTTAAATCAAGAACTGGTACATCGGAAGGAAGGGAAGAAAAAGAAAGATGCACAGCACATTTTTAAATTTCAAAATGCCTATGAAAGAATCACAGGATCTTCAACAAAACAAGCAAGTGGATATATAACCTCTGAAAAGGAAAGGAAAAGGGAACGCAATTATTTCATTTTCTAGCATCATTGATATTATACCTCTGTCAACAACTGTACATAAAAGTTAAGGCCTGCCTCATACTTTGGGAATTCATCAATCACATGAGCGGTGAATGTCTGAAGCAAACTGAATTCACCACATGTGGTGAATTTTTACATAGTGCAACTGCAAAGCACTTATCAAAGCTTTCAATTTTCACCTGTAAACAAATCAATAGGGCACTGCTGCTCCTAATCCCCATAGACTTCAAAGCAGCCGTGTTTCAGTGAATTTCTGAATCAAAACAAAAACTCTCCTGTGACTCGGGATTGATCTACCTAAAATTTTAATCACAGTAAGCATCAGTATGGAACACATCGCAGAAACTGGGTTTAGAGGAATGCAAATTGAAAAACGAGATCCTGAGTTTTCTTCAGCTTACGCTTCTGCTGCTTAAAGAAAAAGAAGAAGAAGAGTTTGGATTTCATATCCCGCCTTTCACTCCCTTTAAGGAGTCTCAAAGCGGCTAACATTCTCCTTTCCCTTCCTCCCCCACAACAAACACTCTGTGAGGTGAGTGGGGCTGAGAGACTTCAAAGAAGTGTGACTGGCCCAAGGTCACCCAGCAGCTGCATGTGGTGGAGCGGAGACGCGAACCCGGTTCCCCAGATTATGAGACTATCGCTCTTAACCACTACACCACACTGGCTCTCAAAAAGAGAATTTTTGCAGGCACCCAGTTCGAAAGATGAAAAATTCTCTCTATAAATGGAATGTTGATAAGTGCTTTGATTTGAGCATATTTTTACACTTGCCTAACTATTTAAGAATATATAGCCCTAACAAACTAAAAAAACCAGCTTTTCCTTCAACTAAAACAAATGTGTAAAGTCTTGGTTTCCAGAGTATGTTCAGAACCATTTGTGGATTTTTTTAAAAAAGGAATAGCTCAAACTACATGCTCCATATTTCTGAATACTTAAAATAAACCTTGATAGCTGATACCTGCTAGTATTTTTTTCATTATCCAAAAGGCATAAATACCACCAAGTGGGGAAAAATTACCTGAATACAAGCCAAATACCTGATTCCTAATGAATAGGGGGAAAGACCAAGGTCAGAGATGTAGAAGTCTGACCTACATGAAAAGCTGCAGCACCAGAAGTCCTTAAAAAAAAAGTCAAGTCAAACGCCTCTAACAATAATCTCATCTTCAAAATTATTTATAGAAAAATACTGTGAAATCACTAGTGTTACTATTAATTCAGGGGCCCATTTTCAATACAGAAAACCATAAAAACAACCCTAATTTAGTAACACAGTCTAAAGCTCAAAGGGCATTGCTAAGCAAACAATGAATACAGTGCAGCAGATTTCATTCGAACTTATAAGGTGTTTAAAATAATTCTGATTTTTTTTTAAAGTTACAGCAACAGGAATTTTGGTTATCCAAAAATCCTTGTTATAAATAAATAACCCAGAAAGCCCAATATAACTATATATCAAAATATAATAGCATTCTATGGCCCCATTTAAAGAGGTATCACTCCAGTTTAAAGAGTCATGGCTTCCTCCTGAAGGGAACTGTAGTTTGTTAAGGGTGCTGAGAGTTGTTAGGAGACCCCGATCCTGCTTTAAATGTCTAGTGCAGAGGGGACCTATTAATATAGATTTCTAGTATTGGTGAACTTTAGATAATTCCAAGACTATTTGAATTATCAGTATTGTACTACGTAAAATTTAATTGTAAATGGATTCTGGTCACCTCCTATGTTTAAAAAGAGAAAGATGTAGCATTTAAGAAATATCACCTAAACCTAAAAGCAAATGCAGGCTATGCTATTGCAATGGGGGGAATTATTACAATGAATCATCAACATCCCTAAGTTTATCATTTTCAAAAAGTACAAAATGGCTATCTTTGAATGATCTTATTAAAATCTGGTTGTTTTAGATTAGGTGTAAATTTATGGAAAGTCACAAATATTATTGATGTTCACTTTATGCTTTCAGTTTTTATTATATTGAATAATGCTGCTTATATACATATTTCTTTTTATTTAAAGGTGATTCTTTTAATAATTAAACAAAACAAATGTTTCTAAATAAGCAAAAAACAAAACAAAATGGCTATCGGTAAACATTGTTACAGCCCAGGCATTTTTGAATTAGGTAAAAATTTGGACTGACAATAAATACTTAAAAATGAAAGTTTCAAGCACTGGGTTATAAACACCAGCAGGCATGTTTTTTTCCAGTAGTACAATTCATGGAAGAAACTAGTTCAAAATATAAAAAGCAAAAAGGTCCCAGTCTTTAATTTACCTATGAATTCACATGCCACCAGTTTTAATGAGAACTAGAAACTTGTGAACAGCTTCAATATCAAAACAAGTAGAATTCTAATATTATGGCTCACTTACCTAACTACATTCCTATCTCTGCAGTATTCCTAGATAGAGAAATTGGAAAAGCTATCAAGTTACAATAGCAATTTTTTCCCACCTAGCCTTGTAAAACATTTTTAGATGTCTCCGAGGGAATGGGGAAAACAGTTCACCTGCAGTGCCTTGGCGAAGGAGAGAACGAGCAGGTGCTTGGCTTCTCCAGCTTATCATTTAGGAAGCGTGTGTAACAACCGGAATGTCAATTTCAATGGCAGAGTGGCGTGACCGTGCAGAATAAGGTTGGGAGGCGTAACTATGCACACTGGGCGCATGAGGATACAGAGGCTGCCAGAAAGGGGAAGGAAGCGTTTTGCATGCACAATACCAAAGGAATAAGAGGATGGCTGTAAACAGTAAGCCTCCTGCACTGGCAATGGCAATAAACACAGAGATGTCAAAGGAAAAAACCGGTTCGTATTTCTTGTTCAGTTCTTGGTTATGAAAGATGACCCAGATAGATGGCGTCAGGCAAATGACACATGCAAGAAGAAAGAAGAGGCCGGCCACAAGATGGCAGCCCGCACTGTTTATGAGACATCTGGCCTGCTTGATGTTGGGCACTGTGGTTATGAAGGCGGTATTACACATGCCGATCAAACAGAGAAACAGAGCCAAGACAGTGGTTAACATGCTGATGGGGAGAGCAAACTGGAGGACGCGTAAATCCAGCTGGTCAACTGCTGTGTACCACTCGGTGTCGTAGATGACGCAGTCTTTGCTGCCATCAAAGCGAACACACTTAATCCAGAGCCCAGTGTACACGGTGACATTCTTCTCATTCTTGTTATAGGTGAAGAGTCGCATCTGTCTCCAGTTAGGCAGCAGAGCAGCGGCAATAAGTCCAGATAAGGCAGCTGTACCAGAAAGGAAGGCGAGGACGGTCGCAGCATGGACATCACGGCAACCCATCTTAGCCAACAAAAATGCCTCCTGGCGGGGAAAAAACTTTACTAAATCATCAAGATTTATTATCTGAATAGCTGTTTTTACGATAATTTTATTGTTTTACTCTGTTCGTAATCCGCTGTGATCGTTTTTTTAAAAAAATCATAATCAATGAGTCTATAAATTGTATGAGATAAAGAAATAATAAAGAAATATTCTGATCGACCCCTTTTTTTCACCATAATGAGGGAGAAATGACTGACATATAAATTAAACTGAATTCTGAAGAAGGCACATTGGTGCTTGGGTTGTGCAGGAGGCTCTGCTCCAATGGGCCACTCTTATTAAATAATACTTTTTTTTTCAGAATCAGAAGCTACTTGTGGGTAATTAAAAAACAGCAGGTGTAGCTGGTATAGCAAAGGGGATCCGGTCTACCTTGTTTGTCACTCCCTAGGCCTTTCATCAAACTATCCAGCTATAGTTAGGTTATAGCTAGGTTTCATGCTTATTTAATAATGTGTGTGAAGAGGGGAGGGACCCTGCAACCATAATACAGAGTCTTTTGCATGCTGATAAGGATCAAATTAAGTTGATAAAGATCTAAACTGAGAATAAGTCTTTACAGACATCAGCACTTATTATGTATGATCAGAGATTAATGTCTTAATATGCCTTCAGTTTCATGTTGGGAGAAGCTCTTTCTAAAGCAGCGTTTCCTAAACATTTCCCGCTCATGGACCATTTGAAATTTGCTGAGAGTATTGGTGGGTGACAATTATTTTTCTGCCTGGTATAGCCATTGTGCTAGATGCTGTATGATTTTTAATTGTATTTGTATCTGCTTCTTTTTTATATTTTGTATTTTATTGCATTCCACAGAATTCAACTTGTAATAAAAATACAATACATACAACGTAAAAGAAGCAATACAAATAAAAATCACCACAAATATTTAAAGGGATTGATATGTCATCTCCCATCTTCAGTCGGAAATCCACATGACTGAAACTCAGACCAGATTTCACTTGTGGTGTAACAATTACCATGGACAATATGGATTAATATAAAAGTTAGAGTTTGGAAGAAGATGCAGTTTTAAATATTTAAATCAGGGCTCCAGGGAAGGGGTTGGGGGAAGTCCTGAGATTCAGAGAAATCTCTGTATATGGATATGTAGTTGGATTTTAATTTTTTAAATTTTGTATTGGAAAAATCAAATAAAAATGTTTTTTTTTAAAATAAACTCAGACCAGTTTAGGAACCCCTGTTCTAAAGGCTTAGAAGAACAGACTTACCAAGAGATTTAACCAAATCCAGAATAACAGCAGAACTTTTGCAAGTAGTAGAACAATTCTAATAGATCTAGGGGGGGAACACAACAAATTAATTCTGAAGAAAATACAACTACAACAGATATAACAAACTAGTCTTCACTTATATAAAGCTTCAAACCCCTTCATTATCGTCACAATTAACATGCAGGAGTGAACCACTGCTATAGAGATTGGACAGAAGGAACAGGGGTCAAGATGAATTCCTCAGCGTTAACTTGGATGGAGCCAGCTTCCCTTATTGCACAATACCAGTTTTTTACATAGGGGAATATTCAGTAATAGTTGACCTCCAAAAGTGCTAAGCCTGTAGGAAGGAGTTCCATCAACACATCTTCATACTCAACTCTCCCCAAACTAAGACAGTGTTACATTTCTTCCTATGAGTCGTCAAAAGAGAAAAGTTTTGCTATTTTTCTACCTTTGCTCCTCAATACCTATCCTAAGGGCACATGACAGTATTGCAGAACACACTGCACTCAAAAGTGTTGTACAGATGAGTAATACTTTTTTATGAGATACAAGCCTGGCTCGGATCTTCTGCATGTGCAAGTCATTTATGTACAAAGGGAGGCTGCAGACTTCACCCGAGGTGCTCAAATTCACATCTATGTTGTGCTTCTCATACACATGTAGGCAACACTCCAGGTGATCAGAAACCATATTTCTTCAGCATTCCTGACTGCGTGGAGTGTTGTATATATGCACTGCAGATGTGCACTTAATTGTGCATATGGTACAACATGCTGCCCTCTACATGTAAGATCTAACCTTAAATATGAAAAGCCAGTGCTTAATATCAGCTTTTAAAAACATAGTACAGTTGCCAATCTTTATCTGGCAAGGATCATGCATCTCTAACAGTTACACAAGAAGAAATTCAACTGGTTAAGTTTCTTCTATCCCTTCAAAGCTGGGGAAGGCTTTACAAGCTGAGCTTGGGTTTAATCACCATAGTTCATAATTAGAAGGATGCAAGATCAATTTGAGAATGTAGAGGGAACCACATATGATGTGCATTGATTCATTTATGTGCTAATAACTGGGTCAGCACTTGTGATAAGTGTATTTGAACATAACGTGATGTTTATCCTGGTTATACTGTGGCCAGCATCTGAACTGTTTCACCTTCAATTATGCGTTATTGTACTCAAGGAAGGTGAGAAGCCGATTGTAATCACTGGTTTGAAACCTTCAAAAACACTGTACAGAAACTATAAAAAGACAGTCACTTTGCTTGCGTTACTAATGATGACTAAAGAGATGGAACAACTCACAAGCAAGCCCCAGTGTGTGGGCTAAACTGTGACTCAGGGCATAATAAGTATCAAACCATTTGAAATACAAACACAAAGAGAAGAACAGAAGAAGACCTGGATCAGAACAAAGGTCTGTTCAGTTGAGTGTCCACAGTGATCAAGCACATGAATTGCACAAGCAGGACACGAGAACTCTCCCCTTTTGCGATTCCCAGAAATTGGTGAGGTGTATTGACTCAAAAACCTGAAGGCTGCATATAGCCATCATGAATAGCAGCCACTGGTAATTTTTTCTTCCATGAATATTTCTGATCCCATTTTAAAACAATCTGAGATAGATGCCATCGCCATATCAACCAGGCTGCAGAAGATCCCACAAAATAATTATGGGTTGTTTGAAGAACCACTTCCTTTGCGCTGCCCGGAATCTCCTATTGATCGCCGAATGTTCAAGTGTTCACCCCAAACCAGAGTATCAGAGAAGGACCAATTCATTCATTAAAGGCAATATTTCACGCCAGGTGTTTATATGATATGCCATCGATCTTTAGGGTGTATTCTAATACTTATCTGGGAGTAAGCCCCATTGAACTCACTGAGACTTCCTTCTGAGCAGATATGCATAGGACTGTGCTGTTAAAATACATCTACGCCGAAGTAAATCCCATCTATTTCAATGGAAATTACACCTTATCGGTCTGTAGTGACGTATGATCCTAATGAAATCCAGCCTCTCTGGAAGGAGCAATGGCTCACATATAAATAAATGCAGAAGGAGAGATTATCTCCCCCGTACTCACCCCCTTCCCACGCTCGAGGGACTTAATTTTCAAGCATCCAATTTCTCTTCCCCCTCTTGTTGACGCTAAGGATTCCCACTCTCGGCTTTTCAGGAAGCGGCTGCCTTTTCCAGGTGTGCCCAAAGGCTTCTGGGATTGTAGTCTCCGCCTGCAATGCTCTTCGTTTCACCTTCCTCTCTAAAGACTACAATTCCCAGAGATCACTCTTCCTACTCTATTGTTCCGGGTGCTTCCTCTTTCTGATTGTATTTCAAGTTGTTTTCTCCAGCTCCATCACGCGTTACTGGAAAGGAACTGATGCTGGAATAGGACGCTGCATCTCTTCAGAGGCTTCTTGGTTACCAGCTTTCTCTTACCCTTTTGAATAGGCCGGCTGCTGCGCAATGTGTATATTCTCTGCCTCTCTTTTTAAGAATTACGAGTCCAACTTTCCCCTAAAGCATAATAATGGATGCCTGATCTCAAAACTGTGCTTTCTTAAAAAGTCTCAGCTACAGCATTTTGAGAAGGCAGCTTTTAAGACCTGGCTATCACTATCCACCTGTGAGTCTGACCTGGAAACTCAAGTCTTAAGCAGCAAAATAGCAGCCAAATTCCAAAACACGACATAACCAGCTAAGCACGTTCAAGGGGATGTGGGGTTATTATTACTGTCAGAATCCCCCTCCCAAGCTGTTTCTGATACAACTTGACAGGGGTGGGGAGAGAGAAGAGGGAAGCCACCCAGAGTGGCTGGGGCAACCCAGTATAAGTAATAAATTTATTATTACTACTACTAATAATTCCCACCCTACAGTACAATCTTACACCCACACAAGTAGAATTTCACTTCTGATGTAATCCTTTGGAACCCAGCTGCTAGCTTTCATATATATATATTATTCACCACAGCATTCCAAACATGGTTTCATCATTGTTGCTTTAAAAGCCTCATTTTCCTGTGATCTGTTTATTTTTAATGTGAAGGTTGGTAGTAGCAAGGAAGCTGGGGGGAAACCAGGACCAGTGCTACTTATTCCTGGGGCACCATTGCAGCAGATTATTCAGGACCATATTAGGAAGCCATCCCAAAACTGATCTGATTATGTGGGAAGAATCAGTGGCCTTTGCTTCCTTTCCAATTCAGTTGCAGCCATCTCTAATCAACCATTTTTAGCGTCCCTGCTCAAAAGAGGTGAGTTCAGTCCAATTTAGGCAGACATAATTTATTCTGATCAAGAATGTATAATTCCGTAGTGCAAAATTGGAGTTTTGTTTATCTTGGATTATCTATGGCTGTAGAAGTGACAAACATTCACCATTTACATGTCTGTTCCACTAAAAGGCATTCTTTGCCAGCCACTATGTTAATTTCCATGGGGACGCGGGTGGCGCTGTGGGTAAAACCTCAGTGCCTAGGACTTGCTGATCGTATGGTTGGCGGTTCAAATCCCCGCGGCGGGGTGAGCTCCCGTCTTTCGGTCCCAGCTCCTGCCCACCTAGCAGTTCGAAAGCACCCCTAAGTGCAAGTAGATAAATAGGGACCGCTTTATAGCGGGAAGGTAAACGGCGTTTCCGTGTGCTGCGCTGGTGCTGGCTCGCCAGCTGCAGCTTCGTCACGCTGGCCATGTGACCCGGAAGTGTCTTCGGACGGCGCCAGCTCACGGCCTATAGAGCGAGATGAGCACACAACCCTAGAGTCGGACACGACTGGCCCGTACGGGCAGGGGTACCTTTACCTTTTTAATGTTAATTTCCAGACCCCATTTTTGCCACTGTTGTCTAACTCATTTATCTCTTCCCTTTTCCTCTGTTCATCTTTGGGGCATCCAGGATAGAGACTATGTCATTGCCATGCTTCAACTTAGCACTGCTACTGATAAATCACTTTACAGTCTTGGTGATTTTAAATATTTCTGCCCAAAATATTTCAGGAAAGCGAACACATGTAGTTTTATACGTTCTTCTCCTGCACTGATTGAAGGATGCCACTCTTGAAATCTCTAGTAAACGATAACAAAAATAATACCTTATTATCTTTATATAAAATTACATGTTTATTTACATCTTTTGAAATATATTCTACAACTTAATTAAGAGGGTTGTGCAACTTGAAGACGTTGTAAAATATCATGATACACTTTTCTGTATTTTACAGAAACTGGAAAATAACATACTCTCTTTTCTTTTTGAAATGGTTGACCTGAAAGAGTGTGTAAATACAGGCTTGCCACAAACTCAGTTGTGTTCAGAGGCCTGCAAAGATTCATGTCTTAATAGTAATATTTTAGTTTGTGTGTGTTAAGAAACTGCTATATTTCTGAGCTCCTCAGTGCACGAAGCTGCTGGTTCTGATGATCTTCAATCTTCTTCTCAGATTCTTCATCTAGTACTTTTCTTAAACACATGATCAGTTCTTCAATTCCTTCACCAGAGTGTGCAGATACAGGGATGATCTCTTTGAAGTTGACAGTGACTTCTGGAATCATATTTTTTGGAAGAGTGTGCATATAATCTGAAATATATATATATATATAATTAGAGTTACTACACACAGTATAAAGCCAGTATAAAATTTGCTATGGATGGATTTCAGTTAAATAGATGCTTGATGTAATAGCAGTAGCAGAGTTGTTTGAAGATATTCCATTCCAAGGAAGTCAGGGTAATTGGTTTTTGGACTGCCAAGATGTTAGGAGAGGACAATAGATGTGGCTGTTGGCCCAGAAGACTTCCTAACTGCATTTACTGACAGAATAGATGACTGGCTTGCATTCCATTCTTCTTCTAAGGCTCTTATCTGCTGGATAGCCCAGTTAGTAGAGCACGAGTCTCTTAACCTCAGGGTTATGGGTTCGAGCCCCACGTTGGGTGAAATATTCCTTCATTGCAGGGGGCCAGACTAGATTGACTCTCACAGTTCCTTTCAACTCTACAATTCTATGACACTAGCATTTTAGCATCGTTACAGTTCTAGGCTAGTATGAAAGACAACATAGTTTGGTTATATTTTACTTTAAAATACAATCAATATACTGAAAAATGTTTCTTCTTTTGCAGTAATGAATACTCACTACTTGCTACATATCAAAGATATGTGAATATGTTATCTTAAAAAAGGAGCTGTACAGTAAGTATCTCACCTTGAGGACTCCGCAGTTGTTCCATAAACTCATTCAATTTTTCTCGCGCATTGGGCAAATCCATTTTATTAACAGCCAGAAGTGCAGATTTAGTTCGAAGTTCTTCTTTATATAGTTCCAGCTCCTGCGACATAAGTCGTTTCCATTTGTAAAATATTGTCGTTGAAAGTATTTGGCTTTATACAAGCCTTTTCATTTAACTCTTAATTACTACACAATACATATGCAAAGCAGAGCAGGGAGGGCCACATTCCCTTTTAAACAACCTCTCAAGACCACATGAGAGGGGTGAGCAGGCCCAGGGGCAAAATAAAGGGGAGCATGAAGGTGCGTTTAACCTTTCACACATTACTGATTACTACTGTCTACCATGTGTACACAATAATAATACACAACTAAAATTTAAATAGAAGACGGGACTGTATCACGTGACTGGCTTCTCCCTCCTGTTTGCCCCATGCTCCAGTCCTAGATGCCTTCATAATGGAGCTGTTTCCAGAGGAAGAACTGTGAGAGGAGAAAGACTCTGCTTGCCATCAGGGGGTAGCTGGTTTCATCTGTGCTGCCCTACCTCCAGCCCGAGGAATAATAATAATAATAATAATAATAATAATAATAATTATTATTATTATTTATTTATTTATTTATTTATTTATTTATTTATTTATACATACATACATACATACATACATACCCCGCCCATCAGGCTGGGTTTCCACAGCCACTCTGGGCCGCTTCCAACAAAGATTAAAAATACATTAAAACATCAGTCATTAAAATCTTCCCTAAACAGGGCTGCCTGTCTTCTAAATGTCTTCTAAACGTCAGATAGTTGTTTATCTCTTTGACATCTAATGGGAGGGTGTTCCACAAGGCGGGAGCCACTGAGGAACCTTCAGAAGGGAGTTGTTGCCATGGGCATTATGTGTAGACGAAGTTTTAATGAGCTGACTGGAGTAAAAAAATTATGAGTCATGGGTGTGTGGAGTGTGTGTATGAACTTAACAGTGCTTAGTTTATTTTTGACTGCTATTTTGTTGATGTTGTTAATATTGTTTTCTAGATTATAAATGCTGCAGTGACTTATTAATCATATAACTTGCTTTGATTTAGATGTTTAGCTTTTTTTTTTAGTTGTTTTGTTAACGGAGCTTTATAGGTTGTAATTGTTTCACTGATTATTTGTGATGTTTTATTAAGTTCTATCACGTTATTATAAGTTGTTTCTAAGCCGCTTTGGGATTCCTTTGAATGAAAAGCAGCATAGAAATATAATAAATCAAACCACAGCTGTCTGGTGAATATTATCATGTGGAATTAAGCACATGAAGCCAATATAAATGTGACAATGTACACTTGGGAGCACATGAGCCTCTCAAGTATAAATTCCTAAGAGACCGTACAATTGGAATTCACAACTGTTCATGTGCATCACAAATTTTGTTACCTATGTGTTTTCTATTTGATAACAGGAAGCAATCTTGAAGACTAAACTGTTTGGCTTCTCACTGCCTTCTGAACGGGAGAAATTTCCACCATACAGTTGAAAATGGAGTTAGTGAAGAACAAAGTGCCAAATGCTATGTTAACAGCTCTCCCTAGAAGTATTTGGAAACTTCCAAATCTCAAACATCTTGGATACAGTTATCAAGTTTGTAGCTTTAATAGGTGTGCCATTCAAGTAAACATTTCAAATCAAATCTTAATTAGGTCTCTCATGTCAGAACATGTGTGTCGCAATATGCACAAATCATGCCTGTATATAAAAGAATCAGTACACTTACCTTTGCAAGTAGTATTACAGTTTCAAAGGCTGTTCTGAATGGGCTTGTAGGAGAAAGCTGAAACCCAGCTACATCAACCTGAAAGATTGACATTTTTTTTTAATCAGACAATCAAATGCTTTCTCACATGATTATCCTTCACTTTCCAAGAGACCATGAAGATGACAGGAAGCGTGGGAGTGATGGCAGTGAGGTGGCTGTTATACACAAAACATTTCTGCCCCCAAAATAGCATCCTTTCTGCTATATCTGAACAGTTTCCAATTCACAGAAACAATCTGTTTGCTTAGTTTTATGTGTTCTGTTGCTGTCTCTCCTCCGCTGCCTTGCGGAATATCTTCGGGAGAAGAAAAGGCTAAGGAATAAACCCTACACAAATTAGGAGTGGAGTCCCTAAGACATTTAGGTGGCATCTTGTGTGCTTCCTTCTGGCAACTCCCACATTCAAGCTGGTGTCAAACATATTGCTATGTTTTCCTTTGGAACACATCAGCAAGGCTGAGAGAGGTGGGGTCTTGTCACCTGGACACCCAAGGACCTCCACACACACTTCCCAGACTTGTGTCCAGGCAGGACTATGCAGCTGTCCCTTACGGGAACTGAACCTGCAACCTTGGTGATGTCAGCACCACACACTAACCAACTGAGCTATGCAGCTATCCATGTTACATGTTAAATTTTCATTTACAATATTAGCAAAGCTATAGGATGATGTAATGAACAGGCACCTCCAGGTTACTTCTTCGGCAAAACAAAGCCTAAATTAAAAACAGACTTTAAAGATGTCAAATAAAAAGCTAAGCTACAGCATGTCCTTACAACAAAGAGGAGCTGTTTGGTTCTTTCCACATGCTTTAGAAACTTGTGTCCTCTTCCTTTATTTGCATGTGCACCTTCAATCAGTCCTGGAAGATCAGCAACTGTGATCTAGGAGGGAAAGAAAGATTAGATTTTCACAAAAGATCCCATCATCATTTGGGTCGCATCAATTTTAAAAAATGGTTACAGCATCTCTATTAGAGACCAATGGCTTGAATTAGGCAAGAAGCCTTGACTACTAGAAGAGACTGAAAGTGGCACGTTATCTGGCTGAACCATTGAAAAAACTACATGAAGACTCCCTCATATATCTAGTTCCAAGCTACATTATGAAGCAGAACTCCCCCCTTCCTAAGTCTTCAACTAGCCTTTCTTTTTTGGGTGGGGGGGGGGGGACAACAAAATGAAGTATTGCAGTCATGAGCAGGATACAAGTTCTAATCAGTCACATAAATGTAAGGTTGGGAATGACCCAGTTTTGCAGGAACTAGTAATTGCAAGTCAATTAATTCTTGACCCCGCCCAGAAAAAAACAGACTAACGTGACCACAGCAAGTTTTGTATTCTTGCTGCAGGATCAAAATTTTCCCCTTTGAAAATGTTTTCTCCAACCTTAACACTAAGTTTCCATTAGAATTATCTGATTTAAAAGTAAGCTTCTCCTTGCACACTGAAAGATATGTTTTGGAAGGCTGTGAATGAGGCATGGCTTGCACATTCCCTCTCTCCTCTTGTGTGCAGCTTTTCCTTCTCCTGTTTAGCGCCACCCACAGTTTGCCACTTCCACACATATTTTCTGATTCTGGTTGTGAGGGAAAACTCTAGCCATAGTTTCAGCAGTAGCCCATGTGGTGGTGCACAGCCATCATCCTGACCCTGCAATCTCTGCAGCTTACCTGGAAAGGGCTGGAACAGGGCAGGAGGTGGTAACCCTGACTTCACTGCAACTCTGCCTCCAACGCCACCCACAAGTCCCATCCAGGTAAGTTGCAGTGATGTCAGAAGTGGGGGACAGCTCTGCACAGGCCACTACTGCATAGTTTACCAATTGAGACAACACACCCAATTTTGGTTATGGTTAAATAGGGAGCGGGAAGATCCATACAGTAGAAGAGGGAACATGCAAGCATGCAATTCATTAGCAACCCTCCAAACTATGCTTCAGGCTTGAACTGTTACTTTTATAAACACAGCATGCTCATTTGGGTGCTTAATAAGGTTACAGGATTTTTTTTTCCAATGAATCCGAGGACACTTTTCAACTTCAATGGATTCTGTATGGGGACTGATTTGCAAATCTGGGGCCTGTCCCTGGGAAACAGGGACATCTGGTAACCTTACAATAGAAAACACCAAGCTTGATCTTCTAAGCTATCTAGAAGTCAAGGGAATATTTTCGCATACTGTATTCTGAGAACTGAAGAGTTTCCCACACTTTGAAGAATCAAACCAAGCAATTATCAACTAATTTGTAAGACTCAAAACTTAACATATATTACATTTTGGGTGGTGGGGGATAAGGATCAAAATTGTTTCCCATCAATTCTAATTTTATGCCTGCTATGGTAAAAAAGGGCAGCTACAAACTACAATGCTTGTTTATATATTCGTTTCATAAAATTTATACACTGCTTGATTGTAAAAAAATAAACAAACCTCCAAGCAATTTTTAAGAGTCTTGTACAGATGCTTAATGTTATTTTGAAGTTCTTTTAAAGTGCAGGGGGCAAATATAATCTTTAGCAGTAATGCTACGTTTCTTATCCATGTAATACACTTTATTAGGAGAAAGATTAAAGCATCACTAGACAAGCCCTGGTTCCAGGAAGGAGAAAAAGCACTTTTACTCATTTTGCATCTGTGAACTCCGTTGTTGCACTGATGTTATCAAACACCTCTTGATAAAATGCTTTCATCTTATTGCTCTCATGTGCCAGCTAGAGTTCTACATATCAAAGTCAAAATTAGGTTGTGTGCAATCAAAAGTTTGGAAGATTCATGAATGAACATGGTCCTCAATTCTTCATCAAAACTTAGTAGCATGGATAATGGACCTCATATTTGGAAAAAATCATCTTTCTGAACAAACACAGGCAATTTTCAAAATTATTTTAACAGGCCTATGTTTAGCACTCTACAGTAGATCACTCTCAGCTGCTGAACAGCAATAAATAATGCCGCATGGAGCATTATTTTAGGTAATGCATCATGTTAGTGTTTAGTATTGTAAAGCAGAGAGTGGTCTAATGGGTCACACTTGGTGTCCAGCCCCTCTCACTGTCCTAAAAATTAGGTAAACGTGGCTCAAAAGGGTTGTTTATCTGGATACAGATATTGCTTAAGACAGACACAGCCATCTGAAGGAAATATATGGAAACTGAAGGCGCACAGATGCCAGACCTATCTCAGGCTACCACCATTTCTTAGAAGACAAGTCAACAGCCTTTGAAGTATTGGTGTCGGTTTGTAAGTTAAGAAAATTGGGGTCTCATAACGTAACCAAAAAATGATTTCTCCACAACCACACCTTTAATGCAGATCTTACTTTTGGAACCAACCTGTTTAAAATCAGCATACTTGACTGTTCCAAGCTCAGGTTTTATCGTTGTAACTGCGGAAAGTAAAGAAAAGTGAGCCCTGTTTTGTGATGTATTTTGGAGTTTTACCCCTGGCTTGTATGCCCAAAACACTTGTTTACTCTCAGTCAAAAGATGGAACACTCTTGCTTTCTCAGAAGCAACCTCTTGAATGCCAGACAGGCAGTGATAGCAGAAGTCCTTCCCAAACATTTAAAGTTGCTCACATCAGAAGATACATAGAAAACTGAATGCAGAGAAATTCTTATTAAATACTGGGAAACACTTGAGGGACGATATCATAGCTCTCTGCAATTATACTCTGAAAACTTGGTAGCTGAAAGACTGAGCTCTTCAGGAGGGGTAGTTCATCTACAGACAGCCTCTGCCCATACTCAAGATCTCTCTCTCTCTCTCTCTCTCTCTCTCTCTCTCTCTCTCTCACACACACACACACACACACACACACACACACACACACACCCCTGTCCCCAGGGCATTGCAAGAGACTGTTGTCAGAGACAGGGGGAAGATGGCTCCCAGAGTCAAAGTGTTTCTGTTGCAAGCACTGCATTCAAGATCAGGGTGCAAACACTAATACATGGAAAATTAATTACTTACAGGCATAATCTGCTATTTGAGGTGTAGCATGAGAAATCTTGGTTAGCAAAGAGGATTTTCCTGCATTTGGAAATCTGGGGTGGAGTGGGGGGGATGAAAAAA
Organism: Podarcis muralis; assembly: GCF_964188315.1. Classification (NCBI taxonomy): domain Eukaryota; kingdom Metazoa; phylum Chordata; class Lepidosauria; order Squamata; family Lacertidae; genus Podarcis; species Podarcis muralis. The sequence goes on along the minus strand of NC_135666.1, from coordinate 27,152,416 downwards.
ATTCTATTTAGTGTTCATATCAGTATGTAATTGACAGAAGAATAAAACCACTTTCAAGTTTTAAAATGCATTTTACTCAAGTGAATTTTGTTTAAAATGAAGAGGAAACGTCTTAGAAGTGGGCTACTCTGACGGTGGAATAGATTCCGTACATACTAGAAAAAGCACCAAGGACAAAAGCTGCCTTTAAATGCTAATTTCCCCCCTTAAAGTCAATCAAAGTGTGCCCCAAAATATGTATTTAGCCAATGTTCCTATAAGTCCCTAACAGAACTATATGCTGTATACTCACAATGGAAAGAAACCACCTTATACTACAGGGAAGACTGAGTTGACAGGATTGTTATGGGGCGGGGGGGGGGGGGAGCAAGAAAAAACTGTGTTGCTATTCTCTCCCTACCTTCCAAAAATCTGGTTCCTTTTTATTTTTAAGTAAGTCTCAAAAGAAGTACACTCCACATTATGCAACTGTTTAAGCTTTTAAGACCATTTTGCAAATATGCATTTGTGAAAGAACAATTGCTCCGCTATCACATTCTTAATGATTATAACCAGAAAACAAAAACCAGTAATAGAATAAATACTTAGATACCTTACATTGGACTAATGAGACAGGGGGAGGGTGCTCTTTCAAGTACTATTGGAGTAATGGCAATGCCTCAAGAGCCATTTCAAAAGTTATCATACTTCTTCAGGAATGATTTTATTAGATCAGAAGTAGCTGTACTCTCTTTGAAATGTGTACAGGGATGCTGTCTGACTTTCAGTGTATCTCAGCCTAATGTTCCTCAAATCTATTTCCATGTCTGTGATCTAATGATAAAGCACTTATGTACATGCTGAAATATTAAAAAAACCAAACTCAGACTGAGATCAAAAGAACAAGCTTTCAGAGACTCATTCAACAACTGAGTGAAATAAACCAAAGGTGTTTCCATGACTCCCTAGAAATTATTCTTTCCTTACCTCATCTAGAACAAAGTGGGGGAGGAACAAACCACCCTGAAATTTGAAGTAGAATTGGGTGGTGGGTGGGAGAGATATACAGATATATCACAAAGGCAATAGTATTTATGTGACACTGTTTTGAATGCCCACCAGTTCCTTATAAAGCTTCCATTTGCTGTTGGGCAAAGCCTGAATAAAAGTTCAACTTCACACATTAAATCAGAAAGAAGTGAGGCAAGAGCTGCAACTGTAGTTACATCATGCATTGCAGGGCTTTTCCCCCAAGGGGAACTCACGGGAACCCAGTTCCTGCACCTCTCTGGTGGGTGCCATTGCCATTCTAAGAGAATGGGGGAGGTGTTCATGGTGAGTTCTGGTACTTCTTTTTCTAGAAAAATAGCACTGATGCCTTATGACAATAAAGTCACAATAGGATAATCTGGAGGCAGGATAACTGACTGTATGAATAACATTCCCTAAACTTAAATATGTCTTAATGTGGATGTAGTACAGACATGGATATTGCTAGTACAAAGGCATTCACTTCAATATATAAATATGAACATGACTCCAGAGTGCAATTTTCAGGATCAAAGACTTACCCAACTAAGCCAACATCTGCTATAAGTTTGAGATCAAGGTGAATCATGAGCCTTTGACCTCTGGAGGGCAAGAAATTTGTTGCCATGCATCCACCAAGACCTCCTCGTGCCACCAACAATCTGTCTTCTGCTCTGTCAAGTTCACCTAAAAATAAAGATACAGAAGTGCTTTTTGCAAAAGTTCTATTTGTTCCCAATGACACAGACGTTTCTTTCAACTTGCCATTTACATTTTAGTACTCATCTGAGACAAAGCACCACTGGTGCTTTGTCTACCTCCAGGTTAAATGGTCACAAAATGTGGCAAATGTTTTTGAGACTTTGTGGTGAGTCCTGAAAAATGCCTCGCCCAGTTATGGACTTTTTTATGATCAACATGGCTACTCTACCTTCACTTTTTACTTCCAAAAAAATTACAGAGTTTTCTAAGTGAACACACATAAATCAAGGCAAATATACTACCTTAATCAAAATCTATTAAGCTGCTTCTGAGAATTATCAATTAACTGTTCCTGGATGTCTGCCAGTGGATCTATGCCTTTAACACCTGCACATGCCAGCCAAATGTTTATTGAAGTGTGAGCCAAATTATAGGTTTGTGCCTTTGCACAGACTCAGTAGAAAGTAAACAGCAACTAACAGTGCAATCCTAACCATGTCTCTTCAGAAGTAAGTCCAATTAAAGTCAATTCCAGCTTATTCCCAACTACCTGGGACTAAACCAATTTGAATTCAATGATATTTTCTTCCAAGTAGACAAGGTTAGGACTGCGATGTAAGCCATGACTTGTTCTCTCAGAAAAATAATACATCTGAGGTACAGTCTTCAATATATTTTGGGTGTGTTGGAGGGGAGGTTCATGTAAAAGAATCTCACCTATAGTGTTGAAAATAATGTGAGAACTTTCCCGAATGAGGGCTTATTGTACTAAATCCCTGCCAGATGCACAGTTGATATGTTTTCTGACCCTTTACAGTAACAAAAAGTGAAGCACCAAAACATCCTTACCAATCACTTTCCCATCATCCCTTGTGACAGATATTCCTTGAGGGACATTCACTTCACAATCTTTTCCCTTAGTACCTTTCAGTGTAGCAAGACTTGTGGGGAGCAAAAAAAAAAAAAAACATATATTACAAGATTGCTGTAAGCTGGACCACACACACTCTCAATCAATGAAACATACTCACCTACTGTTGGCTCCTGCTCCTGCTACAAACCGTTTGCTTGGAAATCGATCTTTAAGTCTCTTCAATGTCATTTTCTTTTGAGCTACCAACCAGACGTCACCGCCTTTCCCACCTTCCCCACCTAATCGAGGATGGCCCATTCCGCCAGTTCCTCCTTTCACGTAGATCCTAAGGTCATCCATAAACCTGCCATACTGTAAAATAAAATAAAAATAAAATAAAATAAAACACTGCCTTTTCATATTTACTAGCAATTTGTTAATCATTATGAAAAGTAGGGGATGCAACCCCGGGAGGCTACTATGAATGAGCCCAAAATGAAGTACTTTACTTTCCCCCCATAGTGATAAATAGCAACCATGAGGTTATATAAGAACAAGTACAGCAGGTGCAGGGATGCAGGTGGCGCTGTGGTCTAAACCACTGAGCCTCTTGGGCGTGCCGATCAGAAGGTCAGTGGTTCGAATCCCCGCGATGGGGTGAGCTCCCGTTGCTCGGTCCCTGCTCCTGCCAACCTAGCAGTTCAAAAGCATGCCAAAAAGTGCAAGTAGATAAATAGGTACCGCTCCGGCAGGAAGGTAAATGGCGTTTCCATGCACTGCTCTGGTTTCGGTGTTCCGTTGCGCCAGAAGCAGCTTAGTCATGCTGGCGACATGACCCAGAAAAATGGCCTGTGGACAAACGACGGCTTCCTCGGCCTGTAAAGTGAGATGAGCGCCACAACCCCAGAGTCGTCTATGACTGGACTTAACTGTCAAGGGTCCTTTACCTTTTACAGCAGGTGCAGGGAAACCTCTGGCTCTCCAGTTGTTGCTGAACTACAACTCCCATCACCCCTGGACATTGGCCATGTATGCTAGGGCTGATGGGAGTTGTAGTTCAACAAGTTCTGGAGGGCAATAAGTTTCAGATCCTGGAAATAGAGGGATGGTGTCTAAACCTGCTTCCTGTCCTTAGTGTTACTGATAATTAAGACAGAACCCATCTGAATAGTTCCATCCTAAGACATGCACAAAGAAAAAAACCCCTGTAAACAGTGAAGTCCAATAGGAAACTGTCTATGACAATTTGGTGCAAAGATATGCAAAATGGACACAGGACTGTAGATTTTTAAATTTGCCATTATGTAAAGTTTAAGACAGCATCTTAAAAAGCAGAGACATCACCTTGCCAGCAAAGGTCCGTATAGTTAAAGCTATGGTTTTCCCAGTAGTGATGTATGGAAGTGAGAGCTGGACCATAAAGAAGGCTGATCGCCGAAGAGTTGATGCTTTTGAATTATGGTGCTGGAGGAGACTCTTGAGAGTCCCATGGACTGCAAGAAGATCAAACGTATCCATTCTGAAGGAAATCAGCCCTGAGTGCTCACTGGAAGGACAGATCGTGAAGCTGAGGCTCCAATACTTTGGCCACCTCATGAGAAGAGAAGACTCCCTGGAAAAGACCCTGATATTGGGAAAGATGGAGGGCACAAGGAGAAGGGGACGACAGAGGACGAGATGGTTGGACAGTGTTCTCGAAGCTACCAGCATGAGTTTGACCAAACTGTGGGAGGCAGTGGAAGACAGAGGTGCCTGGCGTGCTCTGGTCCATGGGGTCAGAAAGAGTCGGACACGACTAAACGACTAAACAACAACAACAGTTTTTCTTTGTTGTGGGTTCTGTAATGTCTTTTTTGTCATAAATGTGGAAAACCAATAAAAAAAAATTGGGGGGGGGGAATACAACTCCCATCACCCCTGGGCATTGGCCATGTATGCTAGGGCTGATGGGAGTTGTAGTTCAACAGTTCTGGAGGGCAAAAAGTTCCAGATCCCTGAAATAGAGGGATGGTGTCTAAACCTGCTTCCTGTCCTTGGTGTTACTGATAATTAAGACAGAATTGATCTGAATAGTCCCATCCTAAGACATGCACAAAGGAAAAAACCCTGTAAACAGTGAAGTCCAAAAGGAAACTGTCTGTGACAATTTGCTGCAAAGATAGGCAAGATGGACACAGGACTGTAGATTTTTAAATTTGCCATTATGTAAAGTTTAATAATAATAATAACCACCAAGAATTTCATCCAAGAAGAGCTTCCTTCCTTTGTACTGAAGATTTATTATCGGGATAAGGGAAGTTTTTGTCACTGGACCCACCTCCCTGCAGCCAAATATTCAGAGGTGCACGGGGCATCTCCTAAACCGCCCCCCGCCTTGCGGGAACGGCGCCCCATAAGGCTGAGGGGAAAGAGCTGCTTTGGCGGCGCACTAACCTCCCTCAGTAGGGCTCGGCTGAGCCGCCCCATGCTGGTGACCAGCGGGCGCAAAGGGGCTCCCTTCAGCGGAGGCTTGGACGCATGCAGAGCCAGGGAAGCAGCGCAGGAGAGTGACGCCAACCCGCGACTGGCCCGCCTGCTCGGAGGCGGGGCGGGCGGGGAAGGCGGGACCGCGAAGGGCCGGGGAGAGAAGGTCCACGCGGGGCGCCGGAGCAGAGCTTTCCTGGAGGCCCCTGAGCTGCTGCTGCTACAAATGGCGACGAGGGCGCCGCGGAACATTTTGTGCCTCGCTCCAAAAGGGTTGCCTCTTAAAGAGGCCTGGCACGTTTATTTCGAGGGCTAGAATCCGCTTCTTCAGATACGCGAAGTGAAATTCTTGCGTCTGCACACGTGCATTCCGTGCATGCGGGTTCGGGGAGCGGGGAAAGAAAACAGTGTAGGAGCGTATCGAGAGCGCGGCGGAAGCTGGACCGAGGCACATTCCGTACCCCTCTCTGTAGGAATGAATCCTAAACGTCATAACGTGGCGGACGGACCTTGCACACAGAATTGCAAAATAATAATAATATTTTTTTTTTAAAAAAATTGATTTGGCGGGGTGGGGAACACAAAATAAATCAGCTGGCTTTCCTTTACATATAATCTTCATCCTGGGAAGTAAGACCTGAACCACCGCAAAGCAGAGCCGCTCCATGGGTAGCTCCATCCCATCAAGTAAAACAATAGAAATACATAACTAACTGACCATGTTGGTCTCCTCCCCACCCCCCCAAAAAACCCAAAAGTCCTGGCGGCGCTCATGAAAGTTACCATGGTTGATGGTATCAAAAGGCAGGGACACGTTTTCCCTGTCTTGTCCCCTGAGGACACAGGTCGACTAAAGCAGTTTCTGAGCCAAAACTAGGACTAAACCTCAGTTGGAATGGATTTACTACAAGAGTGTCTGGATCTGGTCTGCGGCCATGTGCTCAAATATCTTGATCAAAGAGGGAAGATTGGCACTGGCCAGTAATTATTTAAATTTTCGAAATCCCGTCATGGCTTCTTAAGGGTGGTCTTACCACTGTCTCCTTTAAGCAGGCAGAGATGGACCACCCCCTCTCCCAAGGAGACAGTCATCACCTCCGTGGTCAGGCCAGCTGTCCCCTCCTTGCTAGTTTTTATCAGCCAAGAAGGGCAAGGCTCTAGAGCGCAAGTGGTCGCCCTCACCTTCACTTTGCATCCTTGAGCCTTACTAACTGAAACTGATCCAACACAACAGGACTAGACAGTGCTCTGGACGCCTCTTGAGGTCATTCTGCTGTAACAGTAAAATGTACAGGAAGCGGGTGGTGCTGTGGTCTAATCCATTGAGCCTCTTGGGCTTGCTGATCAGAAGGTCAGCAGTTCAAATCCGTGCAACGGAGTGAGCTTCTGCCCCAGCTTCTGCCAACCTAACAGTTCAAAAGCATACCAGTGCAAGTAGATAAATAGGTACCGCTGCAATGGGAAGGTAAATGGCATTTCCGTGTGCTCTGACTTCCATCATGGTATTCTGTTGCGCCGGAAGCGGTTTAGTCATGCTGGCCACATGACCTGGAAAGCTGTCTGTGGACAAACACTAGCTCCCCTGGCTTGAAGTGAGATAAGCGCTATACCCCATAGTTGCTTTTGACTGGACTTAACCAGGGGTCCTTTACCTTTGCTTTTCTGTAACAGTGTAGTCAGTTCCCATCAGCCCTAGCCAACATGGCCAGCAGTCAGGGATGAAGTAGTGAGAACGTATATGAACTAGCATATGAATTAGCATCACAGAGGTATAAACTAAAGGTAAACTGAAATATAGATTTGTCCTGAATCACAGAGATGGTGTAACAGGAAATGGGAAAAAGAGAAGGAAATGAGTTTTTAAAGCCTGTTTGCTTAGATAGCTAGGAGATAGGTTTTATAAGTATCTAAATCAATGAAATTGAATCATTCTTTCCATCTGGGGGCACTGAGGGAAGGGGAAGTTGTTTGGTATATGCTGGAAGCTCTTTACATGATTAGCCCACTTTGAGTTGTGCTCAGTGACATGTTTTTTGTTCACCATAAGGATGTCAATTTCCTGCCATAGCCCCTTCCTCTTCTACAACAATGATTCTGTTATAATGACTTTAGAAACAGATATGTCGTTTCTTGTTAAGATGCAATGTGGGCACTCAAGCAAAGAATCTTGACTCACATACACGAAAAGCCAGTGCAAAGTTTGTTGCCCCCAGCACACCTTTCTCCATCTGCTGAGGAAAAGGCAATGGTTGGTTCTCTTAAATTCACTAGAAGAGTCAATTAACAACTACAATGTACATACTGAACCAAATGGAGTACTGGTGTTCAAAAATGCTCCCCACCAAACAGAAATTAAATTTTGCTTCAGAAATGGTTAGCAAGTGCTTCTAATTCCTGACCATTCCTTTGGGTATAAAATGGAACAAAATAGTGCTCTAAAAACCCCCACCATACTCACATTCAGCGCTTCTTTTCTGGGGGTACGTGTTTCTTTTTGGGGGGTACACAAAAAAACATTTTGTGAATCTTTGTACTTTTTCCCATTTACTGTATTTATTTATCCCGATTTGAACTATAAAATAGTGATTTTCTTGGGTCAAAATGAGAGTACCCCTAAATATTTTTAAAGAAAAAAAGCACTGCTCACATTCATACCACACCATTGAGGAAATGAATTGGAGTATTGTCACTTGCCGAATTAAAGTCTATAGGAGATATAAGTAAGAGTAGTGACTTTACTCTGTAGTGAGTAGAAAATAATATCCAATATTTGTTCTTTGTGAAGCTCCAAGATTCCAAGATTGGTGGTGGGGAGAAAGGTGCCCTCTTACCCACTTCAGATGGGAAGATAGCCTCAACTGTCCCTGTACATGAGTCCTTCCTAGGGTCCCCCTGCCATCTTTACTTAGATGGGTGGTGATCAGAAAGAGGACATTTTCAGTCATGATGTCTTGAGTATGGAATGCTCTCTCCAGGGAAGCTAACCTGGTTCCATCTTTTGGCACCAAGTAAATTAAAACAACCAGGTATTTCAGCACATTATGTCATTTGTTTTGTCTAGTGTTTTGTTAGCTTTGAATGATCTTAGTGGCTTCTGAGCTTCTCTGACTCTGTATTTATTACTTTTTATTGTTCCTATTATCTTATGTTTATGCCAGATGATCGTCTTCCAAAGCAACTACTCTATTCCAAACTTAAAAATGGAAAGTGTAATGCTGGTGGTCAACAGAAGAGGTTTAAAGACTGTCTCATGTGGGAAAATGATTGCTTGTACATAAGAGCATGAGCAAAGTTCTTATTATTGCAGGGTGATTTTGCAGCACGAGATATTGCTTGGAGCATGATGAGCGCGTGAATACCTCATGCTAGACTAATGATTGGCTTACGTAGCATAACACTCTCTTTGTCTGTGGGCAAAAGCAAGGTTACATTCCTTTGATTTGTTACTTTTGAGTACCAGGCAGAGCAAGCGCAGTGCTGGAGGAGGGAGGATGATTTTCTTTTTACTGCACACAATAAACATTGCACGGCTGAAGCCAAAGCTTTTTCTTCAAGTCATCTTGGTGTGAGACTGATTTCTTACTGATCTTCCTACTGATGTCGAGCTGGATTCTCGACAGTCTCAAGGCAAATCTAAAAAAATGTAGTATAAACACTGACAACTGGGAAACACTGGCCTGCGAGCGCTCCAGTTGGAGAACAGCCTTTCCAAAGGTGTCATGGGCTTTGAAGACACTCAAACTCAGGACGCAAGGGAGAAACGTGCTAGAGGAAGGCACACTTGGCAAATCCACACCATGATCAGCACCCTCCCGGAAACCAATGTCCCTGCTGTGGAAGGACGTGTGGATCCAGAATTGGCCTCCACAGTCACTTACAGACTCATTGTTAAAACCATGTTTATAGAAGACAATCTTACTTGGCTACGAGTGATCGCCAAAGAAGAAGAAGATGTTTATTTTATTGTTTTTATCATTTTATATATAAAAAAATTACTGTTTTATTTTTAAAAAATTGTACCCCGCCCGCAGTCTTATTATTCACTGACTAAATAAACAAAACAAGTATTTTTTAAATGTCCTGTCTGTTGCTGTTTGTAGTTAAACAGTTGTATTTTTAGCAGTGATTCTATCGCTGTTCATTATATTTTCGTTAAGCAACGTCATTTGGCATCTTTTAAATAAAGTGTCTTCCATATTCTAGGGAAATGAATGTTCTCTAACAAATTTGTGACTTCAATGTTTGTTAGTTTTAATCAAGATGTAATCAGCTGGCTTCTAGGAGAAGCACTTTTAGACTGCAGTTCTCTGCACACTTAGCCTGGGCATGAGCTCCACTACTGGGCCCAGCTGAACTTCATGCCCAATAATCACCCATAGGATTGGGGGGCTAAAGCTGCAATCCTAAACCCACTTTGCAAGGAAGTGAGCCCCATTGAACTAAGTGGGACTTACTTCTGAGTAAACATCAAGAGGCTTTATCTGCAAATCTCTTCCTAGGACAACAACCCCAGCTGTTATTGGACAAGGATGTAGACAGGAATAGGGATGTATTGATAAGATAAGGGAACAAAGATGCAGATTGCAGCAGATTGTGTAGCTGATTGACTCAGAGCAGATGATGTGGACAGAGGCGGGGCTATGTGATTTATAGCCCCTCTCCTCTCATTTTCCACTTAATGGAGTGGATGATACTGCCAGTGTCTTCCTCTGCTATATAATCCCAATACAGCAGCAACCATTACCTCGCTAGCAACAGAAAGCAGTTTCAGACTTCTGGTCTTTGGGAACCCCCTCCACCCCTTTGTGTCCAAGTGGTCAGTCAACACAGGCTGCTTTCTGTCACTGAATATTTGCACTCAAGAAGGCTGTATTTCAGTAAGTATGATTTTTTCACTTTGCTCCTTAAAAACAAATGTTGAAAAAGTCTCATTAACTGAACAGGGAGGAGCCAGATTCTAAAACTTCTAGCCCAAGGCTATACACACTTAGTCAGAAGTAAGTTCATTGGAGGTTGCTTCCTTGTAAAGGCTGCAATGCTAATCCTGCCTGCCTGGGAGTATTCCCCTTTGAATTCAGCACTAATCACTTCTGTGTAGATGTGCCATAGAATTGCTTTTGCTGTTTGATAGCCAATGACAGCAGTTACAAAAATGAGACTGGTTGGAGTTTTCATGTTATTATTGCAAGTGCTTTTTGTAGCAACTGAATTATAAGAGGGGAAGGAAGATATATGTTTCCAATATATTGATCACAGTAATCAATATTCCCTGAGGATACAAGCAAGTAGGAGTAATCAGGAAAAAAACTTTATTGTGCTTCTAAGTTCCAGAGAAAAGAAAGACTCAATCAGTAAAATCTATAATGCTGCTGTTAGAAAAGCATTGTTTATTGATCATGTAGATCAGTGATAGTTTTTTACTTTCTCCTGTGTGTCACTTTCTACAGGAGCTATCTACAATGTAAGAAAGTTTTACATTCCAAAAGTTTTAAACTCCTGACCTTTTTACTTGTCCAAGGAACTGTATATTAGAGCCAGTGTAATGCTGTGGTTAAGAGTATGAGCTGAATATTTTATATAAACTTTTGGCTGTTTTTAAATAATCCCCTCCTGTCGTGGTTGGTTGGGTGCCTAGAATCCTAAGTATTTTATTTATTTAAGGTTTTAATTATTAACACTTATATGCTTATGCTGTCTTTGGGCTAACCTTTAGGTTCTCTCAGCCTCTTCTGTCTTCACAACAACTTTGTGAGGTAGTCTGCTGGTCTGAGGAAAAAGTGCCTGACCCAAGTTTACTCAGTGTGCATCATGACTGAATGGAGGCTTGAACCCTGATCTTCCCAGTTCTAGCCCTTTATGCTAACCATTATACCGACTGTTCGCAAACTCTCCCTGCCCAAGACCACTTAATGATTTTTCTTCCTGTTGTTTAGAAGTGGTGATTGCTTAGGACCTTCCCCTGTCTTGCTGCCAGCCATAGCTTTATTCCCCTGAGGAAGGCAGAATCTCCACCTGCCATCACTAACTCCCTCTTCCTCACCTTCCAGGCAGACTGCCAGGTTCTAAGAGCGAAACAGCAGCCATTGTGCCTGCCATTCCCCTCACACACCCCTTTCTTCATACACATGTAGTTATGCCACTTTGCAGACTCACAAGACCACTGGTGGTCCATGGGCAACGCTTTGGGAACCCCTGACTTAAATCATACCGATCTCAACAAACTCAAGAGTAGCATATATAGTTATTTTCTCCAGTCATTTTATTCCCACAACAGCCTTGTGAGGTAGGTTAGGTGACTGTTCCGATGTCACCCAATGCATTTCTTGACAGGGTGGGAGTGGGCATTAGGAGCCAGGTTCTTTTGTTCCAAGTCAAATGCACAAAAAAATTATGTAGCGGCAGCCATCTTAACTAACCACAGAATGGGCCTGCCTCCATGGGCGTAGCCAGGATTTCTGTTGGGGGCGGCAGAACCTCAGTAAGCTATGTATTTTTATTGAATTTGATTGATTTGGGTGGGGGAGCTGCCCCTCTCTGCCCCCTCCCCATGCCTGCCTGGATGCAATCCCATTGTTACTAAGGTTGCACACCATCCCCGATCTCTGCCAAGCGGTAGCAAGATTCCAGGGTGCATATTGAGGCACAGCGGAGGCAAGTCTATTTAATACATATGGCTTACTGTACACATATTTACACCTGGAATCTTCAATGAAGGAGGCGCAGAGCATTATACCCCAAGAGTAATAATAATAATAATAATTTTATTATTTATACTCTGCCCATCTGACTAGGTTTCTCCAGCCGCTCTGGGCTATGTACAGTGTATCTTAAAACATAAAACATCAAGCGTTAAAAATCTTTCGAAATAGGGCTGCCTTCTAAAAGCTGTGTAATTCTTTATCTCCTTGACATATGAAGGGAAGGTGTTCCACAGGGAGGGTACCACCACTGAGAAGGCCCTCTGCCCAGTTCCCTGTAACTTCGCTTCTTGCAGTGAAGGAACCTGCAGACAACCCTCGGAGGAGGACCTCAGTGTCTGGGCTGAGTGGACACTGTCTCTCACTGCCCCTCTCATAGCTTCAGCAAGCTTGGGTCCAAAGCATTAGTCAGTCATGGCTCTCGGGGCAGCCTCCTCCAGCCTGCGCCAAGATGGTTCTGTCTTTGTTCTCTTCTTTCCCAGAATGCCTCCAGATTTCAAAAAGGACAATTTTTCCTATGACATCATGTGCCCCCCATCACCTTGGCAACCTGCCAGTTATCCTGTCTCTCTGTCCACTCCTCAGAGAGGCGGGGTGGGGACGACTGTTATTTTGCATTGCTAATGGACCTTAATGGCTTGGTGCCATTGTTTCTTCATGGTTCTGCACTTAGCTAATCCAGAAATTTCCTGCCTGGCACAGTTCTGCAGCTTGTATTTCCCTTCACGCCCCCCAAATATCATCTAAATACTAGCATTTATTAATTTATACCATTCACTAACAGACTCTGGACTCTAACAGACACTAAATCTATGGCACTATATAAACAGTGGGACTTTTGAAAACACAGGCTGAGGCCGAGTGGCTACAACTGAAGTCACTCTTACTCATGATGTTGATCGGAACAAAACCGGGTGGTTTGAGTGCAATTTAATTGTTTTGCAGCAGAGTGTATTTAAATAACACAGTGTTCCAGTACTTTATCCTAAAAAAAGATGTGTTCAACCGACTTCTGAGAGGCAGTCACATAGGAAGTTGCCTTATAACGAGCGGCACAATTTGTCCATGCTGCTCATTATTGAAAGGCAGCAGCCCTCCAACGTCTCAGATGTATACATGCTCCCTGGCTTGGCCTCCCTTGCCTCTGCCTTCCCTCAGGGGAAACAGGCCTTCAGCCACTCCAGGGAAGGTGGGGTAGGAGCTGCCCCAACATTTCTCTCAGGCCAGCAGCGCTGGCTCCTGCGGATGGAGGCACTTTGCCCCCCCCAAAAAAGTTTTTAAGGAGGGGGCTGAGCCCCCTCCATATCCAAGAGTGACATCACACGCAGAACGTCACGCTGTCGGCCTCCTCTATCGTGGATGCAAGCCGGTGTTAATGTCTCAGGTCATAGGTGGTTCTGTGAGGAGCTATTGATAAGTGTGCTCCATGACCTGGACTCCTTGGCTTGGTTCTTTGCCTTCTGCCTTTCCTCAGGGCACACGTGTTTTTTTAAAAATACATTTCACTAATTTTACAATCATTTTGACATTTCAAAACTTGACTTCCTTCCCCCTCTTTCTGCGGTTCCTTAAATTTATTTTTAGTATCTTCTGCATATCCAACTTAACTTAATTTGCTCATTTATTCATATTCTTTAAATATATACTCTTATGAAACTGCAGGTTATTACAATAATCCTACCAATGTTCTTATCTGTTTACAATTTATCTGTAATTATTCAATAAACCAATTCTATTCTTTTATAAAAAGTTTTTTATCTTGATTTCTTATTCTTCCGGTAAGTTTCACCATTTCTGCATATTCCATAAGTTTTTGTATCCATTCTTCCTTTGCTGGGACTTTTGCTTCTTTCCATTTTGGGGCAAGTAACATTCTTGCCGCTGTAGTAGCATACATAAATAAGTTTCTATACAGTTTAGGTAGTTCTGTCCCTATAATTCCCAAAAGAAAAGCTTCTGGTTCCCCCCCCCCCCAGGTTATTTTAAACATCATTTTCATTTCATTATATATCATTTCCCAGTAAGCTTTAACCTTACTACAAGACCACCACATATGATAAAAATAACCTTTCTGTTTACATTTCCAACACTTATTTGATTTAGATATATACATTTTTGCCAATTTACTCAGTGTTAGATACTATCAATATACTGTATCATTTTCATTTAATTTTCTCTTAGTCCATAACATACTGTGAATTCTATATCCATATTCCACACCTGTTCCCATGCTTCCATGTCTATATTATGACCAATATCTATTGCCCACTGTATCATTGAAGATTTTACGTGCTCATCCTTTGTCTCCCATTCCAATAATATTTTATGCATTTTAGACAGCACTTTTACATTACATTCCAACAGGTCTCTCTCTAGTCAGGCACATGTGTCTTAGCCATTCATTGCTATCCTGTCAAATAGTACAGGAGCAAATGGGCAAAGCCTTTCCATTGTGTCTTCTCCGACATTCATGTTGACGTCATGTGAAGGTCTCCTCCTTACAAAGCTCTCCAGGCTGTGATTCAGTGGTAGAGCACACGCTTTGTATGTAGGAGAGGACTGTGTGATATTGTGGGCTATGACACTCAGTGTAGCCCAGCTCCTTGATCTCTAGTTCAACACACAAGCGAAGAGCACCTGAATGGGGCTACTGATGCTGGCCTTTTCTTTTTATCTACAATAGCAACATTTTTTTAACTAGCTATTGGCCCTACCTCACATGTGACAGGACATACTTGTCTTCTTGCCTCTGTTGGAGCCGCAGGCCAGTTGGACGAAGTCAGAACTAACATCCTTTTTTGTGACAGTATGTTTCAAAGTTGTAAAGCCAAAGACTGTAGGGGGAGTGAAGTCATAATTGTTTGTATTGTTTTCAGATACCTCTGTGCAGCATGGAATTTGTACGCAGCAGAAAGTGGCATCTCCAAATGGGCTGTCTCTTGATGGTGAATTTAGTTTATGGCAACCTGGAATATCAAAAAGAAGCCTTTGCCGACCTGGGAGAGATTGATCATCATTGTTGGGAAATCTCCTCTCGTAGGCTGGTGGAAGTGAAGAAACTCAGGGTATCAAGCACAGTTACTGCTCTCTGGGAATTCATGATGTTCCTGAAAGGGTCGTCTAAACCCAAGCATAATGACATCTTCAACAGTTTAGCTCAGAACTTCTGGGATATGTATGTAGAATGCATTCTCTCAAGTTCTCACGGAATGGGCAGGAGACAATTAGCATCCACAGAGAATACTTTTACATATGGACAGAAAGCATCAGAAGGTAATTTTGTTATACTTACCTGTTAATAAAACACTAGATGCATGAAGTGCTATACCTGCCGTGCAACTGATGACGCAGGCTGTAGTCCATGAATTATTACACCAAAATAAATTTGTTACATCTTTAAGGTGTGCTGTTAATACTGAAAGGCTGCTATTTCTAGATTAAGGCTATAATCCCATATCCCAAGTTTCCTAAGCCTATGTCCTACTGAATTAAATGGGAATGAAATTTGGGGATAGACACATGTAGGATTGTGCTGTAAGGCTGTGCACTCTTTCCTGGGAATATGCCCCATTGAACACAGTAGGACTTACTTCTGAGTAAACATGAACTGGATTGCTCTCTCATGAAATCATCATTTATGTGTTTTGCCTCCATTTCTTTCAGCTACTAAGCATTTAAATATGTCATTTATTTTTTTACATTTAGATACTACCTTTTCCTCCAATGAGCTCAAGGTTCTCCGCTCCCTGTTTTATCTTCACAACAACCCTGTGAGGTAAGTAAGGCTGAGAAATGGTGACTGGCTCATGGTCACCGAGTGGGTTTCATGGCTATGAACCCGGGTCTCCCAAGGTCATAGTCAAACACTATAACCATTACACAATACCGGCGCTCTGTGTTACACTAGCCTACCTCATCCATGTCCTACTCTGCAATTCTCCAATTTTCATAGAAATAGAACCACATATTTCACAGATGACAACCAGGAAAAAACAAGAAAGAAAAAATGGCAACAAGGACTATCTGTACTTCTAATTGGCTCTTTCCTTCCTCTGCAGGCTTCACAAACCTCAGCTGTAGAGCAAAGAGGCAAATCTACAGAAGACACCTCACCCAGATGATTCCACACTGAACGAAGCTTTCAAAAAGCACATATTTTACTGTAGATATTTCTGAGAACTCTCTTTTTTGGGGGCAATCTTTTTCTGTGTTCTGATTTGATAAGCACATTCCAATCATTGTCAACATGGTCTTTTCTCCAATGCAAATGCTGTATGTATTTTGAATAATTTCCTGTGCTCTCTCAGGTAAATCTATGTGTTTAATACTAGCACACGTGTCCTTTTTTGGGAGAAAGGTTTCTGTCATTTTTAAAAGTTCAGAATGCAATGAAAACCAAATATATTTTTATATGCTAATAAACATATTAGCTTGGTGCTGCAGCAGCAAGCATATTTTATACAGCATCTTATAAATGGTAATTTCATTTTAAAGACATACAAGGGGGGGATGTAAACCCAAATAAATTATGCTTGATGTAATTTTCTGTGCAATCTCTTAAACACTGGATTTGGTCACTTATGTTGGTTATCATAAAATGGTGCTCTTATTCAATTCAGTATCCTTCAGACTTGTAATAATCTCCCTAATATGCCACAATACAGTCTTCTCAATCTCTAGTGCTTCTCTTGTGTCAGCTGAACTTTCTCCTGCTCATGGAAAAGAACAGGGAAGCTCCTGCATATTCTTCACATTCAGCGTTTGGAGTCACTTGGTGGCAATATTATAAAACAATGTATTAGAAGTGGGACCCATAACAAAACCTTGCAGCGTGGAATGTTCAGTGTTCCAGTCAGGCCTCCTTCAATGATACTCCATCCCATTCCCCTTCTTTCCCCTTTTGTTTCCCAAAAGACATTTGGGAGCATGTTCAAGTCCACCATGGAGATGGGCCTTTTCTCCGAAATATTGCCTTGACAGGAGCCTATTGAAAACGTGGTGCTATTTGCAGTGCTTTGGGTGATTTTTGCCATTGCTTTCTACAAAATACTGTATGTGTCTGGCAGGGAACTAAGATGCACGTAATGTATGAATCAGTCTCTGCCTGTTTATTTAAGGTTTAAAGTATCTGCCTATAATACGTCAGTATTCCAGGATTTCTCCTATTCACCTCATTTTGAAGCAATTACTGGATTAAGACAGTGATTGCTAATGCCACATTCACTTTATATCCTGAGTGGCTGCTCTCTTCCCCTTGTGCTTCAAATCCTTGTGTGTGTAAATGTCATGATAACACACATGGCTATAGGCATTTATGTTAGTGCAAAAGGACAGCAAAAAGCAAATTAAATCAACTCGGCAATGATTAGACATACCGGTAATCTATATTTGTAACATACTGAATTTATTTGTTAGCATCATGATCTCCACATTATTTCTAAAGCAACGTATATCTAAAAATAACTGTGCACTTAACCAGTGTGATACAAATATGTGATTAAAATTTGTATATAAATTAACAACAACAAAAAACAGGGAGCTGCCTAGAACAGCTCTAGACAAGGTTTATTTTACAGATACTGAATCTTTCTTGAATGGATCCACAACCTTAACTGTTTTGATCCTCTTTAAGGCTCCACCACGAATGGAGAGCTTTTTGACTGCAAGATCTGTATCAGCCAGTGGCCCTCCAGTCAATTCAGCAGGTGTACTTTCAACAGTTACTAAGCGACCAGATGCAACCTGGAAAAACAAAACACACTGCTCAGTATTCTGACAAAATGAAACAAGAGTTCTGTTTTGCAACAATTCCTTGGAAAGGAGACATTCTGAAATTCTCTTCTTTTAAAGCATATTTTGAAAGGAAATGTAAAAACTATTAGTTGACTTGTAATTGACTTTTCTCATTCATGCTTTTATGATTTGTTTTTCAAGAATGCATTCTGAAACACACACCAGAAGCTCATGCCTAAGTGTGTGTGTGTGTGTGTGTGTGTATAATGAAGGAGATTGATCATAAATTCAAATCTTATTTCTGCTATCTATGCTTCCTGTCACACTTATTCCTTAACCCCTTATTACTACGGATCTCTAACAAATAAAAATATTTTAGATGCTCTTTCCTCTAACACATAAATTATTGAAGAGGCTGCTTGATACCACAGAGCTTACACTTACATCTCCATGATAGAGCCATAGATGACCTATGATGGTTTTAAAAAGTGTTTCAATATGAAGGTTTGAAAAAGTGTTTCAGTATGAAGGATGAATATTATTGCACGCCACCCCCAATCTCTGAGCAGTGCAAGATTTCAGGGGTGCCAGTTGCTTACCCCGGGTTTGTGTTTCCTTTGGGAATGAGGCACAGCAGAGACTGTGGTGTCTTTATGAAAAACGGTTTACTTACACATATATACATAAATTCAGGTTTTGAATCGAGTCTATGAATCGAGGGAGGGCCCCCACCCACCCATTTGTTGTCTCACGCAGAGCCCCTTTCTTTTGTTTTCCTTAAAGGCCCATCACTCAGGCTGTCACCTCAACACAGGAAGAGAGCCTGGCTTATATTTTAGCACTTGCTGGATCCAGGGGTTAAGAAGGATCTCACATACAGTCTGTTTCTTCCCTCTGCCCCAAACTCATAAAAATATAGTGAAACACTTGATGTTGCTGTAATGAAAAATCAAATGTTTTGCATCCTCAGAATTTTCAACCTTGGATATACATTTCTAACAGCCTACTTCCTCCCCACCAAGCACACAACACTACCCGCCAAAGAACAAGAATCTGTCCCGAAAGGTACAAACAAACAACAAAATACAGCTTCCCTGCAGAAAAATAACAGACAAGTTAGCAAAGGCATTAGAACACGCATAATCAAAAACCAATTAAGAAAACACCATTACACTTTTAACCTTAGACTAGTACGGTAACCGCTTATTCCTTTCAAGCAAGCTTCCAGTTCATCAGGATCTCTTCAAGCCTTCCTCCTTCTCCTTGGTGCACACTCCTTGTTACAGTTCTGCATCCCAAAGCAGCATATCCAGTCCCCAATCCTTGGCATACCCAAGATAATGGGTTTTCAACATGTTTAAACCAGGATGTAAGCCTCAGTACCAAAGCTGCATTACCCAAAGGCCTTGCTCATCCTTTCCCTTGTGCTACTGCAGCACAAAGTGGTTTTCAAACACACACAGAGTTTTTTTAACAATTCCTAAAAATCATTAAACAGCAAGGTAGCCTGGCTTATATTTTTAACACTTTAGAAGGATCTTGCATACGGCCTACTTCCCCACCCCGACTCATAACAATATAGTGGAATACTTGCTCTGCTGGAAAGAAAACAAACAAACATTTTGCATTCTTATAATTTTCAACCTTAGATAATACTTTTGTAACATTTTATATTTTTGAAATTCATATTTAAGATTTGTAAGGATCCACTTACAGTTGTATTTAGGCCTTTAATGTCAGTTGGATGGAATGTTGCGTTGTAAGGTTTTACCTTTGTTCTAGAATTTTCTATGGATTTTTCCTGAATCCTTTTTGCTTTCTATAAAAATTTCAAAAAGGGGGTGAGGGATAAATGACATGGCAAAGTCAAATATCTCTTTTTACTGTCTTTTGAATTTTTAGCATTAACGTATTAATAGGCTTACTATACAAATAGGGATGTTTCAGACTGTGTATCTTTCCCAGTATGGTGATGCAATCCACCCTGAGTAAAAGTAATATGAAGAACTAGCAATTAACTAAGTATACAAACAAGTACCGTACATTGTACATAAATGCCCCTTCCTTACAAGTGACTGAACAACCTCACACTGTCCAAAGAGAAACTGAAGGAATTACTTTGAACATATTTAAGACATCAGTTTGGCACATCTCCTGCTTGGACAAGCCTTCCTAGTCTTAATTTTCAAGTTTAATCTATTTATCCTGAAAATATAAATTATACAAAATAGAAAAGAGGATCCACAATAAATATCTATTTAATAAAAAGGTAAAGGTACCCCTGCCCATACGGGCCAGTCTTGACAGACTCTAGGGTTGTGCGCCCATCTCACTCAAGAGGCCGGGGGCCAGCGCTGTCCGGAGACACTTCCGGGTCACGTGGCCAGCGTGACATCGCTGCTCTGGCGAGCCAGAGCCGCACTAGGAACGCCGTTTACCTTCCCGCTAGTAAGCGGTCCCTATTTATCTACTTGCACCCGGGGGTGCTTTCGAACTGCTAGGTTGGCAGGCGCTGGGACCGAACAACGGGAGCGCACCCCGCCACGGGGATTCGAACCGCCGACCTTTCGATCGGCAAGCCCTAGGCGCTGAGGCTTTTACCCACAGCGCCACCCGCGTCCCACATCTATTTAATAGCTTAAAATAAATATTAATTGGAGCTAAAATATCCCAAATGCAGTATTCACAATATCCTTACCTTTAAAGCCTCATAATTTGATGTCCGGGCCAAGAAACTTTCCCAGGACTTACTGACCATTTCCTTTTGCTTATGGAGGGATTGAATCTAGAGCGTGAAAGAAATGAAGGAGGAAATTAAAACCTCTCATTCTTCAAAAGTGTCTTTAGTGGCACAGTTCAGATATGGAAGTAGTTCAGAGCAGAGCTCTGGTTGCACTGTAGGCACCAATATCACTACACCCTACAGTTTGTTTGCAATTAGCCCCCTCCCCCAAAGTGGAGATGGTATTCCGAGTATAGACTCCGTAGGAGAGACAATAACTTCTTAGTTTTGAAAGAAAAAGCACTTCTTATAAATATGTTATAAGAAAGGGAGTTTATTTCGTTTAAAAAATGGTTCCCCCTCACATGCTGCTTCTTTGCTTACCTTGGCATAACTTTCTTCTTCTTCTTGAAGTTCCTGGTATTGTTGGCTTTCCAGCATTTCAGTCTGGCGAGAGATAACCATCTTTCCAACGTTTTCAAATGCTTCCATAATAACCTGCAGTGCTTCATGGTCAGGAGTTACGGGTTTGATGTTTTCTTTTTTAAGTTCTGCATATATCTCACTCCAGATTTCACCTACCTTTATTAACAAAAATGGCACTTTTAAAAAGCTATGTAATTTATCAATACCAAGGACAGCTAACTCTTTTTGGGCAAAGACCCAGAAAGAGCCACTTTTGACTCTCTGTTCAAGTATCTATTTTTATTCATTAAGTTTAAAAAGGAAGCCAAGTGTAATCACAGGCAAAAATCTGGCATTTTAAATTCTAACAATGTGTCTTGCATTGTGGCTGCAAAGGAGTACATGATTTTTAACTGTACTAGCTCTAACAAACAAAACCATAAATAACAAATCACATATTAAACAATGCTTACCTTGAAGTCAAGATATCTATGTATGATAGCAAGTGTAACAAAATCCTTGGCAGAGAGGCCAGGCAAATTTTCAAAGCCTAAAATAAAACATTAATAATTACTTCTAGAGAAATCTTATTTCTTATTTGAGATTTACACTGTCACAAGGCAATTTCAAAGTGGACACATTAGCAAAACTATGTGATCCTGCCAAGCATATTGGAAGCTCCTGGCTTAGAAAGCCATAATAGCTAGTTGACAAGGAGATACAAGATTTTTCTTTTCCTAGTTCTGCAGTTGCAGACGCAAATGAACTTGCCAAACTTGTCTGTAACTCTGATTACCGTATTTTTCGCTCTATAACACGCACCTAACCATAACACGCACGTAGTTTTTAGAGGAGGAAAACAAGAAAAAAATATTCTGAATCAAATGTTGTACTAAACTATTTAATAAACAACCGGTATATCAGAATCATATTACAACCATGTAAAGTGAACAGCAGTCAACAGTGGCATTAAGAACCATCATCACTGTCATTAACAAATGAAGAGAGAATTTTAGGTTCGAGTACTCTTCTAGTCTTCTGTGAACCCCAAGACTCCTTCACCGAGTGCCACGATGTGGGGATTACATGGCTGCCCCCCAATATTTTTTGAAGTTGGAAGAGGGAGGGAGGGAGGGAGGGAAGGAAGAGAGAGGGGGAACTCACATTTGTGCAGCTGCCTTGCCTCGGAGCAAAAAGAGGAGGAGGAGACTCAGGGACACGAGCCTTGTAAGCCGCTTTGTTTGAATTTACCAGTGAGGTGCTGGGGGAGGGACGGAAGGGGATGCCCTCTTTGTCCCTCCGTCCGGCTCATTGTAAAGAAAGCAGAGTAAGAGCCGCTTACATTTGTGTAAGGGAGAGCCATAGAGCAGGCAGACACTGAGAAAGAGAGGCTGTCTCCCTTTCCCCACCTTAGCTTTTACACGCTGCGTGCAGCTCTTGCCGGCTTCTGAGCTGCCTCCCTTCTCCCACCTCGCTAAAAAGCCATAGAGCAGGCAGACAGGAGGAAGAGAGGCTGTCTCCCGACACTCAGCTATTGCTCAGCTGTTGCCGGCTTCCCAGCGAGCCAAGCGGAGGAAGAGAGGCTGCCGAACAGCCAGCAAGAGCGGCTCCTCCTGCCTGCATTCGCTCCATAGCGCGCACACACATTTCCCTTTACCTTTTAGGGGGGGGGGTGTGAGTGTTATGGTGCGAAAAGTACGGTATTCATTCTTCTGTTTATGCATGCTGTCTTTGGTTAAATGACATAAATTGTTTTACTGTATTATATCCACCTTCTTAGAAATTAAAGTATACGTAAAATGCAGGAAATAAGTTCATGGCCTTTACCTAATTTACATATTACACAATAAATCTTTGCTCGCATGTTTTCAGCAACATCCATAACAGCAATAGTGGGACAACTGGCAGGCATTGGAGTAACTTCTTGCTTTCTTTGGAACTTGCCAGCCAATGGCTTCTTTGTATCTGCAGAGGGAAAAATTCAGTGTTAGGTTCCACTCATCATCAGATATTCAGTAATTATAATACTTTCACTGAAAGAGTGTACCGTATTTTTCCGTGTATAAGACACATGTCTTATCACATGTCTGAATTTACATTCCAACTCTGTTGGAAGTCATGGGAGCGGAAGTTGTCTTTACACTGTTCTGTTCTGTTGTATTTTTGTTTTCCCTTCTCTCTGAGGAAGAAGAGAGGAGCCATGCTTTCCCTTTGTCCTGATTTGTATATAATAAAGTAGCTTAGTACTTACACCTCGAGCCTAGCTCTGCTGTTGCTGATCTGCTAAGTCAATGTGTGCTCACGTCCCAAGACATGAGTCACGAAATCACGTCGGGGAAGAAGATTGATGGATCTCCCAAGCGGCACACAGAAGGGAGAGACAGGCTAGCACATATATGTCATTTGCCTGGGGGCCTGTCCTGCCTCCTGGCGACCCCCCGACAGGGTCGTCTTATACACGGATAGTGCAGAGGTGGAATGGGGGATTGGTTGCTGCTGTGAGCAGTTTTTCTGTGGCAATTGGGCAGGTGATTGGTGGCTGTGGCAAGGGCTGTTATCGATTGGCTGTTGCTACAGCAATTGGGCGGGCAATTGGCGGCTGTCAGCGAGCGGGCAGCTGATTGGTGGGTGTGGTGACGTGCGTGATTGCCATTGTCGGTGCGGTGAGTGAGTGATTTTTTGCAATTCCTCCATTTTCTTAATTCTTAATAGGGGGCGTCTTATACATGGGGGCATGTTAAACATGAAAAAATACAGTACTCTGTTATATGTCATTTAGGTATTATCTATTAAAATGTATAGAGACATTCAATTTTTTAAATGAGTATATATATAACAGTCTCCACTGACCTTCATTCCAAGGAAACCAAACCCTGGGTAAGTGCTGAAAACCCCTGGAGTCTTTCACAGCTCAGATACAGGGGTAGCGTACAACAATATCAAACTTCAGGTGCATGACAATGTCTGTCTTATTCCAATATACATTTTAGGCTACTGTTTGAGTTTATGTTCAGTTTTATGGTGAATTTTTATTATTTTATCCTCTGTATGGTTTATTTTTATGTATGCTGTTTAGAAATGTGAACGCTTAAGTGATATATAAATACCACAGACAAACAACAAAATATTTCATATATAAGAGCCTCTATTCCTCAGCATTATTACCTCCTGGTCCGCTTGACTTGACTGAGCCAAGCATTTTAAAAAATACAAAACTTATTGAAGAAATTGTTACAACTCTCCACATTTCTCCACAACAGCCCAAAAGCAACAATTGTTTGTAATAACTGGTTTTCAGACTACTCCATCCCTATTATGACGAGGGTGTTTATGTATATTTCTATGAGTCAAAACTTGGCAATGGTGTTTGTTTTAATTTATGAATTATATTGAGGGCTTTCTGAGATGAATACTGGGCTTCAAACCTAGCATCATTAATTTGGTTGGAGAATGAGAACAAAACACTGGTTAGGAAACAATGTTTACTATACTCGGTACTGACTTTATTACATTGTTTCACTTTTACTTACACCAAATGTTATTTTCTAAGAAACTGATAATTATGTTTAGGGAAAATGAATTTAGTTTTTAAATAAGATGCATAAAGAGTGGTATTGAGTGAAACAGATTTACCAAGCAAAGCTACCTCAATCAATCAATCAATCAATCAATCAATCAAACTACGGTAATAATAGATGCTATTTGCAGCTGAAGGGAGAAAAGGCCATCTAGTGGTAAAACTAGTAACAGAATAAAGTATTTCAAGTCATGACTGAACTGGGGCTCTTTTTCTCCTACTGTGTGACCAACGTATTTATTTATTTCAACCTCATAATATCTACAGCAATTAGCACAGGCCAAACACCTGTCCTTTTAAGAAAATAGGAAGTGCATCTTGACATAAGTATACCCATTTAAGTGTTTATACTAGAAGTACCACCCAACCACAAAAGTATACCATTTTCCATCAGGGAGGAGAAAGCAATTACCATTCCTCTATGTTGCTGCTACAATGCAATGCTGCAATGCCCCCCTCCTGACTGGATAACAACACTGGACTACACTGCAGGGTTGCCATGCACTATTGTGCCTCACACCACCACTCGGCAGTATTAGCATAGCATAGCGATATTTGCAGGACTGATGTTACCCATGCTTTCTCAACAACAATACCCCTTCCCCTTGTAATGCAGATGTACCAATTTTATTTATATTTGCATTTGCAAATTTTTAAAACAATGGGTGTTTTTTCTGCATTAAATTCTATATAAGATACATATTAACACCTTTCTTTGCTGCTCCCCCCCCCTTTTTTTTCTTCTTCTTCTGAGTAAACATGCTTCTGTCTTATCATGGCTATGCTAAATCCTGAATTTCAAAATTATTTTCTCTGGGCAACAACCCCCTTCTTTACCACAAACAAAAAGAAGCCCAACTTCAGAATGAACCAGAAAGCCCCTTCATCATAATGAAAAAAATACTTTCTTCATTGTCCCAATCTAGAAAAAATTATGGCGTGACACATACACCAAGAAAGACTCAAACACAGAGACGTACCTAGGGGTTGGCAAAACTGGCCCCCGCTGGGGGTGCAGGCTGGGGGTGTGCGCAAAAATTGCGGTGCTGCTTGGTGTCCCTGGGCTGCCAGCTACTGGGCGGCCTGTTCTGTGGCCACTAATTCCACAAGTAACTGTGGAACATAGTGCCTGCCCATTTTGCTTTGTAGTTTTTGTTCCACAAAGGTTAGAGGTTTATTTATTTTTTCTAATGAAAGCTCTCAGAGTCTGGAAACCCTGCCAGCTCTGAGTTTGGCACAGCTGCCCTCCCCTTATCCCGCTCTCCGTGTTCCTGTATATAATCACGCTTAGAAAAATTCAGCTCTTCTTAAAACTTCAGTAATTCTCTTAAATTTACAACTACTATAATATAAAATACTCGGCAATCTAATACTTACCAACAATTCTCCCAACTTCGTCATGTTTCACTCCCATCTGAATCTCTTCTTCTCTCCATAACTTTATTAATAAATTGGCTGCTGTTTGGTCTTTTTTCCCTCGCCAGGTATTGATATGAGAAGCAGTTTTAGGGTTGTCACAAAATTCAACTAATATCCCAAGTATTAGATTGCAAACATTCTTTTGATTTAACTTTGCAGAAGAAAAACAAGGACAGAATTTTAAATCTAATCCCTAAGAAATTTTGCCTTGACAATTATTATATATATAAAAAAACTTTGAGCATTAAAACCCTGATCTAGTGGCCCAATGAATACACAGGCATTCAAATGCACAGATGGATTTCTCCGACACACTTCAATGTCAGTGAATACTTTGAATGAATAGGAATTCATGCAAAGCTGGGTTGCAAAAGGAATCAGGCATCTCTTAGTTACATATATACATGAGATCCACAAAGCTTTGAACTGGGGCTCAGTTGTTAACACTAACTACCTATTTTTCCATTATAAAACCTGTAGAAGCATGAAGCAAATATTTTAGAGGGCAGACTTTGCTGAAGTGTACAATGTATTAGGATGGACAGAAAAATGTCTGAGCGATACTTGTTAAATGTTGTATGAAATTATTAGGCTCTTTGTCTTCTCCAGTTCTGGGGATGTGATATTTTGAATGGAATCTGATTATCAGGTGCAGAATTTTAAATCTTGAAAATTTTTGTTTAAATAAGTGAAATGCAAGTTTCTGTTTTTCTCATTTTAGAAATGTGTTTGAAAATGCAATCACTACAAAAGGTCTGTTCAAACACTCTGCATTTGTACTCCACATTGTGTTTATACTTGTTCTACTTTAAGGCTTCCACGTTCCACCTGTGTAATCCTGCATTTTAGAGCGTGAGCCTGTAGGCAGGTCCTTCTTTTTTATCTAAGTACAGTGCCTACTACATTGTACATACTTTACAGATGACAGCACACTTGATTTGTATCTCTTTTACCTAATTCCAACACACTCCTTTCCCTCAAAAAAACATGTTTTCCAAACCTAAGTAGGTGTTTCAGAATAAAGTACGCAAATTGAAAATGTTTGTGCAAAATATGAGTATTTGAAGTTCTATTGATTTACTTCACTTCAGAGCATGTATTTCTTGGAGCAGATTTACTGTTTCCATAATTTGCATTATTTTGGTGCAGAGTATGAACAGACCCTAATGTTGTGCAATTCGTCATTCCCAAGACATATGGATGCCAACAATTCCCTAAGAAGGTCTGTTTCCTGAGGCAGTGCCTCCTAGCGGCTGTGCATGTACAGTGAAGACTTTCTTCATGTTTTGCTTCTTTGTAAATAAAACTGCACCCATTTTCCATCTGTAACTACAGACTGCAAGGCACCACCTCTGTTGTGAGAATAACACATTTTCATTTTCAGAGCAAAGAGTCATACTTGGCACATGGAAAAATTGTGTGTGTGCATTTCGAGTCTTTACTATAGCAGTGTAGATTGTGGTTGCATGAGCATCACAGACGCACATCAAGTATAGTCTGACAGGGAGCACAACAATGGACATATAGCTGAAACCTGACAACTCAGCAAGAGTCAATTACACAATGTGTATTTAATATTTTACTACAGGTGGTTTTCCAATAAATAGTACTCACAACAAGCAAATCCAGGAGAGTGAAGAGGCCTTCTCTTTCAATAAAATAGTCCTCTAAAATAGTACAGCCCATGACACAGCACCTTAAATGAAAATAATTTCAGTTCATTTAATCTCTTTTGCTTACTCTCAGAACACACATGGGATTTACACTAACACATTGAAAATGGGAAAATATCAAATTTGGATGCTTCTGTTTTATTACATTAATTAGAATGTAATGAATGTCTCAAACGATTTTCATTTATAAAAGGATATATGATACAAATTTCAAAACAGATGAAAAAACTTTGATCAAAAGTGTTCATATTGCGGTATTATAAAAAGAACAATTCCTACCCCACCCTATTAAAGATCAACCCCAAATGCAGGCTTGGGCATAGTTTAATCATACCCTAGAACCCCAATTAAGACCCGAATGTTAGGGCGAACAGAAACGTATTTGTCCGGCACTAAAAAATGGGTAATGATGGTGCCATGTGTATCTCTCTGGGGAGAGCATCCAGCCACCACTGAAAAGATCCTTTCTCATGTTGCCACCTTCCATACCTCCCCCAGAAAGACTCAGTTGATGAATGCAGGTTCATATGGGGAAAAGTGGTCCCATGGTTGATGGTACCGAAAGCTGCTGAGAGCTTAGGGAGAATTAACAGGGTCACACTCATGCATCTCTCTCCCAACAGAGGTCATCATATAGGGTGACCAAAGTAGTTGCCACACTGTACAAATACCGGGCCTAAACCCCAAATGTAATGGATGAAAAAGTACACAGAACTTTACTGCTACATTTTGAAGGCAGCCTCATTGGGGTACTATGCGGTTTTATTTTCAAGGATATTTCTTCCTTTATATACAACTTACTTGATTTTTTTTTCTTTTTACATTTTCAGTATTGACTGATAGTAATAAAAGATAATCCAAGAGATTAACAAAATGCATAAAAAAGAAATATGTAGTAGTCATTGCCAATTCATTAGCATTTCAACTCATAGAAACCAAAGATATTCAGAGAATGTAAAGTGTGCAGTTAGAAAGGAGACATAATCTTGTGGCACTGTGCATTTATTTGTGATGCTGAAAATCCTCTTTACAGAAGGTCACAGTAAAAATAGCTGAACATACCATAAGCAGTCCAGAGCAGTAAAAAGCAGACGATTATGACCCAATCCACTATAGAATTTTTTTGAATCCATCTTCATAAAAGGAATAAGTGTATCAACTCCTTCCCATCCAAAGAGTTCCTGTTTGATATATATCAAAGCCATTTTAATCTAGAAAAACTGTACACATTCATAATAATTTACACTACACTTAATAATTATTATAACCATTACATTCATTCTCTGTAGTTTTCTATGATGGAGAGACCCAGAGGCAAGCCATCTGTTATCATATGAAAAGCAGCCTACTTCCACCAGTTTAGAATCCTCACTCAGGCATCCTGACACTACAGAGGAAAGAAAGACTGAAGAGGCTTATCACTTTTTTTACCCTCTTAGGGAACAGAGGGTTCCAGCAAGATTAATTATTGCCAAATGGAATAAGACGTATCCATGCTGTTGGCTAAGCCTTTGGATCTTCCAGTGTTATCGTACAAGCAACTGGTTTTCAAAGTCCCTTCCACTCCAAACTGCTAGGGAAGGTTAACTACTTGTGAGAATTAACATTTTAAGATTTAAACAAGTAGGAGCTAAGAGCACATGATCTATAGATAGAAACCATAAATACTTCTTTTGCTTATACATGATAATATTAGATTCCGATATTAGATTCCAAGATTTTAAAAACAATGAGAAAATACTAACCTTTCTATGAAGGTTATTTTCACAAAGAGTTGACAAGAGAAGTAAAATATCAGTCTGAATTTCTACCACAATGGCACTTTCTGGATAATTCTTTGTGGTATTCTTTAAGATACCTAGCAGAATAAATAAATGTATAATATCAAATTTACTCCTCCAGAAAAAATATTTCACATAGTTTGGCCAAAATATGCAGTTACTTTAGGTACCGTTAAGGGCTTGTGTGTGATGGTTTTGCTCGTGTGTTGTTGTTTTTTAAACAGTAGCCCACTACTACTAAAATGAATTACAAACTGCTTTTGATTTTTTCATGAATTTCAAAAATTATTTGCCACAATGTGTATGAGGGAAATAATTTAGAAAGGAAAGGTTAAAATCCCTATCACACACACAAATTCTTTGGATAGCTATAGTTCTTGATATATATTTTAAATTGGCATCCCAGTGTATTACCGTGTACTGAATCCAATATATTGATTTGATCTTTCATTTCATGTAAATTCAATCAGCAGGGTTGTGCTCTTAAAGTGAAAACAGAAAGAGCACAGATGAAATGTCTGCTCAAGAAAACATGTTCGGATTTTCATGCTATGAATCTGCATTGCTATTCAGGACCTGAAGCTAATATGTGAAACCTATGGGCAGTGCAATTCTGCATAATGTATAGAAAGGGTGGGGGGAAGGAAGATTGGTTACTAGAGATTAAAAAGTAAAGTTTCAAAAGAGAGTAGAAATGAAAGCCGGAGAAGTTCATCAATTCAGGCAAAGGTAGCCAAGACTATTTAATATACACCTCACCTAACAGTTGATTAATTGCTCCCTGATCACAAAGATCAACATTCACAGCATCATCACAAAGGGACACAACAGGATTCAGTACTTTCAAGGTGTAGCGCATCTGTGCAAGCTTGGTGCCACGACCACCGGTACCATGGAAGCTGTTACCTTGAGCAAAGAAAGGATCTGCAAACAAACGAAAACAAAACATCTTCTTTTGCAATACAGTGTGTTTAGGCTATGGCAAGGTCTTTTGTGTAAATATGATTTGAAGAATATTGCAGACTTTAACATTGTACTTTGTTACCATAACATACATAACCAACCAGTGGCTGCAACATAAGACATTTCATGGTTGATCATCATAGATTTACTGAAGGACATTATCATGGCTCCCTGGTGTTAATTGTGCGGGAAAAAGAAATACAGTACTGAGAGAAAGGAATGTACTACACATGAGTCCCAATTCAACTGCATAGTAACAGAGGGCATAAGGCAATGCCTGCACTTCCCCTCACATAATAAAGAATCTAAGTATACTAGTCCAGACTGTTTCCTGTTTCTTTCATACCTATGTTGATCATATACTTGTAAGCTGATTTACTACAGTTCCTACAACTGGGATAAGGTTTAATCTTGATCCCTGGCGTGTCAGGTCTCCCACTGGTGTTTGTTAATAGAGTGAGAAATAGTCAAAGAAAATTACATTTTTTAAAGCTGTGCTTGTTTTAAAGCCTGCCCAGTGTTATAGTGTTCATGCAACTGAGGTTCAATGCAACAGTCAAATCTGTAATTCAAGGCTATTGATTTTCAGTTTTCTGTGACTGAATACAGGCAACGACCGATTAACATGCATCTGAAAGATGCATGATTTCGCATGTGCACACAATGCCAAACCTGGAAATGACAAAAAAGTCAAAAAAAGGGCGGCATGGGGGTGGAGTGGAGGCTGGGAATGGAACCCTACATGAAATGGTCGTTGACTGTAATTCAGCACCAGTGGTAGACACAACACTGAAAATAAATTAAAATATAAGATAAAAATATGTTTAAAGGCTTTGCTTAAGTATAATAATAAGATTCTAGCTTAAACAAATACATCTTGCACTGTTTCCAAAAGACACAAGCATGACTCCTGAATATATCTTGCACAGACTATAAAGCACCATGCCATGTACAAGGCCAGCATTATGTAATAACTGAGAAAGCTACACTTTGCAAGGTGCCTTGATGTTACAAATCTGAGACCTCAAAGCACCTTGCACCTGATGTCATTGTGACATCAGATGATTTGCAGGTGGGTAGCTGTGCCCACCTGTCAAATTTGGTCCATGAGGCTGATCCTAATGTGGATCTGACTCATGGAATCAAAAAGCTTACCCACTCCTCATCTAATTGGTACTGAGCTTCATGGTCACCATGTCCTTGGCAATCCTGAAAACAATTCCTCACTTACAGAATAGCGAGGACTTACAATGCTTTCAGATGTGAAATTAAGAAATGGATTCTCTAAGCTTCTTGCTTCTCTAAGTACATGCATTAAGCATAATTAGTGATATGATTTAAGTACAGTAGTTCTATCCCACCTACTCACCATTGCCCATGCACCATTCGAGAAACATGAGAAGGCGAGTATTTCCTTGGCACATCATGTAGTCATCTACCAACAAGGGAGCCATTGTAGCTAAGGTTGCAATTGCAAGAAGCTGTAACTCTTCATACTGGGCAGCAGACATGTCAACCATTCCTGGCTTTTCATTTGGTTTTAAATAATGAAACAAGGCCAATATAACTTTACCCTCTTGTAGCAGCTAAACAATGGAAGGAGATATAATATAAAATGTCACTGAAAAAGTAAAAAATAAATCTATAGAAGTGAAGCAAAATGTTCCACTTTTTATAGAACTTGTATTTAATGTTTCTGTTCTGAGGTGCCACTGGTAAGACCAATGGTCATCCTATTGTTATGTC
Organism: Podarcis muralis; assembly: GCF_964188315.1. NCBI lineage: Eukaryota > Metazoa > Chordata > Lepidosauria > Squamata > Lacertidae > Podarcis > Podarcis muralis. The sequence goes on along the minus strand of NC_135666.1, from coordinate 27,120,673 downwards.
ATAGCAAGTGCCTGGCAAGAATGTGTTCCATTTAAAAAGCAATCTAAAAATTAAGTCAGAAAACCCTCCACTCGGTTTCTGAAATAGGCTGAACCCGAAAGTCTGATTCATATATTGCCACAGTACATTCAGAATTGCTTGTGCACATTCTTCTTAGTATAGGCTAGACTCACAGCATATTTCAAATAAAAATTCTATTGTAGTGAGAAAACAGTAGTAAGCTTCAAGCTACAAGCTGGTGTATGATATTTATGTATTTCATAAAATGTATATACCACTAAATTGTAGAAAAAACCTGTGTAAACACAGATAATTAAAATTATTAATGACTAAATAATCACATATATCTTACCTGTACAATACATAAATCTTTTGCTAGTACAGTAAGCATGTTAAGCAGTAACTTTTTCAACTCAAAATCCTCATAACAGTAAGTCAGCCTGAGGTTCTTTACCAAAGGATTATGACTTTTTACTGTGAATGAAACAAAAAGATTCTTGGTAAAATAATTAACTGTTTACTGATAAACTGAAGTATCAGTTACTAAAAAGTTATACTGCTTACCTTCAACAAAAGTGGCAAATAATATTAACAGCTTGGCAAACCCTGTTTCCTAAAAAATACACACAAGTTACATTGGGGGGAAACAGTGTAAGCATTACTACATTCATGTAAGTAGGGTACACAAATAATAAAAATAACAAATGGTAGACTACTTTTAGCTTTACTAGAAAATACTAAATGTGGTAGGGGCTTTAGCATAGCTTTTCACAAATAACTGGAATTGTTATGAATTGCCCAAGTAATAGAAAGGCAGTTGAAAATGGTTAGGTACCAAGATCCTATGTCAGAAGACAGGACTTAAAATATTATGAGATTAGGAGATGAGAAATGGCTCCACTCCCAAGACATATCTTACATTTCCTGGAATCTGTGGAACTCTTAAGAAACAGAGACTATGTTCCTACAGACAACCCTATGGACAGAGACCAATTAACAAAGAAAGCAGAAGACTGAAGAAGAGAAAGAGATATCCCCAGGAGCCCTGAAATAACTAAGCAACCCACAAGGCATGTTAAGAAACACCCCAGAGAACATTGGTAACTACAAAATCCTAAGAAACATCTTTTTGCAAGACAACCGAGTAACGCAGTACATTTCAAGGAAGGGGATTTGTTTCTATATTTGACATGCTGACACCAATGCACTAGCAGACCACAATAATACAATCATTTCCTTTAAAAGTATTTTCAAAATACCAGCAAAAAATTGGCCTACAAAACTCAAAATTGTGTATAGGATACATACAATCATTGGTGCTCCTGGGTTCTGAGCCACAAGGGTGGCGATCACCAAAATGTCATTTCTTAGCTGACGATCATAATGGCGGAAACCATGTATAAGCAAGTTCGTAAATGCTTCCTTCAGAGCACTAATAAAAAGGTGATATTTTGTATTTTAATTTATGTACTCTATCTCTAATCATATATATAGGATATAATCCAATACATACTTATCTTCAAAATCTGAAATTCCAAACACTCTTTTCCTTCACTTTTAATTTACACTTAATATTTAAATTATTTTGAAGTATGTATTACATTACCAAACTCTTAAACTAACTGCAAAATAGAGGATCAGATTTTTGCTCAGTGTGCAGTAAGATGGGACTGTTGATAAAAATTAAGTGTACAAAAGATGCTCATTGCAGGTTTTTAAGCAGAGATTGGATAGCCATCTGTCATGGATGCTTTAGTTGAGATTCCTGCATTGCAGGAGGTTGGACTAGATGACTCTCAGGGTCCCTTCCAACTCTACAATTCTATGAAAAGAAAAACCCTGCTAGATAAAACTGAAGAATTATCTAGTCTAGTCCAACAACCTGTTTCACAATGGTCAGCTAGATGTTTCTAGGAAGCCTAGTGGAAGAGCATGTGGAAGAACAGTTCTATTCAGGCACTGAGCCCCAGCAGCTGATATTCAGAGGCATACTAGCCTCCATTTTGCGATTAACCACTGACAGACACATGAATTTAACCAATCCATTCTTACAGCCACCAAATTCACTGGCCATCATCATATTTTGTAGCAGCAAATTCCCTACATTGACTATGAATTGCAACACAGTCACATACAAGTCTACAGTACACATGGTGTTTTATTATGATGATGGGGACGACAACACTCACCTATTTATTATAACTTGGGAAGATTATCCATACTAAGTATTAGTGAAAATATGTTCCTTCTGTCTTTTTAAAGCATATGTGAAATACAAGCTAAAAACCATCAACACTTTACAATTTATGAACTAGTTATTAGAATAGTAGCTGACATGATATATGGTATGTGAGTGCACTTAACTTTACACATTCCAAATTACTGAGCTGCTCAATAATTTCTTCCTTAGAGGTTTTTTCTAATAAATTCCAGAGGATTTCTGAGGAACGGAATAGCAGCTGTCCAGAAGGGTCAGCATCATTAAGATGAGAACATAATCTTCTTGGTGCTTCAGCTTTCATCATAAGTTTACAATTTGTCTCTGAAATGGAAAAGGATCAATACTTAGGTTCGTCATATTGCTAATGTTTTATGAAATAGAAAAGCAAAATAAGAAAAGATTATATTTTAAGTAGATAAATTACACTAACCAGAAATAGAAAGATGTTGCAGCGTTTTAATTATCCATAATTTCTCTTGAAGTTGATTTTCAACTAATGTCAGCGCCAGGACTAAAGTTTCTGCTAAACCTCCTGCTTCCACCATCTGCCTTTTATAGTTTGCACTTACAGGTTGGTAAACTGGAGAAACAATAGTTTAAAGAAGTCCATCATATTATGCAAATCTTATTGATGTAAAGCAAACAAAGGATGATGGGGACATAATATTTTGTTATGGAAAGATTCAGAAATGCACTACTCCTAATAACTAAATAATTTTCCAAACATATTATTATGCTAAATCTGGCCAGAATCCTGTGACTGATGCCCCACTTAATGAAATGCTATTGGAATAGGAGGGAACATGGAAACACAACAGTAATTTACAACTATCTTGACCATGGTTGGGAAATTGTCAAAATGAAAAAGTGTCTCTGCATAAGTAAAACCTAAAATTAATACAAACACAATAAAGCCTATAGGTAAAGGTAAAGGGACCCCTGACCATTAGGTCCAGTCGTGGCCGACTCTGGGGTTGCAGTGCTCATCTCGCTTTATTGGCTGAAGGAGCTGGCGTACAGCTTCCGGGTTATGTGGCCAGTATGACTAAGCCGCTTCTGGCGAACCAGAGCAGTGCACGGAAACGCCGTTTACCTTCCCGCTGGAGCGGTACCTGTTTATCTACTTGCACTTTGACATGCTTTCAAACTGCCAGGTTGGCAGGAGCAGGGACCGAGCAACAGGAGCTCACCTCGTCGTGGGGATTCAAACCGCCGACGTTCTGATCGGCAAGTCCTAGGCTCTGTGGTTTAACCCACAGTGCCACCCGCATCTCTAATAAAGCCTATATTGTACACTAATCTCATAACGAATAAGAGCAAACCTGGGGTGTGGGGTATCTAACTGCTGAAGTTTCTTCCAGTCTAAGAAGGTGCTAGTATCAGGAGATGCAATCCTGTATCTCAGCTGTATCACCCATTGAGACCATATGAATAAGCTTGAAAATACTATGAATCTACCAACCAAACACAGCATCCAGCTGGAATGCATGCTTGATCAGGAAATAGATACATTCAAAATGAAACAATGTGAACTATCCACCCTTGAAAAGACACATCAGTTTAGGGAAGAGCTGCATTTAATTAGCCAATGGAATAGAGGTGTAACAAACTTAATCCTAATACTGGAAACATTTTAGATACTATATGCAATAATGCTATATGCTAAGAGCATATATGGCCAATTTAGACCTTTGCCCAGGACGATTGTGTTTTCACATGCATCTCCCTTTATCACACTCATAATATGTGGAAGGGTATTCCACATAAGCTACTGAAGGAATAGTGGCTTGAAACACAGTTTCCCTTAAAAGGGGGGGGGGGGGAGAGGGATGATATGATTCAGCACTATAGATATCATTGTGGAGAACCTGTGTGCCTTAAAACAAGTTAGGTGCAACTCTTCCACCATGCTTTTGCTCGCTCCTCCACTGATAGAGCATCTTTTGTCTGTCTGATCTAGGCCTATGATAAATTAAATGACTATCATACCAATCCAAACCCAAGATCTGCCGTGATGAGTGAGTTTTTCAGGCTTTTTGGGCTCAGCCACTATAATGCCATCATCTTGGATCAACCAAGGCTCTGCTGGCTCAACTGCTGAAACTTAAATTGGCAGAGGTTCCACGGACGTTCTGGGCTTCTAACAGGGCAAGCACAGACTTATACCTGTTCCAAACCTCCTTCAACTTAGTCATGTGACCACACAACTCAGAATAACTTACACTGGCAAAAAGGGTGATGTTAAGTCAAACTCTTTATCAAGGCTTGTTTTTCTTCTCCCAGGCTCAACAGACAGTAGTCCCACTCCTGAAGACAGTTTGGAATAGAAGTAACTTATGCTACTTTAGTTTAAGCCAGTGTAGGCTTGCTGGCTTCCTATACTTAGGATAGCACTGTTAAGCTATAATTCTGTGCACCCTTACGTAGAAGCCCTATTCAATAGAATATAACTTACTTATAAGTAAGCACTCATATGATTAAACTGTACATATCATTAAGCAGTTAATACAAATATATAAAAATAAAAAGAATACCTTCATACTCTTTATTTGGTGGTTCAGTGTGGTAAAAGCTAATTACACACTTACATATTTGTATCCTTACTTGAGAACATGGCACTCTCATTAAGTAACCTGGGGAAATGGAGAGAATGTGATAATTGTGTAGTGGGAATGCAAGGTTCTGGAAAACAACCAACAGTCAATTAATAAGAGTCTTAGGATATGAGAACCCATTAGACCCAGCTTTTAGTGAAATACATGGATGATTCAGTGAGACAGGAGCACAAAGAACTAGTCTCATTAATAGTAACAACCTCTAAAATGTTATATGCAGGAAAACTGAAATTACTTGTGACAAAGTCTATTAAAGAATAGATAGATAAAACATGGGATTTTGCCTCATGGCTAAATTATATTTTAAAAACTAAGGAAGCAAATTTTGAGGTAAACAGGATCCCTTTTATAGAATCGAGCAAGAAAAACTGGTTACTAATAATATTTAATAATGGCTTTAAAATATATGTATATGTTTATAGTTTTGTTTATCTGGTTTGCTCAAAACGTTTTTTGTTTTTTTTGTTTCTCTACTTTCCTAGCCCTCCTACACCAAAGTCTACATTAAGTAATTCATATAACAAAAATCAGCACCCCACACTGCAGTAAAGAGAGAGAGATAAATTTGTGTTAAATACATGAGAATAATATAAGAAAACCAGATAAAATATCTTTCATATTATACAAAAGATATGCATTGAAGTTTGAGACACATGACCTACAAGCCAAGGCAATGCTTTATGTGCTTAAGCAGACTGTATTGAAGGAGATAAACAAACATAATTTGATGAAAACACATAGGTAACAACCCTAAACAGATGCACATTCCACTACCAAGTAAGTTTAAGATTACAACTACAGGATGGTGGAACTATGTAACTGATAAAACTTATGCTGTTTAAATTCTTCATGGTTCTTAGGTTTGGAATAACCTATATAGCACAAGCATTCTTACAGAGCATCAGGTAACTTCTGGCCCACATAGACATGTCTAAAAAGGTGTGTCTGTGTGTGTACAATCTAAAATTACCCAAATTTGCAATTGCTTCTTGAACTTCTTTGGTGTAGTTTACTTCATCAGATAACTTCTTTTTGTAAAATGGTAACCTGCAAAGACAGTTATTACAATAGTATTGAATTACCATGGAAAACTAAAGGTGATTCCTCTTCATGATATTGATATGTGTTCTGTACACCAACAATTTTCATAAGAAGAGTAAGTGAACAAAATGTGTTTTTCCCCAGGATCAGCTTGTCATTTATAGTTACTCTGATCTTATTTTAATATTTATAGCAATTATAGGAAAATACTTGTGTTACTAGCTGATATAAAACAAAAATCCAAAAGTAAAACTATAAACTGCAAGAGGAAGCCATTATACTAATATCTGGCTGCAGAAATGGAGCAGGAGGTAGCAGGGCCCACCACAGCAGACCGGCTGCATTCGTCTCCTCCCCTCCGCAGCCGTTAGCTGGTCTCACTGGCTACAACAGTAGGACAGCTATGAAGAAGGGCCTTCCATTCTTCAGAGAGACCAGCTCCTTTTGGCTCCTCCTCTTCATGCATTTTTTCTATTTAAGCTGGTCATTATAATAACTTTGTAACTTCAATACTGGTGTCTGAGTTTATTTGTTCCTCTCCCATTCCCATCTTTCCCCTTTTATGCCATGTATTTTAGTTTGTAGAACTGTGGGCAGGGACTGTCTTGTTTGTTACTGATTATATGTCAGCTGTTTTGTCAGCATTTCTGGCTAAAGAGCAGGGTAAAAATGATTTAAGTAAATAATCTAGTATAATAGAAATCACATGCTCAGGCATGATGAAAGAGGAATTTAATCGTACTTGACGCTACACTTATTTCCATTCCAAGTATTATGCTTACGTTCTAGAATATTCACACAATAATAATCTTTATTGTAAAGATGATCCAGTCATGCTCCAGAATACTCACAATAATGAAAAAAGCAATGTGTCTGATTGTTTAAAGTGGGGTTGGGTTGTTCATAAGTGATATAGGCTGCAAAGAAAGCCCTATTAACATAATGGAATCTACTTCTAAGTAAAAATGCATAGGATTGTACTGTAACTGACTTCAATAATAGCTCTTCATAAAAGGCCACTGGCTTTGTGAATCTCCTCAAGGTCCAACTTTATAAAATTTCTATCTTGAGTGCTGGTTTGCACATAACACTAAGTCAGTCTCTGGTGTGTTTCCTCCTGGTGGGGTAAAGACAGGAGCTGGAGAGGAGCAAAATGGGTACTAATGAGTAGCATACACCCAGCATACTGCTTGCTAATGTTAAACCATGGTTTAACATTATGTGCAAACCAGTTGTAAATGTGTTAATTAAGTAAGGTTACTAAACCTGAAGTGTCTGGCCAACCAGGTTCCTAGAAGCTTGAGGCCATTGTGACTCAAATTTGTTTCTAGTTCTGTGCAAGATAGCTCTTAAAACATATGATGTTTAATTCTCTTACATATATTAAAATCACCAAGGGTTATTTCCCAACAGTAAAACACACTTAATGGTACCATCTCTTGGTGATAATGATCCCTGTACAATAAGATGACCTGTGGGCAACAGGAGACCTGTCAGAAACTGGTTTCCCTGTATCTAAGGTATAAATGTAATGAATTCCTAGTGCTGCAATTGTAGCTTCTTTCCCAGAAAGTGTGTGACAATAGAAACAAGACTTGGAAAAACTGGTACATAAAAGAGAACAGAGATGGCAAATGAACAGAAGAACACCTGTTAATGCCAGTAGAAACATGTAAATAAAAACCTGTATTTAAATAAAGAATGAAATACATACCCATATAATTTAAGAATTTCACATGTTGGTTCTAGGAAAACCTTGTGGAGTGGAATTCTTTCAGCACATAGATTTAAAATTTTAGATATTTGTGTTAAATCATTAAGAATCTTGTAATTATCAGGAATCAAGGAAAATTGGAAAATTATGTATAATAACCTCTTTAAATAATAAAATGAATAAGTAAGCCTTCAAATGTCAGCTGTTAAATCAGATACAAGTTTAAGGAGGCAGTATGCCAGATTTCTAACAGTGAAGAGGATACATAAGTCCTGCAGAGCTAAATTTTCCACAGTTCTAAGAGCAGCTTTCTAAATGAATAAACTGTTTCTAGAAACTTAATTAGATTAACTGATGAGGCACCCCATGCTAAAAAAATTCTTTACACCCAAACTATATAGACATGTGCGGTCTGTGTCTGCGACAGAGTTTCCTGTTGCTATGAGGAGACTAGACTCAAGTGGGGCTCTGGGTTACAAATCCAAGAGAAATCACAGGAATGTAAAGTTTGATACCTAACTTTTATGATCTGACAGGTATTTATTTCAGGTAACAAAAGTACGTTTTTTATTTGCTTTGAATAGTGTACATTATGGAAGCATGAAAATGAGATTATCTTCTTCTATATAACATTGACTATACAGATCTATCTGTAAATTATTCATTATGTCAAGTGTACAAGTGACCCAAACAAAGGTTTAGAGCAACTAGACTTTAGGGGCATTAATGAAGCAATGTATGATCTTTCGCAGAGAATGGTGGGATCTGATAGTTGCATTCTTTACAACACTGCAAAGTATCCTTCCCAGTGTTCTGTGTAAAGTCAGATCATGTGACAAAATGGCTTAGCTTGAAAGAGCGAAAAAATCATTCTTAACTATTGCTTGCCAATCTTTTCCTATTTAGTAATTCCAGCATATTTGGCATTAGCCCATTGCATCCACATCATAATTCATATTATCCCACATTCAGGTATAGCAGCCTACTTATACCGACATTCTTTATATCAGTGTAAGTGGCCTGTTTATGTATTAATTTGTGATAAATTGTAGCAAGTAATTATTGATCTAGATTTTAACCTATTCTATCTTCCAAGATACATGGCATGTAATAACATTTCATAAACAAAAACAAATGGAATACAGTGGTACCTCGGGTTACAAACACCTCAGGTTACAAACACTTCGGGTTATAGACTCGGCTAACTCGGAAGTAGTACCTCGGGTTAAGAACTTTACCTCAGGATGAGAACAGAAATTGCGCAGCGGCAGTGGGAGGCCCCATTAGCTAAAGTGGTACTTCAGGTTAAAAACGGTTTCAGGTTAAGAATGGACTTCTGGAATGAATTAAGTTCGTAACAAGAGGTACCACTGTATAGATTATATTAAAATTAAGTGCTAATCTATCTGATATGAAGCAATCTATAAATTAACTTAACTGGAACAAAAATTATTTTGTGTTTTCTTCTTCATTCTTTTGTCTTGCTTTTTTCTTCCAACAAAGCAGCAAAAAAGATACAAGCCCATATTCATAGCGTTTTGCAACCTTCTTCAGTGCTTCAAGCTGATCTTCCAAATTACTCTTAAAAAACAGGATGGGAAAGAGCAGTAAATGAGTGTGAACTGTGCTTAAAGTGTTTTGCACAAACATTCTACGTTACACAGCACAGAACCACCAGGAGTCATGTGTTCAGTACTGTTGGCCCAATTCTGTGAAATCATACAGGACCCCATTCTGTTAAACATCCAGCACTTGCACCTTTTGATTCCAGCAGGCATTTTAAGTAAGTTACTTAGATTTCATATTTACTGGTTTTTTAGGAACCTTATTATATGTCACCTAGAGACTATGCAGTTAACCTAAAATAAATAATGAAGGCATGGATCAAGGTTTATACAATTCCAAGCACAGTTAATGGGAAGAGAATAGTCCAGCCAAAGTTAGGCACTTTCAAGTTATTCTGAAACAAATGGGAATACAAGTAAACTTATTTCAAATGTAGAATTTATTTAATGCTTTGGTCATACTTACTAATTCTGTTTCTTCAAGCAGTTTGACAACATGATTAAGATCCATGGATTTCAAGTTGTTATCCTAAAAAGATCCATTTAATCAATATTTAAATGATTAATAATTGCTAAGCATATAGCACATGTCTCATTCCATTTTCAATCTTCTCACCTCCTAGTTGTTTTTCACTTCCAGCTATGGTTTTATATATTTCACAATTCTGTACAAATACAGGGTGATTCATAATAAAATATATAGTTTCCAGATGCTGTAAGACAGTAACAGGTGATGACATGGACCACAACTGCGAACCATGAGGTAGAAGTACTCATAAAGTTTGTGTTCCGCTGCTGAGGGAAGTGACATAGGCGATAGTGTGCATGTCACACGACTAGTCAGGCAAAATGGCTGTGTCTGCAGTGGAGAAGGCATTTTGTGATCTTGAATTGAGCAAAATGGAATCTGTAACTGTTGTGTGATGGCATTTTTTATCGCAATTCAGAAAAAAAACCTCCAAGCAGAAAATGTAGCTACGATTGGTATAAAAAAATTGAAACTACGGGCTGCTTGTGCAAACTTAGAAGTCCTGGACGACCGTGTGTATCGGAAGAAGTTGTTGATAGTGTTTGCACCACCATTCAATGAAGCCCGGGAAAATCAATGCCTAGGGTGAGTCGCGTTTGGGCAGAAATGGATTAGCGGTTCGATGTATGTCGTGTGACAAAGGGTGCACACATAGAACATCTGTGACTGTTTCTAAAAAAACTTTAAACATCCCCCTACAATTCTGTTACAGGTAACATGAGATATATTACATTCTTCTTTTTTATAGTGCGTTGAAACTGTATACTTCATTATGAATTACCCTGTACAATGTAATCAAATGAATTAGCACTGGGTGCAAAATTCAGCATCCTTAGGCAGCATCTCTGGCTTTCTAATGTAAATGTATGGATAAATAGCTTTAAGGGTCCCTCCAATATCTTGTTTAGGAGGTGAGGCCCAAGCAGGAGTCAGGGCTAGAAGCAGAGTGAGAAAGTATCTAAAGGAGAAAAAACCTCCAGTGATACATAACTCTAATTATTGTTCAAATTCCTTGACCTGCTCATCATTAAACAAAGAACATTACAATAAATGTGTTGGTGAAAATGTCAGAAGTATGGGGACTAAATAGGATTTGCAAAGGTAGGTGGGTGGGGCAGGAATATTTTGCCCAATGTGGGGCTCGAACCCACAACCCTGAGATTAAGAGTCTCATGCTCTAACTGAGCGATCTCAGTCTCTAATGCTTTGGAGTAGAAATTAAAAACAGCATAAACATCAGTTAAATCCTTCCTACTTATGAAAAATGCTTATAGCAGCCGAGCCAAATTTTAATAGGTTGAAAAGTCAAATATACAATTAAGCAGACACCCAGAGTTTTTCAATGAAGAATTTCAATTACATATTTCAACAAACAAGTGCAGCAAATACATCTCAGTCAAGTATCTTATTTAATGCCATTCTTACTAGGCCCTTACCCTGGTGCTAGGATATATGGCAGTGAGGCCTTGGTTAGTCAGCCCCATTGCCTTAGGAACATCGAATTCCTCCTATCCCTGAAGGTGATTCACAGCCTAATAATGGGGGGAGGGGGAGCATTTTAATGTCTTTCTGGTACATCACTGTTTATTAACACTTTTTGTCATTTGCATCATTCTGAAGCATGTTCCTGCTGATGAAGCTCACACTAATCCAAACAGGCATATGAATGACAATTTAATAGATATTCATTAAAGTCTTGTTGCTCAAAATATTAAGAGTGCAAATTTCGAAATGCTTCACAGTTCACACTGGCCTCATTCCTCTCCCAAACAAATCAAGAGCCCGGTTTCAGGCACGAGGGGGTTGGACTAGATGGCCCTTGGGGTTCCTTCCAAGTGTACAATTCTATGACACTCTTGGCAGGAGCAAGGGAAGCTGTGTGTACCGGGAAGGAAAGAGCACTAAAGGGTGATACAGAAGAGAAAGTGGAGGGCGGAGCAAACAAGGCTGAACAGGAGAACAAGTTAAGGCTAGTGGGGGTGGGGAGGGAGAAAATGCCTAAACTAAATAAGTGTTCCATCAATTGCATTGGATCCTGATCTGTTCCAACTTCCAAGCCCAAATTGAAAGTGCCGTTTTTTTACCATGCGTGGCTTGAAGCTAGGGTAGCTAACTGGCTGCTTGGAGGAGATGCCCTTCTTCACTGAGCAATTAAATAAAAATATGCACACAGTAATCTTCCCCGGCTTCGATTCCGCCCCACCTGCACCCTGGGATGTCGCATTCTAGATTGCAAGCCCCTAGGGGCAGAGCCCTTGACGTCGTCCCTTCAGCCTGTAAGCCCGCCCTTTTAAATTTTAAAGCGCATGAACGTCGAGGGTGCAGCCATTAAAAAATAAAAATAAAAAATGCCCTGGGTTATGAGAGGGGAGGAGCCTCGGAATCCCCTCCATCCATGACTCTCCGAGGCAGAAGGAGGCCCAGCTCACCGGCGGAGCCCCCGGCTTCCCTGAGGGGCTTTCGCCGGGAAGACGGCGCCGGCTGCTGGGCTTCGGCCTCCCGGTTGCTCTCCCTTCACTCACCTGCTGCCCGAGGCTGCCGCTGAACTGGCTTTCCGAAGGGCGCAGTTGCCTGGAGGACGAGGAAGGCGACCTCCCCATCTCGGCGAAGGAAGGGACTTGGAGGCTCGGAGAAGCCTCGGGCCTGGCTGTGGAAGACATGGCGCCCCACGACGCCCCTCCGGGCTCTGCGGAGCTCAAGCCTCAGGGGCAGGTGCCGGGCGCAGCTTCCACCGAGACGGTACCAGAGCCGACTGCGACGACAACACAAGCCGGGCGCGGTTGCCATGGGAGCGGGAGAAGCCGGCGAGCTATGGGCGCCCTGAGGGGAGGAGGAGGAGGAGGGAGAGAGGTTGAGCTCCTAAGTTAGGGAGGGAGGCCGAGGCGCCGGCAGCCCCTTCGCTCAAGCCTGCAGCCGCCGCCTCATCCCCGCGGGAAAGGCCTTCGGCCTGCGCCCATAGGCTCCTTTCCCCCTCATATTCTCACATAGATCCTTCAATGGCGCCGGAACTTCCAGAGCTGAGGCGCTGCTTTGGCCAGAAATGCTGCCTGCCCGACCCCGGCACGACGTGCGCCCGTTTGCCCTTGAGGCTTTCTGAAAACTGTTCACGCCATGAACGGGGGTAGCCGGTCTTCCTCTTACGGGGAAGAATACAACATCATTTATTTATTTATTTTTAAAGTTGGTATATGCAGTCTCTCCCTTCCTAAGGCTCTTTTTGAGGTTTCTTAGGCCCCCTAAAAGGGAGCTGCTTCCCCAGGGCAGCTGATTTTGGGTGTCAGGAAAAGGGACAGCCCCTGGCTATTTATTATTATTGTGTTTCTACTACCAAGGAGCCATGTGTCTGAGTCACTTCTGAGATGCCAAAATAACCTGTCTTGGGTGCTCTGCTTTTTAAAGATTTGGGTGGGTACCACCCAAACAGGTACCGTTTCCTTCTCTGCTTTGGGTAGCGAAATCTGGGGAAACCTAGCTAGATGAATTATTATTATTAGCAAAGTGTCTTGGGTCAGCCCTGGATGTGAGGCTATCACAGGGCTAGTGCAATGCCCTTGACCTGCCATGTCTAGGAGAATATAGACTACTGTATAGAATCACACGACAAAGGAAAGAAGTGGGGTTGATGTGTATGAACATTCCTTCTCCCTCATCACGTGTCCTGGGTTGAATGCGAAATTGTCCCAAGTTTGGTCGGCTAAGGCAAGAGGGATTTCTCTAGTATATGTACATTCAACCATGCCACCTCCCAGAATCCCAGCCAAGGTGGCAGAAGCGGCTATAGGCCTTAATAATGCAGCCCCCTTCCACGGTCCTCCTGATGGACCAACTCATGCATCACGTAATAGATGAGACATATTAAACTGCTACCAAATGGTGGCGCCAAAAGATAGCTGCCTTCAGAGGCAGGTTTTGCATTAGGCTTCTCTGGCAAAGCCCTGACATCTCCCAACTTTGGTGGGAGGGAAACAAGACTTCAGTATTGGTAAAATCGGGAAATTTCACTGTTGCTTTGAGAGAAGCGCATTGATTTTGTGTTTGAATACTTTGCGCTGCTGTATCCATTAGTATATCCCATTCTGTTTAGGACTTTGTGAAATCAATGCATGAGATCAGGTTCAACTATTTGCTCAGTCAGGGACTTTTTGTATGGTCTTGGACCATGGGCGTGGTCAGGATTTATTTTGGGGGGCAAGCATTATGTTGAGGGGCAGAACTGAGTTATCTACAATGCAGTTAGCCAGTTAGTTAAATAATTTTATTTATTTGTTGGGGGGGGGGAGCTGCCCCCCTGCCTTGGATATTCTTTATTTTCCAAAATTAAGATATAATTCCAAAATTAAATATAAAAATCACAGCCTTTGGCAGACTTTCAACCTGTTCTTAAAAGTTCAATTAGAATTAGTGCAAAGTACTTGTGAATGTACCAGGTTGCCATGTTAAAGCAGACTGAAAACTAAAGGCCCATCTATAAGGATAGAAAATGGACACAATTCTAATTGTTTCTGTTTTCATAAACTATTATAGCTGCTTTTATAGATAATTGCACACTGAACTCCTACAAACCTATGTTACACAAATGAAATATTTATTCTGGTGTAACACATTACATGTTTGTACAAGAATGTCAACAACAAAAAATTTGCACCCATCTCTGGGTCTACATTGTTACAGCCAAGTAGACAATAACCGTACAATAAAATTCAGTAGAACCTCAAATTTAATTTAAGTATTATTCAAATTTAAATATCATTCAGCTGTATCTATCAGCTACAGTTAACAAGTAACACTTAAATTAATAATTAAAAAATGAAATCATTTGCCACATTTTAAGCACAATAAAAAAGTTTCTTACAATTATGGAAAACAAATGTCATTTCAAATGTTTTAAATGCATGTAAATGATATTTTGAAAGCACACATGGACTATATTAAGCAGTGGTACAGCGTTATAGTGCATTGTAATGAGATAAATTAAGTTATATTAATTTTCAGAAGAAACTAATAAGATAAATACTTGAAACTCTCAAAAAATATATATAGACCAAAAATATATTGATCAGCCATTCATTTTTAGGCTGTGAAATAATTTATTATATGGCTTATACCCCAATCCAAAACCTCTTACATCAGCACAGGCTCCACTGAAAACATTGGGAGAGGTGTTCATACAATGGCCCAGTTAGAAATATTTATCTTGATTCAATAAACCATAGTTTATTGTACTGAGAATGAGTGCTGTAACTTGTGACTGTGTTTTCTCATCCTTTCTCTTGTGCATCATAATGGAAACCTGGGGTTTATTAAACCTACACCCATACCAGGTAGCTGTGGTTTAATATCTGATTACAAACCAGGAAGGCATATTGGTTTGCAGCCAGAGATTTAACTTCCTAGTTCAGATGTAGTGGTGAAATAGTTTAACAAGCTTTGGAAATTCCCGTTGAGGCATATGAGAGAAGCAAAGAAGGAAGGAGAAGAAGAGACCATGGAGAGACAATTATTGTTTTCAGTGCATTAAACAATTATTTATTTGGAATGAAATTGTTAACATCAGAATTGGTCTTCCAAGATCTGTGTATAGCCAAGACGTATACACATAGACAACAAAATACGAATATTTGGAGAAAAGCTTGATCTGCTGAGTATTTCAGTAAGTAGTAGCATTTATACAGCACAAGCTGGCTTGGGCCAATAAACATTGAAAATACTGGATTGTGGTTGTGTGCATTTTATAATTACTATTTTATAATTATCTGTAGATTGCAGGATCTGAGCCACAGTGAATTTAATAAAATGGAGTGCAATTCTGCATCTTAAATGCATGCTTGTAAGGCTTATTTGCATGAAAAGGACCTGCATGCATTCAAGTGGGTTGAAAATTCCTCCGTGAATAGTCAGATCAATTAATGTGTCAAAACCCTATATGCAGCATAAATCTTTTAATAGTACTCTTCTTTGATTTTATCCAAAAATACAATTTTATTAATATACCTATCTTAAATAAATTTTAAAATAAAATAATACCTATGGTATTATATAAAACCTTTTGAAAAATAATTCAAGATAGCATTTTCCTTAAGACATTTTTGTGGCTTGAATTGAATATGACATAACGCTGCCATTAAAGATTTTACACCCACATGCTAAATACCATTTGGGATCCAGAGCTCTGAACTTGCAGTGGTGTTATCATGTTTAAGGGCGATACTTCATGCATAAGGGTATATGCACACGTACAGAGTATGGCACATATTAAGAGCACCACTCACAAGCAGAGAATGGGAATCCCCTGCATATATGGGAATAAGCATATGATTACATCCACACCATACATTCAACACATGGCTTTCCCCAGAGGATCCTGGGAACTGGAGCTCACCCCTCACAGAACTACAGTTCCCAGCACCCTGAACAAACTACAGTTACAGGTTTCTTTACAAGAAGCATGTGGATGTGACTGATGTAAGAATGTATGCATGTTGCCCTTGGACAAACTTCAAAAGCCCTCTACGAGTCATTAGTATATACTTCTGCAAGAGAAGTATTAGAAAAAAGGGGGGTCAACCCAGTTTTGGCTCTGTTCCTGCCCATACGGCATATAGCCCCTACAAGTTACCCCAGAGAGAGTGCAGCCCTTGACAAAAAAACTAGAATTAGTACATCCATTGGTTTCAATGGGAAGAATTAAATTACATGGTCCATAAAAGTGCTCCATTGTGGTGACGGTTCTTCAGTAAGTGCAAGCAACGGAACCAACAAACCCCAGGTCTGCCCTTGAGCTGCAAATGGCAGTCTGGTGTCTGTGGTTACCATAGGTGCATTTCTGCTCAGGTGCTATTGTAAGTGCATCTTGGCCAGAAACAGGGCAGCACGGATTCATTCTCTTTGTCAGGGTAAGAAACCTTTGCCCTTCTGATGCTGCTGAACAGAAACTCCCATCGGCCTTAGCAAGCATGGCCAATGGTGAGGGATTATGGGAGTTGGGACATTTGAAGGGCCACAGGTTCCCTAACCTTGCCTTAAACTATTCCACTGTTAGCAGATAGTCCCATTTATTTTGGTGTAGCGCATCTTATATTTGCACAGCATTTAAAGATCAGGTTGCTAGGCACTTCCTGCCCCCCCCATGCTAAGCAACAAGTCCTAATTTTCCAATTTATTTTATATATTTGAATAAAAGTGGCAAAGGAATTAGTACCACCTGTGAAGTAACAATGGTTGCAATGAATTATTGTGGATTTAAACACTGCAAGTAGAAAATCAATCCTGATGAAAACTGGTGTCAATGAAAGTCTTTATCCCCAATGCTAACAGATGGGGAGGGGAGGCAAGATTTTAAGTGGGATTGTGGCTGGGAAGCAAAGGGTTAAACCTCCATGTGCTGTGTTCCATTAAAAAACCCCTCCCTGTCTGCTATTAAACAAGAGCCCTATAATACTCTCCAGTGTCATATTCAGTGCTATAATTAGTTTAGCCCTCAATACTTTCGTTTACTATAATCTAGCTAGACTCTCACTAAACACAAATATTTGCACAAATAGTGTATCATAAAAACACAGACATCTATCTTGCATTCTTTGTTTGGGGCCCTAGAGAAAATTTAACAAGTGATGGGAATTTTTGTTTTGGACATTTATTTGACCATTTATGCTGGCTTCAATTGGTAATAGCAGAAACAAACTAACTAGTGAAGCTACTTGAAGTTTAGCAAAATAGTAAACAAAATTCTCGTGGATGGATTCAACTAGGTAGTCTCCCTAGTGGATGTCTGGTAGTGCAACAGGGTTCTCCCCCTTCATCCCATGGCTCTGGGTTGTGTGTGTGCTGACAGAACAATTGCCATAGCACTACAATGAATTCCTACCTAAGTGTAATTCCAAAATTTTAGGAACCTAGGACTAAAGTTTCAGAGTGGAACTTCAGGTGTAAGGTATCATAATTATTAACAAGGTGTTAAAACTATGAAGATTTCATTTTAGCACATTCATTGCAGAAGATGATTTTGTTTTTCACACACAAACAATATATCCTTTGTGTGATGTAAAGCATTTAAAAAAGATATTTAGTTTGTAACATATTATGACTAACCAATGGACTCCCTCCCCCACATAGTCACACAAAAATAGTTATCCCCCCCCCCCAATTATGCTAAACACGTTAAAATCTTTCTGAGCTCATTGTTCCAAAGGCCTTAATCCAGAGCTAGGTGGAATCAAGAAGGCATTGTACATGACGGAGCTGGCCAACGTGGTGCCCTTCAGATGTTGCTGGACTGTGCCTTGCTCCTCCCCTGACCATTAGCCATCCTGGCTGCGGGTTATGGGAACTGAATTCCAACAACATCTGGAAGGCACCATGTTCTCTATCTCTGGCATATGTCTACTGTGAGCACAGAGAAAGCACTTGCAGTAGTACTGTCAGTGTTCACGGGTCTGCATCCTTCTTATTTAAGGGTGCTGCAGAGTCCTAGTCAGATGCAGCTATGATTCAGTGGCTCTGCACCCACATCTCTACTGGTTAGTCACAGACAGAGATCTTAAGTGCATGGAAAGCTTACAAACTGTCCATTTTTGTCTATTTTTAGCAGCCTCCGGCCTGCCGTTATGCATGTAAAACAGGTATCCCACTTTCATAGTGCCCTTACTGCGAGTGTGTTAAGCGCGACTGTGAAATATCTATTATTTGTAATTCTGAGCCAAATAAATACAGTCATACCTCGGGATGAATACATTTCAGCTTAAGTATTTTCAGGTTGCGCTCTGCAGCAACCCAGAAGTAACGGAGCGCGTTACTTCCGGGTTTCACCACTCGTGCATGCGCAGATGCTCAAAATGACGTCATGCGCATGTGTGGAAGCGGTGAAACACGACCCGCACGGATGCGTCTTATGTTCGCTTCAGGATGTGAACGAGGCTCTGGAACGGATCCCGTTCGCATCCAGAGGTACCACTGTATAAGCATTGGCTTTAATAAAATAAGCAGTGTGCTGGAAGTCAGGCTATAGCATTAGACAAACTGTGATATTCTTGCTGACAATAGAGATGTCGGCAAAAGATGGACTGAAGTTTGGTTTTGTGATAAATTGTGCAAAATGCATACAGGATACAGTCCAGCAAAAGTTGAAGCTGCCCATGTCCTACTGGAAAGAATGGAAACTGAAGTTTCCAGCTGAATCCCATGGATTATGGATGTGGGTAAGGGCAACAGAACTCTCCCCCGGCCTAGTGCCTTTCACCCAATTGCTCTTCTCTCAGCTGAGCTCACTTCCAGTACTGGAGGCTCAGTGCAGAAGAAATGTGCCGGGAATGAGAAGCAAAATGCAAGTAAGCCATGGGCAGAGAAAGCTCTACCAGCCCCCATATTTTCTTTCCTTAAAAAACAAACACAAAAAACAAGACCCTTTTCCCTCCCCCAAAATTTATGCGATTGAACAAGATCTGGGTTTAGCAAATCAGTCTGCTGCCATAATGTCTAGTTTGGTCTATTAATGCCCCTTACTTTCATTTCATCGTCCACTAGTGCTCGTGCTAACTTAGGTAGTAATCTACCTAGCAGAAACCAGCAGTCTTTTAAGACCGTGGATTTGAGCACAGTTATAAATAGCTGGCTTTGTAAGGTTTGATCTTGCAATTTCAAAACACCACTGAACATGTAAACAAAGGGTAAAGACTATGGCAGCCTTATCGAAAGCTGGAAAACAACTATATACTTCAAAATATATGGAAATAGGGCAGCTGCAGCTTCTCTGGTCCCCTCATTCACCATGTCATGGCTGGCTTTGGGTGAAAAGTGTGCTGGGAAAAGTGGGCCCCTTCCTCTGTCAGTGTGAATTTATTAGCTGTGATGGCAGTGCTTCCAATGGTGTCCAAGTCCCACCGGAAACAAGGGAGCAAATGCTTGCAAATGTGGGTAAGGTTAAAGAAAGCTCTCTCCTGCAGCCTTTCCTCCATTGGTCACCAGTTAAGTCTTCCACAATGCCCCAGAGCAATGCTAACTTGTGCATTATGGGATGTGCATTAAAAGGTTGGCAAGATCTACCTGCTTGGTGCTCCTCAGAGTGTAGAAACAGGAATTTGTTTCAGGGGAGCCAAATTCAGCAGTGATTCTTGGGGCAGGTGCTTACACCACTCCTCCAACCTACCATAATGGATCAAGGCTCCAGGCATGGCATACAGCAAGCAGGAAAGGAGGTAGATAGCTGGGCCAGGGAAGGAAAGGGCAGGACTTATCTTTTGTAACATTAATAGATTTAAAGGAAAATGACTGTTCTCCAGCGTTGAATTTGGCAGCCTAAGGGAAGACAGCTGTAACATTATGAATGGTGCAATGCTAAGAATCTTCACTCAGATATAAACCCCATGGAGTTCAATGGTATTTATCCTCTGGTCAGCATGCTTAATAAACCCATGTGTGGCAGAAGAGGTTTGAGAACGCACTTTCTCTGCCCAGACAGCAAATCTTCAGAATGCAGGGATGTGCTCAAAGACATTTACGCCACATTAAAAATGTTATGTCTGCATTGACCAACACTGCCCACTTCCTAATAGTTTACAGCATATCATCACTTGTTTCCCACAGGTTTCAGTCTACAGTAAAGCTTCTATGAACTACATCACTTTGAAAGGACAATGCTGACAAAGGCGATAGTGTCTAGACTCACATGATAGTAACCCTTTCTGGCGAGGGATGTGAACCAGTTCCACTTCCATCTTCCATAAATTGTCTTCTTTCCCATCCTCTTCTTATCCGCCTCAATTTCCTGCTTATGCACGGCAGGAGCAAAAATACCTTACCCAGAATTACTGTGCATGGCAAGACAAGTGCAAGAACAAAATTTGGCGGTGTGTAAAATCTGTAGTATTGTTCCTCAAAGGCTCTTTTCCACCCATAAATTAACACATGGAAAGTACTTATGAGCAGAGCGACGTATCCAAGAGTAGACTTTGAAGATATGGGGGGGGGGGGGAGGAGGAGGAAACAGATACAAATTAACACTCTGGAAACCCAATTAGCAGACATAGCTAATAAACTAAAATTTCTGAAAAAGACTGAGTTAAAATCAGCACACGTTGCAAGTACATTTTATCTGCCTGCCCTTCAAAAAGGTTGAACAAGGGTCAGTTCAGGACATGGGTATTAAAAAATACAACGAGCTCGCTTTCAGGATTCTGAACTCTGCTGGTTTAATAAAAAGGTCTTTTTTATTTTTTCTATTTTACTGTGATGGCCCAATATGTATTCTGATTTTTCAAATTAAGTTCTGCAGAGGAAAACTGAAAAAGCAGCTCAGAATATGAGAAGGAGCATCCAGAATGCTCCACTGGCATTTTTGAAGGTCTCTAGGGGCAGAAACCTTTTGCTGGATGAGCAGACTGTGTGAGATTTGCTGGACTGATAACGAGCCTGGGAGAAAAGGGATGAAAGAGGCTGCTCACTTGAATCAGCAGGTATGGTTGCATAGAAAAAGGCAACAAAAAGCAGTATCAGAAAGATACTGCCAGATACCTTTAGTGATACACATCACAGCTTCTAGCCCTTCCTGGGATTTGCTGGTGCTTAGTGTCCTCAGCGGAGATGTGTTGGTTTGTCCTATCAGTGTAATGCAGTAGAATTGTGGATAATATTTTAAAACTGTGTAAGTCTTGAAAAGAACTGCTGAAAGCCTCAACTGCTTATCTCAAACACATTTTGGGTGAAAAAAAATTCAAGGAAATGTCCTTTGACCAAGCATTTCTTAGACTTGGAATTCTTGTGAAGTCAATTTACCAGAATGAAAAAATAAAGAACACTGCCTTACAGTGTACTCTTACACGTAGTTACTTGGAAGGAAACATTCCAGGGCCGCTTTTGCTAGGTATTAGCATTTAGGAACTTGTTGACATTTCTGGAGCAATCCTGTTAGATATCAACACTGAAATGCCTTCTGATAGATTAGCTTCTAATATCTGGTTTTGCTACAATACACACCTGGATAAAACTGAATTCCCTCCAGTTTAACGACCTGTTTACTGAAGGAATAGAAGTTACAGCCAACAGAGAAAGCAGCCCCAGGCTCATTATTCCAAAGGAGACATACATTTCAATCCGCCAGACTTCTTCCTCATTCCATGTATTTTCAACATCCGCATGGACCTGAAGAAAGAGGAGGAGAAATTTTTAGAACACAGAACACATTTGTACAGGAGGAGTTTTCATTCATTCCGGAGACGTGATGGGTTTCTAAGTGTGCCTGGTGGACTGTCCAGAAGCTGGGGGGAAGCTGGTCAGGATTTCCAGTGACTGTGAGGAGGCATTCATGCCCTTAATAGGCCTGTCCCTTCCTTCAACTAGGAGGAGGAGAATAAACTATGCAAAATGGAAAACAGATGCAAATCTGAGTGATTTATGCAGATCTCAGAATTCAGTGCTTAGGGGCTTGTTAACAATCTATTGGAACAGATGCTACACTGAAGCTAAGCAGGCCTAGACTTGATCAGTAACCTGAACGGAAGACCACTGGGAACCCCATTGAGAATCACCGTCTCCAAGTTATTTTCCTTACCTGTTGATAAGCCATATTCAGGAACAAGTACCGTTCGGACCTCCTCATGGGCAAGCAGAGGCTGTAAACCACGTGCACCGTTGCAAAGAAAAAGCTAAGCAGTCCAAGCTGTTTCCTACACTGCAACCAGCTCTCTAACCAAGGTGGAAATCGCCTGTACTTAGTGCCAGAATAAAGTTGATAAGCAGCTGCCAGCAGCCCTGATAAATACACTAGAGACAATAAAGTGATAGCAACAACTGGCAATGTCTTATTCACGATCTCAATAGGAATTTTGTAGAAATCACTCTGCTGGTTCCTCACGTAAGGATGAATTACATCTCGGATGAATGAATAGATGAAGAAGAAGGTGGCCAGGCTGACAGCCACTATTACTGGTCCTTTCCACAGCGTGAACAACCGAAGAGGCAAATTTTCAATCTCCCTTGCAGATGATAAAGCGCCCAAATCAAGAGGAATGAAGCTGAGTTGACGGGCAAGTTCCATAACTTGATGTCGAGCTTGAAAATTGTTACTACATATGTAGACCTTTAAAAAAACACACACACACACACATTATTATTATGTACCAACATAAAGATGAATTCAACAGCTGCAATGGACTGAATTCATGTCCTCCAGATGTGGCTGTACCACAATGCCCATCAGTCCCAGCCAGAATGGCAAAAATTGGAGTTCAACAACATCTGGCAGGCATCCCATTGGCTACTCCTAAACGTAATGGTCAAACTGCAGTAGATGCTACTAGCAGATAAAAAGTGCCCAGATCACTTTAAATGCATAAATGATTTTATATGTTTAATTCGTTTTCATTCATTCATTGTTGTCAGCAAGGTCATGATTTTCACCTTACTTATGTTTCCAGTGACATAACTGAATGTTATAATGATGAAACTAGGGAGTTCTCTCATTTTGTTTTCTAGAAAGCATTGTATGGAAAACTAAAGCATTGTCTGCAGCCAGCTGCTTCTGGTCAAATGTTGTCTGGAGCACTGATGGAATTATTATGTGATAGTTGACCGAACAAATTATTTCAGAACCAGATATTCCATTTCCCCAAGCGTTTTCCTTTAGAAAAAAAATAATTGTATGTTTTACATACCATTTTACATATGGTTTTATTATAAATAGTTTTGGGATGCCTCAAGTGAAGGTATTCAATAATAATAATAATAATAATAATAATAATAATAATAATAATAATAATAATAATAATATCATCATTTTATCTTCGTGAGCCACCCAGAAAACTCTGTTGTTGGATGGTCAGTACTGCAGCAATAACAGTAATGTGATGACGCTTTGGCATCCTTGTGTGATGTTCTTCCTCAATTCAAGCTCAGCAGCACTGATGACTGTTTACAAGCTAGCAAGCTAGCATACTGAGCAATGTTTACTCTCAGTGCTGGAACAAATATTGAGATTGGCAAGACAGTCACAACTATTCCAACCACTATTTTCATTCTGCTTTTTAAAAAGACATAAATGCATAGCTTACCTGTCTGCTAGCATCTTTGGGTCCTAACTGCAGTGCCCAGGCTGAGATAACGTTGAATCCTTTGACAACAAAAGAATCTTGGAAAAGTGACTGCAAGTATTCTGCGTTAGATTCTGGATACTGGTTAATTCTCATGTTATTGCTGACATCTACAAGGATTTTACCAATAAGCAGATGTTTGAGGTCCCACAAAGCAGCATAGTGTTCTCTGTGTATAGCAACAAAAATCATATTTGCTTTTGCTACAGCATCCTCGTGATGAGTGACATCAACCACATGTGGAAAGAACTCAGCAGCAAACTTAGGGTTTCTGCTTCCTATGACCACATGGTACCCACACCTAATAAGCCTAATGGTCAGTGATTTTGCAAAATCTCCACTTCCAATTATGCCTATTGTGACCTTGCTGGTGTCCTTGATACCGTTTACACCGTTTGGCAAGAAAGTTTCATTTAAAGATTTGGGACTTCCCATCATAGAAATTGATTCCATAACTCAGCAGGATGAGATTAGAGGGCAATTTTCTAAAAGAAAACAGAGAGGAAACACACGTAGTTAATATGAACCCATTAACACATTCTGCATTGTGAAATATTTCCCCCCCCCTACTTTCACACATTCCTCTACAAGCCAGGCAATTATGTTCTAGCACTAGATGAAATTAAAACAAAAAACCCGATTACTGTACATATGATGGCTTGGATTCTAAGCCATAAATAGATTTGTTTATGGAATGGGTTTCCCCATCTAACTCTTCCCACTAAGACCTCCCCACATCCCCTGATGATTCACTCCAGCAGAACCTTCTAGAACACAATGGAATTCTCCCTCCCATGTAAGCAGGTACAAGCAGAAGGCACCTCCCTCCTGCCACAACTCCTATGTTTATAGGGTGGGGGAACCTAATTTAGGCTGTATGCCTAAACATGGCCATAATCAAAAGTGCAGTAGATTAGCTCTGCACACCCCTCTCCATCCTTCATCCTGACAAGCAAGAGGCGTCATCAAGGTTCAAGGACATATTCCACATTCCAGCCAGGCAGAAACACTTGGGTTGAGAAACAGGGCCAGATTGGGGGTATGGCCCATGGAGGAGTTCTGAGGGCCTGGATGGTTGCCCCTTGGCCTGAGTTTCCCCAATCCAGGTCTACACAGAGAAAACCACCTCCATAAATAGCAAAAGAATTCAGTAGACATCAATAAGGGAGAACACACATCTTTCAAAGATGCTTGGCAGAATCCATAAAAGATCTGAAATATATGACCCGAGAGAACATTCCCTACAGAATTCTCGAGCTTGAACAAATTTATGTCTTCATTGGAAAGCTGAGATTCTGCAGGCACACATTTGTCTGCCAAAGTGTCACCCACCGTTGCAAATTGTGTGAATCTTTGTCAACCACAGCTGGCGAAGAATTCAGTCACTACTTCTCATATTCATTTCCTTTTCTGTAACATAAGAACGACAACCATCCAAGCAACCACAACAGCACACCAATACAAACATTGTGTAGCAGTTATAAAGCCTGGCAGGACATTCCCCCTCATAAATATGCTTGCTGTGTTGCAGGATGACGCCTTGTGCTTTTCCATTGTTAACAATGGAAACAATCTGCACTTAGGATTGCGGCCCAAGGCGGTGTGCCATTCTGATGCTGAAGCAGACCCACAGCACTATTCCACACTGAAGATACTGGCGTAGCCCATGCTAACACAGAACAGTGTATATATAGAACAAAGCACACATTGTGTACTGGTGCATCTGAACCAAAGCATAGGATATACTATAATAATGTATAAATAAATAATGTGATAAACTGAAAGTTGGTACTATTTCAGACCTTATTTATGTTTACTGGTATTCCATGGCTACCAAAGTAGGGCAACCACCTAATTCAAGTTGATTAATTGTAGAAGATTTAAGTTGCAGACCTACATAAATTTACACGGGAGCAACTCCTGTTGAATTTAGTGGGATATACTTCCAAATAAACTTTCATAGAATTCAATTGATAGTCTGCCTAAAATTGCATGAGAAAAAGCAGTAGCTCTAAAGAAAAAAACATAGATGGTGCACACCCATCAGACATTATTTTAGAAGAGGCATTACCCCTTCTCTAATACACTCCATGCAATCAATTGTTGTAATTTTTTAAAAAATGTGCTGCCCTATTAATGAGGAGGAGGTTATTAATTTTATTTAACATGTTTCTAAACTGCTTTTTATGCTTGGTAATCCTCCCAAGGCTCTCCCAGAGTAATCAATAAAATAATATAGTAACATTGAACAGAAATACTATTACTATATTTAAAAAAACAGCAGCATATAAATAAACTGAGTAAAGCATCAATGTGTTAGTCAATCAAAATCTAACTGATTAATTGACTAAATGTTACAGCTGTACATTAAAGGAATTTTGTATGCCATTCTACTTCCTCCAGGAATTTATATATTCATTTGTCTAGGAAAATAAAATGTAGAAGGAAGCATATATAAAAATAAACGAATAAAATGTTAAGGGAAACTGCAAAGTCAAAGGCAACAAAACCTTAATCCAAGTGCCAAATGGCATGTAGGATTGTGATAAGGGGAAAACCCACAATTTCTTAACTCTGAAAATCTATATTTTTAAAATGTCATTTTATTACCGAAATAACTTGCTAGCAGTTGTTGTGCTTTACTAATTCTGAGGAAATGATTCACTCTTAAATGTGAGTTGCAAATCCAGCAGGAATTGGTCAACAACTATTTTAGCCAAAGCAAACGAAGGAAAAAAGATTTGTGTGTCCTGGAAATGTGATTCACTCAAGCAAATGACGAGATTGCATCCTATTTTTTGTATTTAAATCTCAAAAGGTACATTGTGAAACACCCCAGCTATTTGGTAACATTTCTTTTACGAGAAATGGGCTACTTTTAACATTAAAAGAGGCCAGGGAATTGAATATTGAGCATTCACTTCATTTTTCATGCTCTTTGAACTAGTTAAGAAACCTAAACAGAAACTTAAAATTTCCACTGTTTACCATAGAGCTTATACTCAGATCCCAAATACACTGCTCAGAAAAAGGGCTACATTTCCAAACCTTAGTTGCCAAAGGCAGACCTTCAGCTTTATATCATATCTCTGAAACAAGAATCCCAATTTCGAATTTCTCTTTTAAATACTGAAATCTTAATCCTTTTGTCAGCTGCCAGAACGTCACAGTAGAAAAAATTGCACTGTCTTCAGTATTTGAAATGCCACTTTTTAAGTTCAATAAAATAAGGGAAGGATGGTCAAATACTGCTATGCCTAGGAAAGCAATGAGGCCATTGGGTGGGTGGGTGTGGGGGGGATGTGTTGATGTACCTAAGAGGCTGCTCATTGGATGCTTAGCATGACTGTATAAACTGCCATCATAGTACAACATGGGCGGGACATTGTAGCCTTCCATATTGATGTTGTTGTTGGGACTCCCATCAGAACTGGATAATGGTCAGAGCAGCGGTGGATTGGTGCCCATTGAGACTGGTAGGGTGGAAGCAAGGGAGGCCAATGGTGGGTGGAGCCAGAACCACAGAACCAACTAGTTCTAGATTTTCTCCCAGTGGGAACAGTGGGAAATTTAAAACAATGGTTGTAGATTATTGCTGCTGCTGGTGGGTGGGTAGCCTGTGGCTGGGTGAGACCCACAGTTGTAAGGAGAGGATCAGAACTGCTGAAAGCCTTCTCAAACCTGGAGTTGGCCTTGTGAGCTATGAACAGATGCTTTTGAAAAATTACCTTGTGGGATCACATATGCAAATCAGCTCCTGGTTTCTGATGCCAGCAGAGATCAGAGCGCAGCCTGTGAAGAATAAAAACAGGGTCTTAAAAGGCTCGTTCCTTGCAAGTTGTGTACAGCAAGGCTTTAATGGTAGAAGTCCAAATTTCTGATGATTTATTTTCTTCTAATGATCTTGCATCTGACTCCCAATGGGACAGGATGGTTTTCTTAGAAGTCTAGAATTGCAGGAGAACCTGGCATGAACCAGAAATCATTTCCCCTAAGTTTTCAGGCTAGCTCCACAAACCTTGTGCAGAGCCACGTGCTAAGTAAGTGGCTTGGAGGGATGGAGTCAGATGCAAAAGACAATTTGGCGGCCAAATATTAACTGCATGACATGATATTATATTATATAAGCCAACATCTGAGTTACTACAGATCAGTGTTTTCAGTTTGGGTGGTAGCTTTTTGCTGTTTCTATTGTTCCACAACTGGGAAACTCTTGATGATCTATTTTGAGTAATCGGGTCTACCAGTAAATTAAATCTACTCCCTGCCCACTCTAGTCATAAACAAAACTGTCAAAAGCTATAAAGCACTCTAGAAACTTGAAACAGTTCTCCCATTTTTTGAAAAAACCTGCAACCTTAAAAGTATTTAACCTAGAAAAAACCCTGCCTCAATTTTTATGCATGATTTGACCTGCCTATCTTTTACAAATCTATGAACATTTCAAGTCATTGAAAAGCTGTATACTTTTCAGAGTATACTTTTCAAAGTTTTGAGCTTGGGGTTGAAAATGGACTACAACAGGATTAAAATTCCAGGAACAATGACTCTTCTCCAATTGCCCCACAGTGATACCGTGGTATTCATCTGAGAATGCATAGATTTTTAAAAAATCCAGATAAACGCTTCAAAAGGAACATCAGGTCACTGAACTATTAAGAACAAGAGATGCTCTTCCTGTTGCTAATGCATTTGTTCGGCAGTGCATTTGGCTATAAATTTAGATTACATAATTTTAGTCAGGACTGATTTTTAATCCAACAATGTCCTAATTTTCCACCTTTTCTTCTTCCACCAGAACAATATGGAACCAGGGATGGCAGTGAAGCAGAAAGGGGAAACAAACTGAAGTAACAGAAATGATAAGGTGTGTGTGTGTGGGGGGGAGAACATAAAAAATGATGGTCTGGACAAAAGGAAGCTGGAAAAGTAAAATTTATCTGTACCATTGCCATGTGCA
This sequence comes from Podarcis muralis, assembly GCF_964188315.1. Taxonomy (NCBI): domain Eukaryota; kingdom Metazoa; phylum Chordata; class Lepidosauria; order Squamata; family Lacertidae; genus Podarcis; species Podarcis muralis. The sequence continues at coordinate 27,091,950 of NC_135666.1, read as the reverse complement.
ACTAATAATTCAAAGATCTTTCAGTAAAATTCAAGTCTATCTCCTACTACAGTGGTACCTCGGGTTACAGACGCTTCAGGTTACAGACTCTGCTAACCCAGAAATAGTACCTCGGGTTAAGAACTTTGCTTCAGGATGAAAACAGAAATTGTGCTCCGGCGGCGCAACAGCAGCGGGAGGCCCCATTAGCTAAAGTGGTGCTTCAGCTTAAGAACAGTTTCAGGTTAAGAATGGACCTCCAGAACAAATTAAGTACTTAACCCGAGGTACCACTGTATATATCTGCCTAAGGTTGTCATCATGCACCTTGGGCACTGTCTGATAGATGACATTGAGAACTACAGCATGACAATAGCTCTTGGAGAGCTGCTGTGGCCTTTGCAGTAGCACTGGAGAAGCCGTGGAGGAAGTCACAACAGCCTGTGTCAGTTCCTCAGCAACCGCCCTGCTCTACAGCTGCTGCCAGGGACGCGGACTTATAAAAAATATTGGGGGGGCCCGGGAAAGCTCATGAATAATAAATAAGCTCATGAATATGCAAATAAAGTGGCGCCGCCTCCTCGTGAGTGAATAGGGGAGAGCGTGCTGCGCCTATTAATCAGCTCCAAAGGAAATTGGGTGGAGCTTTTGCTCGGGAGGGAGGGCAGGAGGCATGCAGCCCGCCCCTCCCTGTGCATTTTGGGCTGGGGGAGGGGCGGCGATGGCGCTCTGCTGGAGGGGCGCCGGAGATTATTGGGGGGGCGGAGCCCCCCCAAACGAATTTTTGAGGGGGCTCGGGCCCCCTCAAGCCCCATGGAGTCGGCGCCTATGGCTGCTGCCCACCTCACCAATGATGCTGTTTCAACCTCAGCAGCAGAAGGCACAGAGGAAGGAAGCAGTGGGTGAGAAGGATGGAGCCATCCTGGCCTGTCATGACTATTCCTCCATGGCACCCCTGGACCACCTGCCACCCTTCCCTTGTGCAAGAAGGTCTAAGGGGATGGGGGTGGGTGGGAGACTTGGCAAGCCCTAGGTCAATGGGGGAAGTTGGTTTGGCAAGGTCTAGAAGACACTGGGGGCTTTGGTGAGGTGGGGGCAGATGGGGTTGGTATTCCTTTGGACCTCCAACATTGGGTAAGGGACAAAGGAAAAGCAGGGGGAGAGCTGCAAAAGGCTGAAGGGATTAGTGCAGCGTAGGCTTTCTCACCCGTCCCCCTTCAACCTCTGATGTTGGGATTTGGGCAAGTGAGTGGAACAGACCACCTTCCAATCATGTGGCATCACAATTATGTAATGTGATTGACATGAAGGTTGCCCTTCCCACCTATTCGACCCCTGGGGTGGAAACCATAAAAGATTATCCAGCTCTGGTCTAATGGGTGGGTGGGTGGGTGGGTGGGGGGTTGGCATGGTCTTGTGGGGGGGTTTGTGAGGGGTGCAGTGGGACAGAGTTGTAGGCGGGGTTGGCTGGCAGGGATGGAGTCCCAAGTCCGTCTATAAAATCTGTGGTCTCATAGTGAATCATGACTCATATTTAACCAAGGTTTTATTACAGCCAAGAGGTATATAAATCTTGTGAAATACAAAAAAATAAAAAATTAGCATGAATTCAGGGACATCTACATTTTGTAACCATATATTTGTATAGTGCTATGGCTTCTGCTGTGACCTACTGGCTGAAGACTAACGTCCAAACACATATGAGCAGAGGAAGTAGTAAAAGTGTACATAATGAAGCCTGCTTGACCAGGCTATTTGCCAAGTTGCTTCCCTCAGCAGTCCTGTTCTGCCCCACAAAATTGAGAAATCAGGGAGCTAGAGCTCAGGAGTGGTGAGTTGTGTTAATTGAAACACGCTGCCTTTTAGCAGTCTTGTGGTTAGGGACAGGACATCTGGTGTGGATGAGTAATGTCTGATTTATTAAAAAAATGCTAAGCACAGTAAAGTTGTCTTAACTAATTAGGTGAAGGGTTAAAGCAAACAAAAAAGTGACATGTTTACTTCTGCTTGCTTAGCAACTTTACAGGAGCTCAGAATATTAATGGTACAATTAAGTGAGTGGCTAAACTGCATACAATCCAATTATAGCTGGAAAGTGCAGAAAAGACCGCTGCAAAAAGAGGGAGTTGAGCTAGATTAGACAGTTGGACAGGTGGGTTACCAAGGTTCGCACGAGTGCCACACCCTGCAAGCAGATGCCCTAGACATGACCATTGAGCTGCTAGGCCAAGGATGGAGAACCTTTTCCCAGACTGAGGGTCCTATTCCTTTCTGGACAACCTTCTGGGGCCACATGCCAGTCAGTGGTAAGAATGGACAGTGGCAAAAGTGAGCCTAGCAACAAGTGTAAATTTTACCTTTGTACAGTAGGCTAGTTTATACACATACCAGCCTCTATCCTTCATCCAAGCAAACAAGAATCATTTTCAGAGTTCAAGGACACATTCCAGCAAAAAACAACAACCCTACTCAAGGTGACTGTGAACCAGAGCTAGAGAGGGGCATGACATTGAGACACTGTGTGTGGCTGGGGGCTGTTGTGGGGAGAGTCCTCAGGATCAGATAGGGAGGCTGGGAGGGCCCTGGGCCTGTGTTTATCAACCATCAGGGACACACTACTTATCACTGTGATGTGCACGCTTACCACATGATAAGAAGACTGTGCTAATGAAACCAGCCTATATTATCTGCTGACGTCCAAGTGGCGCCTGCCCATTCTGTTGTCCAACCCAACACTCTTTGGCCACCTTTTTCTCCTATGATCCTTGTTTCTCATTTTGCCCCTGCCTACCTCCCTGTTTCGCTGTTGCTTCCCCTGTGTGAAAACATAAGAGTCGTTATCTCCTCGAGACAGGGAGCAGTCCTCTTCCACCCTCTCTAAAACACCATCTGCGTCAACAGCACAAACATGTTATACCCACTCCTCCATTTATCTCCCTCTCCACTGACTAATGGTCTCCTGTTCACTTCAATGACTCCAGCACCACCTCATTGTTCCTTGCTGCTCCCTATGTGTGCAACTCCCAACCTGAAAATATATACTGTATGATACTACCTCTCTTTGTTTCCTTCAAATCCCTTGTCAAAGCTCACCTACAAGGCCTAGACTCATCGTGTTAATCCTTATTCTTAAGCATAAGCAAGCTTTAATAATGTGCAAACATGTTTGCCTGAATTCTTCATTCTCTCCCTTTGACTCTCCTTCCCTTGTTTTCCCCCATGGACGTCTACAAGGCAGGGCACGGGAGGGCATCCCCTGATAAACCTTAATCTTGACTCCCCAGCTTTCTATGTCTGTTTTCTTGAGTATGGTAAGTTTCTAGTGCTTGCAGAATCTGAGATATAAGAAGATGGGAAGAGGAAGAGTTTGGATTTGATATCCAGCTTTATCACTACCCAAAGGAGTCTCAAAGCGGCTAACAATCTCCTTTCCCTTCCTTCCCCATAACAAACACTCTGTGGGGTGAGTGGGGCTAAGAGACTTGAAAGAAGTGTGACTAGCCCAAGGTCACCCAGCAGCTGCATGTGGAGGAGCGGAGATGAGAACCCGGTTCACCAGATTAACCATCTCTCACTTAGCAAATAAGTACCAACCTACCCTGCGACAGCTCCTTTTATGATTGTATGATGCACTGATTATTTGTTCATGTTCTGGCAATCAGTTGACTATGTGGTTATGTGCACACAGAGGTTAAGTTACCACTTTGTAAATGATTAGTCTTGTCTTTATCCAACCACCACCTATAGAAGCAAAATATAAATGCCTTTGTCTAACTGAGAGGCAACAAGCTTTGAGTCTGGGCACCCATTCCACCCAAGTGGCTTTATTCAGAAGGCAACCACAAAATCCATCTTTAAGGTACAGTGGTACCTCTGGTTAAGAACTTAATTTGTTCTGGGGGTCCGTTCTTAACCTGAAACTGTTCTTAACCTGAGGAACCACTTTAGCTAATGGGGCCTCCTGCTGCCGCCGCACAATTTCTGTTCTCATCCTGATGTAAAGTTCATAACCCGAGGTACTATTTCTGGGTTAGTGGAGTCTGTAACCTGAAGTGTCTCTAACCTGAAGTGTCTGTAACCCGAGGTACCACTGTACATGAGTGGGAGAGCACCCTCTGTATTCAATCCAAGCAGCTTTTTCTATTACCTTTAGTGAGGGGCTGTAGCTCAGTGGTATAAGCATCTGCTTTGCATGCAGAAAATCCCCTTCAGTCCCCAGCATCTAGTAGGCCTGGGAATGTCTGTCTGAAAGCTGCTGTCACTCGGTGTTAACAATATGGAGCCCTGCTCATGACCTCTTGCAGCCACCATCCTATTAATTTCATCTCCCTTTCACTTCAGACACTGCGCAACCTAGGGACACATCCCTTGACCTCTGTGGTTAAATATGCACACACCTCTTGGGCTGTGTTAGAAACTGAAATATGAAAGCTAGGAGCTAAATGGCACCTTAATCCTAGGTTACGGGCGCAACAATGGAATGTCTAGGCATGCTTTTTATAACAAGAATACAAAGCTGAAAATGAATGAACTGCAGCTAAAATACTATGTTCATTTTTCACATGCTCTAGTCCACCCCCTAATATTCTTAAGGGGGTCTCTTCTCCAGACTTCAGAGAGTACCTGGAAGTGGGGAGGCAGAAAAAGGTCCTCCTTTCCTTGCACTCTGCAGTTTTAATCTGAAATCTTAGGCAAAATGTGCCTAGAACAATGGGGGTTTCGAACACTGCTCTTGGGCTAATCAGTTTGTCAACTGCACTTTGTAAAGAAAACGGAAAGGAAAGGACAAGCGACCAAAGGCCTTCTATCAACCTGTAACCCAGAGCAACCAGTTCCTATAATAATTCCGCTTTGATCGCGCATGCCCTGTGTCCCGTTCCGATAGCGCTGTGCTGCTTTGCCCTTGACTGGCCCGGAAGACGATGGATGTTAGACAACACGAAGGCTCCAGCTATGTTATTCTTCTTAATATATAAAATGAAATTGGGTTACGGGTGGGGTGGGAATCTGGGAATCTGCAGGGATGGCTTGCAATGGGACTGGAAACCGCGCTATTACGCGTTTATAAGGGCCGGGCGTCGAACGCAAACCGGCGCGAAAACGCGCGCGCTCTGCGCTTCGGCCCGTTCCCACGCCACCCGCGCTCTGCTCGGCCAGGGCTTCCCCGTCCTCCCGCCTGGTTCTCACGCGGGGGCGCCGTGTGAAAAACAACAACAAGCGCAGCCCCCTTCCCGTCCTTCCGGGGTTGCAAGGGCAGGGGCGAAGGCGCCTATTGGTGCCCCCCGCCCCGTCCCGCGCAGCTCACCTCTTGCAGCGCCGGAGTCGCCTCGGCGGATCTCCCTCCCTCTCGCCTCCCGCGCTCCAGCCTGCCTGAAGCTCCCGGCAGAGAGGCGGGCGGGCGGGGAGCGGGGCGGGAGGAGGAGGAGAAGCGTTTCTTCCGTCCCTCCCCCGCCTCGGCCCGGCCTTCCTCGGGATTTTGGTGCTGCCAGCAAGTGGGTCGCGCAGGCCGGGCCAGCCGCGTGTTCCTCGTCCTTTCGCAAGGCACCGAGAGGCGGGGGAAGCGGCGGCGGCGGAGTCACGGGGAGCGAGGCGGGAGCCGCCGCCGCCGCCGCCTCCGTGCGCGCGGCGAGGTGGAAAGAGGCCGGCGTCCCGCTGCTCCTGTCACCCAAGGGTGGGTGGGGGTGGGTTGATGGATAACCGCGCAAGGCCCCAAAGGCCTGTTTATTATTAAGGGGATCTCTTTCTTTCTTTTTAAATCCCGGCTTTCCGATCCTAACTCGCCCCCCCCCCCCGCAGAAAACCTAAAGGCAACTAACATCGTTCAAAATAACTGAATAGACACACACACACACCGCAAAACCAACCCGCTATTCAAACAATAAATCTAGAGACGGAAGACAGCAGATCCAAATTTCAGAGCAAACAATCCGTGGGCCGTCACGTGTTCGCTCTGTATTAGCATTTTTCCTTATTATTTTCAGCATTCTTTGCCGATAGCAAATACGGAATGAAAACACAAAGAAAAGTAATGCAGCAAAGGGAATTTGCGTATAATAATAAACTTTTCCTTTTTTTACATGGGGCAGTGCAATCCTATAGTATGTAGCTGGGGGCAGCAACGCTGCTCAAGACCAGGGGCTGGAAACCACAGGGGAGAGAGCACACTTGCGCTGGAATCCCGCTTGCAGGTTTGCCACAGGCACCTGGTTGGCCGGAACAGGATGCTGGACTAGATGGGCCAGCAGCCTGAACTAGCAGGCTCTAAATACTGTGGATTTTTAAATGGATAGTGAAATTTGTGAGTTTGGACCCATTGCGCCAAAAATCAGATGAAGTCATGCCAAAGTAATGTTTTGCTCCACCACCTTGAATCAAAAATGTGCCAGGCATCCAAACTTTGACTAACACCGCTCAGTCCCTCGAGAACCCTAATGCCAAGTTTGGCCCACAATATCTCAAGAGGCAACTGAACCTATGCCAAAAATGAGCAAAGTCATGCCTAAGGCCTCATCCACACTTTTGTTTGTCCCATGATTTTTGTTCTTTTGTTCCACTGCTTTCCTCGGGAAAATCTGTTTACTGCTGAATTGGAACAAATATTGATCGGGTTTTCTGTGGATTGATGGGAGGCAACTTCATCAATTTCTTTTATTTCCTGTATTGTATGTTATTGCATTACAAGTTGCATTCCCTAAAATTCAGACTGTAAAACAATAAAATAAAATATAATATAAAAAAATCTACAATTGAAAATAAATATGAACATTTAATGCAAACGTGCTACAAACCACCTGAAGCTGGCAGACCACTGGTGGTCCACAGACCAGTTTCAGATGCCTTGCTCTGGCAAACAGCCACGTTTCTCTGAAGCATATTTCTGAGGGAGTCCTAAGGGTCTGTGGTTCAGGTAACCTATCTTAGATTATATGAAAACATGTCCCTATCTTGACAGTCCCCATCAAATCCATCAGAATTCTTCCAAGACAAATCATACTTATAGGAACCTCTGAGGGAACAGCTCAGTCAGTAAAGCATGAGACTGTTAATCTCAGGATTGTGGGTTTGAGCCTTGCACTAGGTCAGGGGTCTGCAACCTTTAAGACAAAAAGAGCCACTTGGACCCGTTTCCGAAGGGAAAAAAACTGGGAGCCGCAAAACTCATCATTATAAAAATAACTTTTTTGTCACTTTTTAAAATTATTTCTTTGTTTGACCCCTCAGAATTACTCCTCCTCATAGAAATAAACGTTAAATTAACAAGTTACCTTTTTGTGTGTGTGTGTTCTTCACTCCCCTTCAAAACAGTGACCAGCGTACATGCCCCCTTTCAATGCAGTGACCAGCGTACATGCCCCTTACAATGTAGCGGGTGGGCGGGAAGGTGACGTCGGGACGGTGCATGACTTAACGCACGCACCATGCGACGTCACAGCCAGTACAGCGCCCGCCACAGTGGGGAGTGTCGGGGCGCAAAATGCGCCTCCTCCCCTCGCTAGTATCCGCCCCGGAGCCGCGGCAAAGGTGTAAAAGAGCCACATGCGGCTCCGGAGCTGCGGGTTGCAGACCCCTGCACTAGGTGAAAGATTTCTGGATAGCTGGTGGTTGGACCAGATAATTCTTGCGGTCCCTTCCAACTCTACAATTCTATGTTCTTTTGTATTCTATTGATCCAGAGTCTGTGGCTGCCGTTGTGATTCTAACAGTGCACGTTTGGAAGGAATCACTAATTGCAGTTTATGCAATGGCGGTGGTTGGTGTTCATTGGGACTGGCAGTGCAGAAGGCAAATAGGCCAACAGCCAATGCCAGATGCAGCCAACTAATTCTTGCATTGTCCCTATCCTCCTCCCTATTGAGTTACACAAGGAAAATGCTGAAACTGAGGAGGAGGACGCTGACAGCCAGGGCCACTCCCCAGGCTGGGTGCAAGGGAGAAGGCAGGCAGATAGGGGCTGGCTGACCCTGAGATTGGGGGCGCAGTCTAAAGCCATGAAGCTGTGGATAGTGATTTTATACGTATGCCATTCTACGATGACAAACTACAAAGTTATTAGATCAGCAGGCCACGTTAGGAACGGGTTCTGATCCTGAGCTTTTCAGCATTTTTCTTCCATAAATACATGCTAAGCTGTTTTCTCAGATCAGTTTAAAAACACATGTCTAAATGTTGAAAGGTCCCCAAAATGAGAACACAAATACCCCCTATGATAAAGTGCGCATGGATGAGCTGGATTTGTTTATAGCGCTCATTTAATTTTTAGCTTGTCAGCAATAAAAGGTTTTGAGATTACATTTACGGGGTCATTTATTAACAAGCAAAACAAAAGTGGGCCCCATTACCCTTCACCTTCTGCCATTTTATCTCTCGTAGGCCTTGAACTATTAACCTTTACACTTTTCTCTTTTATGTCCACTTTTGATGTAATGTATTCTCTTTCTCACTATATGTTATCTGGTTTGACCCAGTAATTTAAAAAAAAAAAAATTAAATGAACCTATGCTGCAGTTTTATGCTCAATAATTTGTGAGAAAGACCCATTAAAAAAGGCAGGACTTGAGTCAACATGGATGTGGATTCTGCTGCTAGTAAACTATCAGTGATCATAAAATAAAAAGCAAACACAAGAGATGGCTCTGTGGCACATTCACAACCTTTATTTTCTTTATTCATAAACATAATTTATAGGCTGCCTTTTAAGGCGTAGCCCTCTACAAGTGGCTTACACAACATAAAGCACAGTATGAAAAAATTTACTATAGAAGGAACATTGACATCATTTTTGCCAAATGTGCTACTCAATTAGCGGAGTGTCATTTTAACATTTTAAATTGATTAATTTACAGGTGCAGAACCCTTTTTGTGGTCTAAGGGCCACATTCTCTCGTGGACAACCTTTCAAGGAGTGGGCAGGTGCAGAGGCAAAAGTGGACAGAACAGGAAATGTAAACTTTACCTTTATACAGCAAGCTAATTTCTATGCAAACCCCCCTCTATCCTCTACTCAGACAAGCAACATTACCAGAGGTCAAAGACACATTTTAGCCAGACAAAAAACACCTAAGGAAGGGTGGTAAGCCATAATAGTGAAGGGTGTGGCTGAGGAGAGTCCCAATGGGCAGATGGAGAGGCTTGGAGTACTATGTTTGGCCCTGAGGCCTAAGGTTCCTCACCCGCGGATTAATCTAACCAGTATTAAATATTGTTACTTTGCCTGTGCAGAGCTTGTCTGAGGCCCAGGGCGGGAGTCTTAGACTAAAGTTATAAGCTCAAACAAAAAAGCCGGGCCCTGGTGCGGCCCCCAGCCAGCTTAACTAGGGCTGCCATATTTCAAACGGTGAAAATCCAGACAGAAAAGTTGTATAGTTGGGGGTTGGGGTTGGCCAAAGACATATGGCAACCCTACCATAGCCCTCCAAGGCTTGGGGCAAGTGGACCCAGCTGCTGCCCCCCCCCCCGCACAGGCCTGGTTACAGCCATAGTTCTCTAATGTTTTCCTAAGCAATTGCATCCTGCACATTTTGAGTTTCATTTTTGTTCTTTTACTGACACAGAGAATTGTAGTGTCCTGAAACCTTCATCACTTTTCAACAACAAAAGGTCAGACTCTTCGGTTTTCTGTGTCACAGTGCTTGGTTGAGTCACAAACTTAACTGACAGGAAGCTAAAACAGGTTTTGATTGCAATGCTTGCTATGAAAAAAATCAAGTAGTTTGCCCAGGGGAAGGACTTGGACTTTTGCAAACACAAAGTCTAAACAAAAAACAAGTCCTCCTATATTAAGGACTGCACAGATTTGGCTTATTTATATTAAAAAAGATTTTTTTTTTTTGCTTCTTATTTAATGTCTATTTATTTATTTAAAAAAACACAGAAATACATACCATAATAACAAAAATAATATCCTCCAGAGTTTTAAAGGCCATAGATTGTTTAATTATCCAAAGGTTTGGAAGAGATAAAATGTTTTTGCCTGGCAACTAAAGATGTATAATGAAGGTGCAAGGCGAGCCTTCGTGGGGAGAGCATTTCACAAATGGCGAGCCACCGCAGAAAAGGCTCGTTCTTGTGTTGCTGTCCAGATCTCTCATGGAGGAGACACACAAAGAAGGGCCTCAGATGATGATTGCAGGCTTCAGGTAAGTTCAGATGGAGAGGTGGTCCTTGAGCTATTGCAGTACTTTGCCAATTTAAGTCTTTATAGGTTGCAAACAGCACTTTGAATTGGGCCTGGAAACTAACTGGTAGCCAGTTAAGTTGGGCCAGGATTGGTGTAATATGCTCAAACCATCTTGCCCCAGTGAGCAACCTGGCTGCTGAAGTTTCCAAACCATCCTCAGAAGCAGCCTCACGTGGAACACGTTGCAATAATCTAACCTAGAGGTTACCAGAGCAGATGGCAGAAGTTTGGTTACCCCTGCCCAGATGAAGGTGCTACCTGATGAAGCTGATGAAAGGCACTCTGTGCTACCAAGGCCACCTGAGCCTAAAGTGAAGGCAATGGATCCAGGACCCCCAGGCCGTGTACAATATACTTGGGTCCTGCTCTTGGCAATCTTGACCAGATCCTTACTTGCTTACCTTCAGCTGTGCTACAGCATTAAGTGCTCAGAGACTGTTTGCAGGAAATGGAATTGTTTTATAACAGTAATCACCATCTAGCTTGTTGGAGTCGCGTGACCATGAATCAGCCTTGTCTTTTTATTCTAGGTCTTAGTGGCTCCTCCTATCTCAGATATGCCTTCTACTATAAACAGCTGATGGAGAGGCGAGACTGACCTGTCTCCCACATTAGCGACTCCAGCAGATCACTACAAATATATATAATTTTACAAAGGACTAGCACCAGTATGTGTTTCCTGTTCCTTCTCTCTCCCTTCCCCTTCTGTTTTGTGTCTATCAGGTTAATTGTTAGCCTGAGAACACAGACTATTAAACTTTAAGCACTTTACTAATAAATAATTCCTGCGTTGTAATTTCAAAGCCCAGTTTAACCATGATCAAGGCACATGCAGCTGGGATGGTATATTGTTAAGATGGATAAAGAAAGCGCACCTCCACTCACGGTCTGCAAATGAATGGGCCGCACCATGTTAGATGAACTTGAACTGCTCATTTATCTAGATGCAAATCTTTTCTGCACAATAGGTTCCCAATCCAGTAAGGGAATTGGATTGTATCCAATGGTGGTGTTATTCTGATGGAAGTCTCTGTTGGGTCAGAGGACCTTTCATCAGCAGAACAGAGAGGATTCGCCCATGGCACCTTTCTTGCTGTGTCAATGGGTCGCTCAACATTCCAGAGACTGTTTGGAGGACTGCAGAGGGAAATAATTAAAAATAGTCTGCTAGTCCCTCCCCAGTCTGCTACTGGAAGCCTTCACTGGATCAAATGGACTTGCATTGGTGGGTGAAGACTATTGGACACATCCCATAATGTGACGAAGGTTGTTTCTTCTTTGCCTGATCTGACTGTGGATGAGAGAACTCATCTCAGGGTTAATTCCATAGCACTGGCTTAATTGTGTATCTTTCATGAAAGTGTGCACATGGCACTTCTCATCACGTCCACATATGAAAGTCTACTATGCTAAATTTATCTTGTTTAACAGTTACTGACTCACTGCCTTCAATCAACTATTTATTGGCCTCTGCCAATTAAAAAAAAAGCAATCTAAAAAGACAGACAAATCTTTGTTTTATATAAAACTGCTGGAATATAGAAGTTTTATTGTTTTAAATACAGTAAATGTGAAAAAACATTTTCTACAAGTATAGCTGAGTTCTTATTTACAGTACTCAATTTACAACATAATTTTAAGAAATGCAGAATAGAGGCAAGAGTCTCAAAATGAAACAATTCTTTGGAATCCAAATTACTGTTGGCGAAGGGCTCAATCCCCACCTCACTATGGAAAAATGTCTTCTAAAAAAATCAAATTGCAAAACATATTCCAGACCAATGCATGTCAAATACTCTTTAATACACATATTAGTTTTTATAGAAGTGAAATAAAACACTTTATGTGGTTAATCAGCTCTCTCTCAACACTGTAATCTGCATTCACCCAAGAAAGTTGAGTCACAGAAGTCCAGGACCAAAAAAAGGACACAGGTGGGAATCAGCCTTCCCATGAGTGGAGTCCATTCAAGGAATTCTCTTGCCAGTGGAAGAGGAATTTCTGCCAAATCCTCCTTCACCATCAGCCTGAAAAAAGCTGCTCCAGAGGGTTAGGAACCTCCTGAAACAGCAAGGGAAGTGATGCAGGAGACTGCAGCAGAAAAACAGCAAAAATTGCCCCCCTTCTAACAACAGGAATTTCCACTGCATAGGAATCCCTCCTGTGAATGGAAGAAGCCCAGTATCCAGCCCCTAGTATTTAACTTATGGAATTTACTGGCACAAAAATGTGGTGATTGCAAGTAGCTCAGGTGAATTTAAAAGACGGATTCTAAAAATCCATGGAACCCTCTATCATCAGCTGTCTGAAATGATAGCTAAACACAACTCTCCTTGGATTGAAGCAATATACCCTTAAGACCAGATGTTGGGGAAGAAGGTTATCCTGCATGTTGCAGAGCAGTATATGCAAGACTGCATGGATCCTGGTCTAAACCCAGCAAGGCCTTCTTATGTTCTTAAGGCTGAGCTTGGTTTGCTACAAAGGTTCTGTGGCAAACAGATAATAATAAATTATTAAGTAATCTGGGTGCATCCCATGATCTAGATATGCATTTGGATCTCGTTAAGCACAGGAGAGCTCATTAGGTTAATAATAAAGATATGATCTCTGGGCACAAAAGCATGTACATACTGATCTACTCCAGCCACTGAAATGAATTGAGAAGCTGTTTCCTGTAAGGCAGCTCTGTGTTTGCATTTTAAAGTGTTATGCATTATTTTTTGTATTGCATTTTTAAAAAAGATTTTATGTAAATATAAACACTGTTGTGATAACAGTTGTGTTATTATTCCACAGTTTCCCTGAAAAGAAGGTTGTCATTGCTGTACTTGTATTGAAAAATCTTCAGTATTTTTAAAGTGAAGTTCACATATGGGGCACCTGAGATTTTAATTTCCACATGCATACTTTAGCCTAAGCTCACATAAACTTGTAATGTTAAGTAAAATTTCAGAAAACTACCTATAGTGAAGTAAGATATTTTAAAATCCATCAGTAGAAAAAAAACAAACAAAAAAACTTTTAACCGATGCAACCCAGAAGCCTCACTGAACTCAGTGCAGATTACTCTATGTAAAAATAAAGATGACCGTTTCCTTATGGTCTTTTTTTAAAAAACAAACAAACCTGAATATTGCCAGCAAAGTACACGCACATTTAAAATCTACAGTCTGGAAGTTATCTCTGTCCTACTTGCCAGAGCATTAGCATCATAGCCAGATCTGATCTTCTCTAGTCTCTTCCTAAGGCATGGCAAAAGCAGGATACCTTTACAAGTCAGAACCACAATTGGAAGAATGACTGCCATCATAAAAGTAGGGGGAGTATACCATATAAACTGGCCTATGTCAATCCACTTATTCCATGCAAACACTAATGCATGAATGGTGCACAGCAGCAAAGCTAAATGTCCCATCTTGCTCTAGAAAGAAAGAAAGAAAGAAAGAAAGAAAGAAAGAAAGAAAGAAAGAAAGAAAGAAAGAAAAAACAATAGGTTAACCTTTAGAAATGAAAGGAAATTAAAACAAACTATAATACACCCTGCTGCATATTCAGGGTTTCCATCAGACAGGTGGGGGGTATCTTCCTGTGTGCATTTATCAACAGCTTTCCATGCACATAATATGCAGGCATGGAGATAAATGTCATCTGCTGATTGCTGCAGATAAAAGCAGTTGCTACAGCACAAGAATTAGTTCAAAAGGCGACAACCCTTGTTATTTTAAAACACCGAATGCTTAATTAAGATTCTGTGCAATTGTTGAAGAATGCTCCTTGTTGTTTTTGCTGCATGTTCAGTCCTATGCCAAAACATTATCTACCTTATATTTATATCCCCACCTTTCTTTGCTCATGGAACCCAAGGAGACAAACGTGTGGTTTCCAGGCAGTCACCCATCCAGAATCTGACCAGGACCAAATCTGCTTAGCTTCAGCAAGGTGGTTGCCTCATGTGCTTAGAACACTGAGCTTCTAAGACAGGGGTCAGCAAACTTTTTCAGCAGGGGGCCGGTCCACTGTCTCTCAGACCTTTTGGGGGGCCAGACTATATTTTTATTTGGGGGGGGGAATGAACTAATTGCTATGCCCCACAAATAACCCAGAGATGTATTTTAAATAAAAGGACACATTCTACTCATGTAAAAACACGCTGATTCCCGGACTGTCCTTGGGGCGGATTTAGAAGGCGATTGGGCCGGATCTGGCCCCCGGGCCCTAGTTTGCCTACCCACGTTCTAAGACTTAGGTCTGCATAAGACAAATGGAACTCTACCACAGCAGACTTGAAATCTGGTAGAGTGATTTTGCATTTTCTAAACTATTATTATTATTATTATTATTATTATTATTATTATTATTATTATTATTTATTCAATTTGTTAGTTGCTTTATCTTGTCCAGGGCAACTCAAAGCGACTTACAAACGAACAGACAGACAACACCCCTCTATAGATACATAAAAATAAAGAGGAAAAAGAAATACATTAAAAACATTCCACCCACTTCTAAAAGGCCTGGTTATAGGGGAAATCTCTTGCGTGGTGCCTAAATTTAATAGATAAGAGATTCGTGCCACCCACATTCTATAGCGAAAGAGTTGAGATCTTTGGTCTGTATCTTGACTAGCTCTCCCTTTGTTTCCAATGCAAGCTGTGCCAAATTTCCTTCTACTGGCCCTGGTGGGTTCAGCACTGCTCTTTGCATATACAAAATGGGAGCAGGGAAATTACTTGCAAGTGTCCCAGTTTGCTGCATCAAACAACAGATTGAAGTGCATCCTTATAAGCTGACTTACATATGGAGAAGGCTCCACATGCATGGGCAAGAATCTGTGGCACTCCAGATATTGTTGAATCCCCAACACCCATCAGCCCTATTCAACATGGCCAATGGCCAGGGATGGTGAGGGTAGTAGTCCAGCAATATCTGGTCACACAAACTCTTTCATGCAAGGATCCATCTTTGGCTCTCATCAATTTCCATCTGGTGGTATGGGAATATGATCACATCAGCAGCTATTTGTAAATGTCCAGTGTCGGATTACAGAAGGGGGGAGGGAGTGTCCCCCCCCCCCCCCGTTTTTCAGATCTTCTCAGTTGGCAATACCAGAGAGCGAACCTCAAATCTATCACAAAGAATATGTGTTTTACCACTGAGCCATGAACAATCTATGCCGTTTTGTTTATGTGTACCTGGATATAATGAAACTCTCTCCAGGTCAGCGAGTGGCTGACAGATGGAATTGACGTTACTGCCAATACAGCCAGCAGAGCAAGCCCCAAAATTCCTAGAGACACATAAATCTCCATTCTCCAGACATCGTGTTCAATCCAGGCATCTTCCTTTTTCTGCTTCACCTGTGGACAGAACACTACACTTTAAGAAGTGTTAGAATGACAACACAAGTACACTTAAGATTCCATGGTGAAACCCCAGTAAGAACCACACTGTATAGAGATTAAAAATTTTCTTTTGCAATTGCAGCTATCATGGGAATAACAGTAGGATTAAAAAATAAATAAAAATACCCAGTTGGCACTAAAGTTTCCCCATCCAAGCCTGTATGCATTTCACAGATGGGATGAAAGTATCCAGGTGTGTGAACCAGCCTGTATCTTGTATAGATCATTGTCAGCTAACTAAAATGCTGCACAAAACAGGATATGCTGGGATTCTGTTGATATTTTCTGTTCACCTGTGCATGCTACAAATTAGAGCATGGTCCCATTTCAGATCTTTAACTGCAGCATTGTTTATACTGATGTCCCCCCCCCCCCCCAAGTGCCATCAGCCCTAACCATAGGAAAGTCAATTAGATGGAGAAGTATTTACTTCAGCAAAGTTTTTACCCCCAAGGAGACTTGTTCCAATTCCTTTTTAACTTGTTTTTCCCAGCAGGACTGCATTATTTGCTGACAAACAGAATTCCATCTAAAAGCTAAACACAACCTTTGGCAAACTGTAACAAGAGGTAAGCAACACCAAGAAGCAGTATTTTAAGCAGCTAATCAGTAGGCTTACTTGGCAAGTTTTTTCGCTCTGCCAGAGCAGCCAATGAGTCTAGATGTTTTCAAATAACCTGCATAATTGGCCTATATACAGAAATGAGCTGCCGTGATTTCAGTATTTACAGTTAGAACTAAGGTGTTGAGGTGCAAAGGAGGTCTGGGATCTGGAAACTTTCAGCAGCAGGCGCAGGTTCTCTCACCTTGACAACTGCATCTGCCAAAATTTTCTGGAAGGCATAATTTATACGAGGAGAAGCCAACGCAGGGCTCTACAGATGTTGTCAGACTGCAGCTCTCCCAATCCCTGACCATGCTGGCTGGGGCTAAAGGGAATTAAGGAGCAACATCTGGAAAGCACCACATTGGCTATCCCTACCGTTTTATTATTTTTGGCTATAGACATGGATAAATCAGATATCTGTGATTTAAAATAATAATAATAATGAGGACTTAAAATAAAAAGTCAGGTAAGCAGTAGCTATCAAAACATCCTGTGTTAATGATTTCCAGACATTATTCATGCTGTGGGGAATTGTATTTCTTCTTCTTCTTCTGGACCATCTGATAATTAGTTCCATTGAATGAACCTGGGTACAAATGTTTTAGGAAATAAATCTTTGTATTTGTTCTCTCCGCTTTATTTGTAAGTTTATAAACTTTAACTATGTCAGCCCTCACCTTGGTGTTTCCAACTCACAATTTCTAATCATTTAAAGGTGCAATCCTATACCCACTTACCTAGGATTAATCCCCATTGAACTCAACGGGACTTAATTCTGTATAGGATTGCAGTCTGTTACACATTTGTATAAGGCCATCATTCTACAATATTCATGATAGGACTGGGAGACCCACACAGCATTCCAGATGCCAGCACACCATCAGCTTAAACCGATTTAATGGCATTATGACAAAACAAAATGGCGTACCTGTTGATATGCCCAGTTCAAGAGTTTGTATCTGTAGGATCTCCTCATTGGATAGCACAAGCTATAGCAGGCATGTAACGAGGCAAAGAAGAAGCTAAGAAGTCCAAACTGTTTCCTCGATAGCATCCATCTGTCCAACCATTGTGGAAAACGTCTATACTTGGTTCCATAGTGGAACTGGAAACCTGCAGCCAGTACTCCTGGTAAATAAACCAGAGCCAGCAGGGTAATCGAAACCACTGGTAAGACTTTGTTTATGACCAGGATTGGGATTTTATAAAATGCATTTCCTTGATTAGTTACAAGGGGATGGATGACGTCCCTTAGGAAAGTGTAGATAAAGGTTAACAAGGACAGTACCAATGCTGTCTTCACCGGCAAATGCCATTTAGGGAAAAGGTTGTGTTCGCAGTGCTTACTGGGAGGACAGTCAAACTCATCAATACAGATTCTTTTATGAACTTGGGGGAGAGCATCTGGTGTGCCAACCACTTGTAAATCCATCACCTGAAAAGGAGAAAATACGATACATAAACCTAATAGGTATTTAAGAGTACTTTATCCATATTGGTAGATTCCTTGCATTGCTGACCTTCATGGACTCATATATACTCTTATCTGAAACTGTTCTAATTGTGCACGAGGTTTTAGGATGTAAAATGTAACTAAAATATCAATAATGAACTGAAGCAACTTAAGGCTGGTTCCATTGCAGAGTCATGATTTTCACTGATGATTTTTAGGCACCAAGGTTTATTCCCAGAAGGGAGCCACCTCCGCAGATTACATTTCTTCATCAACCCTTTGTAAAGAGGTGGGAAGGAAATGCAATTCAAAACATGTAAATGGGAACGGAATGTAATCTCTAGTCTTTACAACACATTTATTCTTGTGTGAAATACAAAAAGGCACAGTAATGCCGTTTTTATCTCCTGGACCATTGCAGATCCCTTGATCTGTGGTTTGGAGGTGGACCTATCAGCAAAAAGAGAGGAGTAGGGTTGCTGTATCTATACAGGCAGGGCTTCCATACCGGGATGTATTTCACAGCAGGTGCTGCTTCTGTCAAGGTATAACTGAAATCATGAGAAAAAGCTGTGCCTGCTCAAATTCACTCTTTTACATGATGATAGAGATAGTTCTTTCCATTACCAATTTTCAAAGCAGCAACCATGTTAGCTTGCCCTAGCAAAAACAAGGGAGAGAGCCTTGGGGCACCCTAAAGCAAGCAAATTTGATTATGGCATAAACCTCTGTTGCTAGAGCACAGTTCATGAGGTACACCGAGTGGGAAATTCAGTTGCAAAGCGTGGCATACACACACCAAGGGACAAGAAGATCTCACTCTCTCTATATATATATAAATGTTGAGAGTAGAGCTTGTGACAATTCTATTAGAGTTTAGAGTCATGTGAAATGTTGTTTACACATTACCAACTACTCAGCATTAGCAAGGGCAATTTACTGGGCTGCCTTGGCACCTAAGTGTTTGTCCTTGCTAAAGCTGTTCTGTTGAAGCTTATATGACTATATGTCCCCATTTCATTTTCCTAGCACTTTCCCTACACTTGGGAAATTCAGATGAATGACAAGGTCAGATTCCAACTCTAAGGTGACAGAAGATATAGCCAAGTTCCTTGCTGTAGTCATCAAAACCGGATCGCAATTATTAAACGTCACATGATTTGAGTCGAAATTTCTGTATTTTTAGCAATTTTGATTTTAGCAATTTTAATTTTTTACAGATTGAGGCTGCAATCGTAACCCTTTAAATTCCACAGGATTTACTTTTGAGTAGGCATGAATTGGATTGCGCTGTTATGCTCCCATTTTAAAAAGGTACCATTTGTCTCCGTGACTCATTTTGTTTTGCTGTGGTTTTCCTGATAACCCTACACTGCTTATGGTCTGTAAATAAAGTTGCACTATTTGCAAGGGCCTGAAATACTTTCCCATAGATTTTATTTTCTGGGGAGGCTGCAGATAAAGAGCCTGGGGAGTAAAAGTTCTTTGAATCTGGGAGGCCAGAGCACCAGAAGGATTAAGTGGGTCATTATGTCCCCTTGCCTAAGGCCAACCTAGCATGTGTAACATAAATATACAAACACACACACACACACACTACCAAATTGTTGAAATTCTCCCAAGTTCTTTCAGGATTCATTTTCTGATCTTCATTCTGTTCCATGTTCTTGACCAATGACTGTCCTGCGCTCTAAGGCAAGAGGATCTCTGCAAGACAATTTTCACATGGTCCATTTATTTGTATCATGCTATGTATACGCGGGGACGCGGGTGGCGCTGTGGGTAAAAGCCTCAGCGCCTAGGGCTTGCCGATCGAAAGGTCAGCGGTTCGAATCCCCACGGCGGGGTGCGCTCCCGTTGCTCGGTCCCAGCGCCTGCCAACCTAGCAGTTCGAAAGCACCTCCGGGTGCAAGTAGATAAATAGGGACCGCTTACTGGCGGGAAGGTAAACGGCGTTTCCGTGTGCTGCGCTGGCTCGCCAGATGCGGCTTTGTCACGCTGGCCACGTGACCCGGAAGTGTCTCCGGACAGCGCTGGCCCCCGGCCTCTTAAGTGAGATGGGCGCACAACCCTAGAGTCTGTCAAGACTGGCCCAAACGGGCAGGGGTACCTTTACCTTTATGTATACGCAGTTGGTACTTTAGAAATACACATAAGCAATCAAATGCACTGTCTTGAGTTAGCCTTGATGAACCTGGGGACTTTCATAGATTTTGTCTTGTCACACAAATCTGAGAATTAAAAGTACACATGTTTTATAAGTGAAATGATCTGAATTCTACACAAGTATTTTTGAGACACAACAATGACTCACATGATCTTAAAGCTGTTTCATGAACAGCCCCCTTCACAAACACCCGAACTGCGGCTCCAAAAGCTGTAGGGTTCTTAACATCTTCAATCTACTTCTTATTGTTCTCCTTGGGTTTAATTTTCTGGATGAATCACATATGGCAGGGCTAAACAAATGAGCATGAGCTGATGGAATCCTCTTATTTTCCCACAACTCCAGAAGAGAGAATAAAGGCTTGAAAATAAAAGAAAATATTTCTCGCTTCTATTGTACTTGAAGGGAGCAGACTTTACCAAGGTGACAAGAGAAACAAAGGAATGAAATAGAATCTCCACTCGAAGGTATCTGCTAGTCTTGGCCTATCTTCCTCACATGGGCATGATTAAAAAAAAAAAAAAGGGGGGGGGGGAGAGAGACAGATTTCTGAGTATCCCAGATTACAGCTATCATAAAAGACCAAGAGGCATGATGCCAGGATCTATGTTTTGTAAAACAAACCCAGACAGCTTAAGCAAGCGGTATCTTCAGGCTGGTGTACCAGACACTTTGCAGAAATGTCGACATCATGATCTTGCCTCACTCTACGCAGATGTTAACAGGCAAAAAAAATATTGCTAGGGATAAAGTCAGTTTCAAAAACTCTCTTGGTAGCTGTTTAAGGCTGTTGAGTAAAGCAATTAAAGAAACTCTGTTCACTATAGAAAATGACCAAAACAAGAATCTGCAGTGAGGTTAAAGCACAGTTCCTTGGTGTCACAGTTGTTTTACACAGCCCCAGGACAGTGGCGGAGGAAGGGGGTGTCATCCATGAGGGGGGTTGACATTGCAGTGCCGCCTCCACCAGGGACGCTTGCTGCATGGGCATGCTTGCTGCATGGGTGCGGGTGCCAGAGCAGCTAGCTCCGCCTCTGCCCCAGCACCCTTGATCAGGAAGTGAACATGTACAGGGCTAGAAGCCTCTGACTTTCCCAAATGAGATTCTTACCTTTTTCAAGCTATGGTATATCATCTGCCCTGCCCACATTTGCCTTTGGCCATGCCTACTTTCCCCTCTAACCTTGCCCACCACCGGAATGCAGACACTGGAAGTCTGCCCACAAGTAAACATGGCTCCTGCCAGGTGGTGGGGGGGGAGGATCCTCTGCCCCTGCCTTATGGCCCAGGATCAGAGTATCTTAAGAACTGCATCTACCTGTACAAGTCTGTCCAAAAGTCCAGACTGTCTATAGGTGCCCTGCTCTATGTACCATGGTTATTTGAAGTACTGCAGGTGAGCATGTTACACAAGGCCTTTGGGGCAATGGTGCCACAAGACACGGGAATGCCCTGCCAAAGGATGTCTGTCCATCCCCACTATTCAACAAGCAGCAGACATACTATTTTCCAATATGCTTTTTCTCATGCTGCCTTTAACTGTATCTCCTCCTCTCGCCCCTTGGCTGTTTCCTTCCTCTCTACTATTCCTCAACAGTAGAAGCTATTCCCTCCTCTCCTCCTGCTGATGCAGCAAAAGGACTGCTCTAGGCAACCACCAAGACTTGTCTAGCAATAAGCCTGGCTTTGCTCATATGCAAAGTATTTTACAAAGTGATGTTGTAAAATAAAACCCTATGCGGAAAGCCAGTGTGGTGTAGTGGTTAAGAGTGGTAGACTTGTAATCTGGGGAACCGGGTTCGTGTCTCCGCTCCTCCACATGCAGCTGCTGGGTGACCTTGGGCTAGTCACATTTCTCTGAAGTCTCTCAGCCCGAGTGTTTGTTGTGGGGGAGGAAGGGAAAGGAAAATATTAGCCGCTTTGAGACTCCTTCAGGTAGTGATAAAGCGGGATATCAAATCCAAACTCTTCTTATCTTCTATGTGCTCATAGCAAGCTCTGAGCACTGATTCTTATGTAGTCGGAAAGACACATCCAAGCACAAAATGGAGGTACACCGCGCTAGACTTCGGGACACCCCAAGGGTTGCAATAAATTGGGGTACTTTTAAGAAGTGGGAGTAACCAAAACAGTCGGTGAGGATTTTTTGTGTTCAGTGGCTAGAGGACATCTGAGCGTCTGTTGGGAGCTGGGAACTGGCACCCTGATCAAAAGCACTCCAAACCACCAAGGTTTTTAGCTGGGGCAATCAGAATAAGATCCACTATCTATTTGACTATTGATTCAAAACTCTAAAATGTATTTTTATATAATTGACTTTTTATTTCTATTCTTTGTATATCGTATTGTTGTTTTATTGCTATGGCCGATGGCCGACGCAAATAGTCATTCATTCACTCACTCACTCTGAACCATGACGTTTCGTGGAAGGTCCCGTTGAGCACAATTACTTTTGCTTTCTTGGCAAACCCTGTAGAAGCCGCTGTGATTTAAAGCCTGCCCTGCAAAGCTTAACCCAATAAAGTTTTGGCCAGGAGGCGCGTGCGTCTTGTAGACGTGTACAAAAGCAAACACCTCTCCCCCAACCCCCTTTCGAGGATATTCTGTACCTTATGACGTACAGAAGAAGCCCGTCACTGCCCACCTATCGCCCCTTGTTGCCGTCACGGTTTCGTTTATTTATTAAGGCATTAATGAAATCTCGTTTGCACCGCGGGGTGGCGGGGAAACAAGCGGAAAAGCAGGGAAGGCTGCTGGAGGAGGCGAGAGCCGGCCGTGCTTGGAAAGCGGAGCTCGCCGTCCGGAGAGAGGGGCTCGGAATTTCACGGCGCCTTCCCGGGCTCCGCAAATATTTGGCTAACCGGCCCGCCTCCCGCTGACATCCCGTCCTCCCCCGGAGAAGGAGGAGTTGCTCCGAAAGCTCGGGCACTTCTCGGCGCTACTTACAACAACTTTTCTCCGTCTCGGGGCCCGGGGCGACGCGATCCCGAACTAGCACGCGGAGAGACCCAGACTAGCGGCTCCTCTGCGGAGCCCGCTCGACATGCAGCCGCCTACCCCGCCCTTGGCAGCCCCGCCTTCGGCATCTCTCCCTGCCTGCTCGGCTCCGCCTTTCCTTCGCCTCAAGAGCCGGCGGATCTTGCAGGGAGTCGCCGGCCAAAGTTGTGTTGTTTGCTTAAAGGGGGAGTGGGGAGAATCACTCTTGTAAACTGTTGCGCTTGGCGTAAAGATGTCGGCGTCCGCGCCGTCTGCATTTGGCGGCCAAGTGTCCGTAAGCCCCGCCCCGGCACACGACTCCAAACACTCGCAAACCCCCCGTCCTACTGTGAAATAGTATAAACAGACTTTAGGCTGCAGTCGCATTTGCTCGTTTTGCTGGGAGTGAGTCCCCTGCAGTAGAATGGGTTTATTTCTAGGTCTCATAGGATCGCGCTGCTGCTGTCGTGCGTCGTGCTGCACGTAGGTGCAAGAAGTCTGTACTAATCGCAGGGTCGTGGTTTTCAAGCCCCACCTTGGGCAAAAAGATCCTGCATTCCAGGGGGTTTGACTAGAACACTAAGTGATATATGTGGTCCCTTCCAGCTTCACAATGTGGACACATGTTGGTAGCCTACACTTTCCTAGACTAGTCAGCATATAGGATCACCAGTGAGCGGATTACTAGCACACCACACAGTTATGGTTTACTCCCACAGTATCTTGGGAACTGTAGTTTAAGGCTGCTGGGAATTGTAGTTTAGTGAGAGGTAAACTACAATTCCAAATTTGCCAGCAAACTACAATTCCAAATTTGTCAGCAAATTTGGAAAACTCAGCAGTGGCCAGAAGATTGGAGAAGATCAGTCTACATCCCAATCCCAAAGAAGGGCAGTGCCAAAGAATGCTCCAACTACCGCACAATTGCACTCATTTCACACGCTAGCAAGGTTATGCTTAAAATTCTACAAGGAAGGCTCAAGCAGTATGTGGATCGAGAACTCCCAGAAGTGCAAGCTGGATTTAGAAGAGGCAGAGGAACCAGAGACCAAATTGCAAACATGCGCTGGATTATGGAGAAAGCTAGAGAGTTCCAGAAAGACATCTACTTCTGCTTCATTGACTATGCAAAAGCCTTTGACTGTGTCGACCACAGCAAACTATGGCAAGTTCTTAAAGAAATGGGAGTGCCTGATCACCTCATCTGTCTCCTGAGAAATCTCTATGTGGGACAAGAAGCTACAGTTAGAACTGGATATGGAACAACTGATTGGTTCAAAATTGGGAAAGGAGTACGACAAGGCTGTATTTTGTCTCCCTGCTTATTTAATTTATATGCAGAATACATCATGCGAAAGGCTGGGCTGGATGAATCCCAAGCTGGAATTAAGATTGCCGGAAGAAATATCAACAACCTCAGATATGCTGATTACACAACCTTGATGGCAGAAAGTGAGAAGGAATTAAAGAACCTTTTAATGAGGGTGAAAGAGGAGAGCGCAAAATATGGTCTGAAACTCAACATCAAAAAACGAAGATCATGGCCACTGGTCCCATCACCTCCTGGCAAATAGAAGGGGAAGAAATGGAGGCAGTGAGAGATTTTACTTTCTTGGGCTCCATGATCACTGCAGATGGTGACAGCAGCCATGAAATTAAAAGACGCCTGCTTCTTGGGAGAAGGGCAATGACAGGCCTAGACAGCATCTTGAGAAGTAGAGACGTCACCTTGCCAACAAAGGTCCGTATAGTTAAAGCCATGGTTTTCCCAGTAGTGATGTATGGAAGTGAGAGCTGGACCATAAAGAAGGCTGATTGCCGAAGAATGGATGCTTTTGAATTATGGTGCTGGAGAAGACTCTTGAGAGTCCCATGGACTGCAAGAAGATCAAACGCATCCATTCTGAAGGAAATCAGCCCTGAGTGCTCACTGGAAGGACAGATCCTGAAGCTGAGGCTCCAGTACTTTGGCCACCTCATGAGAAGAGAAGACTCCCTGGAGAAGACACTGATGCTGGGAAAGATGGAGGGCACAAGGAGAAGGGGGCGACAGAGGACGAGATGGTTGGATAGTGTTTTCAAGGTTACCAGCATGAGTTTGACCAAACTGCGGGAGGTAGTGGAGGACAGAGGTGCCTGGCGTGCTCTGGTCCATGGGGTCACGAAGAGTCGGACATGACTAAACGACTAAACAACAACAACAACAAACTACAATTCCTAGGATTCTGTGGGAAACCACGTACACCAAACTTCATGGTGACATGCTTTTTAGACATGCATCATTTCGCGACACAGTAATTAATTTTACTAGCAAACCGGAGGTTGAACTAACCCTTTTCCAGCCACAGGAGGAGCACAGGGAGCGTTCACACGACACACACACATATATGGGGTATGTGTGACCCCAAATGGTGAGAAACGGGGCCAGCAAAGCAGGGCCTCTGAGGAACAAGAGCCAGTGTGGTGTAGTAGTTAGACCTGGGAGACTAGGCTTCAAATCCTCACTGGGCTGTGAAGCTCACTGGCTGACTTTGGGCCAGCCACTGCCTCAACATACCCTACCTTACAGGGTTGTTGTTGGGATTAAATGAGAGGGGGAGAGCCATGTATTCTACCACTAGCTTCTTGGAGAATGAAGCCAAGAAATAAACACAAGGGAAATACCTACTTACTTGTGAGGTTTGCAGAATGAAAATAAAAACAAACACCAACTCTGAAAAGAGGCAAAACCTCCAGGAAACAACAATGAAGACTTGAGTCTTGTGGACCCAAATACTGAGCTAGAATACTATAGAATCAGAACTCTTTTCAGCCTCATGTGGACTTTCGGGGGGGGGGGGGTTGGGGAAAAGGAAAACCAATACAGTAAAGGCATGGCCAAAGGGAGGGTGATGCCCACAGCAGCAATGGGACATTGTGGAGCAATTAATCATAGAATTGTAGAGTTGGAAGCCACCATGAGGGTCATCTAGTCTAACCCACTGCAATGCAGGAATATTTTGCCCAACGTGGGGCTCAAGCCCACAACCCGGCAATTAAGAGTCTCATGCTCTATCAGCTGAACTATCCCAGACTTCCTGTTCGCTAGGCCTGTTGTGGAAGTTGTAAAGAATGGGTAATTCTGTGGAAAAAGATGACTCTGCCCTTCCACAGCTCTGCTCTTCCTACCATCTGCGCCACGACCTGCTGACTTAGCATTACTTTGAAAAATAAGAATAAGCAAATTGGGTTATTTATCTACTAGTCATCCTTGCAGGGAGCCAGGGTGACAAAATTTTCCACAACAAGGTTAATGCCTATCTTGCTTGATCAAGTGTTGTTGTTTTGTGTTTGAAGACTTAAAATAATTTGAGACTTTCTACACTACACTACTAGTTGCATATAGATAAATAAAGTGAGTTGATGTTTGTTTGTCTGTTGGTGGCGTTTAGTCAAAGGGCAGTTCAAAATATGAATAAAATACATCTCCACCTCAATACAAGAAAAATGAAGACTGGCCAGGGAATCATATTTGCTGAAGCAACTGAATTCAGAGAGAGAGAGGAGGCTCTAACCCACAAACCTGTGAGTGAAATAAAGCCATTAATTTTTAAGGTGCCTCAAGGCACCTTAAAAGGCGTTTCCCCCTCTTGTGTTTCAGATCACATGTCAGTGTGTCCTCAGGGTCGCCAATCTATTTTAAACTGGTGGCAAACTGCAATGGTCTCCAGTCACAAAAAGGCAGCTGTGGGGTGTGGCACAGCACAAAATGGCCGCCACAACTACAAGGATTGAAAAAGGCGACTGGAACACAAAAGGGTGCTGGTGTGCTCCATCCACCCCCACATCATAAATGGAAAGAAGGCACCTAAATCAGCCACCGCTGCATTCACAGAGAGCAGCCGTTTATGCCTCTATTCAGAAGGAAGGGTTGGTGTCCAAACCAATGAAATGTGGGCATGTTTAAGGATGTGTGTTCAATGTGGAAGAGGCTGAGCCAGTGCAAACAGGAACTGATCAGGAAGAATGGGCTCTTGTGGATTTTTGAGGAGACATTTCCTGAGATCTTTTGTGGCGCCCCAAAGGCACCGTGTTGGTGACCCCTGCCTCAAGTGTATATTGGGTCAGCTCGCCACTCCATGCACTGTGTATTAGACAGATTATTCTGATAAAACAATTAAAAGGCTACAAAAGCTTGCTTCCCTGTGCAAGCTTCCCTGCCTTACTGAATTCAGTCACCCGGATGAAGAAATGCTCAGAGTGGAATGGTGCGCAGGCAAACCATCTTTGCACATAAGGGAAAAACTGCTGGCAAATTTGAAAGCATCTGGAAGGATGTAATGAACAGGCCATGCGCTTAGGGGAGCCAAGCCTCTGTAATACCGGCTGCTACCATCCTCTTAGATTCTGCCTAGCTTTGAAGCTGAGGATGCTTGAAATTATGGGCTCTCGTGAGCAGGAAAGTATATTCCCAAAGTCTACTAACCAGACACTGCCATCTAGACTTTACCCTGTGATGTCCATGCACCTCATTTTACCAATCTATAGGTGCATCAACATGGGACTTTATAATGTGGATTCGAAGCAATGTGTACCTAGGGCTTTTTTTCAGCCGGAAATCCATGGAACTGAGTACACCGGCACCTCTCAGGTTATAGAGAACAAGGGAGGCATTCATGGTGAGTTCTGGCACCTCTTTTTCTAGAAAAAAAATAGCATTGTACCTCATTCTTTAAATGGAGTTAGGCGGTGAAGAGTTCTCTAACCAAAAGCACTAAAAGGGTGTATGGAGGAAGATGAGACGTATAACACTTAAAAACCTTTGGTTCCTTGTCAGAGAAGTTGTAAACATCACTTTTATTTTTGGCAGGAGGTTTTAGGACTTTAAAAGGTGTAAGAGGCTTCTTCCTTCCCTCTGAGACACTCTGTGTGATAAGAAACACATCATTCTATCTGTGTGAGGGCTAGTACAGAGACTTAGGGATGGAGAATTATTTGGACAGAAATATGGAGTTTTTCAGAGTGGGTGGGTGTGGATTTTTGTTACAAGTGCTTCCTATAGCTACAAACAAATTAATGGTCCTGTCAAATCTGAAGTGCTTCCCTCTCTCCCATACATCTTCCATCTTTATCTCAGATGTTTAAAACTGATACTGTGGGGTCTAGAATATATATTATAGATGTATGTGGGTCTGTATTTATTTTGATTTATGTTTATTTCCTTTCCCTTTCCTTTGTTTTGCTCAGCACTGATTTACAGCCTTGTTATTCCACTTTTGCTGTAAATGGGGATGGGGCAGGAAGAGGGGTTAATAACATGTTTCTCCCTGTATATCCTAGCTGTCACATCTTATCTGCCGATGCTGCAAGTTGCAATAATTTCATGACTTTTGAATGCTGATGGAGAAGTGTCTTATATATTAAAGCACAGAGAAATCAAAGGGATTGCATACGACTTGTATATAGTATGAAAAGGGGGGGAAACTTCAATAAATCTTTTTAAAATTAACTGGAAGATAATATAAGTAAACAAGTTAAAAATGTAAATCAAGCTACCTCAGTATGGTAATGGACTAAGGCTGTGTACACCAGGGGTCAGCAAACTTTTTCAGCAGGGGGCCGGTCCACTGTCCCTCAGACCTTGTGTGGGGCCGGACTATATTTTGGGGGGGAAAAGAACAAATTTCTATGCCTCATAAATAACCCAGAGATGCATTTTAAATAAAAGCACAAATTCTACTCATGTAAAAACACCAGGCAGGCCCCACAAATAATTCAGAGATGCATTTTAAATAAAAGGACACTTTCTAATCATGTAAAAACACACTGATTCCTGGACTGCCTGCAGGCTGGATTTAGAAGGTGATTGGGCTGGATCCAGCCCTTGGGCCTTACAGTAGTTTGCCTACGCATGGTGTACACACTCGTTTACTCTGCATCACGCCCCCTGCTGGTTAGGGAAGCGATGCACACACACAATTAGCCACCCACAGCCTATGTTTATCCTGCTGTTTCTTTCTTTTCTAATTAATTTTTATTGCTTTTCAAAAATTATAATAAATTAACATCAAATTAATTCAAATTTAATACAAATTTAAAAGTTGACTTCCCACCCCACAACGTTGATGTTTCTCTTCCCTCCCTTATTCGCTGCTCAATGTCACATCAATTTCCTAATTCCATTTCAATACTTAAAATATTTTTTATCCTGCTGTTTCTTATGACATACTATGTTTTGATGGGTTTCCTACCAAACCAGCTTCTGTCGGATTGGAGGAAAAGAAGGACTTAGCTGTGTTTTAAGCTGGACTGCGTGTAGATGGCCTAACTGGACCTTTGGTTGCAACTGCAATTTTCCCATCTGGTGCCACCGCCAAGAGCCAATCTGAGTTGACTTCAGCATGCAGCATGCAGCATTCACATGGCTGGCTTTCCACAGATGGCATTTCCATGGCCTGATTTGCCCTGTGGCCTTCTTCATGTGCCAGAGGCTTACAAGAACAGACTAAGAAGATTGCGAAATATATACAGTGGTACCTCTGGTTATGAACTTCTGGAGGTCCGTTCTTAACCTGAAACCGTTTTTAACCTGAGGTACCACTAGCTAATGGGGCCTCCCACTGCCGCCATGCGATTTCTGTTCTCACCCGAAGGTTAAGTTCTTAACCCGAGGTACTACTTCCGGCTTAGTGGAGTCTGTAACCCAAAGTGTTTGTAACCCAAGGTGTTTGTAACCCGAGGTTCCACTGTATTCCCTTTCAGTCCTCTCTGCTCACTTACAGGGCAGGGCAACAATGCTAGACTTCCAGTGGTGGAGCCACTCCTGCTTATCAGAAGGGAGTGGGGTAGAAGTCAGGCAGTTGGGTGGTCAGGACTGCACAGATGTGCCACAGGGAATGCTGGCTTGACTCTGCTGGTGGACCTGTACATCTCTGACCTCCCCTACCACCCCATCCTTCTAAGCTTTGCAGCTACCATGAGGCTTGTGTTGCAGCTCTGTCCCAGTGGATAACATACCCTACAACATTTCTCCGATGAAAATAGGGACACCTTATCCAACAGCATCATCATCATCATCATCATCAACAACAACATTTGTACCCCTCCCATCTGACTGGGTTGCCCCAGCCACTCTGGGTGGCTTGCAACATATTGTAAAAAATAAACATTAACAGCGCTGCCTTCAGATGTCTTCTAAGGTTGTATAGTTACTTATCTCCTTGGCTCAGGGATTGCATAACTTCATACCCTCCAACATTTCTTTGATGAAAAGAGGGAAATCCTAAAGAAAAGCTGGACACAGGCATCTTTAAAATATTTTTTTAAAAAAATCAAATTGTAAGATTAAATAAAAACATTATAGAACAGTGTGGTAATTTGGGTTGGCTTGATGAAGTATATGCTTCCGAGTCATCTGCCTTTAGATTAGTTCTATTATATATTTCATTGGACTACATAATGCTTACAGTGATACATTTATTATGGATGACTAGTAATGACATTATTACTTGCACGTAGTGTCTGACATTTTAATGACTTGTAATTCTTCTGCAAGGAAACAATTATAGTAACCAAAACAGGCTAAATGCTAAAACAACCCAACCACTTAATTTGCTGTTTGTTTCTAGGAGCAAGGAAATTGGTGTATTATTCATTGTTTAGGAAAACATTGTTTTGCAAAAACGTTTGAAGCTCCTAGGAATTTTCATGATCTGTTGAACAAATGATTGTCTAGAATAGCATGTCTGAAGCTGATTATTCCGTATTTGCTATTTATTATTCCTCCTACTTGTAAAGTTCCAGAAATGCAAAGCAGGGATAGAACTGACACCATATGATTAGGTGATTTGCCAGAGAAGAACAGCAAAATGGAAACAGATAAAATAAACAGAAAGCTAAGACCCTGCAGCCTCTAAAATCATCTCACTTGGCATTTAAATAATAATAATAATCTTAATTTTCATTTCTAATATTTCTCTCCCTAGGTTAGCTTTTAGCCATGGATGAACAGACTTCATGCATGCCAGATTTCCTTTTATTTTTCATTAGAATGCCACATCTACCACTCAGGGCCAGGCTGTTTACATCCTGCTAACCTCTAGGTTGGATTACCGCAATGTTTTATACACGGGGCTGCCTCTGAAGATGATTTGGAAACTGCAGATGGTGCAGAATTGAGTGGCCAGATTGCTTACTGGGGCAACACGGTCCAAACATATAACACAGAGCAGTTCAGAGGGATAGCTCAGGCAGTAGAGCATGAGACTCTTAATCTCAGGTCGTGGGTTCGAGCCCCATGTTGGCTGAAAGGTTCCTACATTGCAGGGGGTTGGACAAGATAACTCTTGCGGTCTCTTTCCAACTCTACAATTCTAGCACAAATTCTGGCAGGACTGCATGGACTACCAGCTGGCTTCTGGGTTCAATTCAAAGTGCTGGTTTTTTACTTTTAAAGTCTTACGTGGCTCAGGACCCAATACCTCAAGAACTGCTCCCACTTGTACCACCCCGGTCCCTGTGTCCGTAATCTGTGTGCCACTCTATAAGCCTAGAAGCACTGAAAAGGAAATGGCTTTGGTGGGCAGGTGCTTGGGGGCCGCAAGAGATTGCTTTTTCAAAATTGCCATTTGAAACCAGCCCAGGGGCAGCAAGTGGCCTCCGGGCTGGGCTTTGGACATGCCTGACCAAAATGATAGCCCTCCATAATGGCTCTTTTGCTCTTGATTGCAGGTGCCTAGGCTGCTTTTCAGTAAGTTGTTGTGTCAAGGAAATCTGTAGATTAGCATTTTGCAGGAACATTTCCGTGCTTTGGGATCAGTTTTATTTCTGAGCTTGGTCGATTGTCCATTTTCTGCTGTGTGGAATTACCTCCCCCTTCCAACTTATCCAAACACAGGTATAAATCCTTCCTATATTATGTTTTTTGTCATGTGACTGAATGACCTGAAGAAGCCCTACAGTGGACAAACAGCTATCAGTTTCTTATGGTCAAGCTTTTTTTTCCATAGAGACTCTACCAGCTTCAAAGCTGTCACCACAATGTTGAAAAATCACTGCAATTCAGTAGCAATAGTTACTGTAATGAAATATCTCATAGTTAAGTCATCCAACAGTCTCTCTTTTCTCCCCTTCCGAACTATTGTGTGAAGCAAACAAAGAATATCTATCTATCTATCTATCTATCTATCTATCTATCTATCTATCATCTATCATCTATCTATCTATCTATCTATCTATCATCTATCTATCTATCTATCTATCTATCTATCTATCTATCATCTATCTATCTATCATCTATCTATCTATCTATCTATCTATCTATCTATCTATCTATCTATCTATCATCTATCTATCTATCTATCTATCTATCTATCTATCTATCTATCATCATCTATCTATCTATCTATCTATCATCTATCTATTTATGATATCTTAAAATTATTTCGCAATAGTGCATTTATTAAAAATTTACATGTCAGGCCAGCAGATGTCTATGTTGGCTTAGCAATGAAGATTTTTTCTGTCAGATTCCTGACAGTGTAGATATAGCCTTATTCCTTGTTGTGAAGCAGGATGCTTTTCTTTCTGTCAGCTCTATTACCCTTCTGCCCTCAGTGTGCTGTCCCTTTCTGCTTGGTGAGAAGCAGGGCTGGCCCAGGGGCCCAAGCCATTTTGCTGCCTAAAGCAAACGACAAGATGGCACCTCCTCTCATTCCATTTACAGAAGCATAACTGGACTGGTAGTGGCATCTTATTTCAATGCTGGCGATGGGATAGTGCCCTTCAGTGGACCCAAGGGCAGCAGGCTAGCTGAGGGGATGCATGACAGACCTGTGGCCCACTTAACTATGATCTCAACAGAAGGGAGTGATTGAGATGCATTGGGGAAGGAAGAGCTGGAAAGCTGCTTTAAAGCACCTGCTGCCCCATGCTATGGTCCTAGTCTGGATCTCCCCTCCCACTTCA
The DNA here is from genome assembly GCF_964188315.1 of Podarcis muralis. Taxonomy (NCBI): domain Eukaryota; kingdom Metazoa; phylum Chordata; class Lepidosauria; order Squamata; family Lacertidae; genus Podarcis; species Podarcis muralis. The sequence goes on along the minus strand of NC_135666.1, from coordinate 27,059,241 downwards.
TCGCAGAGTAAGTTTGACCAGCAGCTTTGTACTCAACTTAATGTAAAGGTTGATTTTGGAACTTCCTCCTGTTGAGAGAGTGGGGGACCCTGTAAAGGCATCTGCTGGGGTAGCTCAGTTGGTAGAGTATGAGACTCTTAATCTCAGGTTTGCGGGTTTGAGCCCCATGTTAGGCAAAATATTTCTGCATTGCAGGGGTTTGGACTAGATGATTCTTGTGGTCCCTTACAACTGTATGATTCTATGATATTATAAAACATTTCCATGTCGAAAGACTCACAATTGTAAAATTAGAGTCCCTCCTATGTACTTCCTTGCTTTTTTTGGGGGGGGGATCTTCTTCCACATGTTTATTTATGATACACATTTTTAAAAAAATAGCTGGAAAATATCCATACTGCCTATATTAAAGGTAATGGGTTTCAAAAAAAATTCAAAGCACTAGGTATTTCGTTATTATTTATTAGGAACCTTAGAGGCAACCCTTTTAAACCAATGGAACATTTAAAACAAATGAAAGCAGAATAATTTTCTTGAATGTTCTCTTTCTTTTGCACTTAAAAAAACCTCCACTTTGTGGAAGTCCAGTTCTGCAAAGCTGCTGCTGTATCTTATTGCACTTTTGCATTGGTCCGTCATGTGAATGCTTTCCCCCAGACATTAACCAGAAGGTGGCAGTCAAGAGACACAGAAAACCCACATCTATCTGCCTAGGCTGTGGGATTTGCACATACATAACGGAATGTAACCTTTTCTATATGGTCACTCTCTCCGTACTGTGTATGCAAGCACATGTCCATTGACCCCCATCAAAAATGCCATGCTTATTCCAATCAAAGATGTGGTATATTTCAAAACATGTTGCCAAGTAGGATACTACAGAAAGAAGATGAAAGGATCTGTGTTTTCTAACTAACTCATTATTCTGGAATGAGGGTTTGTAGGTAAGAGAATGTTTATGCAATCATAGCCAATTAACCAGCAAGAGAGCCTTGGGTGTCATTAAAAGGAACCAAAAGAAAAAGTGAAAGGACGGAGTGCAAAGCTTCCCGCAAATGAAAACCGTTGTAGCATGAATTCCTTTGCCTCAGGTGAACCGCTTCACCAATATTACAGTGGAATTATACTGTAAATGGGTTTCTCGCTCCGTTTCAGGGCAATGTGTCCCTCCCATTAACCAGCTCTTTTCAGTAGGATTGCTTAGAACCGTAGAATTGTTGAGTTGGGAGGGAAGCAGAGGATCATCTAGTCCAACTCCCTGTGATGCAGGAATATGCAGCTGGCCCATACAGGGATCGAACCCATGACCTTGGAATTACCAGCACCACACTCTTAACCAACTGAGCCACCTCCGGGTGGCTTCCCTCCTTTATTTTATATTAAAGTGGGATATATTGCTAGGAGAGCTGGTGCGGTGTAGGGGTTAGAATACTGGACTCTAGTGCCTGGGAGACTAGATTCAAATCCCTGCTCGCTGGGTGACCTTGGGCCAGTCACTGTCTCTCAGCCGAACCTACCTGACAGGGTTGTTGTGAGGATGAAACAGGGAGGAAGAGAACCCATACATGCAACCTTGAACTCCAACAAATGCAATAAATAAATATCTGCAGCACCTGACACATAACCAATAATCAGGGGATATGATTGGGAAAAAAACTTCACCTGCCAAATTTGTGCATCAAGCACGTTAAAGGCACAGAAGCGTACATAGTAAATTGCTAGCAGCCTTATTTAGGAATGGTTAACCCTGGGCTAAATCAGAGTTTCTAGTGTGGGATGCCCAGTTCTGTGGCAGCAGGAAAGGGGTGCAGCCAGTGCTGGAAGGAGCTGCTGTTTCTTGTCATTGCTACAAGATTATTTGAATCTGAACGGATGAGATGCAGACAGGGCAGAATGCAGAAGGTCTTTTTGATGTTGCGAGGCCTGAACTCCTGAATTGGGGTGAAAGTCAAACCAACAGGAGGTGGAATATGTTTTGAACCAAGGCTTCTCTTAGGGAAGTCCCTCCACCATGAAAATATATTCCTCTTTAGGAAACTGCCCCCAGTATTAAACCTGCATTTCCTTATACTGCCTCACTGCTTCATAGTTCTATCATGAAGAACACAACAAAGCACAGGAAGATGTTTTATTCCGTCGATATGGCCAGATAGTTGAACGGTTTGTACCTGGTAATTTACATGGAATCAAATATGGCTGCATACACACTTTATTATTAAAAGATTTTCTTGGATAACAAAAGTACATACAGCACCAGCGTCTCTGTTTTTAAATCGCAGATTCCTTCATACAGGTCAGTTACATTCAGTGTGAGATATTAATGTTTTGGCAGCATGGGGTTGGGGGAAAGAGATATGGAGAGAGAGGTGGGGGGAAGATGGGGGAGAGATAGTAAACTTTAATTCTTTCACATAGTATGTGAGTGGAGTTTCAGCATCCCATAAATATATAACTTATTTGTGTTGGTGGTGCGAGAGGCCAAAGTATACACCAGACGTTTGAAGCATACATCTTACCCCAAAGAGTTCTGGGAACTATAGTTTACACCTCTCAGAACTACAGTTCCCAGTACCCTTAATCACAGTTCCCAGGATTCTTTGGAAGACATGTTCTTTAAATATATGGTATTTATGCAGCCCTCTGTTTTGATAATGACTAGCCACTAAGTGTCCCCATCTCAGTGCTATGAAAACATAACGTTATCCGATACGTTTTACCCTACCTGACCATTAAGATCAGCCAGGGATGCCCTCCTTGTTGTGCCATCAGTGGTTTTGACCAGTGGCGTAGCGTGGGTTGTCAGCACCCGGGGCAAGGCAAGTAATTTGCGCCCCCTAACCCATGGATTTGCGCCCCCTAACCTGTGGATTTGCCCTAACCCCAGATGTTGTGCCCGGTGCGGCCGGCCCCCCCTGCACCCCCCACGCTACGCCACTGGTTTTGACTAGTCAGGTGCTGACAGGTGACAGGGCATTCTCAGTGGCAGCCCCCAGACCAGGCACCCCCAAACTCGGCCCTCCAGACGTTTGGGACTACAACTCCTATCATCCCTAGCTAACAGGACCAGTGGTTAGGGATGATGGGAATTGTAGTTCCAAAACATCTGGAGGGCCGAGTCTGGGGTTGCCTGGTCTAGAGTAGACTATGGAACTTCCTCCTGATATCCATTCAGTTGCCCTCCACACTGGATACTTTGTAGCTCATTGTGAAAACTTCCTCTTTTCGCCACTCCTGTGGAGCGTAGAATTTGTCCTTTGTCCTTACTGCTGTTTTATTCTGCTTGTTCTGTATGTTTTTAAAGCCAACTTTTCTGTTATTACTGAATTCTATTCCTATTATGTTGTATTTGTTAGCTTCACTGGACTCCTTTCGTGAGGAAGGGCAATGTATAAATTCATAGAAAATAAAAATAAAAATATCCTGAAGAGTTGTGGAGTGGATAATCCTCCACTGCCAATCTGAGAACTCAGAGGCAATTTTGCAACTTTTCTGTTTTCAGTTTAATTATTTAACAAAGCCCATATTCTCTATATGACTCACTCTGGTCAAGCTGCTAGCTGAAGTTGAGGAACGAGGGAGATATTATCTGGATGAATCGCCTGCCTTTTGCTCTGTCTGAATGCAAAAGCCAAATTCCCCCAGCCCTCCTTTATATTTGTAATGTAATTCTGAATAGAAAACAACAACAGACTGCTTTATTTACAGGGTCCCCCCCCCCCCCCCGTCTCGGTCAGACTTTGCATTGGTACAGGTTTTTTCCAAAACAACTCAAAGGGAGGAAAACAGCGCCAGATAATAACATTGGCAAACAGTATAAGGGAGACCATGTACCATCTTCCACCCACTCTTTGGCAAAATGTTGGGAAACAGAACTGCATTTATTTTTTACAATAAGTTAGGGTTTGTACACACCAAAGCTCACTTAAAGGACATGGCTAGGAATCCTAGGAAGTGTAGTTTACCTTCCACAGAGCAATCTTAATGGACTACAGTTTATTTTAAAGTAAGAGTATAACAAAATCCATAAACAAGAACTTGTTAAAAATGCAGATAATTTTGATTAAGTCAGAACTCATATTCCTTTGATAACTGTGACCTAATTTTGATGGCTAAAGCAAAGAGCTTGGTAGTATTTTCTGTGATCTTAGGGGGTGGAATCTGCACTTAAAATTGAGATGTAAAAGTCATCTCAGACCCCCCAGTTGTAGTGAAAGTACCATGGAGATAAACTGGGAATCTTATATCCCTATAAAAATTACAGGATAAGAGAACACGGGCTAATGCTTAGCCTTAGACTGATTCACTTCTACAAGGATAAGCTCTCAGGTGCCTTAGCACCTGTAATTCAGTGTTCTATAAGTCATTTAGATCTTGCCTTTCAGGATACAATCAAGGCACTCTTAGCCTGCCTTCCCAGATTTCCTGGGGTCCTTCCCACAGGGTACAGGGTTGTGGAATGGAGTTGCAGTAGCCAGCAGAATGCACTGGACAGGGGGGCTGTTTTGAAGTTGCCTTGAGCCTTGAGCTTAAGATGAATGAGGAAAACAACTGAGTCTTTCTGTGTTACTAATTCCACTGTATGGACGTCACAGAAGCCTTCCTGCTGCTCCTGGATTTGGGAAGGTTACACAGCCAACACTTCATCCAATGAAGTACATCTATATACGTACAGGCAACTCCCAATTCATGTGGGGGTTACGTTCCAAAGCACCGCACATTTAAGTGAAATCGTGTATATTTGTAAGACCATTGAAAAATCCTGCAAACACTGTTCTGCCCCTTTTAGTGACATATTTGTAACATTTTTGGGTCAGTTCTGGGTTTGGTGCAATGCACACATGTGTTGTCGAGCATGCCTTGAACATGCGTAAATGGGGTGTTGCCTGTACGCACTTAACATCATACTTGGTTTATATGTTACATTTACATCCCATTTCTCTTCCAAGGAAATACATTGCAAACTTTATTTCCTTACCTGTTTTATCCCCCACAACAAACTTGTGAGGTTGGTTAGACTGAGAGATAACAATTGCCCAGTGTCAGCCAGTAAGATTTATGACTAAGTAGGGAGTTGATTGTCAGTCTCCCCGGTCTTAATCCAATACTCTGATGCAGGCCTCTGCATCCTGGCAACCTCCAGATATTTTTTGGACTACAGTTTGCTTTATCCCTGATCATTGGCCATAGGGGCTGGAGCTGATGGTACAAAACATTTTGATGGCACCAGGTTGTGGGGAACGCTGTTCCACCCTGCTCTACCACCCTGGCTCCCTTAAGCTGCGATTCTAATGGTTCTTAATTCTTAGTAGACATGCATAAAATAGCCTCTAGAAATTGTCAGAATTGCACCGTGATGCTTTCATTCTCCATATGGATGAACATGCAAATGAATTACTGGGCAGAATTGGTCAACAAAGCTGCCTTGGGCTCTGCAAATTGTTTCAGATGCTGTTCTCTGGGTAGATTTACTCCTATAGTCAACACGTGTGAACCTCTTTTCTGCTTGAAAAGCTGCCTTTTCCACTGAAAATTATGCTAGCTGTAGGTATGTTAAATGGATCTCTGCTGTCTACTTCTCACTGTCTTTCACATACACTTGTGGTCTCTGATTGCTTTCTTTTCCCATGAGCGCAGCATTAATCATCTTGGCAGCTCCAGCATAATGTAGCTATTGTTAGTGACTAACATTCTGGTTATGAATTGTTAGGTGCTTTATACAGAGATTGTTGTTGTTGTTCAGGCACCCAACTGTTTAATGCAAAAGCTTCCCAGTTAGCTCTTTGCCTGTAGCTCCATGCCCTGGAAAGTCCTGTGCTATGGGCAATCTTGACCATGCCAAGGCATGGAATCACAAAGGGCATCCTCCAGTCTGGTGCTTTATTCTGCAATATTTTTTCTCCTCAATAACTGTGTGTCAGATTTATTCTGCTTTCACTTGTTCTGAGATACTTCCCTCTTGCAACCATGCTATTGCTGTCTGGAGGGGCTATGATGCAACAAAAGTGGGTCAAAAACAAAGCAGAACATTGGCATAAAAAGTTGCAGGAGTTCAGCGGGAAGTTACATAATATGCACTGACTGGAAAGAAAGCAGAGTGACCACCCCGGTACTTTGGCAGGTCTAAACTGTATTGAAAGCAGGATCACATATGACTGCCCCAGTAGGATCACGAGAACAAATAATTATGGACACGCAGTAAAAAGGATATTGAGAGGGGCCAACAGAGGAGGTGTAATGTATGAACCAAGCACTCGCTGATTTAATATCTATATAACAGTTTAACACCACTTTTCTGGAGCTCAAAGCCATTTACAGAAGAAGAAAAATAAGTAACACCGCAAATAGAGAAACAATAACAAAACAGTCTCGATGGATTACTTCCCAACTCACTTGGCACTTACCCCGCAAATCCTAAAGTCAACCAAAAGTGGACAAATGCCCTGCAGCCCTTTCTTACAACGTGGAAAGAAGTCAAACTTTGGGCGATCACTCTAAAGCAGGGATGGGCAACTCATGGCATTCTAGAAATGGTTTAATTCCAATTCCCATCAAACTCACAGGCATAGCCAATGTTCAGGGTTGGCAAAAGCTGTAGACCAACAACCTCTGGAGAGCTGCAGGTTCCCCACCTCTGCTGTAAGTAAGGGTTGCCTTTCTAACAGCTCCTGTTCTTGCTTTGCGTACTGCTGGAATAGGAAAAGAAAGCAACAGGCTGCTATAGGGAGAGGTGGTCTCAAAGACACATGGCTCCTAAGCAATGAAAGATCCACCTTGAATTGGGATCGAAAGCATACTGGCAACCAGTGCAACACAGACCGAGTATGCTGCTTTCATAAGGAGATGAGTAGCCATATTCTGTACTAGCTCAAACATCTGTGTTGCCTTTAAAAGGAAGTCCCATTTAGAGTGCAGTACAGAAGTCGGGCCTGGAGGTTACAAACTGTAGTCAAGCATAGATCAGGGTAGCAAGATAATCTCTGTCCAGTAAAAGGTGTAGCCTTTGTCATGTATTAAGCTGATACCAATTGCAGCTACCTGCCTTTTGAAGATGAACAACCAGGCCACAAAGCACTCCGAAGTTCTCTCTATACAGATGGGAAAGTCATGGCCTCCTGAATCCGAAGCAACACCAACCTCTTCAAGGCCCAGGAGCATCCCAGAAGCATCACCTCTGGCATGTCTAAATTCAGCTTCCATCTATTCACTCTCATTCATCTGACTAACACCTTGAAAAAGTAGTTTGGGAACAGAAATAGCAGATGCCAGGTGCCTGGTAGCATAAATATGGAGTCAGTCTGCTGATGACACCTCACCCCAAAGTCACCCATGATTCATACAGAGCTTCATATAGATGCTTAACTTTGGAACCAATTAACAGTGATGCATAGAGGATGCAGCTGGCAGCAATTTCTGCAGTTGTAGCAGTGGGGAAGGAAGCCCCTGTAATCATGGGAATTGCCTTTGCCTACATTTGTGATTGCTTTGTTAACACATAATTTCTGTCCACACACTTGTCTCAGAGGACAGTTGGGACCGCTCATACGTAACAGAAATTAACTGGCCCCGCTAATCCATTGAAGGCTTTCTTAGTCCCTGAAGACTGGCCTTTTTTCCTTTTCCTTTTTTTAGTCATTCCCTGTAACTAATCGTAAAGTAATTTACAATTTAACGTTTATTTCTCCTCAATATAAGGACTAATTGCATAAGAGCTTGCTTGATGCACTGAATAATTGCTGTTACTCTCTGTTCTTGCTTGCTGTCAAAACAGAACCCTTCAGATTCCCCCTCCCCCATAAATTCGTGATTAATAAAATGAGTAAAAAAAGCAAACACACAACAAAACACAATCCTTAGAGGCTTTTAAGAGGTTTTATACTTCAACCAGTCCACATTAAAGCGGGTGTCTTGCTAGTAGTACTTCAACACCCAAAGTGCTTTTCATTTCCGTCTTTTGTTACAGGCAGCCACCCACCGCTCAGAGTGAGGAAGTTTCTAATAAGAAGGAAAGGCGAGCCTCACTTTAAATTCTCGGCATGCATGCCTGTGCAAAGGCTTGATGGGACCAAAAGGGGGGATGGAAACGAACAAAGCATTAAATGGTACTACAATATTAATACTACTGCAAAAACACTGGAGAAGCTTTTTGGAAAAGAAAGCAAACACCTTCAGATGATTATAATCTACAGTCCTAAATTGTTCATTTAACGCTGTCCTTGTTGCTGCTTCGTAGGTGCAAAATGACTTGCTGCTAATTTCATTTTTGCCCTCTGCTCGTGTAGAAACGTTCCTGTAAACTGACATGAACACCCTGTGAATTTGAATAGCCACGGCTTGCTGTTACGAGATCCAGCGGCAGAACAGGTGTGCTTTGACTCAGTGAAGAGGTGGCCTTTTGAAAATAACTCCTGCACAGGTTGCACATAGCTCAACAACCCGTCTGAAAAGCTTTATTGTTCTATTTGTATGACAGATTGTAAAGCACAAATACGAAGATGAGCATATGTTTCCATCTATTCTGAAGGTGAATGAAAGATAAACTAAAAGAGAACATGAGATATTTGGAGGCCATTCATGAGACCAGTTTTAGATAGTCAGATGGCAGTTGTGTCAATAAGGTTTGAAGTTTGGAATAATCATATGGTCACCTCACCAGAAATCAGGTTTGTGGAAATATAACATTGCCCATTAGGGAGGTAAATGCCACCTTTTTATTGATGGCACTCACCAAAATAAATTTCCCACCTTTAGCTCATGTATCTGAAACTTCCACTCACCACCCCAATATCTGAGCAGTGCAAGATTCCAGGGGTTGTTGGCACTTTCCCAGGGTTCATGTTTCCTTTGGAATGAGTAACAGTGGAACCCATAGTGTCTTTAAAAAGGTAAAGGCAAAGGATCCCTGACAGTTAAGTCCAGTCGCAGACAACTCTGGGGTTGCGGTGCACATCTCACTTTACAGGCCGAGGGAGCCGGCGTTTGTCTGCAGACAGTTTTTCTGGGTCATGTGGCCAGCATGACTAAGCCGCTTCTGGCACAATGGAACACCGAAACCAGAGCAGCGCACGGAAACGCTGTTTACCTTCCCGCTGGAGTGGTACCTATTTATCTACTTGCACTTTTGATGTGCTTCCAAAATGCTAGGTTGGCAGGAGCTGGGACCGAGTAACAGGAGCTCACCTCATCGCGGGGGATTCGAATCGCCGACCTTCTGGGCACAGAGCCACTTCCTTTGTTACCTTAACAACCCATATTTACTAGCACAGCCATTCCAGCAATTTGAATTCTTACTTAGATTTTAACACTTGCTGGATCCAGGAATTAGAAAGGTCTTGGCATACAGCTGACGTGCCCCCTCTACAACTCATAACAATATTTTATTTATATATTCATAACTATATAGCCCACCTTTCCTCCAAGGAACTCAAGGCAGTGTTTGTATGGTTCTCCACCACCCCATATTATTATCACAATATCCCTTTTTGGTAGCTTAGATCAGTGTTTCCCAAACGTTTTTGGGCAACGGCACACCTGTTTACCGGAAAAAAATCTCGCGGCACACCACCATTAAAGCCCCGCCCCCGTGACGTCATTCGGGGAGCCGGCGGCCCGGGCCTGAGCTGGAAGGAGAGGCGGTGCTTTTCGGCACAAGGCAATCGGCCTGGAATTGTTTCCCGCGCGCTGCGAAAGGGAACAGCTGCGGTCGCGCGAACCCTCCGGCGCTGGGAGGGGAAAGGGCGGAGTCGCAGAGCACCAGCTGGCCGAGCGGTTGCGCGCAGCGTTGCGCTTTTGGAGAGCGTGCGGCTGCTGCTAGGGGATCCGGGGACGTGAGCAGGCCTGGCCCGACCCGGGTTGAAGGAGGACAAGCCGGCAGCGCGCCAAGTGAGTTCGGTTGCGCACGACGGCCCCCGCTCCCCCCACCCCCGCCGGATCCTCGCCGCCGCCGCCTCTCGCCCGCCTCCCTCCCACGGCACACCACCCGATGTCTCACGGCACAGTAGTGTGCCGCGGAACACCGGTTGGGAAACACTGGCTTAGATTGAAAAAAAAGTGCCCAATACCAATGTCACCTTCACAGCTGAGTAGAGATTCGAACCTTGGTTTCCCAGAGTCCAGCCTAATTCTCTAACCACTATGTTACACTGGCTCTGGAAAATCTACATTTGGACAATGACACTTCTGTTGTTGTTTCATTTATATCTCACCTTTCTTCAAAGGAGCTCAAGGTAACGTAGATAATTATCTCACTCTCCATTTTATTCCTACAACAGCCCTGTGGGTTAGGTGAGGCTGAAGGATAATGATTGGCCCAAGGACACCTCAGTGAGCTTCATGGCCAAGTAGGGATTTGAATCCTGGCTGCCCAGGTCCTTGTTTGACACTTGGTAACTACTACACCACCCTGAAATTCTTCCGAAACTCACTATTGATGCTTTCGTGATGCTTACAAGACTGTCATTGGCCACACAGGCCTCTGCTCCAAATTTTAGGAATTGCTTGTTGCGTGGGAATAGCATAGTTAGGAAAGAATGAGATTTGGAATTGGTTAAAATGGGAGCAAAGTGTAACAAGAGGAATTAAGAGAGGCCTCAAAAAGTGTGCCACACTCTATATGAATAGTCCCTAAGTTGTCCTCTGAAGAAGTAGTTTTCACACTGATCTCCAATAATGGGAAAGCCACTAATGTGAATCCATCTTGAGCTGGCATGGTAATAGCATTGAGAAATGGGATTTGCTTATTGAATACTGCTGAACGTGCTTCCTATCCAGGATGAGAGAGGTAAAGGGGGGGACTCTGCCGTTCAGGCTTTATAATTATGCTCATATCATGTTTTTAATTAACATCGAGGGCACCTAGAACTGGAGACAGGGAGTCTCTTATGATGCATTTAAATCCTAACACACAAATCAAGTTTAGCATCATACTATTAGGCTGAAATTCTAAACACACTTACTAGGGAATAAGCCCCAATGAAAAGAATGGAGCGTACTTCTGAGTCAATTTGCTTGGGAGCACGCTGTTAGTGAAGGATATGCATTTAAGCAACCTTAGCAATGACCTTTATCTATTGTTTCTTTAGAGCATTTGCTATTGGTACTTATTTCTCAGTTGATCGGTTAAATCTCTCCCCAGGGCTCCAGTCCTTTTAAGAGGTCTGAGGAAGAATATTCCTCCAAGAGCAGCTTCTCAGTGCTACAGTGATCAGGGATTGGGGGGGAATTCAGACTGCTGCATGTTGCCATGCTTCGAAACTTGTTTTGGCAAGGGCTGTTTCTTCCCATTGCTGTTACATAGCCTTCTAGTCATTTTGGACACTGTAGACACTGGAATTGTAGTCCAAAACATCCAGAGGGTATCAGGTCAGTAAAGACTGCTGTAAAATCATGTTGGGAGATGCTGAGCTGTGAATATTTATTTATTTATTTCCATCAATTTACTGTACATCCTTCCTTTCTCCTAGGTTGGGATTCAATGCAGCTTACAACATTTCAGAACAGTGTTGCAAAATGCAAAGCGATAAAAACAAGCTAGCTAAAAATAATAATTAAAACACATCATGTCAAGTACAATTGTTCAATTGTACATTGAAACAGAAAATAACTCTGTATAACTGTATGTGTACTGCTAAATGCTTAGCATGGATGCTTCCACTGAAGCTAAGCAAAAGACTTTCAGAGAGCCTAATAGTTGGTAACTAACTTAGAATGTATCTCTTCTGCTCTGACACAAGATGTTTAACGTAGGTCACATCTGTCATGGATGCTTTAGCTGAGATTTCTGCATTTCAGGGGGGTTGGACTAGATGACCCTTGTCCCTTCCAGCTCCACAATTCTATGATTCTATGAAACACATTGAATTTCAGCCCTATGCATATGTTAATCTGTGGGCATCCATTTTGTGTGAGTTAGACTTTTCTTCTCTCAAGCCACCAAAGAGTGTGGTGTGCTAACGACTCCCTGTTTGCAAGAGATGCAGAGCTTTGTTTTCAGCTCTGGTTAGAAGAAATTCGTATTTCTAAGATGCTGTACGTGTGCTGGGCTCAGCACATGACATTGTGCAACTATATGTGGGTGTAACATTTTTTGTTTTGTGTCTGTTCTGTTAGTAGAGCTTTTGAACCATATTTTTGGACTGGACAATTCTTATTTCAAGCACAGTCTGCTTTTATTCATCCCATTAATTCCAAATGTGCGATATTAACAACCACAATATATCAGAGCACATTTTAAACCAGCAATTGAAAACAGTTTGTCCTGACAGCATCCCAGTGACCAGCATTGCCAACTCCTTAATTTTCAAAGGCCTGTCTAAGGAAGAATGTCTTTGCCTGCTGGAGGAAGGATACCAAGGCAGGAATTCCACACTATGGGAGCAGCCGCAGATAATGTTCTCTATCATGTTCACCTGAAAATAGGGCAAACATTTATGTACACATCTTAGTTCATTACTAGGTTGAGACTGGTGATACTCTTTTGGCTTGGGGCAGGTCTATATGTTTCTCTTTTTGTTTTATTCATTTGGCATTTTTATAAAACATTTAAGAAATAAAGCAAGCAAAGAAATGGAGAGTGCAGGCTGTGGACTGTGAAATGGATAAAGGATGGACTGGAATGGAGGAAGCGATGCAGGTCATTAGGTAGTCAAAAAGGAGAAAGGCTACAAGCCCAAACTTGGAACAAGCCCCACTTATGTCGGAATAAACCCCATTCAGTTCAGTAGGACTTACTGTCTGAGTAGACATGGTTAGGATTGCCCTTTCAGTCCAGAAAATGATTTTCTATGCTATCTATGCAGAAGATGTACGGTAATGAGTAGTAAAAGAGCAGAGGGGGTTAGAGGATGCAAAGTGAGTACTGTGGCAGAGCCATTGTACTCTAGATTGCTTGCTACTGATTAAATTAGTAGCAGGAAACAGGTTCAAAAGGTAGTTTGGCTTTGCTTTTGATCGCACCTTAAGAAGAGCAGCTTCTTCACTTCATCTGCTGTACCATTAAGCCGTTTTGTGGACGGCTAGATTCTGACACTTCATGAAATATATAATACACATTCACGCTGTCTTGACAGTAGCAGAGAAAATAAATGCTACATAGACCGTGTTTAGGATAGCAGTGCATCTAGCTATGTGTCACTGCCACGGTTCCTTGTTTTTTAAGATGAAATGACAGGCACTGAAGGATAAGCGATGCCTTATCTGTTCAGATTAATACCTGTATATGCAATGGAGAAAGGAATATTATCAGGGTGGTGATGTAGGACTGCAAGCTTTAGGCCAGCCATTTACTCTGTTGGCAAGGTATTCTGCTGGTGCATGGAGTAAGTTGCCTGAGATTTGCTGACAGGGGTCCTGGGTTCAAGCCCACTGACACTTAACATTTACAATCAAAGTTTGGTTCAGAATACCAGAACTACAGGCAGTGCTTGTGCTGAGAACTGCAGGTGAGGGTAGGGCTTTTGTGCTTAGATTGTGCTTATAGGCTTCCCATGGGCATCTGGTGGCTCAGTGTGAGAAAACAGGGTTGGACTTCAAGGACCTTTGTCCTGATCAACAAACTCTTCTTTTGTTCTTAATGGTAAAGGGACCCCTGACCATTAGGTCCAGTCGTGGCATACTCTGGGGTTGCAGCGCTCATCTCTCTTTATTGGCCGAGGGAGCCGGCATACAGCTTCCAGGTCATGTAGCCAGCATGACTAAGCCGCTTCTGGCGAACCAGAGCATCACACGGAAACACTGTTTTACCTTCCCGCCACAGCGATACCTATTTATCTACTTGCACTTTGAGGTGCTTTCAAACTGCTAGGTTGGCAGGAGCAGGGACCGAGCAACGGAAGCTCACCCCGTCGTGGGGATTCGAACTGCCAACCTTCTGATCGGCAAGTCCTAGGCTCTGTGGTTTAACCCACAGCACCACCCGTGTCCCTTCTTTTGTTCTTATGGCTCAACAAATAGAGCTAGCATAAAACTTTGAAAAAATTCAGCAACTTTTGGAGTTTTGAAAATGTTTGAAGTGTACTTGTGCCATTTGAAGAAAGCTAATCGTAAGTCTCGTTCAGTTTTAAGTGTCAACTCTTAATTCAATACTTCCCCACCTTTGCATTTTAAAAAAATGCATTTAAAATGCATTTTTTAAAAAATGAAAAATCCCAAAACACAAGAACCTCCACAATCAGGAAGTTTGGAAAAGGGGGGAAGGGGAACAGGAGTATTTGAGAATCTTTCTTCTAGACTAGATTTTTCTTTCTAAATATACATTTATTCTTTCAGCGGTGAAGCTGTACTAAACAGAATCTGTTAACCAGCCTTTGATATGTTCTGAGATTTAAAAATGCCCCCTTCCTGACAAGCAGTGTGAATTGCTTGTATTCTTGTTCAACAGTTACTCCACATGCCAAGTCCGGATGCTTCTGTTGTGCTTGCTTTCAAAGCCCTCAGGTAGCCTCCAAGTCTGATTTTGCATGTCTGAGTTCTGAGGCTACAATTGCACTGAATGAATAAAATAGTCTCCCCACTCCCCTCAGCAGGAGAAGGGGTTCCTAGACAGTAGCAGGCAGTGAATAGCTGAGGCTTGTAAGTTTTGTGAATGAATAAGCTCTGCTCCATGGTCAATATGTGGCTTATATCTCTAGGAAGCATAATGATGAAAACATTTTAATGGTGTTCTATGGACCGTTTCCAACTTTTTTATTTTATTTTAAACTCATTTGTTGAATTAATTAAAAAGAGAACACTGAACACTGAATCCAGAGCTAAGGACCACAATATACTGTGTTTTGTGTGTGTGTGCACTTCTGCATTTCACAAGTACATCCAGGCACATCTGATGTAGGAGCTGGTCCTCAGACTTGGAAGCTCTCAGCTGCTACCTAAGCCAGCACTTTGCAGGGGCAGAGCCAGTTTCTGCTGCTTATAGGAAGGCGGAAGAAAGAATGGCGGATCTGATGGTACAGGGACACAAGGAATGGAATGGGCAAACCTGGTCCCACCGTTAAGCACAGTCAAGCAGCTGTGCATATGGGGCAGGGTGGGGGCAAAGCATAAGAAAATAGCTGGAAGACCCTGCTGGATCCAACCAATGGCCCATCTAGTCCAGCATCCTGTTCTCTCCATGGTCATGCCTGTGGGAAACTCTCAAGTAGGACTCAAGCACAAGGGCTCTCTCCCATCCTGTGGTTTCCAGCAACTAGCATTCAGGAGCATGACTGCCTCTGACTGTGGAGGCAGAGCATAGACATCATGGCTAGTAGGCTTTGAGAGCATCATCCTCCATGAATTTGTCAAATCCTCTTTGAAATTTGTGCAGGTTTGTGGCCATCACGGCCTCTTGTGGGAGCAAGTTCCATTGTTGAGCAGCTATAGAGTCCTCCCGACATTGACTGTGCTGCGGCTTGTGGGGATGGGTGAAGTGGCAGCAAGGTTGGGGCAGCTCTGGGTTGGCGATAGTGATCTTGCCTTGCTCCAACAACAGGCAGTGGCTGCAGGAGGGGATAGCAGATAAGGGAATGCCTTAGTGGATTCTCCAATGTGCAAGTAAGCAGTGGTAGTTACAGGGTGAAACAGGGAGACGATCAATGGCAGTGGGGCAGAACACAGAGGTCTCTGAATATTTGTACACAAAGGGGCCTAAGCATGTTTTTGAAACCTGGGATGAAAGTCACGTCTAGTTTGACTTTAAGATGCCAGAACTCTACGCCTTTACAAACTAACCTTCATAAACAAAGCAGGTTGTGTGAAAAATATACACTGTTCCAGCAATTATTTCCCCACAGACGTTGGATGCTGAAGACTGAAAGGTCAGATCGAACAGAAGAATGTACAAGTAGGGTCTGCGTTAGTCTCTGCATTGGGAAAAAAGTCTAATATTTACCTTCTCCCTCAACTACAAAGTGTGCGAAAACTTTTTGTTCGTCAGTGCAGGGTCTCATAGGATCAGCCTCTATATGCATTTCTAAATGCTTTAATTAACAATAGGTACGGTACTTGGAAGTTTGCCTGTATACTCCTGAATGCAAGTGAGATTTGCAACAGAATGCTGCAGTCCAGACAGCTCCCTGTTCGGGATTCTGGCCATTCCATTCCACCCTCCCATTTGCTTTCATATTTGCCTTTTTCTAATTGGCATTCCATGTTTAGTGAGCATGCCCAGTCACCATTGGGCTGCTTTTATGGGTCTCCACCCTAATTTTTTATTTTTATTTATTTCTGCAAAACTTCAGGATTTCCCCAAGTCTGCTGAAGTCTCACTGTTGGGTGCATGTGCCATTTTGTCTACATAAGCAACAGCCGTTAAAGGACACATATATGAATTGCACTGTTTTTAATGTACAGAAAAAATGGATGCCCCAGAAGGCACACTTTTAGAGGGGATGGCTTGAGAAAAGGTGTTATGACAGGATGGAAGAGAGAGACAACAATATGGATAAAGAAGTCATGATCCACCATCTTGAATTTGAGTGTACTCTGTCTGAAATACTAAAAAGGTCAGTAGTGGAATTCAAAGAGATCAACAGGAACTTGAAAGGAATGAAAGAAGTGTTGAAGTAAAGAGAAAGAAAAACATGAGAATTATTGAGCAAAAAGGTCTGCAGTATTCAGAGGAGGAACAAGCAAGTAGTAGGGCCTTTGCATGGAGAAGATGGAGAAATGCTATTGGGTGACAGCGAGAAGGTGGAACTGCTTTGCCTCTGTCTTCACCCAGAAGGAAAGCAGTCCCCAAGCTGGTGATAACAGAATAAATGATGCGAGGAGGAAACTGCAGCCCAAGACAGGAAAAGAGATGGTAAGGGAACCCCTAGCTACTTTAAATGAATTCAACTCTCCAGGGCCTGAGTAGCTGCACCCAAGGGTACTAAAGGAGCTTGCGAATGGTAATCTCAGTGCCTCTGTCTATAATCTTCTTCTATAAGAAGAAGAGGCGCCTTTGTAAGATAAACTGAGGCAGAGGCACCTGAATTTTGAAGTACTCATGGGGCCCTCATAGCATTGTAGTAGGAAGATTTCAGCACCACTGTGGTGCTGAATTTGAGTACACTCAAATTCAAGATGGTGGATCTCTGCTTCTCTGCAGAACAGTGTTTGGCTTGCTTCTTCTTCTTCAACTGCCAAATTATTGGGGGTCTTTGGACACCACAGTGGGAGCCATAGGCTACCTGTTAGTCATCCATGTTCTGTTTAGAACCTACTCTACCCTATGAAGATGAGTTGGACAGTAAAAAGGAAGTCATTTGGGGTACCATACAAGGCTGAGTCTGGCATTGGACATCACTAATTATTCAGGCCCGGGATACAGGTCTCATCCCAAACCTGTTTAAGCGGAGAGTGTCACTGATGTTTTCAGGATTGCAACATATTCAGCACTTTTTATACATTTCCAGTATCTGCATCAGGGTTATTTGACACTAAAATAACTTTGAGAAACAATTCAGTTGTTGAGACTCTTAAAACAGAGGATGAGGAGAAGTTATGGAGTTTGAAAAGGATTAAAAACATCCTCTAATGTAGTGAGCACATATTGAGGTAATATTTACCAATCACAAACATTGTAAAGTGTTTATGCTTTGTTGAAATCCAGGAGTATTTTCACAGGATAAGAGGCATTTTCAAAAGAAGAGATTATAATTTCAGTATTTTTGTTACCACTCTTGTTAAATTTTGTGTTTTAAATCCTTTAATATACAGGGCCTCAAAATGACAAATCAGCATTATTATAGGAAAATCTAATGGCATTTGTATTAAATTTGTTTATAGCACTTTTAAAAATAGTTTCCTAGTCCGCCCCCAGATCAGCTACAACACATTTCTCACTAAAAGCAGCTTTAATGTAAAGATATTTTATAAGCATTTTATTTTAGATTACACACACACACAAGTGAACCTTTCTGAGAAGAGATAATTTATCATTACTATATAAGAGAACATTTAAGGAAATGCTATGTATAAATGCAGAAGAAGCACAGTCATTTAGATGTCTACTTAGAAGTAAGTCACATTGAATAGGTATTGCTCTGAGAAAGCAGGATTCCAGCCAAAGTACAATTTTATTCGTTTGTGCAAAGCTATTACCGTGTAAAAATAAGTTTTTTTATGTATAATGTTTAGTCTTTCTGATATGGGGAGATCATTAAAGGAAAATCTGTCCAAGGGGAGAAAAATGGCAATGAATCTTAGACATTTCTGCTGAAAACCAAGGGCAGGGCCATGTGGCAGAATGTTGTATGGAGAGACTTGAATAAAACCGCCAATCTGAAATATAACATCTGTTGTTGTTTTTTTAATAAAATATTTATTAAAGATTTTAGACATTTATAATCACCAAACACATATAAAACCATCACCATAATACAATAAACAAAAGAGAGCACATCAGAATAAAAAGAATAACACATAATTAAAAAAATAACACATAATACAGAAAACATACAATAACAAAATCAAGTAGTTCGTAACCATATTTTCTTTGTTTTTGGACTTCCTCGCATCTCTCGTTCCTGCGTTCCCAATTTCTAAAGTTTTAAACAGCAAATTATCACCTTGTTTCAAATCTTATTTTGTGTTTTTCCAATATTATGTCTCTAACTTTAAATATCTTTATCATAAACTTAAATACTTAATTTAGACATGATATTAATCCGAAATTTATCTTCTTCTCAAATTTCACTTATTCTCATATTCCCTTGAGCTAGTTTGCTGATGCCCTGTTATTCTCAATCCTGCATCCTTCTTAACACTCATACAATTTACAATGTTTTTGTAAATAGTCCTTAAATTTCTTCCAATCCTCTTCGGTTGCTTCTTCTCCCAGGTCGCGGATTCTGCCGGTCATTTCTGCCAGTTCCATATAGTCTATCAGTTGCGTCTGCCATTCTTCCAGCGTGGGCAAATCTTGAGTTTTCCAATGCTTAGCGATGAGTATCCTTGCTGCTGTTGTTGCATACATAAAGAATGTTCGGTCCTTCTTTAACACCCTCTGGCCAACAATGCCCAAAAGGAAGGCCTCTGGTTTCTTAGGGAAGGTATACTTAAATACCTTTTTCAACTCATTATATATCATTTCCCAGAAAGCCTTGACCCTAGGGCAAGTCCACCAGAGGTGAAAGAACGTTCCTTCAGTTTCTTTACATTTCCAACATTTATTATCAGGCAAATGATATATTTTTGCAAGCTTGACTGGGGTCATGTACCACCTGTATATCATTTTCATAATATTTTCTTTTAAGGCATTACATGCCGTGAACTTCACACCGGTGGTCCATAACCTTTCCCAGTCAGCGAACATGATATTGTTCCCGATGTCCTGTGCCCATTTTATCATGGCTGATTTAACCGTTTCATCTTGTGTATTCCATTTTAACAGCAAGTTGTACATTTTTGAAAGTACCTTGGTCTTAGGTTCTAACAGTTCTGTTTCTAGCTTCGATTTTTCCACCTGGAATCCTATCTTTTTATCCAAATTAAAAACCTCTTTAATCTGAGCATAATGTAGCCAATCTCGCACTTTATCTTTTAATTTCTCCAAACTCTGCAACCTCCAAGTATCTCCATCCTTTTCTAGTATTTCCCAATATTTCGGCCATTTGGCCTCCATATTGAGTCTTTTCCGGGCCTTAGCTTCCATTGGTGACAGCCACCTTGGGGTCTTATTTTCTAATAAGTCTTTGTATTTCATCCAGACACTAAACACTGCTTTCCTGACAATATGGTTCTTGAAAGCCTTATGAATTTTAACCTTGTTGTACCACAAATATGCATGCCATCCATAAGCATTATTAAATCCTTCCAGATCTAAAACATCAGTATTTTCAAGAAGCAGCCAGTCTTTCAACCAGCAGAAAGCTGCTGATTCATAATACAACCTTAAGTCTGGCAGGGCAAACCCCCCTCTTTCTTTAGCATCAGTTAATATTTTAAACTTAATTCTGGGCTTTTTGCCCTGCCAGACAAATTTAGAGATGTCTCTCTGCCACCTCCTGAAACAGTCCACTTTATCCACAATCTGTAAAGTCTGGAACAAAAACAGCATTTTTGGCAATACATTCATCTTTATAGCAGCAATTCGGCCCAACAAGGAAAGTTTCAATCTTGACCAACCTTCTAAATCCCTTTTAATTTCTGACCAGCACTTTTCGTAATTATCCTTAAATAAATTCAGATTCTTGGCTGTCATGTTTACCCCTAGGTATCTCAAGAGAATCTGAAGAGGATTTCAGAATTATCATGTATCTGAAGTTGATCCAGACTTGACACCAGCCTCGTCTGGTGTGGCTTTGGATGCACAGCTCCCATGACAACCACAAGCCTGTCTCAAATTATATCTGCCCTTCCTTCCTCCCTTCCTCCCTCCCTCCCTTCCTTCCTTCCTTCCTTCCTTCCTACTTCCTTCCTCTCTCTCTCTCTCTCTCTCTCACACACACACACACACGAGAGAGAGCGAGAGCGAGCGAGCGAGCGAGCGAGAGTGCACGCTTTGAAGCCAGTGCTTCACAAGGGAAGTTAAGCAAGTAGCTATCTAAAGCCTCCCTACACCTGACTATAATGTCCAGGGCCCAGAGCAGGGGCATGCGGTCAATGGACTAGGGGGACTAGGCTAGTCGCCTAAATGTTCCTGGTAGCTTAGAGCAGTGTTTCCCAACCGGTGTTCCGCGGCACACTAGTGTGCCGCGAGACGTTGCCTGGTGTGCCGCGAGATGTTGCCTGGAGGGAGTCGGGCGGCGAGAGGCAGGGCGGCGGCGGCGAGGAGAGGCCGCCCAGCGCAGGGCTCTCGCCGTCTGCCTGCCTGGCTGCCTGCGTGGCGCTGACGTCACGGGGCTGTAACGTGCCCCACATAGGCACACGTGGGGCGGCGAGCGAGCTCCCTCCCACATCCCATCGCCGCTCGCTTCAGCCGGCCTACTGGGCTGTCGCAGGCGGAAGGCCTGCGCATGCGCGAGGTTTTCGCGCCTTCGGGATTCCCTTCACGCCTTCCTCCTCCCGGGTCCTTGAGAGCGCGGGAAGCGGCAGCGCGAGACCGGCGTTGAGCCTGGTAGGTATTGCGCTTGCCAAGGCAGTCATTTGGGAAATGAGAACTTGCAAAGCAAGCAACCAGTTCAATCTGAAGTACGTGTATGCTTAATATCCTGTATCTGAAACCTGTTCTGCCCCCTCCCCCACACTTGGTGCCATTTTCATCTACACATGCAGCAGAGTAAGTTGACCCAGAATAGTACCAATTCAGATGGCAGATGGGAGAATGACAGTGCTGAATGCTTTCCCATGTAGAACAGTCCCTGCAAATAAAAACCTAGCATATTTGGAAGAGGGATGCTAGCCTAACCATTACCTTCTATGCTGTTACTATTTTTTTTTTTTTTTACATAAGTAAAAAGTGACCTTTCCCCATCTGGCATGGTGGTGTGCCTCGAGATTTTTTTCATGAAACAAGTGTGCCTTTGCCCAAAAAAGGTTGGGAAACACTGGCTTAGAGTATTGAAGTATTAAAGCCTGGTGCCTCCTTCCCAAAGCCAGGGAAGCTCTGTCCAGCTTAGAGAGGGAGGTTCAATGCTCCAGTGGGGTCCAAGAACCCTCCCGCCATCTTCCCAAAGCCCACCAGGAGGACTCCAGTGTTCTGCCAGAGGCCTAGCGCCTCCTTCCCAAAGCCTGAGAAACTTCTGTCCAGCATAGGGAGGGATGCTCGTGTGCACAACGTCACCCCCGCCCTGCCCTCACAAGCTGGTGCCTCCGGCCCTAACTGCTCCCCTATGAAAAAATTCACTACACGCCACTGGCCCAGAGGGACAGCAGATCTGGTCTCCAAATAATGTATCACCTGCTGCCCGCAATGCCATCCTATATATGGAAACTTACTTGGAAGTAAGTCCTATTGAACTACTTCTGAGTAGGGATGGACGACTCTGTCATTTTTGGTTTCCCTCAGTTTCTCTTGCTTTCAGTCTTCAGTCTTCACATCTGTTTGCAAATTGTAGCAGCTGCCGCTGGGTCCAGGGCGGTGGAGGCAACCCACAGGTGCACAAACACTGCTGTCAAACCAGCCTCACTCCTGCCCCATACTGGCAAGTGGTGGTGCCCTTCCCCTCCCCAGCATACCACCGCTGGAAAAAACTACTAGTTGCCCCTCCCAGGAGGGAAAAGTAATTTACAACTCTTGAAAGTCCCTCCAGAATTTCCAGAATTAGGAAAAACGAGGGGTGGTGGCCCATGTAAAGTTGGGGTGTTGTAGGCACACAATTTGCAGCAACAGACAATGAAACAGAAGAATAGTATACCAGGCCCGTACAGAGATTGTCTGAGACCTGGAGCGGGAGTCCCCAGTCAGCTGGGAGACATTCATGGCATGACAGTGTAAATCCTGCAGACCCCTGGCAAGGCTCTAAGGCCGGATTATCCTGTTAAGTTGTGGGTGAACATATCAGACGACACAGCGATTCTTCAAACAGCTCTTGTCTATACACAGGCCAGAACAGAACTGAACTGAAGGGTTCAGCTAGCCTGCTAATATAGAGCTCCAGTACAACGCAATTGTAGCAACTTTCTGTAACTATCCAATTACTGAACGTCACTTTCAATCCCTTATTTGCATGTGTGGACCTGAGTGAAAACTATCTACAGTCTCCCCCTGCTGACCCAGGGTGAGAACTTCAGTACATAACATATATCTCAAGGCCCAGGGCAAATGTACCCAACTGCCCCTCACCTCTGCACGGGCCTAGTGTATACCGAACTGGGTTCACTATATGCGTTAAGCAAATACGTGCTGCAGAGACTTTGGGAATCAATATGCAACTTCTGGTCCTGTCACCGGTCAGGAGTGGGGAGCCTCCACAAGTACAGAAGACCTCTCTCTAGTTGGAAACCTTAATCTGGAAAGGTTGAAGGGGATGGGGATGAAGGTAGGACACTTATCCCCATAGATCCCCCATGTGTGTTTACTTAACTGAGGTAGGGGATGCCTGAAGAGGCCTGGTGTGTGAAGGACTGCAGTCCGATGCTCTACCCCTCTGGAAATTATTGTTAAGTGTTACACTAAGCTTCTGCCTGACTGCTTATACTCAGTGATTGTTTTTCCTGGCAACTGTTTTTAATCATTTATTACATGTTTGATGAAATTAATGAAGAGCACTTTTCTTTCTGCTTCTTCCGCTCTCTCCCCGCTTTCCACTTTTGGGGCTATAACACTGTTTCCTGTCTGCCACAATGATAGTTCAATTTTCAGAGATGTTGCCACCTTCTGCTGCTGATTAAATTCTTGTTTAGTTTCACTGCCAAGTCTGTTGGATTAAATTAACAAGCTCTGTTTGCTTTAGTGGGAATGACCTGCAGCGACCTTCAGCTTGTACAAAATAATAATCTTTTCAGTGATTTATTGATTCTGTGCTCTTTATCTTCTCTTAACAAAATGTGTAATAGGAATGTTTGCCTTGAGTTTGCTTGAATTTACAGGCATGCATTGCTTTATTTCAATACACCGGAGACTGTATCTAATAGCTTTGCTTACTTTACTGTTATTAACACTTCCGTTTCTACAGAGGATTTGCCAAAGCTTGATTATGCTAAGGATAAAACCACCTAATTCTTTAGTCTATAAAAGGTCCAACTTTTGAAAATTACCCACTTCAAACAACCAAGTTAAGAATATTAAAACATGTTGCTTAGAAGAATAAAAAAGTCAATCTTTATTGAATTCCTGTTACACTTTCATCTCATTTGTTCACCTCCTTTGGTAAGGCAGGTAGCAATGAAATCCTTGGAAAAAGAAAAAAGTCAAGGAAGATAAGAGTAAATATTAAAATGATAAAACTGCTGGAGATATAGTTTAACTTTATAACTCACAATCAGTTTACAACAAGGTAGCATTCATTCATATTTAGCAGTCAGTTCTCAATGCTGAAGTAACTTAAATTAAGGTTTCCCTAGAATGCAAGTGGGCAAACAATGTCCTTGATCTTATTTAACTAGTCCCCACCCCCAACTAACGCTCTCTGAATCTGCCCCATTCTTCCATACCCACCA
The DNA here is from genome assembly GCF_964188315.1 of Podarcis muralis. Taxonomy (NCBI): domain Eukaryota; kingdom Metazoa; phylum Chordata; class Lepidosauria; order Squamata; family Lacertidae; genus Podarcis; species Podarcis muralis. Next base: position 27,035,244 of record NC_135666.1, on the reverse strand, counting down.
GAGTTCTTTCCTTTCTTCCTGTTTCCTCCTTGTTTCTCCTGGCTTTGAAAGAATGCTCCCTCCCTGTTACAGAACAGCTGGATGGGATAGTATTTTATTTTGATAATGGGCTTCCTGGATCATTTTGAAGCTGTTTTGGGGTCTTCTCTTGGGCTTGCATGGCTCTAAACGTCTCCATAGTCCACATCAGTCACAGGCTCTGACTACTTTCATTGGCTAAACTGTATATCCAAATCTTCAGGAGAGTCTTCTCTGTAAGAAGATATACCATTGCATCCAGTTCAGTGCTTTGTTTGGGTCCAATAATTTTTCAAGCAGGAGACTGCTATGCCAATAATTCCCAGTGTATTTAGTAATGAGCAACAAACTTGATTGCTCGCTTTGAGGGGACAAGAAAACAGACAGCAACAGTCAGTAGAATGGGCTATAGGGCTTCATAGGTTTGAAAGCATCGTGGTATGGGAGCAGCTCTGAAACGGATAAAAAAGCTTTACAGAGAATAATTAAAATTGCCCAGAATGTTATTGGGCTCCAACTACCAACCCTGGATGAGATCTTCACGTCTCGCACTTTGAAGAAGTCACACAATATCCTGAGAGATCCCACCCATCCTGCTCACAACTTCTTTGAACTGTTGCCTTCGGGCAGAAGATATAGGACAATGAAAACACGAACCACACGCCTTCTGAATAGTTTCTATCCAAGAGCTCTGATTGCACTAAATAATGATCTCAGGGCCAGTTGCAAGGAATAGCAAGCAGGGAGTAGGAAGGAATGAGATAGGTTTTAGGTTATGTTATGCCTTTAATAGGTTATGTTATATTCTGGATTATGTTATGTTTTTATAGATTATGTCTGAATAGGATGAGAGTGTTGGAGATACGTGCAAATGTGTATGTGAACCCGGTCTTTGGGTGGGTGTTTGATTTTCGTTGTTGTGTATACTGTGTATATACGGACAATGACAATAAATTTATCTATCTATCTATCTATCTATCTATCTATCTATCTATCTATCTAAAGCAGCTGCCCTGTCGGGGTGTGGGCCTCAACAAGTGCCTAGCAATGCCTACTTCTGTTGCTGGTTCTACCTGGGAGTCAGTCAGTCAAGAGTCAGAATGAGCCCTGTCCTCAGTAAGCCTTTGGAAAGCATCTGAAATCCCTTTGTTGACAATGTTAGAGTCTTTATAGCAATTTTAGGAAATTAGATTCTTCGGTTTATTTATGTTGCTCATCTCTGGCAAATCCCTTTTAAAGTGAATCTTGAGAAAGAAGGGAAGGAAAACTATCTTGTTGTACTTCTGAAGCAAAGAGCAAGATTGGCACTCAGTCATTGCCTTAAGATGACCGATTGATCTGGTACCCACACTGATGAAGGACAGGACTGACTTTTGCAAAAGGATAATGGAGATTACTTGGACATCAGTGTTTCTGGATTACCACTGTCTGTGAGGAGAGATAACTGGGCAGAGAGGTTGTCTGAACTGTATTGTAGCTTTTATATTGATTTTAGGGCCTGGAACCAGTTCTATTATGAAATGGCCATCCATCAGGACAGAGTGAACTTCACTCGCCTTTAGCCTTGTAACAAGGGCTTCTCCAGATAAAGAAGCAACATTATAAAGATGAAACTAAAACTACAAGCTGTCAGTGATTTATTTTTTTGCTCTCCTTTTATGTGTGTCAGAAAATCCAAATAATATTTCTTAAGGTTATGCTGTTCCTCAATATCCTTAGCACTGAATGTGCTCCGGCAGTGTCAGTTGAAATGCGATTACTTTTCCCCCTACAAAGAAGTTTCACTGTCTAACTCCTATATACACAGAGGAAAGTTTCTATTGCTAAATCGTCTAGGGTATTCTTTGCAGATTTTCAACAGCGATAAAAGAAACCACTGGCTTCAAACTACAATTGCTTGAATGCATGTAATTCATGGGGTTTATTGACAAGTAATGAAACTTTGATATGTTACATACTGCACGTATCTCCAGGTGTACTTTATGTGAATTTCTAGACAATGGCTGCTTGGCCTACTTTAATCAAGTTTCCTCTGTCAGTAAAGTTCTGTTCTGTCAAGAAAACAGCAGCACAACACTATTAAAAATAAGCAATTTAACCTCTTAAAAATAGGCAACTCAGAGCTGCATTGTTCACAAAGATGAATTATGTTTTATATAGTGCTCTGATACTGTCTGTTGATATTAAATCATGGGTGGCACATAGAAAGATCTATGTTGAGGGACAGTTAACAGGTCAGCTCTGCTAGATGCATACTCTACCACCCATTGGCTCTCAAAAGGTGCTTGAATGATGCAAAGTTGGTATGTCTATTTAATGGATGAACATATTATTATTGCTTTTATTTCTGTACCACTTTATATTTTAAAGGGGGTGGGAAAATCTCAAAATGTACAACCTACATTAAAACATGAAATAAAACAATCCAGAATAAAATGTTTCAGAAGAAAGACAAATATAAAGTATACATTCAAAGCAACATAATTAACAGGAAATGAAAGTACTATTTTAAAGATTTCAAAATAAAATATTATAAAGGAGGTCAACTACAGCTTGCACATTTAACGTAGCAAAGTTAACAAAAAACTGTTTATCGTAAACATTTCAAAAGAAAACATTACTAAAGAAGTCAAATATAAAATGCACATTTAAAACAGCACAATTAACAAGAGAATAAAATATTATCATAAGCCTAGTTCAGATCTGCTGCTGTTGCTGCCAATCCTGCCAATGGTGGTTAATTGCAGGTGTCAGTGTGGGCTTGATGACATGGGTCTGCACTAAAAAACTCTCCAAGTGTCCCTGTTTTCCGGAGACAGCCCGGATTTACAGAAGCCATCCTGGTTTTTTATTTGATCCCAAAATGTCCCGCTTTTCCATTGGGCATTCCTATTTTTGTCAGAGAAATGTTGGCGCGTATGGAATTATCCGACCCCTGAGCTGTCTGAAGACAGCTCTGTATAGGGAAGTTTTGTAAACGTTTAATGTTTTATTGCTGTCAGAGCTGGCTCCAGGTCCCAGCTCACAGAGGACCAACGCTAGCCGGTAGTAATGTACAAAAGTCTTTATTGAAGTACAGTTTCCATTTTCAAGCCGCAGCGCCCAGCTCTACGTCTAGGGGCTAGACCGGCGAAGCTCCATCTGAGTCTCCACCCCCTGTACACCAACTTAAGACTTTAACCTTACTCCACCTCTTCCGTCTCTCCTTTCTCCTCTGGGTCCTTCTGCCCCCCGGGGTCTCCTCCTTTCTGGACTCTTCTGACGCTGACGCTGACCCCCCTGACTCCTCCCCCTCTTTTCGGCGGGCTTTGGGACCTGGCTCCCTATCCGGGCTGCCAACTGCGCCGCCCTCCTGTACATTTGAACTTGGCGCGCGCGCCCAGCCTTCAATCTTCCTCTTGACCGTTTCCTCGCTCCCCGATGGAGGCGTGGCCAATCCTGACTCATGTCCTCCCGCTGGCGGTGAGCCGCCTGATCCCGATACCTGGGACTCCTCCCCCCTACTGCGCTCTGGTGGGGAAGCTGGTCCTGATTTCCAACTGCTGCTCTCTGAGTCCCCTCTGGCCCCTTCTTCCTGGGGTGTCCCCCTCGGCACCCCCTTGCTCTGACCATGGGAGCCCCTTTCTGTGAATCTTCCGATTCGCTGGAAAGACTCAGAGACCTCGGACCGCTGTCATCGCTAACATTTCCTTCGGATTCCTCCCCCTCGCTCTCTATTTCCTCCCTTTCCTGTGCCTCTGCTCCTGAGCCCCTGACATCCATCCCCCCCTCGAAGCCCCCCTTCCCCCCTCCCCTCCTTCAGGTGTGGGTACTGGGTGCTCCGTCGTTGTGGGGGTGAGTGCCGGATACAGTTCGTCCCCCGTGGCGTGCATCCAGCCGGATAAGTCCGGCTCGTCCTCTGTGCTCTCGCCGACGTCGATCTCCTCTGCTTCCATCTCTTTGCCTCCGTGCTCGAACCCAAGGTCCTCCCCCAACACGTCCATGTCCGTCTCTCCCCCGGTCTCCTCTGGGGACGTTGCCTGCCAAGGACCCCGCAGCCACTTCCTGCGCCACTGCTCCTCTGGTCGATCGTCCCACCAATAAGAGCGGTCTGAGGCAGACCCCGAGGGTGATCCCTCTGGGGAACGTGTGTCTAGTGCCGGTTCCTCGTCCGAGGCGAACCCCTGGAATGTGCTGGCTGAAAGTGTGGGTGTGAAAAGCCAGTCGTCGAAATACTCGGCTGGCATGGGCCTGTGTGGGAAAAGGGCATGAAACTCGTCCTTGAGAAGAGGCTCGTCCAAAGCATAGTCCGGCACCCAACTGTTGGCGCTGGCCGGGGTACCTTCTCTGGCGAGAAGATATTCTACTCCTTCTTCCCCCCATCTCGAGTCTAAAATCTCTGTGACCTCGTTGATGGGTTCCCCCCTTGGCGACCCCCCTTTGTGGGCGTTTCCCTGAGCGGGTCTGGTGCCGTGCCTGGCTCCTGAAATCTGTGAGGTGCTTTGTAGGGCGTGAGCACTGATCTATGGAAAACTGGGTGCATTCTGGATCCCTCTGGAAGTGTCAACCGGAAGGCCACTGGATTAACCTGTGCCTCGACTTGGTAAGGCCCTAGCTGCTTATGTCCGAGCTTCTTCTTCGCTAACGATCTGGCCGGCACTGCCTGGGCTGCTAACCAAACCCAGTCTCCCACCTGTATGTCTTCCCCAACCCTTCTGTGTCTGTCAGCCTGCAGTTTGTATGCGTGCTTTGCTAGTTCTAACTGCCTCCGAAGCTGTTCGTGGACCTCCTGCAACTCTGATGCTAAGGCTTCCGCTGCCTGTGGCTCCCCCTCCCCCACTCTCTCTCTTCCCAGGAAGGTTCTGGGATGCCTCCCGTTGTTGGCGAAGAACGGTGTCACCCCCGTGGACACGTGCTTCGTGTTGTTGTAGGCGAACTCGGCGAGCGGCAGGTAGTCCACCCATGTTGCAGGCTGCTGATTTGCGTAGCATCTCAGGTACTGCTGCATGACGGCGTTGACCCGCTCCGCTTGTCCGTTGGTCTGCGGGTGTCTCGCCGACGCTAGGTTGATCTTGACGTTCAGGATGCCGATCAGCTTCTGCCAGAAGTTCGAGATGAACTGTCGCCCCCGGTCGGACAGGATAGACCGTGGTAGACCGTGAACCCTGAACACGTGGTCTATGAACAGTTTGGCGGTCTGTTCCGCCGTGGCCACCTTCGCGCACGGAATGAAGTGGGCCATTTTGGTGAACATGTCCACCACCACTAGCACTGCTGTCTTGCCCCTCGAGCTGGGCAGATCCGTGACAAAGTCCAGGGCCACCCTCTCCCACGGTTCGAGCGGTGTCTGCAGCGGTTCCAGCAGTCCCGCCGGCGGTTTGTGCACTGACTTGGCCCTTTGGCAGGTGTTGCACCTCGAGACGTAATCCGCGACTTCCCCCCGCATCTTGGGCCACCAAAAATCTCTGGCTACTAACTCTACAGTCTTCTCTTTGCCAAAGTGCCCGGCAGTGGGTGCGTCGTGCAACTGCTGCAGTACCTTCGCGCGGAGGTCGTCTCCCGGTACGTAGAGGGCCCCTTTGCGGATGAGCAATCCGTCGCGTATCTGGAACTCGTCGTCCTTCGCCGTGCCCCTGTGCACCTCCTCCATCTTGGCTTGTGCGAAGGGGTCCTCCTGCAGCGCGCGACGTACAGCATCCAGGTCCACGGTTGCCGAAGCGCACGCCCACGCTTTCGGTGCGAAAATGTGCTTGGCCGCCGCTGGTGCCGCCTCCTCGAGGTATTGCGGCTTCCTGGACAGTGCATCCGCCATGACGTTGTTGTCGCCTGGGATGTACTCTATCCTGAAGTCGAAGTCCACAAAGAACTCCGCCCATCGTATGTGCCTCTGGTTCAGGAACCGTGCCGTGCGCCAGTACTCCAGGTTCTTATGGTCTGTGCGGACCTGCACTGTGTGTTTGGCTCCGATAAGGAAGTGCCGCCACGCCTTGAATGCTGCATGAATGGCTAGCAACTCCCTGTCCCAGATGGTGTAGTTCTGCTCTGACGTGCTGAGCTTCCTGGAGTAGAAGGCGCACGGTCTCCAGTCCCCATGCGGGTCTTGCTGCAACAGTACTGCTCCCACGGCCCTGTCTGAGGCGTCCGTTTCAACCCTCATCGGTCTGCTGGGATTCACATGCAGTAGCTGCTCTTCTGACGAGAAGAGACGCTTGAGTTTCTGAAAGGACTGCTCCGCTTGCTCCGTCCAGATGAACTTCTTCTTCTTGGAGCTGAGCGTGTCGGTAATGGCCGCCGTCTGCATAGCGAACCCCTTGATGAACTTGCGGTAAAAGTTAGCAAAGCCAACAAACCTCTGGACCTCCTTCCGATTGTGCGGGCTCTTCCAGTCCAACACTGAGCGAACCTTGGCGCTGTCCATGGCGAGCCCCTTGTCCGACAATTTGTAGCCCAGGAAATCCACCTCCGTCATGTCGAACTGGCACTTCTCCAGCTTGGCGTACAGTCTGTGCTCCTGCAGTCTCTGCAGAACTTCCTTGACGTCTCTCTCGTGAGCCTCCTGCGATTCTGAAAATATCAGGATGTCGTCCAGGAAGCAGACGCACTTCTTGTAGAGGAGTCCCGCTAACACGTGATGCATGAAGGCTTGAAAACAGTGGGAGCCATTTTGTAATCCAAAGGGCATAACTCTGTATTCATAGGTGCCCAGGGGCGTGAACATGGCCGTCTTCCACTCGTCGCCTTCCCGTATGCGAATCAGGTTGTACGCCCCTCGCTGATCCAACTTGGTGAAAACGCGTCCTTTTCTCACCGTCGCGAGCAGGTCGTCGATCTTGGGCATGGGGAAGGCTGTGGGCTTGGTTTTCGAGTTCAAAATTCTATAGTCCACCACAAGCCTTTTTTGGGGCGTGTCCTTTTTCTTCACAAAGAATACGGGACTGCCCCCCACTGCCTTGGACTCCCGGATGAAGCCGCGCTTCAAGTTGTGATCTATGAACTCCCTGAGTTCCTGCAGTTCGTCTTCAGACATGGAATACAGTTTCCCGGTCGGCAGCGTCGCCCCCGGCAGGAGGTCAATCTTGCAGTCATAGGACCTGTGGGGAGGTAGCTTGTCCGCTTCCTTCTCGCAGAAAACCTCCAAAAACGCTGCGTACTTGATGGGCACTGCTTGCAGCGTGCCTAATTGTAGCTGCGGGTCATCCTCTTCCCCTTCCGTGCTAGGCAGAATGCAATGTTCCGCACAGTAGGAGGAGCCGAAAGTCAGTTGGCGCTGGTACCAAGCCAATGCTGCGCTGTGCCTGTGCAGCCAACTCATGCCTAATACTACAGGCGTGTCCGACAGTTGGGTGACATTGAAGCTGATGACTTCTCGGTGATTCCCAATTTGCATCACCATCGGAGGCGTTTGCTTCACCACCTGCCCCCCCAGCAATTCCCTGCCATCCACCGTGACAACCTTCAGGGGCAGCGTGGCTGGCAGTAGCGCTATGCTGTGTTGTTGAATGAAATCCAGTCCTATAAAGTCTGCGTTACTGCCAGAGTCAATGGTAATTGGTACTTCCATAGTGAGTCCATTGGGTAGCTGGAGCGATGCGGTGAGCTGCACCACTGGTTTGGGTGGGAGGGGGTCTGTGGGCTGCAAAATTTCTGGGGACTGCTTCACTGACTCGTCTGGCTGGGCCCCAGTGCCTCTTCCTCCAGCCAGACTCCGTCGTTTCCCTGCTGTGGTTCTCTCTGCTGAGTTGCTTCTGTTACTGTTGCGGAGGCTGCAGTGTGCTTGTGGAGCCTCTGGGGACACTCTTTCACCATGTGCTGAGCACTGTCGCAGATGTAGCACTTCCTGTTCCCTCTAGGAGGCTTCGCTTTGACTGCTCCTGGTGTTAGGGCTCTGGTAGCTGACTGAGCCCTGGCGCCTCCAATCTCCATCGGTTCCTCTCCTCCTCCCTGCGGAGGCGTGGATTGCGCACGCGCTGCATCCTTGGGAAAGAGGGGAGGTGCTCTCGCTGGCGTGCGTCCCCAACGCCCTTCTTCTCTGCTCCATGGACGTTCTTCCAGGCGCACCCCAATCGACAGCGCCCTCTGTACCACCTCCTGAGTGCTCTGGGGTCTCTCCCCCCTTGCAATTTCGTCTTTCACATTTGCATTCAAGCCTTCCCAAAAAAGGTCTCTGACTGGAACAGAATCTTTTTCCCATCCCAGCGCATGGACGAATGCAAAAAAGCGGGAATGATACTGCCTTACACTGGCTCTCCCTTGTTTCAGCCCATGTATGTCTTTTCTGGCGATATCAATGTCTATATTTGATAAAAAACACGAATCCATCGCTTTAATGAATGCATCCGCACTTCGGAGCGCCGGATCCTTATCTCTCCACAGATTGCGCAGCCACGCTTTAGCTTCTCCATGCAAATGGGATAAGATAAATCCCACCTTCTCTTGCTCATCTCTAAAGTCTTTATCCAGCAGTTGCAGCGCAAACAGCACGTCTGCTCGGAAGTTAGGGTACTGCTGTAAATTCCCATCGAAATGAGATACAAGGCTGCCTCCTCTTTTCCCCAGCCCAATCCCCTCTGATTTGGGTCCCGGTTGCCCCTGCTTAGTAAGCACTTCCAACCTGGCTTGGAGATCCCCGCAGGCGGCAGCCGCTTCGTCTTCCCTTTTCCTGGATGCGAGTATCTCCGCGTTGAGTTGTGTCACTGCATTTTGCAGGGCTGCTATTTGCTGTTCTGTAGTCATCTTGCTTGACTTTTGTGAGCTCGCGAAGCACCAATCTTCGCCCCTCGCTGCGTCCACTCACGTTGCGAGGTTTTTGGTGCAAAACTGAGATGGAGCTTACTGTCAGAGCTGGCTCCAGGTCCCAGCTCACAGAGGACCAACGCTAGCCGGTAGTAATGTACAAAAGTCTTTATTGAAGTACAGTTTCCATTTTCAAGCCGCAGCGCCCAGCTCTACGTCTAGGGGCTAGACCGGCGAAGCTCCATCTGAGTCTCCACCCCCTGTACACCAACTTAAGACTTTAACCTTACTCCACCTCTTCCGTCTCTCCTTTCTCCTCTGGGTCCTTCTGCCCCCCGGGGTCTCCTCCTTTCTGGACTCTTCTGACGCTGACGCTGACCCCCCTGACTCCTCCCCCTCTTTTCGGCGGGCTTTGGGACCTGGCTCCCTATCCGGGCTGCCAACTGCGCCGCCCTCCTGTACATTTGAACTTGGCGCGCGCGCCCAGCCTTCAACCTTCCTCTTGACCGTTTCCTCGCTCCCCGATGGAGGCGTGGCCAATCCTGACTCATGTCCTCCCGCTGGCGGTGAGCCACCTGATCCCGATACCTGGGACTCCTCCCCCCTACTGCGCTCTGGTGGGGAAGCTGGTCCTGATTTCCAACTGCTGCTCTCTGAGTCCCCTCTGGCCCCTTCTTCCTGGGGTGTCCCCCTCGGCACCCCCCTTGCTCTGACCATGGGAGCCCCTTTCTGTGAATCTTCCGATTCGCTGGAAAGACTCAGAGACCTCGGACCGCTGTCATCGCTAACATTTCCTTCGGATTCCTCCCCCTCGCTCTCTATTTCCTCCCTTTCCTGTGCCTCTGCTCCTGAGCCCCTGACAATTGCTTTTATATATGTTGGAAGCAGCCTAGAGTTGCTAGGGCAACCCAGTCAGATGGGTGTGGTATAAACAGTAAAATTATTATTATGGATTGGGATGTTTATTTTCTCTGGCTCTTTAATCCTTTGAAAATTGTTTTATGCTCCCCCCCCCCCTGAGTGCCCAATGCAGGTCTGAAATTCAAGGTGGAGCTGGTGGGGATGGGACTGTAGAGGGCAGGTCAGTGCCTATGGTCCCACTCCACATATTCTCTGAATGCATGAGAGTTAACATTATTATTAACTTTCATTTATATAGCAGCCTTAATGTGCATGACTCTGTACACAATTAAGAAAATAAGAAATTCTACCCCAAGGAATGTACAATCTAAAAACTTCTGAATAGGTTGCAATGACTAAATTATCCATTGAAATAATCTGTAAAAGCTCTGGTTTTAATTAAAGAAGGTGGTAAAGAATGCTTATGGACATCCTAACTGTTGGAAACTTCTTCTTTTAAAAAAATAAATAAATTTAAACTATTAGCACACAATGCCTACAGACAGATGAGGATATGTGCTGCTGTTTGGAAAGGGTTTACCAGGGGGAAAAAAAAAACTTACCCTACTGAAGTGTTGCCAGTTATAAGCATGTGAATATAACTTTGCAGGAGGGTCCTATGGTAATGGCATTTGTGAGAAGTATATGAGCAAGATAAACAGGCATGTAGTACATGCGAATGAGGGACCAAAATGCAAACCTGCAATTGATATGTATTCATTATGTGGATCTCCACTTGTTTCACTGCCCAGCAAAGTACCTTCCTAGAGTTATTCTCCGATTCTCTGATTCCTTCTGTGCTCACAGGAACAGGAAATGTAAACCATGTAAAAGAGTTGGCTGTACGTGTTAAGTCTATACGTACCAACATGATGTTATTTCAAATCACTACATTACCTTTCTTTAAATCAGTAAAGTTGTCAAATCATTTGACACATGGCTTAAATTTTGCCAAAATTCTTAAGAAACTGTAGCAGGCCTAGGAGCTGATACGGATGGGTTAAGAGATAAAAGGCATTATTCTACCTGGCTGTCGTGTAAAGCTTAGAATAGCTATTGGCATTTGCTGTTTAAAAATATTAGATGCAGCAGAAGAGACGGATAATGGCCGTGCACTTATAGCCTTTGTTCCATCACCTTCATTTTTTTTTAACTTGACATGTTTTAATTATCATATATGCTAAACAATTGTCACAGGCTCCCAGCCTGGCGGGTTGCTACCTTGGGGTTTGATGCCTTTCGGAGAATAATCTTTGAAACTTTGCCTTTGCAAAACTTTGCTGGCATTCAGTGACTTATTAGCTTCTTGAATGCCTCTGGGCTAAACTAATTCCTTCGGGATTCCTCCAGGCCTGTTAGCCTTGAACTGCATGGCGCAATACTGAAAATCAAGTGGGCTCAGCAGGTTCTCCCTAAAATACAGTACAATAAATAAACTACGTTCCTCAACCTGTTTCTGTATGCTAAACGAAAATGCATTTTTTGGAGAAAAAACACAGTAATCAGAACTGAACAGAGTCAAATATACAGTAACGTTCTTTGGGCTGGGGGTGGTAAAATCAACTGATAAGCTCTTATTTTAGGCAATTTTTTTAAAAAAATATGTCTAATGTAGTTAAACTGGTTTTGTTTTTTTAGATGAAAATTCAGAAATCACCTGGCACATAAGGCACATTTTGCTTTGTCTGCTGCCCGGTTGCAACAAAAGGTCAAAGCCTGTAACAGAAGCCTACAGAAAGGCACTGCAGATGCTGGCCTGATGGTCTAATGTGCTCCTGGGAGCACACCTCCATTATGCAGCTGTTCGCTCCAAATGTCTTTAAAGCAAGCTACCTATAAAGCAGCTTTCAGAAACCAAAGGATTATAAAGGAACAAACACTAGTTGCTATGCCAAGCTTCCATTAGTCTCCCTTCTAATACAAGGCACCTGGGTCTGTTCCCCATTCATCATGGTACAGCTTAAAAAAATAATAATGAGAAAAGTTTATGAAGTACTTTTTTGATCCCTACAGAAAAAAGCACCTTGCTCATCTGCAAAGGGTTCAACCTACCATTGGACACTGGAAAGAAATGAAATGGAGATAGCTACTGCACACCCAAGGTACTCTTTCATTCATACTTGTGGTGTAGATTTTGTACAATTTTTCTCACATAGGAAGAAAGCCCATGCCATGCAAGCAACAAGTTACTGAGGCATCTCACCCCACAACAACTGGTATAATGTTGTGGGTTTTAGCCCCACATTGGGTGAAGGATTTCTGCATTTCAGGGGGGTTGAACTTGATGGCCCTCGTGGCCCCTTCCAACCCTACAATTCTGTGATTCTATGGGGATCCTATTCAGGGACTGGTTAGGTAGGCATCTGCCTTGTATTTAGATGTGACGGGGAATCTTTTCTGGCCACCCCTGGAAGGCCAAATTTGGGGATCAATCACCTGATGCAAGTGATGACCAGTGGTGTTGCACTTTGAAGCCCCATCTGTTGGTACTTTAAAGTGCAGCATGGGGCTGTTTGAAAGCCCTTTTGCACAGAACCCAATGTTGCTCTTTAAACCCAGTGATTTCAGCAGATGGGCGAATAGTCTTGTGGCCAACATAGACCTCCTAATGGATGAAGACTGGCTTGTGGGTTGGAGGTTTCCTACCCTAGCAAGGGATAGGAGATCACTTAGAGTATGTAATGTTAAAGTAAATGGGAGGGAGGAACTGAAGGGGGCATGAAATTATGGTTTGGAAGGTGGTTCTATCATCTGACAGCTGGAAAAGGGAGAGGGAAGATGGTGGAGCATAGTGGAGATTAGATAGGTAAGGATTGGTTTAGGACAGTGGCAGCTAACCTTTCTTGACCTAAGGGCAAGATTCATCCTTGATAAACTCTGAAGGCCTGATGCTAATGGTGAGTATGGACATCCCACACTCTTACTCAACTTTTGTATTCACACACACTTGCACACTTGCACACTCAGATCCATATGGATCAGCTGAGGAGGGAGGATAATCACCTGCTCTCTGCTCAAATGACCAGTCAGATGACTGGGGGGAGGGCAATTTGAATCCTCATCAGGACATTGGTATCTGCCCATGCAGTTTCAATGGTTACTTTAATTTTTTATTGGATGCCACCAAAGTCTTGGATTTCAGAAAAATGTGCTGTGAGGGGTGGGATGGAGTTGTGGGTTAGCCACCCCTAGTTTAGGAGATTACTGGTTCTGATTGCATTTATCCCAGTCCTCAGTTTACTGTGAATTTATCTCTGTATTTTCTCAGACAAACACTCTGTTGTTAACCCTGGGTAATTTCTCAGTGAAAGGGCTGTTTGAATACCTCCCCTGAAACCACCAGCACCCAAATGAGGGGGAAACCCTGACACTGCTTAATAGATCTAGAGTCCTCAGACACAAGCCACCCTGTAATGAAAATTGTTACAGAAAAAATTTAACTGAAATAGCCTTTCCTTTTTAATATTTCCCCTTTTCTGTCTCTATCATATTAACATAATCAAGTTTGTTCCTTCTCCACATTGAAATCGCAGCACGCACGGTACATAGAAGTTCAGTCTTTAGTGAACCATGTTTAAAGTTTTCTCATTACATTAAAACAGGAAGATTAATAAATGCTGACAGCCAATTAAAATAAGTATTAAAGCATACAAAGAAAAATCAGATGGAAGACGTGCAGTGTGGTCCAGCAGGGATAAAAGCGTTTTTTTCAACACATTTGGCTCAAAGTTGAACCAAATGTGCATTTAAACTGGAGGAGTGGAAGATTTCTAGTACCATACCAGAAGAAGATACAAAGAGGATGATATGTGTTGGATCCAGACTTCGTTATGCTTAGAGCACTGAAATCAATGACAAACATTATCCATGATTGAACTCCCACTGATTCCAGTGGGTCTACTACGTGGCTAAGTATGGATCCAATCCTTTTTGTAATTTTTATGTCGTGACATGTGCAGGCAATCTTGAATCTTACATATTTGTAGATGGCGTTCTGCTTATTTAAGAGCTACTGTTTGTAATAGCCCTTTGGAAATAATGTACAGTAATGGACTTTTTAAATGTGATTTTTCTCTCTAGGATAATGGATGCATTGGTAAGTCAGTTGTGAGAAATTTTACCTCGTGTAAGAAATAACAGCCATCTTTAGAATGGGTTTGAAAAATGAAACATGTCAAATTATCTCATAGCCTCTGTCCAGAGTGTACATGAATTGCCAAACCGCAGGCAGATTTGATGTCGCTGGCAGTTTCCACAGTAATATTATCACTCTCGCATTCTCTGCTTTCTTCAAGGGCCCCAGTGCCTCACAACAACCCTGGGAATCGGAGAGGCTGGCAGACTGGAAAATTGACCTAGACCAGGGGTTGGGAGCCTTGTGCTAATTTCATTGGCTGTGGTGGGTGGGTGGGTGGGTGGGTGGGTGGAGAGAGAGAGAGAGAGAGAGAGAGAGAGAGAGAGAGAGAGAGAGAGAGAGAGAAGGGATGAGAGCAAGAGATAGAGAGAGAAAAAGAGATAGGTTAGGGAGACAATGTGAGGATTGGCCCTGTCCACTCTAGTCCCACCCACTGTTGGCTCTGAATCCACTCTGAGGCATTGGGCCTGAAAGTGCGACAACATGCAGACAAAAAACAATGAATCAAAGCCATGATACAGTATCACAGCTGAGCTCCCTGCTTGCTAGAGACAGAGAGTGGTGATGGGACAGAAAAATGTGAATGCAGTAATTTCACATTGTAAGCTTTTTCTGCATCTAGTTTGAGCCTCAGTCACCAAACACAAGAGCTTACCTTTTTCTTTAGAAGTTGTGTTCAACTTTGTGAGGGTTGCATTCAGCATAGGTTACATGATCTAACATTGATGTCTGTAACATGGTATTTATGTATTTTATACTACTAGGACATGGTACTCGTATCTCCTGCTAATTGTGTTAACATTTTACAATCAACCTTGACTGTAATTGAAAGCTAATTGCAGCTATCACTTCATTACTGGAAGGTGTGAATGTGCTATCCCCATTAATTCTCATTGGGTGCCTCAGACCCTCACAATAGGGAAAAGCAAGGTTGCTGTGAGGTAAGCGGATACTGTGGCATCTTTCACACCTATGTTTTGTCGCTCTGCTGCAGATCTGGAGCCCTCTGGGCAGAGACAGCATTTTTCCTCTATTCAACCATGCATCCAACTCATTTAAAATTAATATTCAGTAATACAAACCCCTGCCAGTTTAAGCCCAGAGTTAAACTTATCTCATGACAACTATGGCTCCACAAAACCAGATTGTTGGGAGCTAAGGCTCGTGCCTTAACCAATGTGCCCCATCAGCAAGTCATTATATTGTATGATGTCACAAATTGTGCTTGCTTGTAACTTAAGGCACATCTGCAAGATACAAAGCTATTTTCTCCTGGCTATCTTGTGCAAGAGAAGGGAGGGAGAGCTTGGTGGTTTATTGAGAAACCACAAAGTGCATTTCCCCTGACTCTCTGTTAGTCTCAACCCTGCCCTCTGCTGACTGGAGGCATGAAAGGTTTCTTATACACAACAGTTTGAGCCAACTCCCTATGCTCTTAAGCGGTAGAACGGACTGGGTGAAATCTGGAACGGCAATGTGATGCATTCCCAGAAGATAAGAACCTAAGAAGATATCAGCTAGATCAGACCAAAGGCCTACCTACCCCATCAATTTGTTCCCACAGTGGCCAACCGAATGTCAATGTAAAGCCCACAAACAGAACATGGGGTCAAGAGTCTTTTTCTTCAAGGTGCTCTGCTTTAGTGGACACAGGTCTGTTCTAGGGATGCACTTGAAAATACCACATATTCCTAAAAAACCCCCAACTAAAATAAATAAGAAGCACATCCAAACCATACATGAAAACATAAAACCAACAGGGTGCCCGTCTAACCACCGGGGGAACCTCCAAGAAGGCCTTGCATATGATGCAAGTCTATACGTGATCTGATGTGGTCCTCGGACCATTTCAGATATTCCTGTCTGTTGCTCTTGTTAGCCAGCAGAATTATCTATGTCCCAGTGACAAACTCTTTCCCCAAATAAGATTGGCAAGCCAAATCTTTTTAAATTACCTGCCTTAGTACGACGCTAGCAAATCTGCCTAATTAAAGAAGAGCTGTCAGTGGTCAAGATAATTCACAAGCATATATATATTTTAATTAAAAAAATTTTTTGATTCTCCTTTTTCCACAATATAATCCTATAATGCTTCCCCCCCCCAGTCCCCCCCCCGCCAAATCTGTATGAAGAAAATAATAGCAGGAGGATACTAATCATCAGTTTGGTACAGCTGAAACCGGCACAGCTGGCAGATGAGTATTTTAATGTATTTCTAAATTAAGCAAGGCAGTTTAAAGGAAACATCATGCATAAATCCAATCTGCCAGTGGTTTAAAGTAAGGTCTTTATCTGTGCTGAGGTAGAAAGAATAGCTACCTTATGGTTTATCATACTGTGGTGGGTTATCTTTTCTAATGAAGCTTGTGTCCCCCAAAGCATTCTGGGGATAGTTTGTGCTCAGATTGGTCTATAATAATACAATGGTACAGATTTAATGAATTGAAGAGTGGCATTTCTTTCCAGCAATGCCCAATTGGAGCTTGCTTCCCAGAGAAATTAAAACTGTAAATGAAAGCAATTAATGCATATCACAAAGCAGAATACTCTATATTGATTTCTGTGGCCTATATTGTGGCTGCCTTTAATAAATCTCTGAGGCTAATAATAATAATAATAATAATAATAATAATAATAGAATTAACAGAGGTCTTGGGGAAATGAACTAATGAACCCTGTTTGTATTTGTATTAATATCCCATTTTTGCTTCAAGGATTTAAATAACATTACCTCCAATATAGTACAATCGAGCTGTTACTAATTTGCTTCTTGGGCACAAGAGAATAGACCTAATCTTAATTTCCAAAATGTACTGATTTTTCTACTTTGCAAATGGAAAGTCTTTTGTCGCGTCCTGAAAATGTTCAGTTGCAATTGGCATTAAATGTCTATAGCAAGAATGGGAAACCTGCAGCCCAAAGGCTCCATGTGGCCCTTGGCATAATTTTAGGCAGTGGCTTGGGGTTGAGGAACGGGTGGCGGGGGGGGGGGAGAGAGAAAGAGAGAGAGAGAAAAGAGGTGGCAAAGAGAGACAGAAAAACAAGATGTGGCACTTTAGGCGCTAGCAAATAATGCCTTTAATCAGGTAAGGATGTAGTATGCACCGACTTTTTCTTTAAGAGACTTGCTGGGTGTGGTTCTCTCCATAGCTCAGTGGGAACTAGCTGGAACCTTAGATGTAACTACCTACCAAGTTCTGGGTCCTCTTTTGATCATTTGTTCAGAAATGAAAGCAGCTACTGAATTTTTCTTGGCACCTGCTTTTTCCTAGTATTTGGGCAGACCTGTTGCAAGGTTTCCTCACCTGTTGAGTCCTTTTTGCAAACCCACAGAATCAGGGCCTGCCTGCTCATGAGGAATGACATGACAATTTACTTCTGCCACCCTGATGCTGAACACACTTTCTTAGCAATAAGCAGCGTTTTCTTGTAGAACGAAATAAGAACAAAAAAGGGTGCTGTGATGGCCAGGTACCAGGTGATTGCTGTTGCCCCAGTAATATGTTGTTCTTGGGTGGCCATTTGGACCCCTCTGGGGCAGTGTGGCCCCAAAGTCCATCTCTAGGTGCACCACAGTTTAGGAGGAAAGTTGAGTTGTGTGAAGCCTGCTCATTGCTTCTTTCTACATACACACTCTATTGCTCCCCAGGCTAATAGCTGTGCCAGACACTTCCATCAAAGTCCACATGTAGCTCTGTTGACTAGAGCAGCCACAAGGCAGGTCTTCCTAGCTTTCCTCTGGTTGTTAAGCTAATAGACTGCAAGTCCCCTGAGAGATAGTTTGGGTTCCGGAAAGCCTGCTATTCAAGGCAGAGTGTTCCCTTGGGACTCTCAGTCTCTGGACTATGTCAAGTCATCCTTTTCTTACTCTGTGTTTTTGCAAGGGAAGCAGGAATCCCCCAGTACTTTCTGCTGCTGGATTGCATTTCTTCCAAGTGTATAGGAGTGGAAGGTATGTGAGAGCAGAATACAAAAAAAATAATTTAAAGAGACCAAGGCGATTTCATTAATGGTATGTGATTGGCGGGCGGGTAAGCGAAAATTGCAGAGAAATGGCAGTCATGGACTATAGGTGCCAACATCAGTATCTTTAAATGGAGCCATCCTTTTTACAGTCCAATTTACTTTTGATTTTCTCTGCCGCTCTAGACCTTGGTGCCCTTTATTATAAAATGCCAGAGGCGTATCTAGGGGTTGGCCTAGGTAATTCCTAATGTGGCTACTGTGCTAAAATGTTGGGGGTTTTTTGGGTGTGTGTGTGTGCACCACTTACACAGTTCCTTGCCAAGCGGGTGGTGGTGTTTTTTTCCTGTAAACGTTCCTTTTCAGCAACATTCACACGATTAACTGGCAATGAGAGCGGAAACTGGCATGCATGGAATTTTCAATGATTTTCATGGCTTCCTCACATTGAATGGTTATTTGAAGAGGCCCCAAGCCTTGCATATCTAGCTATGTTTTAAAGTGAACCAGGTTTTTACAGCATATTATCAAATCTTTTGCCAGTGAATGGAATGGATTGAGCTGTATGTTATTGCGCTTTAAGAGCTGTTCCCTTTTGACTTTATGTTCACAGAACGACTGTATGTTCTCTGCAGTAACATTTCCTGTACGAGTTCTGTAAAGGTCACATTCTCTTAGCTGCTAATGGTCATTGTGATGCCTCAAAAGCAAAGAAAAATGAACTCCACTGTTTTACTCTTTAAATCTCAGTGAGTGACATGGGGAGAAAAAGGCAGAAGAAAGTCTGTATATATGAGAGAACTCCTTTCGTAATTTCCCTCCCTCAAACTACAATAAGGTCTCACACTGGCATCTCTTTTTGCTTTTCCTGAAACACCCTAAGGCAAATCTATATTCTCTAAGGGATTTGAGGTTTCTAATCTTGCATTCATTCATTTGTGTTTGGCATATAACAATTTATTTCCTGGAAAATTCTAGAAAGAAGCCCTTTTATATTTATTAGCTATCCTCTTTTATTAGGAAGAGGGTTTTTTTTCTTGTCAGAATATACAAATGGGTTTTCCTAACTGTTGTAAATGGAATGTCATTATAAAATAATGTGGCCGCATCTGCACCATGCCTTTTAAAAAACTGTAATGCTGCTTTGCATTCGTTCCTCCCCCTAAAGAATACTGAGAACTGTAGCTTATTAAGGGTGCTGAGAGTTCTTAGGAAGTCTCTATTCTCCTCACAGAGCTACAATCAATCCCTCTTTCTGGAGAACTCTGGGAATTGTCACTGTGCAATTGGAACAGGAGTCTCCTAACAACTCTCAACTCCCTTAACAAACCACAGGTTCCAGGATTTGGGGGCACGGGGAGGAGGGGAAGCCATGACTGTTAACAAGGTATCAGAATGTGGCCACATCATGTGGGGAATAAGAGGTGATGTAAAGGTTTGTGGCACTTGCTTCCATAGGAGTCTTGTGATGGCCACCAACCTAGATGGCTTTAAAAGAGGATTAGCCAAATTCATGAAGGAGAGGGCTATCTAAGGCTGCTAGTCATGCTATCTCTCTTCTGCTTCCATACCGTAATGCTTCTGAATACCGGTTGCTGGAAACCACAGGAGGAGAGAGGACTCTTGTGACCGAATCCTGCTTGTGGGTTTCTCACAGGCATCTGGATGGCCACTGTGAGAACAGGATGCCATACTAGATGGGCCATTGGCCTCATCCAGCAGGCTTTTCTTATGTTCTTAAGATTGAAAAAAAGCAGCATTGTTGCCATTACTTATTCTCTTAGAGTGTTTTTGCACACATATAATAGTAAACATACTGTGTATACTGTGAACAGACGTGCATATTCCTGACTGCTGCTGGAAGTGTACCTGTTAGTAGTTCACGCCTCCGATGCTGCACATGAGATTGGTGTAAACCACATGCCTGTCTGGGAAGAGTGTGGGAATGGAAGACAGTCTTAGCTCTTCTGCTGTATGTACTGTACTGTACTTTTGCTTTTACTTGTTCCTGTTTCTTCTCTCGGAGCTGGAGAGAGAGGACGCCATGATTCCTTTGTCTGTACACTGTACATAGTGTGTAAATAAATATGTAGATTAGCTCTACGATGTCTCATACTTGCTGTGTTATGCTAGAAGATTAGTGTGCAAGAAGGGAAATGCCTTTTCCAGAGCTGCGCATACCGGAGAACGCTCGGAGTTCAGGGGCTGCAGGGGCAGTACCCACTCCCAACAGTACCCACTCCCAAATCCAATGGAACTGGCACTTTCACAACTTCTGCATAATGTTTGTTCTGCACTTGCATGGAATCCATTCATTCAGTGTGGCAGGACCTACTCTTACAAACTCCATACCTCTAAATACAAGGCAAGTCCCTCTCTGTACTGTTTTTGGACACCTGCTAAAAACCATTTTGTTTAGGAAAGCCTACAACATGTAATTTTATTGTTTTTCTTAACTGCAGATTTTATCTAGATCAATTTTTATTAGATCAACTTCATTTTAATGTTTGGGTTTATTGGTATTTTGTTATGAGTGTTTTGCATGATTTAATGCAAACCACTGATAAAAGTTTTGTTTTTTTATAAGCAGTATATAAATCCTGCTGAAGACAACTCCCACACCCCAACGTTCTGCTTCATCTATGCTTTGCTTCATCTATGCTTTGCTTAGCTCTGTCTTGACAAAGCTGGCCTAATTTAAGCTTTCCGGATACAGTAGTCTGAAAGCACTAGTGCCAGTGGATGATGCAATTTACCCCTGTATAATGGGACCCGTCAGACCCTCAGAAGATGCTCTTACTTCAGAGTGCTCCTGGTGGATCCCTCACTTTCGAGAAATATCAGGATCCAACTCATTACAAGGTTTCTCATGTTGTCTCTAAACAAGTGTTCAAGTTAATCCCAAACTCCAGACAGTGATTTCTGCCCAGCCCTCCTCTGTTTGAACTCCTTTGTTTCCTTCAGCTTCCTCTCTGTTCCTTATCTGAACAATTATCTCCTCCCACCTTCCCTTATACTTGCATTCCTTTTATCTGTCCTTAGATCCTCTGTCCTATCTCGCTTCCAGCCAAGAACGGCTGCCTTTTATGCTGCCATGGCACATGCCAGGCTGTTTCCTTTGACTCATCTTCGCCCTCCGCATTCCCCTTACATTCTCCCCAGATTTACAACTGGGGGGGGGGGGTCAGCTGCCAAGACCATTGAGAGCACTTGGCATTGCTTGCCCTGCTCCACACATTCCTCCTAATGCAAATAGCACTTTCAGAGGAGGGATTTTTTTCCTTTGGACTGCAGCAAAGAGAAGAAAAAGGTTAAATCCCCCCTCCATCCCTGCAGTGATCCCAACAAATAGCTCCCTCCACAAGTTGATCCCTTAGCCCTTTCAGACCTATCTGCAACTCTGTGACTGGAATCATTCACCTCTCTTAACAGTCAGACCATCTCAGATCCATACACCAACTGCCCATCTCTTCCTTAATTCGACAAAACCTCCTGATTGTCACCTTCTGAGGTTTCTATGGCCTCCCCCAGTCTAATCTTACCATTTTCTCTCGTTATAACCCTGCTTGTGACCTTCACTCTTCCAACTCTACCAGCTTCAGCCTGCTCCATGCTCTCTTCACCTCTGTCCTTTCATATTGCTCTTTAAAACTCACCCTTACCAGCCAGCCTTTCCCTTAACTCCACGGTCTTGACGGCCTTGATAGTTTGCTCCTTGACACACACACACTACTTAAAGTAGCTCTTGCTTCAATTTGGTTTGCAATGCGAGTGGAAAATCCTGCCTTAGCCAGAATGCTTATTTGCACCACAAATGCTTCTCTTCTCTTGTTTTTCCTCCTGGAGCAGAGATAAGATGGGAACCTAAAAGGGACAATCCAGCCTCACATGTGAAAACAGCCTGAGTCATAGTCATCCCTTGTTACTTTATTCTCTTCCTTCCATTCTCACCCTTTTTTGTTTCTTGTGGAAATACAGAATCTAAGCAGCTCTGGGGGAGGGACAGTTTTCTTTAAAAATACCAGACATGATGCTGATGCTGATGATATATGATGTACTGACACTGTGTATGAAGTGCCTGGAGGATTAACACTCTCTCTGAATCAGGGTCTATGGATCTCCTCTGAAATGCTTGTGGAATATATTGGTAGATAAACCACAGCTAATGTCATATGGGGTGTGGAACCTTTCTTTTTTAGCCTTCCCCCCTCATGGGCAACCTTCTGAAGGCCACATACCAGTGACAGGCAGGTCCAGAGGTGAAAGTGGGCAGAACCTGAAGGGGAAGCATGAAGGTGTGGGCTGTCAATGGCTACTAGCCATGACAGCTACACTCTGCCTCTGCAGTTGACGGCAGTAGTGCTTCTGAATACCTGTAGCTGGAAGCGACAGGAGGTGAGAGTGCTCATGCAATCATGTCCCTGCTCCCCAGTTTCCTGAGTGACCCTTGTGAGAACAGAAACATGGACTAGAGGTACGTTGGCCTGATTCAGCATGCTAGTCTTATGTTCTTAAGTACAGACAGGGCCAGCACCAGAATCACTGCTGACATCTCCACTGCAGAAGGCCCAGGAAGACATGAGGCTCTCCCACTCTGTTGCAGAGATTACTGCAGAAGGGTGGGTTCCTTTAAATAAATCAGCCTCTTGCGGCACAGGTGCTGTTGGCAGTTAGGCTGCATCTGCATTTGCATCTGCTGCTATATATGGGCTCAGTTTCAGCTTGTTCCTTCCTGGAACAGCAACAGAGCTTGCCTTACAATTAGTTGGGGACTTGCTTTATTGTGCTGCTGCCGAGCAAGACACTACCCCCCCCAGCATGTGCTGCCTGAGGCAGTTGCCTCACTTTACCTAATGATAGGGTTGGCCCTGCTCAATATCCTTTCCCTCTCTCCATTCTTTCTCCACAGCCACCATTCGATTGTGAGGTCCTGGGGCTTGGGAGCCTGAAAGAACAGGAGCTTCATGTAATAAATGATGCATCCCATTTTTCAGAGAATGGCCCATTAATCAGTTTTGATCATTCCATCCTGGGTAGTCAGAGTTCCTAAAAGAGAGAGTCCCCTGAGGCCATTTCACCTTACCATGAAAGAATTTTGCGCAGCTGAGAATTAACAACTCCCCACTTTTAAAGGAAAGTCAACTTTTTCTATTTTTACATATTGAAGATTCCATTTACATTTAAAATATTTAGCATGAAGGTCAAGTTTTTTTTTAAAAAAACAACCCATCCCAAAATCTTTATGTGCAAAAAAGAAAGGAAAATGGAACATTATATTAGAAAGGACATTAATTGTGTTCATTCTTCCTATTATTATTTATTTCCCTGGAATTGCCCCCTTTGTGGGGGGCAGGGGAGTCAACTGTATTATATTTTAGAAGACAATTATTATCTCAAGGAGGCTTAGGTGACACATACAACAATGCTTCTTATGTGCCGAGAGATCCCGTGAGGCCTAAGGTCTTTCAGTATTTAATTCTGTTTTCTCTGTATCTATTCCATAAAGTTAGAGTTTCGCATGCCTAGTTATGCTGAAACAGCACAGTGTGGGAATTGCAACCTTCTAGATAAATTTCTGCAAAGGTCCCAAGGTGATTTCTGCTTTAGGGAGTTTCCACTAGTCCTAAAGCTATCTCTGTTGGCTGCTTGCCCTACATTAGTTTGTCCTTCACTTTGGTGGAGATGCCTAAATAACCACAATTCAAGATGTGACATAAACACAAGGTGTGCCTTATCATGTAACCCCTGCATAAGAACATCTTTGCTAGTGGAACTTTGACCCAGGCTATCCAGAAAGTTCTGTGTACCAGCCAAACTTCAGGAGTCACACCTGTTGCTGAGTGGGATTCTCAGCAACCAAAAAGAGACAGGGCATAAGCTATTTTCAATGCTTTGCTGTTTCCTTTGGGCTGTTTAATTAAATCTTTAGCCTTCAGCCCATTTCATTATGCTCTGAATCCAAAAAGAGACTCTGCCCCTTGGCAGAACATCAACACCCAAACTTTTAAGGTCATGCAGTGCTGTTGTTTTTAAGCTGTTTCTGTCTCAATGTCAGCATTAAATCTGTAAGCATACAGTCTGAACACAGGTATGCGAGCCAACAAAATATATTTTTTAGTATTTGCCATTTCCTTAGACTTGCAGAAAGGAGCACAATGTGATGGGAATTTGTAGTTTTATGATTTGCTTCTTGCAGTGAGTTTAAACCAATTTTGATCACATAGTTCTCTGTTCATATGACCGGTAAGAAAGAAGTGATTATCATAGAGGCAGATGAATGAGTAAGCAATGAGAGTTGCGCCCCTCAGTTTCCCACAGTCATTAAATTATGTTCTTTACATTTTTGAAGCAAACGGCACTTTACCTAGGGGTTTTCTGTGCAAAGAATTGTATCCCTTCTATTGCATTTTACGTTGTGTATGCTTAATATCCATGCACCTTGGTCCACTGGGGACACCTGACTGACAACCTCAAAATGTATACACCTTCAGGGAGAGCGCAATTTTATGGATTTTATGGATCTGAGAACCACCTGCCCACACTGCTTCCATCTTGTCAAGATCCATCTTCAATTTATTGGCCCTCATCCAGCCATTTCCTATTCCTGCCTTTGGAAAAGCCACCCCCTTGCTCACAGTTAGGTCCGATTGCAGAGACAGAGTAAGCACACAATTCTGTGGTTGCTTTAGGAAACTTAGATGCCTAGTAAAGAGACAACACAGGAAGAGCCAATTTGTTTCCCTCCCTCCCTCTCTTTCTTTTTTCTTTTCCTTCTCCTCCTGCGATGAGGCTATATTTTAATATTTTAATGTTTCAATATTTTAATGTTGTATTTTTAATTTTGTTTTTAAGTTGTAATCATTTAACTTGTTTTTATTATTGCTTGTAAGCCGCTCTGAGCCCGGCCTTGGCTGGGGAGGGCGGGGTATAAATAAAAATTATTATTATTAAGATCAGAGGTCCACTCCAGGGTGGTGCTGGTAATGCACCTGAGGTTCTTACCTGCGGGAGGGTCCGAGGGTAATGACAAGGGAGAGGGCCTTTTAAACTGTGGCTCCATGTCTATGGAATGCTCTCCCTAGTAAGGTCTTCATGGTGCTTTCACTGACATCTTTTTGGTGCCAGGTAAAGATGAGCCTTTCCCCCTAGACCTTTGATGGGGTTTCTGAAGGCTTAAAGAAATGCAAAACCAAACTCACAAACAAATCCTCCAAAAAAAAAGAAAGAAAGAAAAAAAAAGGGGGGGACAAAGAAGGAAAGTGGCTCCATGACTGCCACAGGAGCCAGCCAGCCAGCACTTTCCACAGCTAAGATGGCTAGGGTGGAAGGAATTGGCTTTGCAAATGCCACAAAAGCCAGTTAGCACTGCATGTTTGGTTCTGGCCAAGTTTACTGTTTAGGTTTATTTTACTATCCAAAATGGAATGATCCCCGGTGAGCTCACTTCTCCAGGTTTGTAAATCTGTCTACAGCCTTTGTCTTAAGTGCTCAGTGGATGGGGAAGATTGAAGAGCAGTCAGCCAAGGAAGATGAACATATCTCTGTGCTCACAGCCCACGTATGCTGCAAATCAGTCAAATTAGGTCATTTGTACACAGTCAGGATTCACATTCTCATAATGCATTGTAGGCAGATATTAAATGCCCAAAGGTTTGGTATGCAATAAGCAGAAAACAACTGAAATGCATCTTGTTCTTCTGTCAGTTGTCTGCCATTAATAAAAAGTCATTGCAATGAGCTAGAGAAATACTTACTTGGCAAATTTCCCCTACAGAACAGCTTAAAAAGTTAAACAAACCCTATAAAAATATAGGTCCAAAGCTGGATATTTATGAAATTGTCAAAGGGCTCAAAGCAAAATTTTCTAGTGTGCCTTACTATGAAGACTGCAATTCTAACAGCTCACAAAGGCAATGAAATTAAAGACACCTCCCAGATGAGCACAAGTTTCCAGCATGGCTTACTATGAGAAGTGCAGTTTTAGCAGCTCACAATGGAAATACAATTAATAAAGACACCTCCCAGCTGTTGCAGAATTTCTTATGGATGAATTATCTCATCTCAGTGATTTAAGATATGTTTTGAAATGCGAGCTGTTCGCTCTTTACCCTTGTTTTATATCTTTCCAAGTTTAGCTGCTGTAACTATATAAATGTTATGGAGATTATAATCACCCTAGAGAAATGCCCAGAGGCCAAGCATTTTATAAGAAACAACAACTGCACGGATCTTAAAGGGTGTACAGAGCTTGCTTTTATTCCCTTCAAAGTAGTGATTATGAGATGCAACAATATATTTAATCTGGTTACACATTGTGGACTTGAACCAGAGAGTCATACCTGCTGCTGTGCTTTGGGATCCCTCCTTTCAGCAACTGAACATGATCTCCTCCGTGAGATCCTCCAGTGCCTGTGGCACAATACTGATAAAGAGGAGGTGTTATTTTAAAAATGAGCTCAACAAAATAAATACTACATCACCAAAAACTCCAGATTCCTAAATTTGATTTATTGTATAAATAGCTGTTTCTAAGTTGTGGTGGATATTAAGTTTGGGTATATTATCTTTTTCCTCCACAACTCTGTAAAAATAGCTTTCTATGCCTAATTCAAGTCATCTTCCAGACTGGTTATCAAGATGAAACCTGATATGTTTAAACTTTGTCCACAGGTAGTAATGATGTATGGGAGAGAATTCAAAACATCAGACTGTTTTATTTTGAACAGGTCCAAATGTCAGAATAATTTCATTTCAGAGCATGTACACATGGTATCCACCCACAATTCCCCCCCCCAAACTTGAAATCAAGCTGAAGTTCTCAACCCTAGACAATACTTTCCAGAATTTAAAAAGCTGCACTTTCACCCCCGAAATAGGATAATAAAATATGGAAATGGAAACCTTTCACATGAATACAGTGAACTAAGGCAGTGTACAGAACTTGTTGGAATGAACTTAGGCTAGAAGCAGGATTCTACTCACCGCCCCTGCCTCTTAAAGTATATTTGGCAAAACCCTTATACCACTTCAACAGTAATGAATAATCCTGGGAATTGTAAGTTATGAAGGATATTGGGGATTGTAGATCTGTGAGATCTGCCAGCATCCTTAAGAAACTACAGTTCCCAGGATTCTTGGGGGGAAAGCATGACTGTTAAAATGGAAAAAGAATGCTTTAAATGCTCTTCTTCTTTGGTGATCACTAGTAGCCGAGTAAGATTGTCTTCCACTGTTTTAAAAGTGCATCCGTAAGTGACTGTGGAGGCCAATTCTGGATCCACACATCCTTCCACAATGGGGTCATAGGTTTCCAGGCAGGAGTTGATCATAGTCAGGGATGGATTTAGGTTTGATGAGGCCCTAAGCTATTGAAGGTAATGGGGCCCTTTATATGGCCAGCAGTTCTTTGTCAAGAGTAGTTCTTTGTAGAGTAGTTGCTTTGGAAGACTTTGGTTTGCTGTGGATGTGACTTTGGTCTGGGACCCGTGGGCCAACCAGGATCCATTGTCTGAAATATAGTCGCTAGATTTACTGCATTCTCTCAATCTGAGTCAAGTTGCTGAAAGAGCTGCTAGAATTTTCTTCCATGTGAGGAACATAGGAAGCTGCCTTATACAGAGTCAGACCATTTATCTATCTAAGTATTGCCTCCCCTGGCTGGCATGGATTTCTAGGGTTTCAGGCAAGAGACAATCCCAGCCTTTTCCTGGAGATTCTTGGGATTGAACTTGGGACCTTCTGCTTGAGAAGCAGATGCTGCACACCTGAGCTACATCCTTCCCCACTCCTTCCCCATGCCTATCGTCTTCCTTGTCCATGCATCTGACTATATCACTAGCAAGACAATAATTCGGCTAATTGCAATGTAATCTGCCCACTATTTTATTTCTCTACAAATTGTTGTCCATTAATGATTGAGTAATTTTCATACTGCAATGGAGACTTTTGCTCCATATGGGAATCCACATGAATGGGGAATTAAAATGAATATCTAAAAACCCATTCACAGTAGGATGGGATCACAGAATTGGCATGCCAAGTTTTCTGTTTTTGCTTCTTTTCCTTTTAAAAGTTTGCTGGGACAGCCTCTTGTCCATTAAGCATCTGTTCCTTTGAGCAAATCCGTTTTCAGTAAAAGTTGGCATTTTAAGAATCTGGCAATTTAAAGGGGAGCTAAAATGCAGCATTTGTTTAGGGTGTCCTCGTTGAACTTTTGAAACACTGCTGTTTTTCTTCATTAAAATACTTTCAGCTTCACAGATGCATCTCTGTGGAGCTGGCATAATGAATGAATCCACACCAAAGTGTATACTTCTGATTCTGGCAAAGAGTGTTAGTCATATATCACACTTATTCCCTGCTGCAGTTTCAAATAGCAAATGACAGGCCTCTTAAGGATTCTCCCTGATGGTTCGGCTAGCAGGAGACTCCTTGATTATATAGTAATCTGATCTGACCAGATGGTGATGAATCCTAGTATCTACACTGAATGGATGCTTTCATATATCTCCTGCTAGGTTCTCTCATTTCAAAGTGGAGCAATTCTGCTTTAGACCTGTGAAAGTGGAGATTTTTTTGCTATCTGGTGCACAGAAATGCATATTTCCTAATGTTGCCAACAGCATTTGCACAGTTCAGTTTTATCTAAGTGGGTGCCCGAAGAGTCGTTTTCATTCAGATTTGTAAAATAGGTTATTGTTAAGAAAAGCACCATCATCTTCACTGAGAACTGCTTGCTCTGATATAAAATATGAGCATGTGTTATTGAAGCCACACCTGTTACTTGAATTTACGTGAAAACTGTAGAGCTGTGATTTGTTGGTGAGATTCAGTTTTACTTCATGGGCTTTAATATGATATGTCACATGATGGACTTACTTTTAATTTTAAATGTAAGTTACAAAATTATTTTTTAATAAAAGTGATTTAAAAAGTTAATAAGATTTAAAATTTCCAAAAATTGTATTATTTAATATTTCTAAGAGCTACCTGAAAAAATTCCTCTTGGGATCTCAATGGGATCACATTACACACACACACACACACACACACACAGAGAGAGAGAGAGAGAGAGAGAGAGAGAGAGAGAGAGAAAGAGAACATACATGTTTGTCTCATTGGGCTCTATTTAGGATAAATGGATCTTCGGGGAGTAAAATATAACAGAATGAACAAGACTTCAAACTATAGTATTGGTTACTTCAGGCATTCCTTTAGAAAGTTATTCAGTTAAAAGGTATCTGAAAAGCTAGTCAGGCTTTTCTTTTAAAAATGTATTCCAAAGCCGAGTGATAGCTTTCTATTGCATGATAGAATTAATAATAATTTGAAATAATTCTTGTTAGTACATCATTTCATGAACATTACAACAAAATGCATTTCAAACAAAATTATGGGAGGGGGACCCTTACACAAAATTTTGTTTTGATCATTCAGCAATTGTACAAAATATTTAGAAAATTGAATGACATGAGGTAAAAAAGCTGGATCACTTGATAAGAAATGACCCCACTAAGAACTCTATCCATTAATTTTTATCACTCCCCACAGAGTTTTAATTTTTATTACTCCCCACAGAGTTTTGTAAGTAACTACAGATAGTCTTGAGAGAAGTTTAGTTGCCAAATGCACAGTGATTCCCATTTCCTTCTGGCCTGTCGCCCTAAATAGTCTGTTTCACTGAAAGGTCATTCAAATGCCACCTTGGGTTCCATGATGGAAGAAAAGTGAGATATAAATATAAGAAAATAAATAAATGCTTTGGATATAGTTTTGCTTTGCAGGGAAGGGAATGGCAGTGTTGATAATTGTTCATGTTAAAAATTGTAGATTTTAAAAATTCTGAAGCTCAGACCTTTCAGCTGCATGTGAAAGAGAATATTTATTTTTATACAAAAACGTATTTTAACTTTGAACAAGACATAATTTAGACAATTAATTGGAACTTGTAATATAAAAGGGTTGGCCACTTAGATCTATGTCATTGTTAAACCCAGATAAATGTAGAAGTAACTTTTTGAATAAATGGAAGAGACATTTAGGTTGAATTATGCCAGATAATGACTGAAGATGGATTTGGTTGAATGTTCATGCCAGTTTAATATCTGCACACCCAAAGGATTTTTTTTCATTAAAATGACAGTTTTAGTGGTACTTTACACTACACTGATTGAAATGTACTTATAACTTAGCAAAATGAGTTTGCTGGAGATGTATTTTCTGGACATGGTGCTCTATAAAGAATGATTGGAAAAACTTATTAATACAGATCAAAATAACTGATATGCAATAACTTGGGATGCAAAAAGCGCTGCTATGTTACCTGAAGAGGATTCTTGACAACAATGATCACGATTTAATAGTCATTTTGCTAAGAACAGCAAAAAATGACTAGTGCTATCAAGTGGAAGAGAAACACCTGAGATTCAGCTGATAGCTAGTTTAAGAGCAGCTGGACAACTACACTGACAAAAATTAACCTATTATTTAAGAAGTTGACAAATGAAGTTTCCTGAGATGCGTCCAGTTCCATGGGAGCTCAAGGCTTGCAAGGGAAGCATGTCAGGTCAAAGTCAAGGGTAGAGAAGAGCAGGACCATGGACAGCTCCGAGGGGCTCTTCTGCCTGAAAATGCTCTCCTTAAGGCAGCCAGAGGGATATTATCTCTGCATGGAGCAGGAGCCAACTGAAGCATCATGTTGACTGACAAGACATGGAGCATGGTAGGCTCTGCCTCCCTGGAGCTGTTTCCTCGGTTGATTCAAGGGTCCTCACCTTGTTTTGCGGCCATTGA
The DNA here is from genome assembly GCF_964188315.1 of Podarcis muralis. NCBI lineage: Eukaryota > Metazoa > Chordata > Lepidosauria > Squamata > Lacertidae > Podarcis > Podarcis muralis. Next base: position 27,004,724 of record NC_135666.1, on the reverse strand, counting down.
CTTCTGGTGACTGGGGAGAGGAGAGGTACTGCAGGGAACTCTAACTTCTGTGTCAGATGATCGTAACAAGGCTGTGTCCTGGGAGGGCTCAAATAAATTACTGGCATTTCTCCCACATGGAAGCTGCTCAAATCTCACCCTCATCAGAACCATCTGCTGCACACTGCAAGGTCACCCATTGACCATCCCACCCTGCCTCCAATAAGTACTGAAAAGCTGCAGGGCTATCTTCCTTCGTATATAGTTTCCCCATGTTGTTATGATATTGTCTCTGCTCATATTTTATTTAATGAAATTATTTCATGAAAAAACTCTGACGTCAACCCAGTCTTTCCTCCACTTCAAGAAGACCATATTCTTCTATCACACTTCTTAAAATGAATAATTTGTGATGTCCACACCAGCGTTTTGTGTTATATTCAGACCCCTTTTCACCTTCAAGATGTTCTTGGCCTTTTGCAAACTTTTGATTAAGAGTCTTTGGTGACGGATTTCAGTGTGCTGTGATATTTCTTTAGAGCTCTGGGTGGGATTTTAAAATGTTAAGTTTGATTCCTGTAGGGTTTTGTGTTTTATTTTTATTTTTACCCCTCCCCCCCCCTGTACTTTCTGCTACTGAACTTGAATATTTTACTGGGTTTGCCTCTCTCAGTATATTATTCAAATGACAGTCAGTTGCAAAAATGATTTGAACAGCAGCAAGAACAAGAGGCAAATCTATTCCCATATGAGCTTTACAAAAGCTGCAACATATTTGTAACAATTAGATGCAGTGATCACTGAGATAAAATGCTAATGGCACTTCATCTTTCTACAACCCATGGATTGACCAGTTACACAGATCATTAGCAATCTTAATTAGGAAGTGTGCAATGGAGTGTGAAGTTAGCATACAAGAACAGATGGGGAATTTGGACTTAAAACAATAAAAAATAATCTCTTTCAATCATCCAATCATCTAAAAATGCTCAGCTTCTAATCATGCATCCTATAAAATTGACTTCAATTAGCTTTACATTCTTCGAAATCATCAATATTACATGTGGGGTTCTTCACTGTGTTAAAAACTAAACATTTACTTTACAAATCCTTCTGAAATAGATTCCTCAATAATTGGAAGTGGATTTAAAATTAACATTTCAAGGCCTGACAAAATCAGCCCCCCCCCCCCAATTTCATTTTTCTCTTCCGCTCCCCTTCTTTTTTGTTTTGAGACTTTTCTTTGGTATTAGCAAAGACTCTTGAAGCTGAATAAACCAGTCAATTATATGTTAATTGCAACAGGAAACATGCCCAGTGTTTACTATCAATTGCAGGGTGAATTCTACACAGCTTTGTCTGGGAAAACTAGAGGGCACACCCAGTGACCAAATGGGTGACAGGAAGTCCATGAACTTCAGTCTTAGGTGGTGAGCAGACTTTAAAAAAGTTGGGTGATGACATAAACTGATTTTGCATGGGTATTTTGTGGGGAGGGGAGTGCAATTCTCAATGATGTACCAGTATGTGTGGGAGGCTGATTGAAAGGATATATGCAGGGTGTTGCAGGTCACTATTGACTTTTACTTGGGTGGGCTGAGCCACAACACAAGATTGAAGAGCCACAGCACAACCCTAACCATGTTTACTCAAAAATAAATTCTATTGAATCTAGTGGGGCTTACTTACTGCATTAGGGTTGCAGCCTATGCCAGGATAAATAAGGGGTGGGACTGAGGAACAAGCTAGACCAAAGAGCTTTTCTGTAATTCTGCTATGTACAACTGTTCTTCAATTTTCTGTCTCTTCTGGACCACTATCAACCATTCTCTGAAGTACATCAGTTAATAACTATTTGACGATGTCATTTCTTGCTGCATCCTTCCCTATTTTTGCAACTCTAACAAGAGAAAAAGGCACTGCTTTTAACAATAAGATTGCAAAAGAAGTTAATGACCAAATTTCTCCAGATCTCTTTGAGTGATTGCAGCCAATGCAGAAACAGGCCCCGTGCTTGGAGTAACTGGCAGTGTTTCCTTCACCCCTCACCCCCTTCTTCACACTAAAGGTCAAATTACTCTACAGGAGTGCAACATCAAATGAATTTTATATTATGCTGTCTTGAGGTGCTATGCAATATTAATTTACAGCTGCCCACCAAGGATAGGTGCATTGACCACCCACTTAGGTTGCTTTGCTTTCTTTCCCAAAGACCAGGAGCTCACACATTTTGGCATTTTCTATCTTCCCACAATACAACAATATAACCCATATACACCAGTGAATATATTGCAATAGGCTTCTTGCCAAATCATTTCATAACCTGACTACCAAAAATGGTTGCTCCTTTTTAACACATTCACACACACTGGCATAAAAATATGGCTTTATTGTTGTTACTCCTACCTTTCTATTTCACGAGACAGAGAAAGTGAGTGAGAAAGGAAGAGATGACTATTATAAATTGTTGTTGTTGTTGTTTAGTCGTTTAGTCGTGTCCGACTCTTCGTGACCCCATGGACCAGAGCACGCCAGGCACTCCTGTCTTCCACTGCCTCCCGCAGGTTAGTCAGACTCATGTTTGTAGCTTTGAGATCCCCTTCATGGACCACTGCCTTGCCATGGCGAAGGGGCTTGAATAACTCAGAGAAGCTATGAGCTATTATGTGCAGGGTTACCCAAGATGGACAGGTCATAGTGGAGAGTTTTGACCAAACGTGATCCACCTGGAGCAGGAACCAGCAAGCCACTCCAGTATCCCTGCCAAGAAAACTCCATGGACAAAGGCAACAGGCATTATAAATTACTTAATGACATTTATATTTGGCTCTTCCTCCTGAAGGAGCCCAGGCTGACAAACACATCAATGGTTAAAACAATACAAATGTAAAAAACAAAAACAAAACACCTTTCACAGCTAATAATTCCAAAGTTGTCAGGGAAAGTATATTTCAGCCGCCAAATGCCTGGGATGTACTTCCTTCACTAGGGAGGGCATTTCCAAAAACAGGGAACCATCTCTGAGAAGACCTTCCATGGATCAACACCATCTGGGCATCCCCCATTGGCAGCACTAGCAGCAGGACTTCCCTTGCCAACTGTAGAGTCCAAGATGGCGGATTTTTGGAGAAGCACTGGTGGAGAAAGAGGGGGTGGTCTGCCCCGGGTGTCATCCCTGAGGGGGGTGACATCACTGCAGGTGGCACCCCCCTGGGACGCTCACTGCTAGCACACCCCCGCAGGCGGCTAGCCCTGCCATCATGGGCTGCTCCGGGTGCCATAGCAGCTAGCTCCGCCTCTGTGGAGAAGGCACACTCTTTGGTATTGGGACCCCAAGCCATTTAGCATTTTAATCATTAGCACCAGCTCTCTGCCACATTTCATGCAGGTGGGTGGAGACAGCCCAAAGAAGGAGATTGAGCGGGAACAAAATGGGGGAGGAAAATCCTCTGCAAGTGATTAGTTCAGAGCTCTATATTTTCTCTGGCAGCCTGCTGGGTAGAATGTGTGTGTGTGTGTGTGTGTGTGTGAGAGAGAGAGAGAGAGAGAGAGAGAAAGAGAGAGAGAGAGAGGAATGAGGTGGCACACATGGGAGGGAAGAGATGTGGGGAAGAGAGAAGAGAGTCATTGCCCTTGTCAATCGCTTTCTTTCTTTCTTTCTTTCTTTCTTTCTTTCTTTCTTTCTTTCTTTCTTTCTTTCTTTCTATTTCCCACCTTTTTTCCTAGACCAGATCTCAAGGCAGCTTACACAAATCAAATCCTGTATTTTATTCTGTGAACTGCCTAAGGTTCTTATGATGAAGGGTGGTATATAAAACAAACAAACACAAAAAAGTCAAAAACATTAAAATTTAAAAAGTTAATAGTTAAAAAATATTTAAACTCTAATAGAATCAAAACAAAACAAAAACTAATTTATTAAAATACAATAAAAACAGCACTACACTATTAAAGCCCTTTCCTCAAAAAACAATCAATCAGAATAAGAACAGCTTCACCTGCCAGTGGAAAGACAAAAAGGGAGCCAGTCCCATCAAATGTGCCTGAGGGAAGGGACTGCCTCAAAGATTTCAGAGACCAGGCAGGTTCTTATGTGGGGGGGATATAATCCTTTGGATAGCCTGTACCTAAGCCGTATGCACTGCTCAACTGATTACCTTTGAAGGAATGTGATCCTTGACAGAAAAAAGCTTCCTAACTCTGGACTCAATCCAGATCTGCTTGGCTGCATCATGCGCATGCCCTCGGTTCATACCCCTTTCACAGTGACATTGTTGGCATACAATAACCTTGTGAATATTAAAGTCAGTGTTCCACAACCAGCGGAAGTGCTTGGTGTTAAATGACGTTTGGTAAGCCACACAATTGTGAAACCTGCATGTACTCCACCTTGCCTTGATTTTTCTAAAGCAAGCTGCCGGAGGAAGCTTTGTTCAGCTTTCAAATACCCTGATACTTATCGGTCACAATGCCTGTGGAGCTGTTAGTGCTTTGTTTCATTCTCCAACCCAAAGGCTACTGGTGTGCTGTGGTGCTTGTTGTTCTCTTGGAATTGATGGATTCCAGCTGATTAAGAATTTATCGCAAACTCTGGAGTCAAAGTAATCTCCTGTGGGCACTTTTCATACTGCACAAATAATGCATTATCAATAGATCTGGAATAGGCCACATTTGTGCTGATTATCAAAGGCTCAGAAGGACAATCTCAGCAAGGACAGAAGAACTTTGATTTTAGTGGGTGATGTGATGATAATATAAGCCTCTATTAGATGTTTTGGACCCTGAACCACCTGGAACCAGTGACCACCAAGCTCAGGTAATCCTAGGAGCTGAGGTATTAATTTAGCTCAGGGATGGTGAACCTTTGTCCCTCCAGATGTTGCCAAACATCCCTGGCCTTTGACCATGCTTGCTGGGACTGATGGGAGTTGTAGTTCAGCAGTATTTGGAGGAACAAGGGTTCCCCATGTGTTCTCCTGCTGAATTCCTTTCAACCTAGCCTGTCAGACAGGATTGTTGGACATATAAAATGTGAGGTACCTCTTAATTCTTGACGGGAGGGGAGTGGACAATTTTTAAATAATAATAATGATATGTTTCAGTCTTGAAGTGATTATGAATCTGACTCCTCCCAAATCCCTTCATTGTACCCAGCTTACCTGGCTTATCACACCAAATAAGTAGTCTCCCCCCGTATACATGTGACATATCTTCTTTACATGCTTAGAAGAATCATAGAACTGTAGATGTTTAGATCTGGAAGGGACTTTGGATGCCATCTAGTCCACCCCCAGCACAGGAAGTGTACCACCACCACCACTATGTATGCCCCACCCATCTCGCTGGGTTTCCCCAGCCACTCTGGGCAGCTTACAGCATATCTAAAAACAAAATAAAAACCCCCTGATACAGGGCTGCCTACTAAAGTATCCCTGACAGTTGGCTCACTCATCTTCTGAGGGAAAGTGGACTACTGGTGAACAGCTTTTACTGATAGGGAGTTTCTTCTAATATTTAGTTTCTTTTAATAGCTGTTTCCTTCCAATTTACATCCATTCATATTAGATCCCTGGGATAGTTCAGTTGGTAGAGCATGAGACTCTTAATCTCAGGTTGTGGGTTCGAGCCCCACGTTGAGCAAAAAGATTCCTGCATTTCAGGGGGACCTTCGTGGTCCCTTCCAGTTCTACAATTCTCTGATTCTAGTTTTGCCCTCTGGAGCAACAGAAAACAAATCTGCTCCATCTTATTCATGACAGTCCTTCAGATATCTGAAGGCCACTAACATAGTCTCCCCCTTACAGGCCTTTATGGAAGGGTCAGAAGTTGAACTCAGTGACCCTTCACACACAGAAGCTTCCAGGTTCAATCCCTGGCATCTTCAGGTAAGGCTGGGAATGTCCTGTGCCTGAAACCCTAGAGAGCGCCTGCCAGTCAGTGCAGACAATACTGAGCTAGATTGACCAACAGTCTGATTTGTGGTAAGGCAGGTTCCCATGTTCCTTCATCTTCTCTCTTCCAGACTAAACACACCCAGCTCTTTTCATCTGCTTCCATAGGTTTTGTTTCCAGACCCCTTACCACCCCAAAGCACCAGTGCCTGAAAGAACCAACCTGACTGTTCAGTATTCACTGCTGTAGGGGAGGCACCTAGATGGGTCCTGGAAGAAAAAGCAGCTCCAGTGTTTCCCCCTCCCCCTTTTCTCCTTTTAAAAAACAACCCTAGTAAATCACGAAGTGCTCTCATTCTACTTTGTTTTGAAAGAATAATTCTGAAGGTGGTAGCAATGAATCACTGTCTCTAGGCTGAGGACTTGCAAAGGCCACGACATGTTTGCATATTTAAGGTTCTGTTGCAATGCTGAAAATTAAAGCAGGTCCATTAAAATCGCCATTAACCTTTCAAAATGCCTTACTAAGTTTAGCCCTAGGAAAAGAGAGGGGAGGGGGAGGAGCAGGCAGCAAGGGTAGTAAAAAGTCAGAAGATGTTCTGCTGAATTCAAAGAATGGGGCAATGTGGCATTTCTCCTACTGGACTCTTGCAAGCGGCCTTGCATATTGAAGGGCTTAACTGCCTCTCCATGATACTCGAGCAACGTGGTTTAAAAAAACACTGTTTATCTGTACCTGCCAATCATAGTGATGCTTGTTTATCACTGTCTTTCAATCGTTCAACTAAAATATTTAAAATCTGCTTTCCTGCCTGACAACAGGTCTCTAGGGCAGCTGAAAATAAATAAAAATGAAAACACTGTATTAGATGCAAACTGATGCATGCTTAATGATTAACTTCAGTTTCACCAGTGGTGTGCAGTCAGAGGAATGGGAATTCGGCTCATCTCCTAAAGGGCCCAAGAGCCCTCCTGCCACCTTCCCAAAGCAGGAAACTCCTACTCTGCTTAGGGAGGGAGGTGCGATGCTAGGAAATTGTGATATCATGTGTGCATCGCTCCCTCAATCGCCCTCGCAAGCTGGCACCTCCTACCCTAACTGTTCCCCTACAAACCACATGCCACTGCGTCTCACTGATTTTGGTGGGTCTGCTCAAAGCATGACTCACAATGCAATCCTAATGAATAGCAAGTCCATTGAATTCAAGGGGACTTACACTAAAGTAAACGGGGTTAGGGTTGCAGCCCAGGTCTGTATCCAATTGACAATAAATATAACACTGTATTTTAAAGACTGTGATGACTTTAAACATAAGAACATACAACAGCTTTGTGGGAGAGGGGATGAAGAAGAAAATTGCCCTCTGCCTAGTGGTTAGATATTGTTTCTGCTGCTAATTAGGTTGTCCCAGCCGTTCATCTTTTAACCTATCCACATCATATATTTAAGCACCTCCAACACACATTTAAAGCACATGTCATTCCCCTAACAGTCTGGGGAAGAGTAGTTTCATGGAGCTACAATTCCCAGCAATAACCTACAGTTCCCAGGATTCTTTGGGGGAGGTCGTGTGCTTTAAATGTATGGCATATGGATCTTTCATTTGACTATTCCATGATGGTCACAGAGAAGAGTAGCCCCCTTATCTGCATAATCAAATCTCCTTGTTTGTCTATTCACACATGCATATGAACATTTGTGCTCCTGCAACTATTACTTTAGAATTCACAACTGCAGAGGTTATTGTAATGGATATAATTTTTCTGTCAATACCAACATTGCTTTGCTTATTTTGGGGAAATGAGCAAACACCAATAAATGCCAATTCAAGCGACAGCAAATGTTGTTTTAAACTAAATGGCAGACAGTATGTGAGATGGCTTTGGGGCTTGAAGTGGCAGTATGTATTGCTGAAAAATTGTAAATGTGCTAGCTCAACACAAGGCAAAACTCTGGCCACACCAACCCACTTTACCTGGACCAGTTACTAGTAAAGAAATAGCAGGGGAGAAGCTGAAGTTGAGGAGTTTCTCTGCATGGAAGTTGGGGGTTGTGAGAAACCCAACAGGTCTTTGTGGAAGCCAGCCACACCAAGGGGAAAAGGTCACAGGCAAATGGCATAGAGTATCTCATCATTGCTCTAGGGAACAATATTTGTGACATAACAAGGGTAAAGGGAAGCTAGAGAGGTGACATTTGATTGTTATCCCAAGATGATTTCTTGTGGGAAGGAGGAACAAAGAGAAGTGATTCCCTGAGTTTTCACCATGATCTAGGGGTGCACAATCACAGTCTACATGGACAGAAAACACTTCTGCTTATGTAAGGTGTTTTTTATTATTTTTTATTTGACCATTCTTCACAACCATTTGAGGGACGTGGGTGGTGCTGCGGTCTAACCACTGAGCCTCTTGGGCTTGCCAGTCAGAAGGTCGGTGGTTCGAATCCCTGCGACAGGGTGAGCTCCCGTTGCTCGGTCCCAGCTTCTGCCAACCTAGCAGTTCAAAAGCACAAAGTGCAAGTAGATAAATAGGTACCGCTGCAGCAGGAAGGCAAACAGTGTTTCCGTGCACTCTGGTTTCTGTCGCAGTTTTCTGTTGCATCAGAAGTGGTTTAGTCATGCTGGCTCATGATGTGGAAAAACTGTCTGCGGACAAACGCTGGCTCCCTCGGCCTGTAAAGTGAGATGAGCGCCGCAACCCCAGAGTCATCTGTGACTGGTCTTAACTGTCAAGGGTCCTTTACCTTTACCTTTCACCACAACCACTTGAAGTCCATTGTGCCCTTTCCCAATCTGCTCAGGAGGGTTGTGCGGTCCTCCACTACAGCAGGGTGCAGTAGCAGATGGGGGGGAATTGGTGCTACACCTTGCAAGAGAATAAGTGCTTTCCACTTATGCAACAGCAGCACCCCTGGATTCAAGCCCTTGTACAAGAAGCAATATTATCCCAAAGGATTTCTGATGCAGCCTAGATACCAGCTAACATCAACGTAAGAGGGCCATCGCCCCGATGCATTGTAGTAAGTAATGACACAGAGATTGTGAAAAAAGATGACAGGGTGAGGCTGAGGGGACAAACTGATGGAGCTCAGAAAGAATTGTAAAATTGTACGTAGCACAGAGAAAGATAAATCACCCTCCTCTCTCATAATTCAGTCACTAGGAATTGAAACTGGTAGCAGGTTTAAGATAGGCAAAAGAACATACTTGAGGCATAATTTAACTTTTGGAATTCACTGCTACAAGGTAAAGGTGATGATCATAAAGGATAGACCAGAGATGGTAACATGTGGCTCCCTATTGTTGGACTCCATCATTCTCAGCCCCAGCCAGCATGGCCAAATGGATATGGATGATGGGAGCTGTACTTCTCCAACATCTGGAGGGACATAAATTTCCCACTCCTGGAATAGGCAAAATTATGGAGGATAGGTCAACTGATGCTTATCAGCCTTGAAAGATTTCTGAGGAGAGCTTCTATGTTCAGGGGCAATAGACCTCTGAATCTCAGTTGTTGAGCAGAGAGAAAACAGGGAGAGATTTTGCCTTCATGCACTATAATGGACTTCCTAGTCTTTGGTCTGATCCAGCAGGACTCTTCTTATGTCCAGAACTTTACCTGGCAGGCAGAACAACAGGATGGTCTTGACTTACCTAGCAAGGGATGCTGCTATAGCCATTCTCTGTCCTTAGGTCACCAGGTGTAACAACCAGCTCTAGTAGAATGTTTTAAGTATGAGCCAGACGGCTGACTTTCACTTCCCTCATCAGGCTTGATTTAATCATTTTAAAGGTTCATCTTCATAATTCCCCTTCAACCTTATTGGCTAAGCTTGAATGGATTCAAGACTGACTGAATATTGCTACCCTCTCTGTAATTACAGCCCACTAACAATGACCTTAAAAAAAAGTGGCCTTCTTGATGGGTTAAATTACCCTTACAATAGGATCCTTTATTTCATGGGGAAATTGTTCAGTCACGATGATCAACAGCTGAAAATGTTCTTATCTGTGCTGGTGTGTAAGGAATTAAGAATAGTAATAACAGATTAAAATCTTCAGTTCCTTTGATTTGCATTTTAATCATAAATTCCTGTGGCTTTTCAAGTACTTATTTCAGCAGAAAGATAGTGATCCACACTCCACTCTGATAGATCATTTGAAATATTTAAAATTGCACATGGGAATGCAAAGTGCATGTCTAAAAGTAAAAAAAATGTTGGCTGTTCAAATATGGAAGTGATTGCCTGGGGTTGCACTAAGTCTCTCCTTGTCATCATTGAGCACTGTCATAGTCGGCATCAACATGACAAAAGAGTCAGAGCGCAGATCTAGCAGCTGACTGCCTTTGCCTCAATAGACCTGCCCTAGTTTAGCAGAAAGAGGAACAGCCATTCTAAGCAGAGTATCACTTTTGCATAGTTCGGCAAGAATACAAATGCTGATTACTGTCTCTCGCGTTTCTACTGCTATCGCTATCTCAGCAGCAGTTACACTTTTGGGCTTTAATTATCAGGTTTCCTTTAGTGCTTTACTATTCAAGAAGAGAGAGTATATTTGGGTTAACTACAGAGGTGTTAAGAGATTGCTGCATAGGAGAGCACAGAAGAGAGATGGCAGACCAGGTGTGGGAAAGGCAAGCCTCACTTTTGACGCTGTTGCAGTCAGGCCCTGATTTGCAGGCTTCGCATAGGCCTTTGGTTGGTCAAAGTGAGAACAGGATGCTGGGCTGGATGATCTCATAAGAATGCTTTGGTTTGGGGGCATCTATAGCACTCACCAGTTATGGGAAAGAGCAAAGACATTTGGCTGAGGAAAGACAAGCACATGAAAGGAAGATATGATCAAAGAGGAAGTCACACTGGTCCGACTTAGTCTTGGAACATGCAGAGCACAGCAAAGTGCTCATGAGATCAGCTGGCCCATATAGGTTGGCAGTGCAGAAGGTATCAAATTTGACTGGGGTAAGGCTGTACAATCATGGATATCTCTGCTGGAGCATGCTACCAACCTTAGGATCAGAGCCAGACTAAGCTTTTACGCACTAGAGCAGGCCCTGAGGACTCATTCTCAGGCTTCATCCACCTCATTTAGGTAAAGTGAATCTCCTGCATGGGCCCATGCTTGTGCTGCCCCCCCCCCCATCTATAGTAGTCATAGACCTTGCAGCAGCAAGTCCTATAGAGTAGCTCTTCGCAGGTCTCTGGTTGACGGCTTGAAGGGGGCAGGCCTCTGAGGTTCCTCTGGATTGTTGGTTCAACTAGACTAGGTGGGTTCTCTGCAGCTGCTTTCTTGTCACCTGAGCTAGTTAGTTCCCAGACACAACACCGGGAGGGCACCATGTTGCTTATCCCTGGATTAGCCCTTGAGGTCCTGTGAGCAATGTGCTTCATTCACCAGTGAACGGTGGATGCAGGGAACAGGTTGTGTTTGTTGGATATTCTCTCTGGGTGAGAGAGAATCATTTGTTCCAGACACAGAGAAGAAGAGAGAAGAAGTTTCAAGAAGCAGCAGAAGGCTGAGATTGTTTTGTTTATGCAAGGACATTTTCTGCGGGAACTATTCTTTGGACATGTGCAGAGTGACAGGAAGTACTGATAACAATGGTTCTATGTAACTTGTAAGTCTCTTGCTTATGTCTTGCAGTGAGAGAAGCTGACTCTTGTTGGACTCTAAGCATGCCTTCACCATGGCAATGGTGAATGTCTGTATATATTTGCTACCAACGTGTTTTTATGCCTGTCAAGCAAACCTCTACACTTGACTGAGTCTTTATGGCGTCCATGAATGTTTATTGTCTACTGTGTGTACCTTCAACCCCGAAGACGCTTCTAAGGAAGGAGCTGCTTTGAGATGTAATTCTGTTGAGTATGGATACTGGTACACATGCACAGCAAAAGTGATGCCGGACCCAATCCTTCTAAATCATCCATCAGAGGTTGATGGATTGATCCAACAGTGTTTCCCTTCCTTCCCACTTTTCCAACCTTAAATCCCTCTTGGGTTCATTTGACTTTGGGGCTTTCCATCCCTGTATTTTGTGGGGCCATGATTGACTTGCACTTAGAGGTATGAAGAGCCTCTCCGAATCTCACTTCTTCAGGATATGCATTTCCATCCCTGCTCACATATTCATAAAGTGCGAAAGAGCATTTTCACCAAAGGAGGACTTGAAAGGAGGAGCAGAATAATGGAGGTCAGCTGGCGGCCACCATTTGATGAATACTTTGCTGGCAACAAGGTTTCCATGGCAAAAATCAATTGAGGAGCCTGTTCTGCTGTGTTCCTATTCCATGTCTCTGCAGCGGAGGGATTCATTATATATTGGCTTTGTATCACTGGCCATTATAGGAAGGATGAGCTTCCTTGCAACACTAGGAATATGAACATGACCTACTGCTGGAAATTGGCAGCCAAGTTCTTTTATGGACACGGCGACCTTTTCGCTTCTGAGGAATGTATTGCTGCCACTTAGAAAGGGTGATATTGGATGGCTGGAATACCAGCCAGCCCATTGGAAATTGAGTTGAACTTCCACCGATTTCACTGTTTTCACCACCGAGGTTCTTTGTTTTGCGCGTTGATTGACCCACACTTTCCCCCTGCTCTTTCTATGCTGAAGTGGCATTTCAAAACTGACAGCACCAGCTGTACACCTGTCATCTCGTTGCTGATTCCTGTGTGACAGATGGCACAAATAGCCTGGCACATATCTGTTGGATCAGAAGAAGCACTGCAGTGTCTGCCAGATTTCTGATGACTTAGATTTTTACATATTCTGCTTTGCTGAATCACTCATAGAGAAGCACAGCCTTTGACAGGAAATAAAGTCTTTTTGGTTTGGGTCTTTCCCAGGAAAAGTGGATGAAGGTGATTTTTCTCTTTAGAGCTTTGAGCTGTCATTGCCTTCTAAAACAAATCAAGATATTATGGGAAGGCATCTATTTTTCATTTCAACTATCTTCCATTTGATTTATTCCCAACTTCTAGCAGAGTAGGATGAATGTGGGCTGGTTTATGACCCTATCCAATGAGCCAATGCATGGACGTCACAAGCAGCAGAATCAAGGGAAGACATCCAAATATTGTAACAACTCGTGTCCAAGCCTCCAGTAGGGATGGGTGAATCTGTCAATTTCACCTGGATAAAGGAATGGTGCATGCTACAAGACCCAGACCTGCTAGTCTGAGAAGTTTATGACAACGGGTATGGGTGGCACGCATACCTGGGGTATGGAAAAGTCAAAATTCACAAGGGTTTTTTGAACCATATTGTCAGAAAATCCCTTTGTATGGTCTGGGATAAATATAAAGATCTTTTAGAGCAAAAAACACCTTGGTGGATCTCACCAATCAAAGCATCCACGGTTAAAAGGAAAAATACGGAGGAAACTGGCCAATATATAAAACTTTACTAAAGGAAGGAAAAAATGAATTCAAGCTGAAAAGCTTTGACGAGATAAGAAAAGAGATTGCAGATTGGTTCCAATATTATCAATTATTTGAAACATTTAAAATAGATTTTAAAAAGGAGGTTTATGACAGAAACATCTAGACTGGAAACAGATTTGGTCAACTCCCAAACGAAAACTCTTTAAAAAATGTATGGACTCCTCCTTGACTGGAAAGGTGGAGGAGGTGAAGGCTGTCATGATTAAATGGGCCTAGGATTTCGGGCATAATATAGACATGAAAGAGTGGGAAAATTTATGGAAAGTAAATTAGAAATTTACCGTGTGTTACACTTTAACGGAAATTTTCAAAAAATGCTGTACCGCTGGTATCTGACTTCATGGAAGTTTTCAAAAATGTATAAAAATGTATCTAATACTTGTTGGAGATGTAGAGAAGGAATCGGTACAGTGTTCCATATGTGGTGGCTATGTAAAAAAATAAAGGTCTTCTGGGATGACATTTACAGTGGAACCTCGTGTTACGTACCGCCCTCCTTACCCCCTTCTGCTAACCCGGAAGTAGATGCTCCTGGTTGCGAACTTTACCCCGGGATGCGAGTGGAAGTTGCGCACCAGTGGCACGTCAGCAGCGGGAGAAGCCATTAGCGAAAATGCGCCTCATATTAAGAATGGTTTCGGGTTACAAATGGACCTCTGGAATGAATTAAGTTCATAACTGGAGGTAACACCGTACATAGAACTTAAAAAAATGTCTCATTTATAAAAAAAGCCAGAAATAAAATGCATGAACTTCTCAAGATATAGCAGAGTTTGAGAATGGAAGGAACCCCTCCTTTCCAACAGAGTAAGGGAAAAAAAGAGAGCAAAATTAGATTGAACTTTAAAAAAAGAATTCATGAATATTTTGATGAAAGCACTGCAGGAATGTGGGAAGCAACACATTAAATGGAAATAATTCATCTGTCATTGTGTGTTTTCCCAAAGCAAGAGTCTGAATTTGTGCTTTTCAAATTTTCATATGGCTCATGTCAAACAAAAGATTCCAAGCCCAGAAGTTGCATCTTTAGAAATGAAACAATTTCCATCTCTTTGTAGAACTTGTCTTCTTTTTATTTCCCAGGTGTTCCAACAGGTGAATAGCAAGCAGCGCTATCCTGCACTTTTGTGTGTGTGAGATGCCTGTGAGATGCCTAGTCAAGTGAAAGGGCAAACCTCTCCCCAGACCATCACACAATGCCACATGAAATGAGCAAGACAAAGACAAATAAATATATCCACTGAGGGTCTCAATCTTGTTTGTTTGGCCTCCTGTGTCTCTGCCTGTTGTTTCTTATTTTATCATTCCATCCCCAAAGATTATGATCTCATTGGTATGCATTGTATGGCGCCTACAAGTGCCCTGATCCATGACAGAGTTTCTTATGCAGACATCTGGCCCAAGTCTAACTTTTGAGCTCCCTGCAGGCATTTTACTTGCATGTAAAATCACCATGGGGAGGGTAAGGATGAGACCAAGTAGCTCCACACACTCCTGTTACCATCTCTTGTTACCCTCCAGGAGTTAAAGGGCAAACATCTGAATCACTTAGACGTTTCCCACACAATTTAGAACCCTGGAAGATCTGGATTCCAAGTTCTGTAGGGATCCACTAGTAGCTGAGGATCTCTGCTTCAGAAGTTCACCCTCCAACTTGTGGAGGGGTTGGGAGTTTAGCATCTCCCTGCTCTCATGTTGGTTTTACATGCAAGTTGAATTCCTGACATGAAGAAAGTTTGGGGCTCACTGGAACTCTGTAAAACACTTGCTGATTTTTAGTCTTCTTCCAAACTCCACTTCTATATGTGATTCTACAGAGACTTTCCACTCTGCTTTCTGCCCTTTCTGTCTTTATATGTTATATAAACTGTCTTATACAATATTATATCAGTGCTTCACAATGTTACATCAGTGATTGCCTCTGCTCAAAACCTGCCCCTCCCTTCCTAGCTGAAATCTCACCCTTCTCTGACATCAGCTGGTGGATGTCTGGTAGCTGTGGTTCAAAATGATGCTCCAAATACTTCATGGGGTATGAGTAGTAGGTAATCCCAGAACCCTGGATTGGGTAGGAATCCCTGCTGTAGCTAATTTCAGGGTATCCTTCATCCTGGATTTTGGAGTGAAGTTCTGATGCTTCATAGCCAGTAGCAAACGGAAAAAAGTGCAGTAGTTTGACTGATTTCATGCATACATACAATCAGTAGGTCAGAAAAACATTAGTGCACCCTTATAATGTTTTTCCAACCAAGCCTCTAGTCCACATGGGATATCTTGTTTTACTCCCTCTCCTCAAGGGTCTTAGAGGCGTCTTAATGATACAGCTCTGGCAGCCACTTCAGCAGAATGTTTTGCAACTGGAAAAAAGAGTAGTGCTGAAAACTAGGATGATAGTACATTCACTGAGATTGGCAATGGTTCGCAGGTAGCCTTCTGCCTTGTGGCTCATTTATGCAAAGAGGCATTAGACACCTGTTTGGATAGACTCCTTTGCCACTTCGGTAGCATCCATGTGATTTTACAACAGCAGAGCAGGAGATCAAAGATAATATATTAAAAATGAATGAAATACCTGCATAAAAGTTATTTTTTAAAAATACAAATACTTAACTATTGCTATACCATAAAAAGAAAAAATATCAAAGTTTTTTTGTGGCAATAATACATAACACCAAATAATGAAAACCATATAAAAAGTTAAAAACTAACAATTAACCATTGTGGAAAGATGTATTCTCAATTGCCTGCATAGGTCTGGCTGGATAGAAAAGTTTTCATCAGGCAAAAGTTGACACATCTAAAAGTTGACACAGAAGACACCTGCTGAATTTCTATCAGCAGAATATTCAACACATACCGTCCAACTTTTTCAAGCCACAAACCAGGATGCACATCTTGTGAGATGTGCTCCTGGGTGAGTCCTGTGGCCTGCGCCTTGCTCTGCCCCCTAAAAGCACTTTTGGGGGTTGAGAGTGCAGCGCAAGAGCATGGCATCCAAAATGGCCTCTGGGATCTCATGCAAAAACATGGGATGTCCCATTTGCCCCCCGGGGCACTTGGGAGGTATGATTCAACATAATGACATGAAAGGCTCAGTTTCCTGCCAAATGAGCTTTGGCAACAACCACTGATGCTGCTGCAGATAAACTCAATGATCAAGCTGGGATTGAGGATTCAGGGCTGGACCTAAGTTGTTCAGGGCTTTGTAAATTAGTAGAAGAACCTTGAACATGTCTTGGTTGTAGATGGGCACCTAGGGCAGCTGTTTGACAATGGTGTCACATGTTCTCAGCTAGATGCCTCCACCAGCACTCCAGCTGCTGCATTCTACACCAGCTGGAGCTTCTAAACCAAAGGGCGGCCCCACATAGAGAGCATTACAGGAGTCCAACCTCAAGGTTACCAACAAATGGCCTACAGTGGTCTGGCCATTCCTGGATAGGACACCTGCTGAATCTCTGTTGGCGGAGTATTTGACAGGAATGGCCATAGCTGGCAAACCAGGTGAAGTTGGTAAAGGGCTCTCCTAGCCACATAGGAAACTTGGACCACTAGTACTGTCTCTCAAAATATGCATTTCTAAGTGTATTTATGATACAATCATACATTTTGATATGGTTTTGGGTCTGAGAACTCATCACAAAACTCACCACAAATTTCAGAGGCGGGTGAAATTGGAAGGACTACATTCTGACCCCCACACAAAGCGGAGAACAGGTCTGTTCATATCAGAATCCACAAATTCCTCAAACATCTCAGCTAATTTGCAACTATTGTTCATAATTTGTTTCTTGACCTTTTGTAGCTACTGAAAGGAATGTCAGATTTGTAGATCAGGTGGCTGGTATACCTGCAGTTTGGATGTGGTAGTTGCCAAACAGGTGCCAGTTATAGTAATATCTGTAGGCAAAACGATAAAAAAATTAAAGCATCACCAATATTCAGTGTTAACATGTCTGTGCTCTGCAGTGCTCTTCTTAAAGTAATTAAGTGTGAATGCCTTTAATCTTATTCTTTCTCTTGCTAGTTAACTGTGACCTGGTATCTCTAGGAATGAAAAGTTAACCATTACTTGGAGATTTCAATTAAACCAATACACATTGGCCTTTGGACTTAACACGCTAGTAGCGATGCTTAGAGGCAGGGAGAAATCCTCAAGTTGAGAAGGGTCCCCTACTCAATCCTCGGTTGCAATAATGGAGACTTAATGTCTCAGCTTTTTCTGCCCTCGGATTAATGGAGCAAGCTCAGCTTATTATAAAAAGCGCTATAATTTCCTCTGATGTTTTCATTATGCATCCCTTTGTGCCAGAACTAATTTGCAATAATGTATATGTAATTTTGGAAAGCAAGAAGAAATCCTATTGCCTTCAGGTTATGATTAACCTGTAGAAATGCTGAAGTACGCATATCATATGGTTATGTAAACACCATCAACCCCCTGAAACATTTAAAAACCCAAAGTAGCAACCCAATCTGCATTTTTACTACTTAGATGTCAGACTAGATTAGAAGGCGTTGGATAGATTAATCAGTCATTCTTAAAATATAACGATATATGAACAGTTGAGCTATATCAAAGATAAACTGTGGGTTTTTGAAAAACTAAATATACTCTGATGTTAAGCAGAAATTCCCCAAATCTGAAGCTAGTTTTCAAGATTTATTGCCATTTGAATTAATCACTTGCTTTCCCCCTTTAAGGCTGTGTGTGTGTGTGTGTGTGTGTGTGTGTGTGTTTATTTAATTTACAGAGTTTATGGTTCATGAGTTGATCACATTTTTTTTACTGAATCAGTCTGAATTTATAAATTCAAGGCAGTCAGTTGCAAGATCTACCATAGCGCATATATTTTAGGAAACCCTGATGTTGAAATTAAGGAATTGTGACTTGTTTAAACTATGATTTCACAAGAAGAAGTCAGTATCTGAAGCTCGTATTGATCCTGGATTGTTCTCACTAACCTTAAACAAACCACAGGCCCCAAGTTCAGCTGCTGCAGGAAACCGTGGTTTGTTTAAATAGGAAACAAAAGCTATCAATTTCCCTGTTGTGGGTCTAAGGCTTGCCTCACCTCATTCATGTAGCAGGAAACCATGCTGCCATTTTATGTCTGAACCAGGCCAATATGTTTCTAAGTGTAATTGATTCTCTGCAACATTTTGGAATTGTGTGCTGTGTGTTTTTAGGGTAGTATGAAAGAAGCATAGATTGGTCAAATGCTCCATTGTCACTTGTTGCCTGTCTTTGTGACAATCAGAATTAATAATAGAAACAAACTGTATAACATTCTCCATATGGTCCAGCAAAAAAGAGCCGAAGAAGTCAAAGCCTGTGGAGAAATCCAATTGTTTCAAGTCTTCCAAAAGAACTTAGAGCTTGAGTGAAGATGGAGGATTTTTTTTTCAAATGGTAGGCAAGATATATTATGGAAGCCATGTGCTGGGTCTGGGTATTTTGCAGACTATTCCTGTGGATCAACTTTTTTTTTGCTAACAGTGAATTCTTCCACTGCTGCCAATCCTATTATTCTAACCTAAAGACCACAGTTGAATCTGAACAACTCTGGGTCAGAAAGGATATTGATTTGTACACAGGGAGTCTGGTACCATACCCACCACATTTTCCTGGGTGTAAATCCTGGCACCGACTCAGCCAGCCAAGCAGATAAAGGATCTGTGCTCGTTTCAGCTGTTTATGCAATTTACAACTGCATTCTCATGATACACGGTGGCAGCTTTGTAATAACATATTATGCTAATTTAATCATTTTCTGTTGCATTTGTTTGTAACGCTGATAAGCAAAGCAATATAAATACATAGGTTCTTTTCATTCCGCAGAATAACAGTTGTTGTTCCTTTCCCTGGGTATTTCATGCATCAGCTGCTAAACAGCTGTTTTTCATAATATGAAATTTCAGATGAGAAGGGGCCTTATTAAGCTGTTCTTTCTTGCCCAAGGTTCAGTGTAAACTTTCATTCTAGCACAGAACACTAAAGTGGAACGGAGGGGGAATGGCTAGGAGGACGTTCTGTTGTTTTCACTCTTCTAGCCATTTTGGGCACAGATTGTGCCACTCGGATGAGGAAAGGTTGGGCTTCACTAAAGCTAAACTATGCAAGAGGCAGCCCAGCTCTGTCCCCTGTGTCACTTATCAGACCTTAACAATAGTTTTCATTACAATATTACTGTATATCTGCAGTCCACAAATCTTTGTGGCTCCCTCTTTCTAAAAGTGCCACTTGACATTGTGTAGATTCAGGCGACTCCCCACTTAGGCAGGGGATATTTTTCTGGGGCCCTGCACACATAAGTAAAATGTGCCTAAGTGGGGAGCACCCCTGAAGAATCCCTGTGATTCGTGAGGAGACCCTCCCCAGAGCCCGAAGAACACAGCCTCTTTGGTCTCTGGGGAGGGACACCTTGTGAGCCAGGAGGACTCTCCAGTGTGCTCCCTACTTCCAGGTACCACTTCCTGGTGCCATGTGTGTGCGCAGTTGCATGCAAGTGGGAAGTTGCTCGAATTAGTAGTCCAGGGCAGCACTGGCCCTTGGAATGTGTGGCTCTGCCTCTTCTGACAGTCATCACCCCCAGCTATCACAACTGTGTTTCAGTAGGGGGTACCATTGCTGTCTATTCAGGGAGGGGAGGGCGGCCACAGTTCATGGGGTAGCACTGGCTCATTTTCGGCAGTGGTTCGGAGTATAAAATGATGGTTCCTTGTCTTGGCACTGGGAGGTGAGCACTTGATCTCATGCTTCACTGCCTTTATGTACCCCGCCTGCTCAATTGAGAACCTAAGGGGAGGCCTGCTGGATCAGGCCATAGGCCCATCTAGTTCAACACCTTGTACTCATAGTGGCCATCCTGATGCCTATGGAAAGTCCACAAGCAAGATCTTAGTGCAACAGTTTTCTCCTCACTTACATTGCCCGGAAACTGGTATACTGTCCCCAACTGTGGAAGTAGAACATAAACCATCACGGCAAGTAGCCATTGATAACCTCCTCCTCTAGGAATTTGTTTAATCTTCTGTTTCTTTATTTAACATGCTTACACATCCCACCTTATAATTGTGTCTAGTTCCCACAGGAACCAGCCCTGCCTTCTTCCAGACGTCTTTTGAAAACTGTATTATTCTTTTGAAATGTGAACTATGATGTCAATGATTTTATTGATGGTTTCATGGCCGTTACTGCAGAAAATTAATACAGAATAAACCTAAATGTGTGTGTTTTAAATAAAAAACTAGTGGTGCTATTTTTCTAGAAAAAGAGGTGCCTGAACTCACCATGAACGCCTCCCTTGTTCTCTTATAATGGCAATGGCGCCCACCTGAGAGGTGCTGGAACTGAGTTCCGGCGAGGGGAAAAAATGCCCTGAGTGGCAACTGAAAAAGGCAAAGTACTTGAAATGCTGTGATTGAAAGTTCCATGGTGACAACATGGTAAGATGCTGCCCAGTACTGACCCAATTCATTTTGTTGCCTGAGGTGGTGGAGTTGCATAGCTTTTCCCCGCCCCCTGCCCTAGATACAGTCATGGTATATGGCAGGTCCAGCCCAGCAAAATTTGGTACCTGAGGCAAATCACAAAATGGTACCCCTCAACCAGGGAAGAAGGGATGGGTGAAGATCTACATCAGAAATAAGGGGCAATAAAGACTTACATTGGAAACAAGGTGGGGGGAGACCAGCAGCAGCACCTGTTCCCCCACAGGCTGCTGTAGAGGCTGCATTGCAGAATGCTGCTGAGGAGGAGGCAGATCTGGCTTCCAAGAAGTGTGCAGAGGCGACGGGCCATTCATTCCTTGGAGGCTGGATCTTCTGCCCCTGTGGATCCTGCTGTCCGAGGTGCCCACCTCTCCTTGCCTCATGGGCATAGCTGTCAACTTTCCCCTTTTTAAAAGGGAAATTCCCTTATTCCGAATAGGATTCCTCACAAGAAAAGGGAAAAGTTGACAGCTATGCTCATGGGTGGGCTGGCCCTGGTGCATAGTCCTAATGCAGGTTAATTTATTTTGCCACCTGAGGCAGAAAACCTCACAAGTGCTTCTTCCCCCACCCTGGCAGTAAAAATAAGTTAAGTAGTTAACCACTTGCTACCCTTTCATGAGGCCTGAGGCAGCTGCCTCCCTCTGCCTAATGGTAGGGCAATAAGTTTGCAACAGTTGTTTGTGTGCTGTCTTGCTTTGGCAACAGCACTGGATCTAGCAGCTTTGCCGAAATGTGCCTGGTTTTGAAATTTGAAATCAAAGTGCTGTGGAGATAGATTTGAAGGATATGGATAGGGAGGGGAAGGGGAAGACAGTCATATTTCTGCTGTCTAGATGTTAAAAAAAGAGTCCTTTCTCTTAGTACATTCAAAATGTAAGGTTTTCCATATTTTTCAGTGAAAACCTAATGCAAACAATTTGCTCATGCTGGTTGCTCCCATACCCACTATGAAAAGCTACTCTTTGGTATAATGAAGCAGAAGTGCTTCTCCTTTCATCTTATCACCGTTAGCGGGTAATTTTAACCCAGCCTGCTTTCCTGAAAAATATGCTTCTAAATAACCACGACATGCCTCTAAATAACCAGCGTGGCTTACAAAAGCACGATGCACCGTCTCATATAATCTTCTGACTTTCAAAGTCAATGACACATGTGTTCTTTGATTTTTACTACTGTGTAAGAATCACAAGTGTAATTATGCACACGTGTGATGTCAATGACGATACGGCAGGTATTCAGATAATTTTCCTAATGGAAATGTGACCTTTAAACGTGACCCACTTACACAAGGAATCGGTACTCAGCGCTGATCGGCATATGATCAGGCAGGTGTTGGGTGGGGGTTTCAGTGATGGCTAGGATGTAGAGAACAGAAGCCTTTGATCTGTAGTAATAGTAACGAGAGTGCACTCATTGGTACAGCAGAGCACTCAGTGTTTCCTGGGATGCTGGAGCCATTAAAGAAGGCTGTAATTTTGCTCATTAACACAATTGCTGTTATCAGAGTTCTGTACCCCCTAAATCCCCACTACATTATGCTGGTGCAATAGACCCAACCACTCTTCTTAGCATGTGAATGAGCGGACTTGCCTCGTGGCGCCTCTGAATTCAAGGCCCAATTAAGTATCTATATTTCACAGTCAGATAGCAGAATAATAATATGCCACCCACAGAGTGCAAGGAACAAAGGGCACAGCCATGTAATACTTAATTTTCAAAAACAAGAGGTTACAGGACACATGTTTGCCCAGAAGCTCCTCATCTTTAAGGACCTTGTCAAAGAGGATATGCAGACAGAGGATTGGGTTGAGACAAAGTACTGTATATATCGACTGTATATTGAGAACTGTTGAGGAATTATCTTATTCATATTCCACCCTGCATTTTTGCACTTGAGGAGTGTATGTTTCTGAGTTGCTGTCCTCCCTAATTACCGGTACTCATTGCCTCTTTGTGCCGTCTTCCTTCAAAGATACGTTATGCCTTCTCAACCCTTTGATGCTGTGAGTAAGGGCTGAAGTTCTCCTTTGGTGAGATGGTTCCACCACCTCCTGGTCTTCTCTGTCAATTGTCTAACTGATAGCCATACTGAATACTAAATCCATTGGCATCATTTCAAGGTTGGTTTAAGATTATTTTTACACATGAGGTGGGAAATCCAAATGCCCTTACTCCCCACAGAAGAAAAAGCACACAACAGCCTAATTAATGTAGTATCTGCTGCCAAAATTAGCCAAGTGAAGCCATTACCCAGTTCTGTTTAATGCTAGGAGTGACCCCACAGTTTCTGTCTTTGCTACAACATGTATTTTCAATATCCACCCTCGTGGATTCTAGCGTATACACACCATACATTTCAACCACTTTTAAAGTACCTGGCTTCCCCCAGAGAGTCCAGGGAACGGCAGTTTGTTACAGGTTTTGGGAATTGTAGCTCTTTGGGGGGGGGGGGAGCTGCAGTTCTTATGATTCTTTTTGTGTGTGTGTGTTTTTAAATGCATGATGTGCATGCAGCCAAAATAAATGAGGACCAAGAATTGGAACTGGTTATTCTGGAATACAAAAGGGACGTGGGTTAAACCACAGAGCCTAGGGCTTGCCGATCAGAAGGTCGGCGGTTCAAATCCCCGCGACGGGCTGAGCTCTTGTTTCTCGGTCCCTGCTCCTGCCAACCTAGCAGTTCAAAAGCACAAAGTGCAAGTGGATAGATAGGTACCGCTCTGGTGGGAAGGTAAACGGCATTTCCTTGCGCTGCTCTCGTTCGCTTAGTCATGCTAGTCACATGACCCGGGAGCTGTATGCCGGCTCCCTCGGCCAATAAAGCGAGCTGAGCGCCGGAACCCCCAGAGTCATCCACAACTGGACCTAATGGTCAGGGGTCCCTTTACCTTATTCTGGAATACACCCCTCACCCCCAATTCAGGGAACCTGTGGCCCTCTAGATATTGTTGGACTCCAATGCCCATCAGCCCTGGCCATTGTGGCCAATGGTCAGGGATGATAGTAACTGTAGACCAACAACATCTGGAGGTCCCCAGGTTCACCCTCCTTGCCCTAATTAGCAACGGTACTATGATGCTAGTGGCTTGTGCTCCAGTGGAACGAGGCTGCAATTCTATGAACACTTATTTGGGAGTGAGTCCCACCGAAGACAAGTAGGACTTACTTCCAAATGAATATGTCTAAGATTGAGCTATGCATGTCCGATGTTACTCTAAGGCAGAATACCATATACCTAAAGCATTCCTAGCTCCTCGCTTTCTTGGGGTGTGTATGTGTAAATATCAGAGACTTAACAATTCCTAAGATGTTGATCCTGCTGAGTATCACTTTCTAATCTGGTGTAGATCTATTAATACACCTTGAATGTAGATTTTCAACCAATTGCATATCCAGCTTAAGGTAATTACTCCTTAATGTTTACATATGCAACACATTTCTATAGCATGGCAGGCTAATGGAGAAGATAGGTGTTTTTAATAGAATTAACTCTAGAAACTTGAACTCATGCAATTTGTTTCCGACAAATCCAGTAAACATTTATACTATGCCAGCTGAGTAGTCAGATTCATTTTCAATATCAGACAAGGGCTAAATTGGATAGTTTTCTATTAATGCTCAAAGAAGTAGCATAATTGCCACCTGAGTTCAGTGAAATGGATTTCGCATTGTGCTGTTCAATGTAAATACTGCTAAAATCCTAAAATCATTACAATGTAGCCTATAAAAATGCTTTTTTCTGGGAGCAGCAGACAATTTATATTAATATTTATGCTTGCTTAATCTCTTTCTATCAAAAATCGTAGTTATAAAAACAACCTAAAATATGGTTGTGGAATATAAGCAGAACTAAATAGCCTCCTATTCAAATGAAGTGTTTTAATGAAATATTTTGCAGAATATGGCTTCCATACTATCAGTATGCTATCAGTAATTATTATCCTTTATTGGGTCAAGCATTTGCTCAACAGTTGAACTTGAATTGGAAGATACATCTAGGATTACTTGGCTGCCATTTACTATATGATACAAATAGCAAACACTATCTTAATTTTTCACGAACCTACTTTGTGATATGCTACCTGAGAGTTGAGGAACTTCTAGCCACATTCATTCTAGGGATGAATGTGGCCCTTGGGTCAACTCTGCATGGTCTTGTAACTTTCTGCAGACCATGCTTCTCTTTCCAGGCTCTCAATCCTCCTTGAGTAGGCTTGCTTGGGTGGGATTTGCCTTGAATTGTGGTAATGAGATTTGATGACTCGGTATTTAAAATACTAAGGCTATGATCCTATGGTCCCTGGGAGGGTGTCCCAGATGCCTTAGGATGGACTAGATCTGCTCCACTGGTTTTGGAGACAGAAACAGATCCTTCTGTTCCTTGGTCATGCCTTCAAACCAGGAGGAAATTTAGGTGTGCTTCTGCGTGAGTCTGAACCTTTCCCACCCCTATTTCTCCCAATACTTCTAATGGGAAGGGAATTGTTTTGAAAGGCTATTTTTTAAAGCTTTTCTTGGGTTACAAAAGTACATACTTCGTCTCTATTTTCAGATCATAAAGTCCTTTTTACAGATCAGTTATATTCGATGTGAGACTTTAATGTTGTATACAGTATAAGGTTGGGGGAGAAGAGAGGTGGGGTAAACTTTCATTCCTTTACATAGTGTATGTGCAAGTTTTTGGTGTCAGCATCATGTGGGTAGGTTATCTTTTCATTTATCAGTCTTCATTGGCACTGAGAGAGGTTGGGGGGGCTAGGGCATGGTTGGTTGGCTTCTGTTGACTGCAGTGAGTTTTGTTTGCAAGTGTTTGGCAGTGGGGAAGGGGTTGTTGGGTGAAGATAGACATATGAATTCATATGCTGTTTGTAGGTTCTTGTTGTTGTTTTGTTGGGCTGTGTATGTAATAAAGGGGAGCCACACTGGGGTGAAGGCTTTTCCTTTCCCCCCCTTTTTAAAGCAAAACTCAGAAGCAGAAAGAGGAAAACAAAACATCCCTCCACTTTCAGTTCTGCCCCTCCACTTTTAGGACTGCAGCCTTGGGTGTGTTTATACATTTGTTACCCACTTCAGTCCTTGGACAAACTAAAACACACAGACATTTAAATAACCCTTTCTGGTTTGTCCACCTCTATAGGGTTAAGTCTCTGATGTTTAATAGCCACCTAACTTTTAATATAAGAAATGACATTAGTGTCATACATTTTCTGAATGACATTTTGGAATAGCACATACTGGTAATAAATGCATTGTAGTTTGTTGACACATATACCCACAGGCACCTGGAGCCTTAGTAGAACATAATTACGAACAAAATTACATTAAATAAAGTGACATGCCTATCACAAATCAAAGATTACTCATGGTGTCCTACCCAACAACAAACATTTAATATAGAATCTCCAGCTAAAACAGAGACCAAGTTAACACTTTCTTTAAGGAAAGCTACAGATGCACAACTAAAAAATGTAGAGATTTGCAAAAGGCCAAAACAAGTTTCTTTGTTAATTGACACCCATTGAACAAGTCCCTTTTAATAGTAGCAACAACTATAATGAAGAAAAACGGCTCTACGGTTCACTCCAGATCAGAACTCATGGTGCACATGGGGTCTGTAGGCTGATTCAGATTTTTCCTTTTCCACTATAGATTTGGGTGTGTGTGTGTGTGAGAGAGAGAGAAAGTGAAAATCCAGGATGCCTGACTCAACTTTGATGTCACTGGCCATTCACACATGGCTTCATAACAATATTCATGCTTAACTTGCAATGCACATAAGCATGACCCTGGATTTTATCACACATAAAGAATGTGGCCCGGATAAAGGCATTATCCAGTTCAGCTGTGTGAACAAAGGCTGCTGCTAAAGTCAGTATCAGGGCATTGTGATTCATAGGGCTGAGCAACGGTAGTGGGGTGGGCGGGCTGTAGTTTCATTTTACCATTCGTTTTCATTTTTAAAATTACATTCATTTCTTTTCCCTCTTGTTTGGATTGTTTGTTTGCTTCATTCATTTTCGTTCTTTTGGGTTTTGCCTCATTGTTCCACTTTCAAACCAGGAAGGGGATGTAAAGGTGAGGATTGGGGCAAGGCAAGGCTGTGATGAGGTTGAGGATGCTCTGAAGTGGCAGTGGCATCCTGCTGCCACCCCTCTGCCCCTCCGACCCTGCCTCTGCCTTGCCCCCACTCCACCGAAGTGAGTGGCA
The DNA here is from genome assembly GCF_964188315.1 of Podarcis muralis. Classification (NCBI taxonomy): domain Eukaryota; kingdom Metazoa; phylum Chordata; class Lepidosauria; order Squamata; family Lacertidae; genus Podarcis; species Podarcis muralis. The sequence continues at coordinate 26,977,696 of NC_135666.1, read as the reverse complement.
GTACTGCTGCTATGACTCACCGCTGTCACTCCGCACCCATCACAACACTGCTGCCCATCTTCCCTGTTGGTTTTCAGCACAGAACAAATGGAATGCGTTCATTTTGTTTTTAATTCATTTTTAAAAAAAAATATATATTAATCCCTTGTTGTCAGATTATCCTTCTGAAATCTGGCTCATGGGACTCAGATTGTAGGACTCCAGATGGCAGGCTTTCTTCCAGAAAAAAATTATTTATAGGAAAAGAGGGACGTAATCTTGTTATGTTTCAGAAACTTACATTAATTCTGCCTAGCTGATTTCCTTTTTGACTGCCACAATGTCTCCAGTGCAGCTTTAATCAAAAGTTTGAATTCCTGATGAAAATCTTGCATGCTGTGCCTGACTAGACAGCTTCCCACAAGACTTCCTGGTGGCCAAGGGTGCAAAGGACAGGGCCGGGTTTCCCCTGTACTTGACTCACTTCTAAGGATGGTGTCTGAATTATTTCAGGAAACACACTTGCCGGAAGTGCTATTTTTCTAGAAAAAGAGGTGCCAGAACTTACCATGAGCGCTTCCCTTGTTTCTTATAATGGCAATGGTGCCCACCTGAGAGGTGCCAGAACTGGGTTCTGGCAAGTTTCAATTGAAGAAAGGCCCTGCACTTAGCGTTCCAAAGAGTCCTACTGTATTTCTTCACTTGTGGTACTGTGGAGATATGCTTAGCTCAACACAGCATGGTAATAAAACAGCCATCTTCTGCAGTGGAAAGGCAAATCCCCAAGGTCTGAAGTTCATCAGCACCAATGCGATTTCGAAATAAAAACAACACCTAGCTAGATTGCTTTAGAGAAGGGATAGCTAACATGGTGCCCTCCACATTTGTTGGACTACAACATTCATCAGCTCCAGCCAACATAGTCAGTGGCTATGGATGATGGGAGTTGTAGTCCAACAAGATCTGAAGGGCACCATGTTGGTGGCCCCTGCTTCAGAGTGATGTTAAGATACCTGTAATTCTGAGGATTACAGGTATCTTAACATCACTCTGAAGCAGGGGCCACCAACATGGTGCCCTTCAGATCTTGTTGGACTACAACTCCCATCATCCATAGCCACTGACTATGTTGGCTGGAGCTGATGAATGTTGTAGTCCAACAAATGTGGAGGGCACCATGTTAGCTATCCCTTGTAATCCTCAGAATATGGGACGCGGGTGGCGCTGTGGGTAAAAGCCTCAGCGCCTAGGGCTTGCCGATCGAAAGGTCGGCGGTTCGAATCCCCGTGGCGGGGTGCGCTCCCGTTGTTCGGTCCCAGCGCCTGCCAACCTAGCAGTTCGAAAGCACCCCCGGGTGCAAGTAGATAAATAGGGACCGCTTACTAGCGGGAAGGTAAACGGCGTTTCCATGTGCGGTTCTGGCTCACCAGAGCAGCGATGTCACGCTGGCCACGTGACCCGGAAGTGTCTCCGGACAGCGCTGGCCCCCGGCCTCTTGAGTGAGATGGGCGCACAACCCTAGAGTCTGTCAAGACTGGCCCGTACGGGCAGGGGTACCTTTACCTTTTTTAATCCTCAGAATAACCCTGAAGAATAGGCCTGTATTATCACCCTCCTATTGCAGATGGGGGTGTCATGGCTGAGAAAGAGTGGTCAGACTGAGGGACTACCTGTTTTGTAGCTCTCTGAATTAGGTGGTAGCTGCTGCTGGGCAGCAGCAGGTGCAGAGGGCTATTGACTTCATGCTCTGCTTGTGTGCCTTCCCACTGTGAGAAACAGGATGTGACCTTTTCTTTTGTTCTCAATGGCTGCATCAAGAACTGTGGAGGCCACCAGGCAGGTACATAACCAATGAAATGTAAATGCATCACAGTTTGTATATGCAGACAGAAAGATACAAGCAAAAATTATGCAGGCATTTGTGATTCAGCAGGTCTCTGAAAAGAGCCGAATACGATTTAAGAAAAATAAATGTGTGAACTTTGAAGGGCCAATTGAGAAAATAAAATAGAAACTTTTAAGGACATTCAGCTGCCTACTCTAAAGTACCCACTATTTTCAAAATTACAGTGTTTGTATGTTTCACCAAACTTGTGATTTAATGGGAAAGCTAGCTAGAAAATTCTTAAAGTGCTTTTTAATGGTTTTGACTTGTGGGGCAAAGCATATACATCTAAAGTTTAAAATGATTATTTCTAGAAGAGACTTCTGTTGCTGACGTTTCTCCAGGTCTTTGCCGCTACAATGATGCTTACCTAAGCTTTTCAAGAAACGCCGCAATATCAGAATGCAGTTATAGATAAATAATGTGGAAAAATAATTATGCCATTGAGATTACAATTTGGTTTGAGTCGCTCCAGAAGCCTTTGCCAACTTGGTGCTCCTCTATATGTCTTGGAGTACAAAGTTTTTATCTCCGTTTTTATCTGCCTTGGGTTGAAATTGCATTTCTATATGCTTTTTATTATTAGATCACTTCACAGCATTTTATGGGAAGTGATTCATAAATTAAATAAATAATCAATATAACCCGCATCAGCCCCAGGGTGTGTGTGTGTGTTTATATCTTTATATACACATCATGCACATACAACATTAATATTCTAGCCTCTTATTTCATGCTTGTCTTTTGATACCAGAGATGTTGATTATGGTTGTGAATCTGTGGCTCTCTATTGTAGCCTTCCCTAATCTGGTGTCCTCTGCGTAGAGGATGGAACAGATTAAAAGAATCATAGAGTTCCCTTTTAATCACATACTGCCTTTCTATATTATCCAGAATGCAGCAGCTAGACTGGTGACTGGGAGCGGCCGCCAACACCACATAACACTGGTCTTGAAATATCTACATTGGCTCCCAGTACATTTCCAAGCACAATTCTAAGTGTTGGTGCTGACCTTTAAAGGTCTAAATGGCCTCGGTCCAGTATACTTGAAGGAGCTTCTCCACCTCCATTGTTCTGGCCAGACACTGAGGTCCAGCGCCGAGGGCCTTCTGGCAGTTCTCTCACTGTGAGAAGCAAAATTACAGGGAACCAGGCAGAGGGCCTTCTCTGTAGTGGCACCTGCCCTGTGGAACACCCTCCCACCAGATGTCAAAGAAATAAACAACTATATAACATTTAGAAGACATCTGAAGGCAGCCCTGTGTAGGGAAGTTTTTAATGACTGATGTTTTAATGTATTTTTAATCTTTTGTTGGAAGCCGCCCAGAGTGGCTGGGAAAACCCAGCCAGATGGGCGGGGTAGAAATAAATTATTATTATTACTATTACTACTACTACTACTATATTACTGTACACAAGGCAGTTTACAGCAAGAAAATATACAACAAAGAGCACGCACCATATAATAACAATCTGATCTAATACAAAAAAGTCATAATAAAACATAACTTTAAAATGGAACGACTTATATAAAATAAAGTAATATTCAACAATCTATTTGAATATAATAGTGCACAATAAAATTAACTCCAGCAAATAATAATTAAACAGAAATTCACTCTTAACAATTACAACAAATAATTACTAAACTATGATCGATAAAAGTAACTGCAAGTCACAATGCATAAAATACCATAATAACTTGAACCTCCCTCCCCAAACCCCTCCTCTTCCCCCTTCTCAGCTGCTCCTGCTGTTCTTAAAGTCAAGGCATAGGAGAGGCTAATTGCTCAGCTGGGCTTGATTGGGGGGAGGCGAGGCTCTTTCCTGCTTCATTGCACTTCCTCGCTGAAGAAGCTGACTTCTGTGGAATTATTAGAGTCCTTCTGTAGGTTTTCTTTTGGTGGGACTTTTCCAAACAACTTCCAGCCAGGAGCACTGTGAACAGCAGGTTTGAGTGCCTTTGTCCTTTTATTTTGAAAAGTTCCTCATGAAGAATTTGGCAAAGCTGGAGCTCCCAGCTGTCTGGGGCGCTGAGGCGATGGCTTACCTCGAAGGTGTTGCAGGAGTTGAGATTGATGCCCATGAAGGCCAGAGAGGGCAGGCACCCTTCCGGAATTCCTGGTCTGAAGACAGGTAGGCTTCTCATGTAGGTCTTGCTCCTGAATGAGCCCCATTCTTCATTGGGGTGGCTCCATCCTTCGCAGCCTGTTCTGCCACTTGTATGCCCAATAAGATGAGCCCAAAAGCTGCACCAATAGTACCACTTATGGCAGGTGGCCAGGACTAGTGTGGGAACCTTCCATGTTAGTTGCAGTAATACGTTGCGGCAGTCTCTACAGTTAACAACCACAGTTCAAGGTTTCTTTCTTAGCTGTGCTTGGGAGATGGTAGGGATTGAATCTGGGATCTTCTAGATGCAAGGCAGATGCTCTCCCTCTAAGTTACAGCTCTTTGCCTGATATACTGCTGCTATGCCAGATACTGTTATTCTACAGTTAATTCACTTTAAGTTTTTTGTTTCTGCATTTTTGATGTAAAGTCCTTTGAGGTGATTTTTTTTTTTTTAAAAAAAGATAGTTTGTTCTCCTCTAAATTCCTAGCTAGGCTATTTTACTCAAAACAAAAACCAGAACAGGAGCAGTCTGAAAAGTCATGGTCAGCGATGGTCTTCTGGATAGTCTGAACATAAGGTGAAAAAATGCATGTTTAAAATGAAAGGTTTAAGAAGTTGCAGTATGGCTGCTGTTAAGTTGTGGGTTGACATAGCAGACGACACAGCGATTTCTCCAAAGCAGCTCTTTATTTTGTAAGCTGGAACAGAACTAAGCTGAGGGGCTCAGTCAGCCTGCTTATATAGAGCTACAGAACAATTATAACTGTTGCAACGTTCTAAAACTATCAAATCACTAAACGTCACTTTTCGATCCTTCATTTGCGTACAAAACTATCCAATCACTGAATGTCACTTTTCGATCCTTCATTTGCATAACTATCTACAGTATCCCCCTGCTGGCCCAGGGTGAGAACTTCAGTACATAACAGCTGCACTGCATTGTGGTAGTGTCAGAAGCTAATGCAGGCCCTTTGGTTTGCTAGAGAGCTGCCCTGTGGAGTTAATTGTCATTTGAAGTCTCTTCTTGACATGGAAGCATTTTCAGGCTCCGGCCTTGTCTGTTTTGCTATTGGACTTGCCTAGACAGGAAGGGGTATAGAAGGTTTTCTCTTTGAGCTGGGACTTTGCATGAGTGTCAACTATCTTACTAACTCCTGATTCACCTCTGATAGCTTTCTGTGGCCCAGTCCTGACAGAGAGGAAAGGCTAAAATGGAAATTTCTGAAGCAGTGCTCTCCCCCCACCCCATTTGTTCTACAGTCATGCAGGGTGCAGGGTTATGGCCTTAAGTTGTAAAGAGCCATAAGTCTCCTTGTCATTTTTATAGATTAATGGGAGCAAAACAGATCATGCCATTGACACAAGGAATTATTTAAACCTGTTCTGTTGGCCAGTTGTGCTAGCATGCTTTTGAGCTTGTTGGGTAATTGGATTTTGTTGTGGGAATTTAGGGAAGGGTCATGAATGGCTCAGTAGCAAAGCACTTGCTCTGCATGGGAAAAGTTCCAGGTTCAATTCCAAGCACCATTGGGTAGGGATGGGAATGTCCCTGGTCTAAAATCCTGAAGAGCTGCTGCCAGTCAGTGTAGACAATACTGGACTTGATGGATCAATGGCCTGACTTGATAAGGCAGCTTCTTCCTATGTTCTTATGTGCTGCTGAGTGTTCCAGATGATGGCTCCTTGCCTTACAGGTTGAAAAGGAATGGTGAAACAGTAGTACCTTGGATTAAGTACTTAATTCGTTCCGGAGGTCCGTTCTTAACCTGAAGCACCACTTTAGCTAATGGGGTCTTCCACTGCCGCCACACGATTTCTGTTCTCATCCTGAAGCAAAGTTCTTAACCCGAGGTAATATTTCTGGGTTAGCGGAGTCTGTAACCTGAAGCGTATGTAACCCGAGGTACCACTGTATTGAAACAAAGGTTGATCAAAACACCCCAGTGTTCTTAAGAGGAAAGGCTTTTGTAAAGTTTTCCCTAACGCATCGTCAGTTTTAGAAAAGGGACTGAAACAATGCTTTGCAATTGTGTTGAGAGACATTCTGAGGAGACAGTTTGTTTACCATATTGCACCACAAAGTCTAAAAGATTTACAGGTTGATCCTGGGACATTAATTTTGTAACTGCATTCATGGTTTGGCAAGCTGGATGACACAAATATGGCTGACTTGATGTGGATGCCAGCTTCTCCAAATATGAAGCAATTATCCCAAGTCATAATATTGAATTCAATTTATGATTTATAAAGTAATATTTTTTTCCTGAAGAGCTAGTAGAAATATAATTTTAATTTCAAATGTTTATTTGCATAGTCAACCAACTGTTCAGTGTTTCCCCCCCTTGAAAAACATTAATAATATGCATTTCCAGCCTTTCATTTTGGAGCATCTTAAAACAGTGGTTTTGTTTTCATGACCATAGGCAATTACATGGATTTTTAATACATTAAAAAAAGCAAAACAGGGCTTTTGAAATATTATACCAGTGTATCTACCTATGGCTTGGCATAATATAAACACAGGAAACTGCTTTATAACAAGTCAGACCAGTCCTCCTAACTCACTGTTGGCTACACTGACTATCAGTGGCACACTATGCTTTCAGGGATACCTTTCAGGTACAGTATATCTAAATGGAGCTGCAAAAGAATGAACCTGGAGAGTTTAGGATGCAAAAATAAATAAATAACTCTTCACTGTACTGTTGTGGTACATGGTAAAAGCATTTTTGTTTCTACTAGCATGCCCAGATATGTAATGCTGACATGCATGTTTGTGTGTGTGTGTGTGTGTGTGTTGTTAACTGTTGATTTTATTTGGCTTTTGCAATATTTTAGGCCTTCTTGTTTCAACTTATGACTTTTTGGGGATAATTTTAATGTATATTTAATATTTTGTATTAACTACTTTATCAAAAGCACAACATCACCTGGACTAGCTCTCACTATATGCTTGTTGATTTATGTGTATGTGTGTGTACACACACACACACACACACACACACACACACACACACACTATAGATATATGATAAATAAATAAATAGTCTCTCTTTTCCCCCTACCAAAGATTCTCAGAACCTCAGGTGGGTTCTTGTTCCAGGAGAACCACCTGGTGAGGTCCCTCTCCAAGAATTTGGTTATTTCTTTTCATCATAGGGCACCTTTCACTTTGCCCCCCCCCCCTTTATTCAGCATTTCTGCCCCTTTCAGTCTTAGTTTTCCATTCCCACCATACAACAGACTCTACTCCTGTCTGCCCTCCCTCATCACCCCCTCTGGGGTAGAAGCCACAGACCCTTCCCCACTATTTCTGTCCCCCTTTCCCCACTTCTAGCATAGTGTTTGAGGCAACCCTATTTCTCCCCATAGCATGCCTTGTTCCTTTGTATCTCCTCCTTTTCACTTTGTGTCTCTCTCCCCAGTCTCATATTCTCTTTGCGTTCCTCCTCCTCTGTTGCTCTTCTCCCTCCCCCTTGCTTCCCTCCTGCTCCTGCTTCCTGCTGAGACCAAGACAAAATGCTCTTCTCATTGCTGCTTTTCAACATTCTGTTTGAGGTCCTCAGTGCTCTCCCAATGCACACCATCCCCACAGAACTCCATTTCTGGTCCTGATGCCTCTACCATGCAACGGACTGGTTGTGCAGCTGTTTGGAGAGTGTTGCGGTTGGGATCCTCTCACAAATAAAACAGATCCTCTTGCCAGGGGACAACTAAGTGGGGCAGTGGTCGGCTCATTGCAGTAGAGGAGCGTCAAGCTCAAACTCCACATATCATCATCCTTTCTCCCTCAACCCCATTTTTTGTTCATCATCCAGCCTGACAGTGTTCTGCAGATCTTGCACACTATTTTGTAACCTTCCATTTGGCCAGATAAAGGTATTGCCCTAATCTGCATGTTGGTTGTTGCTTTAATAAAATTATGGGGGGGGGGGGAGTATAAGTTAAAATGATACATTTCCGTTCCATCAGCATGTGTGGAGTAATGGACAGGAATGCAGAGGTCTACCCTATTAAAATCTTTTAAAAATGTGTAAAGTCAGAGGAAATGACATATGGACAGAGAGTGTTTCTGTTTTCTCTGAGTGGGTGTTGCAGTGAATGAATTCCATCCCTGATTGGTGAGGGAAACAGTAGGAAAGTAAAGGTTGACAGTTCTTTTATTTATTTATTAAAAAACAAGCCCACACAATTGACGTGGCTTTGTGCTGTATGCAAACTTGCACATCAGGAAAGGGAGGCATATTTTTAAAGTAAGTGTCGAAGTGGGGAAACTGCTCATTTTTCTCAATTCTAATTATCTTTGTTCCAGTGAATTAGAAAATAGAAAATGTAGAAGTCAAGCTGAAGACGGTTTTTAGTTCAATCGCCTGCCAAGTTAAGTCTGACAAATGGTGAGCGTGTATAATTAATGCTGTCATCTTTCCCTAGACCAAAGGGCGACCGCAGTAACTATAGATTGTAATTGTCATCGTTGTCACATAAAATGTGCTATTATTAAGTTCAGGCTGAATTTTATTGCTTCAAATGCTCATAAATTGAACGGTCAGTCATTTAAATTACCAAGTGGAAGAGCTTTGCAGCTTGCTCTAAAGCTACTTCCAAGACAATGTATTTGACTTTTAGACCTCCAGAAACTAATTGGGTTTCTTTAAACAGATGTTAAACAGGTTACAACCTGTAAGAGAAAATTCTCTGACAGGCGCTCCGTTGATGTTTTAAACATTTTTACATTTTAATTTACCAGGTTTTGTGTGAGTGTGCATAGAAATGTAAATGGAGGTTTGCTGCCAGGGCAGTTTTAAAAGATGAGCTGAGTCTCTAGCCTTGCAAAAAGATGTGCTGGGGATGATAAAAAGCCAGGCTGCTGCCATGATGAACAGCGCACTTAACTTCACATCCAAGACAAAGGGGATTGGCTGGTTCACGGGCTGGAGAGGGCAGATGGAATTCAGAATCTGAAAGCCTGGGTGACGTTATGAGTACTTTGGCTTGCCGTGATAGCAAATTTGCATTTAATGACAACTAAGTAAGATGGAAACACATTACCATTTGGCAAAAATTTGTGCCCTTTTATGAAACTATCAAGGCCACTTCCTAGTAAACATCAGTTTAGAACCACCTTGGATAAGGAGAATTAAAAACTAAGTTAATTGTGTGAAGTCAAAAAGAAACATTGCATTGGGGAATTGGGAGGTAAGAAATGAGGACTTGCATAAATGGGACTCCTGAGTACTCCTGATCCATTTTTCTTTTCAATCTATCGCTCAATATTTCTTCACTGCTGATCATACTCAATCTTGACTGGACTGGTTTTTAGAGGGCTTGGTGGGGAAGAGGGGTTGTCCTCTTAGGTTGAGAGCGAGAGAGCGAGAGCGAGAGCGCACATCTGGCTGGCCACTGTGGGAACAGGACACTGGACTAGATGGGCCAATGTCTTATGTTCTTATCACAACTCTTTCCTGCACTTTGTCCCCACCTCACTTGTTCCTGGAGGAGTGTTGTTTGGAGCACAATCCAGAATAACATGAGAAGCAGTACAAGGAGCTGCTGTTGGAAAGAACAACTACTGCAAATTGCCTTCCAACCTTTTCATGGAAGCTTTGCTGGATCCATGTCCACTCCACAAAAGGAAGAGGCCGAACTGATGGAGGGATGAATACACATACCTGCATGCTGCTAAAATGTGATGTAAGAGATTGTTTGCAATTGCAGTATCAAAATAAGAAGTCCAAATAATTGAGGTGAATTATGAAACTGCCTGGATATGCTATTAAGGCTTTGGGTTGAACTAACTTATCCCTTAACCTACTCATGTTATCAAAATTCATAATGTACAAATTTGCCTTCTGATTATAAGAGTTGCTGGCACTCGTATAACTGGCACGGGAAGAGCTAGCACAATCACAATATCAAGGGAGTGGGGTCTATTGTAAAATAATTGCCATTACCATATCAAACGCCTGCTTGCATGTAGCTGGGGATGAGATTTTTCAACTGTTTTCTTTGTAAGATGCCTGCCTGCCTGCCTGCCTTGCAGAACACTTGGTGGCAGAGCTGTTGAGCCCTCACTGAACCCATTCTCTGTATCCAGAAGGTAGATGTCAAAAGGGGGAAAGAATCTCGTGACCTGACTCTCAGTAAGAATGATCTTTTATATGAAGACCAATTTCTTATTGACAAAGTTCTGTGAACTTTTTGAAAACAGCACAAAGATTTTATGCATCATGATTTAAGATAAACCCTTTTAGAATAAATATTTAGAATAAAGGCTTTTCGGGGGGAGATAGTTTCAAGACTTGGTGTCAAGGAGCCGTCGGATGAGCACAGGTCATCCTCAGAGCAGAAAAGGACTTGAGGCGTGAAATGCACTTAGCATTCATTCACCGAAAGTAACAACATAGGAGAGTTCCTCTAGCTCATCTCATCTGGCTGGAGATGTTGCTGAAAATGACCACTGGCCCTTCCCTTCCCACTCTAGCCTCTCACTCTGGACCCCTCCCAAGCAGGCAAAGGCTGCCTCGAGAGGGTAGGCTCCTCCTCTGAGCCTGTCTGGCTGGTTGCTCAGCAACGTGCAGGACTCTCCTTGAGCAGGGTGCCAGGCAGGGAGGAGAGCCAGCTGGGCTGGGACTGCCCTGCTGCTGGGAAGCAGGGACAACCTCTGACTTCTCTCTGTCTGAGTCTGTGCTCGCACTGAGACTCTCAGCCTCTAGCCCTGTCCTGGAAGGGCCTCCTTCTTATGACCTTCCTTGATCTCTCAAACCTCTTTCTGCTAGCATTTCCCAGCTCATCCCTTCCCCAGACTGCTCCCTAGTGTCCCACCACCATGATCCAATGTCTAAGTCTTCTTCTTTGATGTCCTGCCTGGAGGGCTCTTGGGAACGTGGCACCCACCACTCTTCCTCATCCAGCCAATTCCTGACGTCTGGTAGCCATATGAGCTAGTTGTATGATTCACTTACAAGACATTATTACCTGGTACTGAATAATTCAGGCTACAAGCAATTTTCAGGGCTTCAGGAAGGGGAAAACTGTAAACAGCATCATGTTTAGGATGAAACATTATTATTATTTTTTTAGTGTGTTGACAATATAAGATGTGAGATATTCCATCAAGATAAATTTACATGGATAACAACTAGGGATGGAGGAGAAATTTGGTTTGATTCACATTTAATGACAACCCTACACCTGTACTTTCTGAAATGGTACACAAACCGAGTGGCAGCCACTCTTTGAAATTTCACTTCTCCGAATTTTACAATGCAGTTCTCCAGCCAAGTAATTTGTATAAAAGTGCATGCACTGGGATAAACTGCATTGCAGTGTACATATTAGCAAAAATAATGTTACATTACATTAGCAAAAATGTATATTAGGCAAAATTGCATTTGTGTGTGTGTGTTCAGATACATTTGCACTCAAATTTTCATGAGCACTTTGGAACAAATGTTCACAAACTGATGCAGAGATATGGAGAACTGAACTTTAAAAAATGAGAAACCGAGAGAAACCAAAATGGACAGGTTCTCCCATTCCTAATAACAACACACTTAAGAGAGATATTTCCCAGATGCACAAAGAAAAGTCATTTGTTTCAACTGGGGAAAATCGACAGATGTTCTCCACAAGCCCTTGCACTGTGTTAATCCTGGGATTCTCAAACAGTGGTCCATTGAATGCTTTCTAACGGCCGAACTCCCCTTAAGTGCAGTTTCTAGGCCATTTAAAAAGACAGTTAGGGCACAATCCAGCTACTTTAAGCACTTTTAAGTTTCATTAATTCCAGCAAAAATGAGTTGAGCATGCACTTCACTTTCCCATTAAAATAAATGGGATTTAAATGTGCATAATTTTGGCAGGATTGTGCCCTTAATACACATCTAATGGCCTCCTAATTATTTTCACATAAGCCATTATTCTAGTTGCCAGAGGAATATTGTACAATCACAAATGGAAAATTACAATTATGATATTAGTAGTGAGGAAACCGGGTGATCCCAGATGGAAATATAAAACTGAAAATGTTTTAACAGCCCTGCATTATTTTATCCTTGTTGACTATGCTGCACACACCCTCCTTCTGTGGCAGCTTATTTTCGCCCACCTCCCACCTGGTGCCTGCTTCTATTTCCTCTGCATTGTTTACTCTCAGATTCTCTTGACCCCAGCCTTTCAAAGAATTAGGCTGCAATCCTATACCCACTTAACTGGGAGCAAGCTTGATTGAGTGGACATGTATAGGATTGCACTGTTACTGCACTGTCTGAGGCCGAAGCTACAGAATGCAACACATTGAGATGGGAATAACGCGGTAGAAAGGTGGGTGGGTGGGGGCTCGTACTTTTGAATGCTCCTCTACATTTAAAAAAACACCCCACAAACAGAAACTAGCTCAGCAAAGAACAGATGGAGCTAGAAAATTCCTCCCTGCTATGTCACAACGTTTGAATGCTGCACCACCTTTAAAAAGAATCACTCCACATGCATCATGAAGTGGTGTAGCTCAGTGCTTCCCTAAATACCTGATACGGTGAACTGGCAATCCTCCTCCAGTGTGCCAGGGACTGGTACCATATTTGTGCCATAGTAGTATGTTTAGGGACGCGGGTGGCGCTGTGGGTAAAACCTCAGCGCCTAGGACTTGCCGATTGCATGGTCAGCGGTTCGAATTCCCGCGGCGGGGTGCGCTCCCGTTGCTCGGTCCCAGTGCCTGCCAACCTAGCAGTTTGAAAGCACCCCCGGGTGTAAGTAGATAAATAGGGACCGCTTACCAGCGGGAAGGTAAACTGCGTTCCGTGTGCTGCACTGGCTCGCCAGATGCAGCTTGTCACGCTGGCCACGTGACCCGGAAGTGTCTGCGGACAGCGCTGGCTTCCGGCCTATAGAGTGAGATGAGCGCACAACCCTAGAGTCTGGCAAGACTGGCCCGTACGGGCAGGGGTACCTTTACCTTCACCATTAGTATCATGTTTGCATTGGAAGTCTGGTGGAGGGACTGGAAAACAATTCAAATGTCAGGGGTGGCCCTCTGCACCAGACAGAGCATTTCGAAAGTAGCAGGAGAAAATGTGGTTTATGTATACCACTCAGATATTCTCTGAATGTAGAGCAGGTTAGAAATCCTGAAAACAATCCATACAAGTGGTGCTACTCAGCTCTGTAATATTCACTTGGGGCATGTGAGTCACCCTGTGGGTGGTTCACCATATAGATCTCTTTAAATTCCCTCCCCAAACCCTGAATGTGTTTTCCCCACACAAAAACATTTCGGTTTGTATCCTCACTTTTCCTATCCCAACTGCCATTGTGCTGAGCCAGGAGTTTTGGGTCTGGTCAGTTCCTGGGTGGTGGACAATTTGGAAACCCCTTGAGTTCTTTGATGAAAAGAAGGTAGAATGTGGAAGTACTAAATGTATTAATGTTTTAATGTAATACTAGTTCAAGGCGTTTTGATTCATGAGGCAAAGAAGCAAACAGCTCTCCCTCCTGCAAATTAAGGTACATTTGGCATTTGAGGTCAAAAAATCCTGCAAATCCTGTTTCCTTCCCTGGCAGAAAATAATACAGTGGTACCTTGGGTTAAGAACTTAATTCGTTCTGGAGGTCCATTCTTAATCTGAAACGGTTCTTAACCTGAGGTACCACTTTAGCTAATGGGGCCTGAAGCATTCTGAAGCAAAGTTCTTAACCCGAGGTACTATTTCTGGGTTAGCGGAGTCTGTAACCTGAAGCGACTATAACCTGAAGCTTCTGTAGCCCGAGGTACCACTGTATTTCAGTAATAAGGAAACAATAATTTTTTACTCTTTCATGGCAACCCAAATCAGCTGGTGATCAGTCACATCACTATGCCTAATAGTAGGACCGGCTCTACTTACATGACACTTTAAGAGTTTATATTGCTTTCCAGACCTCCAGATCATTCTCTTTCTCCCTCCTCCCACGTCATTATACACTTAAACAGGGCACATATTTCCATACAACTGATCCCTGCAAAAGAGCGTGCATAGAACCTTTGAACTTTTTTTTTAAGTTGTGCAAGGAGAAGTAAGATCATGTAAAGATTTAATACATCTCAAAGTAAACACGATTCAATTTGATACCTGGCTCTTTTATTTTGCTGCCTTAAACTGTCTCCCTCCTGCCACTGCCATTCATTACCATATTCCTTGGGGAAATATGCAAGACATGCAGTTATACTCAGGCTTGCCCCACTGAAGTGTTTCTTCCTTCCTTCCTCCCTTCTTTTTCTTTTTTCTTTTACCCCAATCCTATCGGCATCTATTCTCGCCAATCATTTTTCTTTTGTTCTTGGTGGCCATTGTATCCAGTAATTCACTTGAGTGATGATGCCTAGGGAAGACGAAGAGGAACTGTGGTTAAAAAAAGAGCAACAAACCCCCCTTTTGCTAGTTGATTTTATTTCCAGCACTCTTTGTGAGGAAAAATTGATTCCCAGCCCACAGACAATTAAACACATTGACTGAAGTTTATTTATCACTATCAAAACTAATTAATCCATACCACAATACAATTTGTTTTGCTCCCAGGTGGAGAACATCTCTAAGAATGTCACCTGACCTTGATTATTACTTCTTGATTAGAAGGAGTGCATAGTCCATTGAAAGAAAGCATGATAATCATGCAGGAACACCTCTGATTGGCTAATATGCTATTAAGGACAGACTTGCAGCAGCAAGGAGATGGAGAGATGGCTAGTTCAAACAGAGTTATCTGCATTATAGAAGCCAACCTTTCCCAGCCTTCCAAATCTACACTTCACTTCCCAAATGCTGCAGCTGTTCCTCACAGGGAAGTCACTCCACCCCTTTGACAGTTTTGGTTGCCCTTATCTCAAGCTTTCCCCACTCTACATTATCCTTTTTTGAGGTGAGGCAACCCAAACTGTACACATTATTCCAATGAATAAATAATAAGGTCAGGGCAGACAAATGGAAGTACTTATCCACACAATGCTGAAATAATTTATGGAATTATTTGCCACAAGAATTGGCAATGGCCATTACCTTCCATAGCTTTCAAGAAAGGATTATTCAAATTCATGGAAGGCAGATCAATCGGTAGTTATTATCTAGAGAGCTAATCTGAAGCATCTGTGCTCAAAAGCAATATTGAATACCACATGATGAGGCAAACATCACGAGGATCATAAAGCCATTCCCTGTTGTTCGGCCCCATCATCTGGCCTTTGAACATAGACACTTCACTTTAGATCTATGGATAATGAACAGAGACAAGTGGGAGTTGCAGCAGCAAAACGTTGGACTGTTTGTCTAACTTCTGAACAGGGCGTGTGCCTGTTCCAGCCAGCCAGCTAGCTAGCTGTGGTCCTCTATAGGATACTACATTCCCTTCCCTTCCCACACCCTAGATTTCCATTTTTCTATTAGACAAATCCATGGAGGATAACGCTATCAGTGGTTACTTGTCATGATATCTGTGTATGACTTCCAGGATCAGAGGCAGAATGCCAATCACGGGAGAACAACAGCTGGAGAGGAATAATTGCACACATGTTCTGCTTGTGGGCTTCTCATGGGCATCTGGTGTCCACTGAGGAAACAGGATGCAGGACCACATAAGACATTGGTCTGATCCAGCAAGACTCTTCTCACATTCTTAACTGGCATTCAGCATTTCATCCATCACTCCTGAGCATGTTCAGTCCACACTGGCTTGATTCGGGGATGTTTTGTCCCATTAAGCCCCACCTCACAAATATTTTATTGTGTTTCTGCAAACCTTGGGGTTCTCAAAAACAAGGTGATGCTCCCTCCTGTTTCAGAGGTGGTTGTGTTGCAGAGCTTTCAATGTGAAGCAGCTTTTCATCCCACTCAGACAACATTGATGACACTAGTCACTATTATCACGTCAGGTAATAAATTGAAAGGGACCCTTAAAGTCCATTTTCAAGTGGTCTGCATTGGAATCACTTGCAGATGAACTCCAGAAGTGCTGTCCCTCAGTGCCCATTGGCTGATATGGCATTGGGATGGGACAGGTGGGGGAAATGGCCTCACAGGGCAAATTAGGAACCCTATAGGGATTAATCAGGCCTGCAGGCCAGAGTTTCAGCACTCTTCCCCTGGTGCAACCCTCCTTATTACAAGGGAGGTGGGGAGGTTTAGTTCCGGCATGATTCAAGCAGGCCCTCGCCAACAAATGTAGAATAAACTATGTATTTTCCTTGTGAACAGAGAAGGTTCTGATTTAGATCACAGGGCCATAATTCTTCACCCATGTTTCATGGTTGTCATGTTAATGACAGAGACTGAAGGCAGCGAACTAGATGAACTGACAGAAGCGATTCCCATCCCTATTTTGAGTTTGCTCAATCAAAATTTTGATGTACTGTCAGAGAAAATTGTGATTGTTAACTTTTCAATGTCCAAATTATACTTCTATCACCAAAAAGTGTGGGGAGAAACAATGGAAAGAAAATAAATTAAAAAGGTGTGTTTCCTTCAGTCTTCCCAGCCCAAATCTATATTCAGTGCTCCTGCTCCTTGTAATTCCCCCAGACTGAACTGTCTTTTCGTTTTTTTGGCTCTGCTATGAAGTGGCTCAGAGACCACCCACAGAGTCTGCTGGGTTTGAGTTGCTCAGCAATTAAGCTGATAGCCAGTCTCAGCATGAGGAAACAGCAGGGAAAATAACAGAAGGAAGATCTTGCACAACTTCTGCAAAAAAGAAAAAAAGAAAAAGGAACGTTTCTCCTCGTTATTTTCGCATAGGGTATGTCTGCACCAGAGGTTGTCTGTTGCAGGTAATGTAATTTTTGTTTTGGTTGGCTGGTCCCTAATATCAGTTCAGGATACTTTGATGACACCAGCAGCTGCACTACATCACCGGAGATGTGTATTTCATGATCCTCCGCAATGATGTTGACAGTGGGGCATAATCCTTGGACTGTGGCCAACTGCCAGGAAACCAACTGTGTTTTACTTCAGCATATTCTTCCGCGAAGCAGTACCACCAGGGCAGGACTCTGGGGGCAACAAGATCTTGAACATGCCATGTTGGCTGATCAGCAGCCAGGGGAGTTCCCGCAGCACAGGCGCACCTGCAGATGTTCCACTCAACAACCTGGCGGCAACATTCTGCAGCAGCTTCTGGACCAACCTGGAATGGATGCATCCTTCCTTACGCCTCATTTGTTTCCAGTGCTGATCTTTGCACATTTCTGGTCCTGATACCAGCCAGAATAAGCCAGAATCAGGTTCTGATTACCCTCAATGTTCCATACACTGGGCATGTTCTTGTAGAGAGATTCAGGCTGCATCTCCACCTCCTTTTGAGCTTCCCCCAGGGAGTAGTCATGATGGAAGCAGCTGGTGTTGCTATGTGGCTGAAGCCAAGCAGGTGTGGAGCTCTTCACTGACATAGTAGGAGACCAATGGAAGTTCCATGTAGAAAAGTGTAATCTCTTGCAAAAGGAGGAAGTGTGGAGTAAAAGTATAATTCAGGAGTAGCCAGTGTGGGGCCCTGTAGATGCTGCTGGACTCGTAGCTCCTTCTAGCCCCAGCAAGCATGAACAATGGACAGGGATGACAAGAGCTGTAGTCCAACAGGACCAGGAGGGCATCTGGTTGTCTATCCATGTACAGGCAACTCCAATTTGCGTGCATTCAAAGCACACACAACCACTCATGCACACATTGCCGTGAACCCAGAGGTGGCACAAAAAGGGGCAAAAATGGCACTAGAATAGTGCAAAAATGACAAAAATGGTGCAGAAACAGTGTCTAGCAATCCCACGAACCTTTGCAAATTTAATTCCAGGAGCCCTTCCACTGATCTTTGAAGCCTGTGGAGAGTTGGAGTCTGAGTATGGAGATTTTGGAGGGGGCGATTCTGGTGTTTTCAGGCTTTTTCAGTGGTGCTCCCAATATATGCGATTTCACTTGGCGCCTCAGAAAATGGGGAGTTTCCTGTATATCTGTGTAGGAAATACTTGCCTTCACAGCTCTGGTAATAAGAAAGAATGGATTTATTCATAAGATACTTAACATCATTAAGTTTATCCAGAGGGGCTCTTTGTATATGTATGCAAAGGTAACACATGGAAGCTTCGGAGCGCAATAGGAAGCATCTGCAAGCACAGGGACTCCCATATTGACTTCAGCATCAGAGTCAGATGTGTGTGATGTGCATCCCTACTCAAACTGCAGGGGGAACTCACTCATACATTACGGAAGATCATCATGTCTCATTCCTAACCCACTGCAATGCTTCAGACAGAGTGTTTTTCTTGTTGCTTTTTTTAAAGGTGTTAGTTTGTATGTCTTCTCCAATCTGTGTACTACATAATGAGATGGGCTATGCAGGGAAGTAATTAGCGGCAGTTGCTTCTAACACTTCCCCCTGAGTCGTCTCAGGTGGGAGTGAAATAAATGCTGGAGAGAGGGAAAATCGTCTCACAGAAATGAGGAGTATTGAACAAAGGTGCTCCGTTCAGGGAGAAACAGAAGCATGCGGTGCAAATAATCCCCTCTGTCTCTGATGTTCAGGCTGCAAATGCTGATGCTGACATAGCCGAGTTGGCACTACAGGCACACAAAAGGGAGGCAACAGCAGGCACCACAACTGCACGCTTTGCAGAAGTACATAAATGGTAAGAAATTGGAAGAAAGAGTACTCGGCAAAGGCCCCCCACATGGGAATTCCGATTGCGTGTGCATGTTCTCACATGCACACAAAGGAAGGGTGATGACGAGGATGATCATTTACAGTTATCAGTCACGTTATACAGAAGAAAAAGCCTCACGGTGACTCGACAAAGTAAAATAAAGCAAGAGGAAATGAAAACTAGAAAAATTCAAAGCAATAAACAGTGCAAAATACATAAAATGCTTATCCAGCAATATATTAATAACGGCAAATCCTACCCACCCCAATGAAAGATGTGAACACCTCTGTAGGAGGCAGCTTAATTACCATATGTCTGGGTGAAGGAAAAGTCTCAGCCTGGCACCTGAAGGATGATAAGGATGGTGCCTGCTGCATCCCACAGAGGGGTGAGGGAGTGTCACTCTGATGAAGACCTCAGCGTCTGGTCTGGTCATATGGGGAGAGGCGGTCCTTGAGTATTCTGAGACCGTTTAACTTCCTGTCCAGCCAGCGAGCCTACCACTTCCCACTTGCCCTCTATGCCCTAATTTTAAAAACATTTATACACCACTTAATATTTTTTTTTAAAGATCTCTAAGCAGTATACAATATAAAAACAAGTAATACAATTAAGGCAACAGTTCAACCTAAAACCAATAAAACAGCAGCAAAAGGAATTTGAAACAGGAATTCAGGTGCCTGCCTTTGGGAGTGAAGTTAAACTGTTGGAAGGGCACACCTGCTGCGGCTACCAAGATCGATATGGGAGAGACATGTTTTGTTGGAGCTGGGGCAGGTGAAGGCATTGTCCCGCTGTGCTGCTGCAGATACACCATGGCATTTCTTCTCTCTGCACTCCTCTCAGCATCACTCCTTTTCTGGTCACAACTATTTGTGCACGACTTGGCTGTCTGTCTGCAGGCACTGCAGTTGTCTGCAAGGGATTCCCACACTCTGCTCTTGTGAGTCAAGGAAGGCCTGGGCAAAAGGAGAAGTATTTACAAGATGTCTGATGCAAATGATGTTTGCTACTTCATACATGGCAGGGGGAAGGGCATTCCATAACATGGGAGTAGTAACAGAAAATCTCCATTTTCAGGTCACTGCAGTATCTATGATATTAAGTAGGGGCTAATGCCATGAGTGGGACGCGGGTGGCGCTGTGGGTTAAACCACAGAGCCTAGGACTTGCCGATCAGAAGGTCGGCGGTTTGAATCCCCGCGACGGGGTGAGCTCCCGTTGCTCGGTCCCTGCTCCTGCCCACCTAGCAGTTCGAAAGCACGTCAAAGTGCAAGTAGATAAATAGGTACCACTCCGGCGGGAAGGTAAACGGCATTTCCGTGTGCTGCTCTGGTTCGCCAGAAATGGCTTAGTCATGCTGGCCACATGACCCGGAAGCTGTACGCCGGCTCCCTCGGCCAGTAAAGCGAGATGAGCGCTGCAACCCTGGAGTCGGCCACGACTGGACCTAATGGTCAGGGGTCCCTTTACCTTTACTAATGTCATGAGTAGAATTGCCCCAGATGATCCAAGTGATCTTTTAGATCTATACAGGTTCAGGTGGTCTTTCAGATAATCTGGTCTCCAGTTGTTCAGCGCTTTGTTAGCAGCGAGATCTTGAACATGGCTCAGTAGCTGATCAGGAGCCAGTGCAGTTCCTTCAGCACATGTGCCTCAAGGTCTTCCACACACCATGCAGCATTCTGCACCAGCAGCAGCTTTTGGACCGATCCAGAATGCATGCTAAACTAACATAGGCACACAGAAATACAGGCATCTGCCTTATACCTGCACATAAGATCAAAGGAAGCTGGCTTATCCAGGCAGAGAAATGTTCCATCTAGCTCAATATTATCTACACTGACTAGCAGTGGCTCTCCAAGGTTTTACTGGGGTTTCTCCCAGCCCTAGTTGGAGATGCTCTACCACTGAGTTAAGGGATTGAGCAGACTGTCATCGGGCCAGTTTGTGCCTTCATAATTCCTCCTGCTCAGGCAGAGGATGCCTTTGAAAACACAGATGGGTGCAGCTGTCCACCAGCCTCATCCATTCCTTCTCAGCTCCTCCTCAGTCCCCACTCTTGGTCTCCTCCCCACCTGAGAAGGAGCTTTGAAAGTTTCTCTGTCTACTCCTACAAACAACTTGGTTGCAGGGGATGCAAGTTTATCAAAGATAACCCATAACTTTTAATAGGAAGATGAACTTGCTTCTGGTGGTGGGTAGAGTTTGCAGCAGAAGGAAAGGAAATTATGTCACCTGGAGAGGCGAGATAATTACCCAGTGCAATGCCTTCTGCCGTTAGAAGTAATGTTTCAACTACTGTAATGACTTGAAGCTTCCAGTCATTCAGTTTCCAACCCAGAATCCCTTTTCCAGTATCTCCCAAACAGCACCAATGTTAGAACCAAGGTTATAAACGACTTGCCCTGATTTTGCTCTGCTGGGGTGTTCTGCTCCTTATTTTTATTTTATTTCTTCCCCAACCAAAATTATATTTACCTGCTTTTGTTTTAAAGATATGCCCCATTAAAAAAAATCTGTAATGCCCTCAGTCTGCAAATAGAACCGCCGAGAGGCTGTGCATGAGAATACATTTCTAGTAAGGGAATATATATCTTTTTTGTTACTTTTAAACCCCGTACTTATTTCAACAACACTGCGGGATAAAGTCGGAAAGCCAGTCACATGTACAGCTACGTTATAATGTTGCAGACAGAGGAGTAAAATGAAATCCTGATTGGCATTCTCTTACCTCACTCCTTCTTGCATTTGCCTCCTCTGCTTGTCTTTAATTCCAGCCTCACAGCTATCAAGATGGGAACAACTGCTTTGATGGGTTTATTTGGAGCTGGGTGGATCCATTGGGGGGGGGGGGGGCGGGCAGAAGTACAGATCACTTTGCAGTTATTACTGAGTGTGGCTGTGCAACTAGTCCTGCCCAGATCACATCATATCCCCCATTCCAATGCCCATGCAGTAAGCATGGAATGTCTTCAGGGGGAAAGCCAGTGCTTGGACTGAACTAGTTCAGCTGAATGAAGTTCACTGAACTAGTTCAGAAATCTCTAACTACCTGTCACAGGAGCATGCTGGTCAGTAATCACACAGTTCAAAGATGGAGTTAATTCCCTGTTAGCAAAAACATGATACCCACAGGCTAGGTTGAGTGTCAGGCCTAACGAGTGGAGGAGCTCATTCCTGGTGGCCAGTATAAGGTTGAGAAGAAAAGAGGGGGAGGGTGGGGTGGTACTGCTTCTATTCTTCTACTTGGTGTATGTGTGGGGCTTTGTGTCAGCGTCACTTGTGTGGGTTCTCTTTCTGTTCATTTGTTATATTTCCTTGGTGGTGAGAGGAGTTGGGAGTGGCCTAGGGTTTGGTTGGTTGTCTTCGGTTGACTGTAGTGAGATTTGTTTGTGTGTGTGAGGGGGGGTGGATTTTTGGATCAGGTTAGCCATATTGATTCATATGCTGTCAGTGAATTCTTGTTATTGTCTTGTTGGGCTGTGTATGTGATGAAGGGGAATCATAACGGAGTGAAGGTGTCTTCTATTTGTCCCTGTTTCCGTTTCCGTTTATTGGTTAGCTTTTCTAGTAAGGTTGTTTCCCATACCATTTGATACCATTGGTTCATGTTTACTGCTGACAGGTCTCTCCAGTGCCTGGCTATGATGCTTCTGGCTGCTGAGAATAGGTGGGTTATGAGCTCTTTACAACGTGAGTGGGCACTGTTATCTTGGAAGATGTTGAGTAGGGCCAGTTCCCGGGTGACTTCTAATATCTGCTTAGTTATTTTGCATATTTCTTATATGACTGATGTCCAGAAGAGTTGGATTTGGGGACATTCCTACCACCTCTTCAGCTTCTGATACCTCCTCTTTCCAGTCTTCTCCCTCTTCTCCCTGTGACCATTCATTGTCGTCCCACCACCAGTCCCTGGGCTCTGAGCCTTCTTCCCTTGGTAGTTCCCAGCTGGTTCCTCCCACCATTTCTCTGCGTCCTTTCTAGTCCATGGCATCACACCTGAAAGTAGTTCCTATAATTGCTGTGTGACCTAAAGGTGAATTACATTCATTTTGGGGTTGAACTTTTCAGGATTTCTAGTTCAGCTTCACTTTCATTCCCCACCCCCCCTGCCCCATTCCGAGTGATGGAATGTGATGGCTTCATTTGCTCTTACCAGCATAACAATACAGAAACCTGATTGGGTAGCTGCCTTTGTGAAGCCATTGCATTCACTGTGTGTGACACCTGATGGGCCCATTAGGCAATTGAACTTAAGATTGGAAAAAATGAAATTGAATTAGTCTGATTAGTCCATCACTCTGTTTTATTGCTTGATATTTGGCTTGGAAGCTACCCTGAAGATCCAGCTGAGATAGTAGTGTTGGGGGACTCAGTATATTTATTTATTTATTTATAAATAAATAGAAAAAATACTTGGCTCAGATGGGAGTACCGATTGGTACACACTGATTGATAACCACAGGCGTCTTATCAAATCACTCTATTTCAGGTTTGACATCTGGTCCATATTTTTGAGTAAGAGAAAAAAGTTAATTTGAAACTAAAGTAACATCTCTGTACTGCAGGAGGGTGGTGGAGGGGAAGGATGTTAGAAGCTACAGAACAGTTGTGGAATTCAAGAAAATTGTTCAGTAGTCTGGAATGGAGGGAGGTTGAAAGAGGGCCAGAAAGTGCAACTCACCCCCCTGTAGATGAATTTGTAAAATATATTGAGCTCAGGGAGGAATCTGCAGTCCAATAAATTGGCATTTGAGGGGTGCCACAAACAAGAATAAATTGCATTATGTCTTGCACTACAACATACAGGTGTCCAAAAGCTATTACAATCCAGCCACTGACTTAAAATTGTATGAAAGTAATAGCATAGTTTCTATGTGAGTTGTCGCCAGAAAACACTTACTTTATTTTACTTTGCTATTTGTTTGGGTTTTGTCACAGAGGTCCCCACATCAATAAAACCCAAAAAGCTATTGAAATTAAATTTTCTGCTTCTGGTTTAGTGGTTGCTCTTGTCAGTAATAACTCAGATATCATCAAATGGAAGGCCAAAACTGCTGTAGAACTTTGTTTCTTGCAGTAGGACTTGTGCATACACACATCCAAAATTGGGAGTTGTTTTTCTTCTTACAATTAAGGAGCTCTATGAATGAAGGATTTCTCTTCACATTCTAACTTCTACAACATTTATGGCTCCTGGGGTGCATTCAGTCCAAAATCCATACTAATGGTTGATTGACATTGTCTAATTGGAGTGTTATTTCTACTATGAATTGGCTGCAGACATGGCATTTGATCCAGACTCACAGCACAATTCTAGTTATATTTACACAGAAGGAAGCTCCATGGAGTTTGGTGGGCTTATTTCCCAGATAAGTAGGGCTAACTGAGAGGAGAGTAAAATTGTTCTCTTGTGGGGGGTGGGGGCAGAATCAAGGGCCCATAATCCTTGTCCTCTATTTGGAGGTAAGCATCAAGAATGAATTAGTGCAGTTTAATGAATACCACAGAATTAGTACAAAAATCTCTGTGAATCGCACCTGAAAGCACTTCCCATAATTGCTGGGTGAACTGAACATGAATTAAGTTGGGTTTGGGGGTAGAACTTCAAATGATTTCTAATTTATCTTCAAGTTTGTTCTCTTCTATGTGTCTTTTATTCTTTAGACTCTTTAGACCTTTGAATGTGAGATAATGTATTGGGAAAAATAAGTTAAACAATTTGCATTCCACTGTGTGTGTGTCTTGTTGTTTTCTTAGTTGTCTGAAGCATATTTTAGACTTTAGCACAGCAGTTTGCAACATTCTGAATGCTGAATATTTGTCAGGCAGCTGCCAGCAACTCCCATGGTCAGTTGCCCAGGAACGTACAAAGACAGGGAAATGTTTCTTACCATCCATGTTTTATTCAGTATTTTATTCAGTATCTGTAGAGAGAGGCTTTGGAACCCAGCCTCATGGATAATGGCATTGTCCCGAGTGAATCTCCACCCCCGTCTCTCTCACTTCCTCATTCATCATCTCTATGGGTGCTGACAAGTGCCCTGTGCCTTTGAGCTCTTTGCTCTCCTACTTTCAAGGCTTGCTGGGTTCTAGGAGAGGGTGGGGGTCTGGAATGCTTTCTAATGACACTGTGTCAGTCAGCTGTCACCCCCTGGTGCTTCCTCTTCCTGCTCCTCCTCTCCCACTATTTCCCAACTTTCCCCCTCATCTGCTTCTGAGCTATGACCTCCCTCAAACCCCTGTTGTAATTCTGAACTGTCTTCCATTTCTCTGGAAGGGTCAGGCTAGGGAGTTGGTCTCCACCATTCCTCCTCTGCGCAGTCCCTGACATCTATATCTATATCTATATCTATATCTATATCTATATCTATATCTATATCTATATCTATATCTAATCTGCCAATGCTCATTTGGATGAACTGTAAATGTGAACCCAACTGGTTCATTTTGTAAAGCGATGAATGTAAACTGGAATTAGTTCATTTTCTTTGAACATGCTGAACTTGAACTAGAACTAGTTCCTTTTTAAAAAGAGCTTTCCAAGTTCTGACCACGACCTCTTGAAACTAGTATTTGTAAACTTGGAAGTAAAAATCCTGGCAACATTTCTATGCCAACGGTGTGAAAAAAGTAAGTAGTGGAGCTCTAGGATATTCCTCTGTAATGGTCTGCCTGGGTGCTTTGCATTGAGACTCATTGTCTCCAGGACAATGTATCTGGAGAGCCATTATCAACTGAAGGAAGACTCAAGTGGGTGCTGTCATAGATGCCAGTGCCTTAATTCCTACCACATGTCCAGTGCCACCAGAAAAATGGAAGGGATTGCGAAAATCCCCACTACTGCTTTCTTGGAAAGCTGGAGATAGAATTGACTCTGATATGGGATATTAGTCCACTGCTTCATCAGTGTCCTCTCTAATTTCTCTATTGGTTTGTATTTCATGATTTCTTGCTTGCTTAGCCTCATTACCCATGACGTCCGCATGGCTGAATCTAAAACCACAATGAGCTTAAAGGCCTCAGTAATTGCTATCACTGTACATAATGACTAAAAAAAAATAATGAAAGTGTGTGGTGGTAGTGGGGAAGGAACAAATAAACGTTAATATTTTAATCAGACTAATTGAGATTAAAATTAATAAGCATCATGTGAAATGGTTGCATTCAAATGAGAAGCACCCCCCTTTACCCTGGATAATTAACATTCCATTTAGGCAACTGTTTACGACATATTGTAAAATGGCTTGCATACCAATCTATTGTTCATGAGGGTGATACGGTAAAGAATAATTATTCTTAGGATGAAAGGCTATTTCTCTACATAAATGGTTTCACACTTGCATCTATTATACCCTTACAGCTGATAGCATCAGGATCTTGCCTCAGTATTGGAAACACTTCCATTAATTAAACTGCAGGTGCATATAACTCAGCATGTTAATAATTTTATAGATTTTTCTCCTCTGCATTTGGCTAATATGGTACTTTTGCAGATAGCAATTTCATCCCATTTTGAACATGTATTAGCTTGCGTATGAATGCTGTTCTTTAGAAACTGTCAGGCTATTCATTGCTCTTCTTTCCCCTGTTACAGCTTTATCTCAAAAAAATAATTAATAGCTAACATTTCTATTTCTTGTAGAAATCCATTTCATTATTAGCATGTGTTTGTTTGGAGGCACGTGGATATGTGCTGGGTCTGAACAGAGAGTAGAAAATGAAAAGCGAAAACATTGATTTGCAAACAGTTCCTATGCCCAGCTGCAGATGGTTGATGGAACTGTAGATGCTGCACACATTTATAAAAGCACCCAATAGATATACTACATAAGGCTGCTGCACCTCAACATGATTTCAGTGTGAGTGTCAAGGAGCCATCAATAGCATCACTGGTGTGGTTTTAGAGGAGGGCAGGGGAATTTGATGCCCTCCAGATGTTGCTGGACCATTGGCCGCACTGGCTGGTGCTCATGGGAGTTTGATTCTAACAGCATCTGGGAGGCCAAGGATCCCCCATCCCGATTGTAAAGCAAGAACAGCTCCTGTTACCATTTCTAATTAGCCACCATTAAGGAATCACAGCTCAGCCCAGAATTTGAGATGCCAAGAGACTTTATTCATGACTTTGAGCAGGGATATCCATTCAGTCAGGGCCTCAAAAGAAGGCTTTCAAAAACTTGAACCCATCATGTTTCTATATTGACTTGAGTCTTCTGCTTCAACATCTTGGGTTGGTTCAGCAAAACCTGGGCTTTCAGCAGGGGTGGTACAATGTGTGTGGCTGGGTTTTTTTATGTATGTATTTATTTAGGTAACTGACCACTACTCTTTGTGTTAACATCTCAATATAATGCATGTTTTGCTGTCAGCTCTCTACCTACCACTTCACCTCTAGCCTTCAAGTTTCCAGGCCACTGCATTTCAGCCACTAAGAATGGAACTTACTTGCCTTTTTTCAGCCCCCAGAACAGTTTCAGACTGAACAGACATTATATGGCAGGTTTGTGAAGCTTGGGAAGTCCAAAAGGGACTGAGAGTTTGAGCAGAGGAATAGTATATTGTTAAATATACTTATGAATGAAACAGCAGGGATGCAGAGAGGGATTCCAAAGGTAAAATTGAGGGGAAAGGGTTAAGTAAAAATGTGATGTCCCACAGTTGCTTTTCATGAACAAAGATAGTGTTATACTTGACTGCAGTGTAAGATGTAGTTTGTCCTTTAGACAGCCACTGTGTTTATCATTACAGGGCTTGCAGCTGTGCCTTGAGAGAGGATGAATAATGTCTTCAATAAACAGTTTAGAGTGGTTGAGCCTCAAATGTCCATTATCTTCAAAGAGATATGTTGATGTCTTCTTAGGCACTGTTCCCAAAGCTATATTGCTGTCTTTGACCAAGTGATGCATCCATCTGCCATGCATTAAGGGCGAAGAAAATAGACAACTAACAATGCACCCATTTACAATCCCAAATAGCACCAGCAATATGGGAATAATGTATCATTTCTTGTACCTTGGTTGCATAGACTGCAGAGGAGTGAATCAGGAGCTCTGTAATTCCGCCAGCCTTACAGAGTAGCAAACTGTACCACCAGTGGTTCATAGCAATTAGCTTAATTAACTGAAGTTTTAATCACAGATTAAAATCACCCCACCCCATTAACTAGAAAAGCTGATAACAAGCAATTTGGAAATTGAGAGAGGCATGCTGTTATTCTGGACACACACTCCCAGTGCCACATTTGAAAGAGAAAATGAAGAAGAAGAAGAAGAAGAGTTTGGATTTGATATCCCGCCTTTCACTCCCTTTAAGGAGTCTCAAAGCGGCTAACATTCTCCTTTCCCTTCCTCCCCCACAACAAACACCCTGTGAGGTGAGTGGGCCTGAGAGACTTCAAAGAAGTGTGACTAGCCCAAGGTCACCCAGCAGCTGCATGTAGAGGAGCAGGGACGCGAACCCGGTTCCCCAGATTACAAGACTACCACTCTTAACCACTACACCACACTGGCTCTCAAATGAAATTTAAGGACATCGCTTTCTCTTAATGCGTATCCAAAAAACAATCAAGTGGTTTTCCTTCATACTTCTCTATATTCTTTAAACATTGCCTGTGGGTTGTGCTTCTGCCTTTACAAAGGGAAGGGCTTCTTTGCAGCAGAAAGTTTTCTCACCATTTACTTTCCTGCTTCACTTGCATAGCCACCTGCCTTTAAAAGCACAGGAAGAGGGCCAGTGCGAAAATGGGCAATCCTACCTCTGACCCAACAATGGTGGGAAACATTATCCACTTGTGCTAGTGCAAGGACACCTTTCCTTTTCTTTTAAAAAAACATAATGTCTCAAGATCTCCGGTATAAGTCTGCTTTGGAACCCAATGCTAAAATGCCTTTCTGTTCTGGACCAGGAGGGCATTTTTGCATATCAAATCTGCCTTGTCATGGATTGTTAATTACAACTGGCAGATCAGAGACTGCTGCTGGCAATGACCAGCTTGTTAAAACGAGGCACCATTTGTGACACTATGAAGTAATTCAGCGTTTTAAAAAAGAGAATCTTTCACCCACGCTGCCTGTCATTTTGCCATATAGCCTCCCTCTCCCCTCATTTGCCATGTGCACGCCCACACTGGACCATCAAACCCATTTTGCTATCTCTTAAAGTGTCAGCAAGCGCCTCACATTTCTTAAGTTCAGCACCACCCCCTGCCCCGACTAGCGTAAATCTACCATGGACACACATGGCTCCATGGATGGGCAACATTTTCAAAGCACTCTGAACCAAGGAAGTTATATCATGGGCACATGCTGACAACTGCAGAGCTGTGCTTGCCAAATTTGAAGTGGCTTGGCTTGAGTATCGTATGCAAATCCATTGGTTCTGTCCTAGCATCTGGGAACAGAAAGGGGGATTATAAAGCAAAGGGAGAGATGAGGAAATTTCTCTCCCCACCCACTTCTCTCTCTCTCTCTCTCTCTCTCTCTCTCTCTCTCTCTTTCTTTCTCCCCCCCCCCCCCTCTCTCTCTCTCACTCACACACACACACATCTTATTTGGGATCATATGTTAGTAGGGATGGAAGGATCTGTCACTTTTGGTTCTCTCCGTTTCTCATTTCCCCAATCTTAATTCAGTTCCCCACATTTCTGTGTGGATTTGCAATTTATTTTACAAAAAAATCCTCATGAAAATTCATCAGCATTTTAGTGCAATTTTCTCCCAATAAACATTATTGCACATAGTATTTGAGTATTATACTTTTTTGCATTTTAATGTAATGCATTTTAGGTGTGTTTTTCACTAGTATCTAAGATGATTATAGAGTGTTCTGTATTGTCCAGACATGATAGTAACTTTGGCAAGATCTTTACTGATAATGGGTGGGCACCCAGTACAGATGGGGAATTTTTTTAATTCATTTTGCATTCATGGGGGAAACCATCTAATTCACACTTTCAAAATCCATATGTAAACTGAAAGACAGTCATCCTTCAAAACGTTGTAAGGCTGGAGAATAGCATCGCAAAATTCATGAGAATTTTGAAGGATGGCTATGTTTTGGTTCTCATACTTCTTCCAGAAAATGTGAATTTAATACAGTCACCCTTAAATGTAAACTGGATTGAATTATCCTCCATCCTCCATCACTACTCCTTTCCCCCCTTCAATACATAAATGATAGCACTAAACCTCTTGATATTATTATTATTATTGTTTGTTTGTATTCCACCATTTTCCCTGATGGGACTCAAGACAGCTTACAGATAAAAATAAACCTACTAAAAGCAAAGAAAAAAACAATTAAAAACAATTAAGAAGCGATAGATAGATAGATAGATAGATAGATAATAGATAGAATTTTATCTATCTATCTCAGATAGATAGATAGATAGATAGATAGATAGATATAGAGATAGATAGATAAAATTCTATCTATTATCTATCTATCTATCTATCTATCTCTATCTATCTATCATCTATCTATCTATCTATCTATCTATCTATCTATCTATCTATCTATCATCTATCTATCATCTATCATCTATCTCTATCTATCATCTATCTATCTATCATCTATCTATCTATCATCTATCATCTATTATCTATCTATCTATCTATCTATCTATCTATCTATCTATCTATCTATCTATCATCTATCTATCTATCTATCTATATCTATCTATCTATCTATCATCTATCATCTATCTATCTATCTATCTATCTATCTATCTATCTATCTATCTATCTATCTATCATCTATCATCTATCTATCTATCATCTATCTATCTATCATCTATCTATCTATCATCTATCTATCTATCATCTATCTATCTATCTATCTATCATCTATCTATCGCTTCTTAATTGTTTATCTATCTATCTAAAGATATCTATTAAAACCATACAAATAATTACAATAAAAAAGCATCGCACCAGCCCTTTCATTAAAAGCTGTCAGTTCCCCAAAGCCTGTCAGAAAGACTTCACCTGCCAGTAGAATAACAATCAGTCTGCTTACCCCCCTTTTAGGGGTGTGGTGGCTTTGCAAGATGGCCAGCGCCTCTCCCCCCCACCCCTAGCGATGCAGAGCTGGGATGCCGGGGGCTTGTCTTGCCAGAGTGTGAGCTTTGGCTCACATTCCCGGCATGAAATCTGGCACCGCGTAAGCCTGCTGAATTGGCCAATGGCAGGCTGGCATGGAGGGCTGGCTCTCTGGGGGCGTGCCAGAGGGAACAATCAGGCTTCCTTCTAGTCTGCGCCTGGGGGTTTAAAACAGTCCGTGCCAGCCCCCGACACCCAACTGTTCTTCGTTGGATACCAGCTTCTCTAGGGATGGAGTTCCAGGGTCTGGAAGCAGCTATTGATGAACTGCAATCCAATGATTTGCATTGTAGGTGTCCTTTGTTCCAGTATGGTTCTAGTGGCCCAGCAGTCTGAAATGTCCCCCCTCCATTTTTGGATGTTGACATTTCTAATTTCAGATTTCTGTCCATTTACTTAGAGACTGGCTTTTTGTCCCATTTAGTCATTTGTGGCAGATGATGACATATATTATATTGGAAGATGAACATATGATATTATGGATGATGCTGTCATGTCCTGTAATAGTGGTACCAGAGTAGGTATGGGAACAGAACTAGCATCTGGATCTGTGGCAGGGTCTGGTGCCTGTACCTGTTGTGTGGCTTGCTGTTGCTTGTGAGTTGCTGTTTTAGGTTGTAAGCAAAGTCAGGCTTGCCATACAAGGCCTGTGTCATTATTCAGGGTGGACTGTAGCTCACTGGTGATACTTCGAGTGGATTTAACTGGGAGCAGTAAATGATAACAAATGATTGTCTGCCTTTTTTTTCATTTTAGGTTTGTCCTGTAGTAGATTATTCCTGAGTACTTATCTGTCCTTGGTACTTTCTCCCCCAACTTTATTGTTACCTAAGGAATCACTGATGTAAGTTGTGAACCTCCCCCAACCCCTGAGACTGGTTCACTGTAAAACTTTAGCAAACAGCAATAGAGTTCTGAGCAACCAGAGAACATTTATTGGACACATTACATTATGCTCTAACATTTGTTTACTGTTGGAAAGAAAAAAAGTCCTCTCACAGAAGGACACTAATGACTTAGCAGCCTCAAAACTGCCAGTATGTGAAACCTCCGCGTTTCATAGAGATGAATTTCCTCATTTATGTAGCTGTGTAATCAGTGTGTGTGGTAGAGTTATTGCCATGTGCAAGCATTAAATCTGCTTTACATAAATATTACATTTTGTCACTGGACAGAATGTCTTGTTCCTAGAGCAAGCTATCAAACTAAAAGTAAAAAAAAAAGTTTTAAATAACAACTTTTGAGGCATATGAGATATTTATGCGGAACACCGTCAGCTTGTTGAAAAAGCCCATGATTCTTTCTAACGAGGTATCAGCTTCATGCAAATGGTATATTTTAACACAGATTTGACCCCTGGCAGCAATTCAGTAGGCTATGACTCTACTATATACCATTTTTCATTGTTATATGTGCATACATATATGTACACCCCCCCAAGATCACTGGACAGAAGAATGTTTTTAACTGTAATTGCTTTTAGATGTTCTTAATTGCAATTATTTTTAGAATCTTTTAACTGTTTTTGCTTTGTTTTTGTTTTTCAATTATGTACCTGCTTGTATTAAAGGGTCGGATATATTATATTATATTATATTATATTATATTATATTATATTATATTATATTATATTATATTATATTACAGTAATACCTCCGTGAACGTCCGCCCCATCGACCGTCCATTTCGGTGAACATCCGTGACAAACCCAGAAGTACTGGAATGGGTTACTTCCTGGTTTGCCGCT
This sequence comes from Podarcis muralis, assembly GCF_964188315.1. Taxonomy (NCBI): domain Eukaryota; kingdom Metazoa; phylum Chordata; class Lepidosauria; order Squamata; family Lacertidae; genus Podarcis; species Podarcis muralis. Next base: position 26,945,211 of record NC_135666.1, on the reverse strand, counting down.
CGCGCATGTGCAGGAGCTCCACGTGTGTGCGCAAAGCGGCGCTTTGTCGAGCATCCTTTACCACTGTATATCATATCATATCATATGCCCACAATGTAATATAAAGGTAAAGGTAAAGGTACCCCTGCCCGTACGGGCCAGTCTTGACAGACTCTAGGGTTGTGCGCCCATCTCACTCAAGAGGCCGGGGGCCAGCGCTGTCCGGAGACACTTCCGGGTCACGTGGCCAGCGTGACATCGCTGTTCTGGTGAGCCAGAGCCGCACACAAAAACGCCGTTTACCTTCCCGCTAGTAAGCGGTCCCTATTTATCTACTTGCACCTGGGGGTGCTTTCGAACTGCTAGTTTGGCAGGCGCTGGGACCGAGCAACGGGAGCGCACCCCGCCGCGGGGATTCGAACCGCGACCTTTCGATCGGCAAGCCCTAGGCGCTGAGGCTTTTACCCACAGCGCCACCCGCGTCCCATACAATGTAATATACATGCTTACAAAAAACAAGTCCAGGTTCTAGGTAGTATTGAAAAAAGTTAGGGCTGTATGCATGGCTTCACAATAGATCTGAACAAATCTTGACTATTGACTCAGAATAGATGATGGAAGTAATTGAGAATACTTTCTTTAGCGTCCTAAAGCAGGGTTGGGAACCTGCAGTTCTCCAAATATGCTTGGACTGTAACTCCCATAATCTCTGATCATTGGCCGGGGCTGATGGGATTTTGAGTCCAAAAACATCTAGAAGGCAATAGATTCACTATGTGATTTAGAGATCTGTCAGGCTTTTAATCTGCAACTAAATTGTTGCATTTTAAAATGTTTATTACTGTTATTCTGACCTGTATTAAATTTTGCACCGAGAACCACACTGAACACATGTGTAGTATTGCTTGTGATGACAGAGCTGAAATTGGTGGCCTGGCAGGACATTATATTACTCTGCATTGCCCCTTTTGAATCCTGCTTTCTCAGGACATAACATAATTCTGGAAGCATTGTTGGAAACAGAGCTAGTGGGGAAACAGTTGAAGAAAGAGTTTTCCCCAAAGCTACCACTGCTACCATCACTATTCACAAGGGCAGGGGTAGCCAACGTGGTGCCCTCCAGACATTGTTGGACTATAACTCACATTAGTTCCAACTAGCATGGTCAATGAGTAGAGATTATGAGAGTTGTAGTATGACAATATCTGGAAGTGATGGCTGCCTCTCTTTTAGAGATAAGCAGCCTCCTATAATCAAAATGCTTAAGTCTAATTAATGCATGAAGTGGTTAATACCTTAGAGTAAGCTGTCCTGTGAAGTGAAGGCCCAAGACAGGTGTTGATCATCATGTGAGCTGCGCACAGGTGGGCTGAAGTGAGCTGCCCGCTAGACCTGTGGAGCCTCCTTTTATTGAGACAAATATGCAAGCTAGGCAGATACATTTTGGGCTGTGACCTTTACACATCTTCCGTCCCGAGATTGTGGGGTGGTACAAAGTTATTTTGGCACCTGTTTCCACAGTGTCATTTTCCCCTTGCACAGTGTATGACGAAGGAGACAAAAAGTCTCAGGGAAAAAGGTTACAGACAGGACACTGCAGACTGCTGAGACCGCAAAAGGTCAGACAGAAGGGACGATGTTCCAGACAGCTGTGGCTTGTCTGGGGGGGGGGGATGTGCCCTGCACCCCAGGGTCACGCATGCAGGCAGATTGTGGCTGCCTGCTGGTGGAGAGTGTGCTCCCTCTGGACCCCACCGTCCACTCCGCGATATCCCTACAGTCCTGCTAGGCTTAGCTATGTCCACTTCCCTCACCTTGGGAGAAACTAGGCAATTAAGACTTTGTTCCCCTTCCTGTCTACCAGGAAAGCTGAAAATGATACGGTCTAAGCTGGTTTCTCAAAGCTCAGACCACAAGACTTTTACAAGCCATTCTTAAGTTCCTGTACTCAGGAACTTTTACCACTGTAACTAAGCCAAGTTTTACTTCCTGTGTTTTCTGACTGTGTGGAAAAGCACATGAACCTGACTTTTGGAGAGTTTGTAAGTAAACCATTTTTAACTTGTCAAATATGTGATATTTTTCTATGCTAAGGGAAGAGAGGATCTTAGATGGGCCCATTTTAAAGGTCTAATATCCCATATTTCCATGCTTTGCTGTATAGTTTGTGATTTTAAATCTCTGCTGGGGTTCTCTTACCCAAAACTACTTTACCCAAACCTGGGTCTTGCCATCCAGGGAATTATTCTTTTATACCTGTATTTTCCCTTGGTAGCCAACAGGAAAAATATTTAGATTTTCTTCCACTCCCCAAAATACATGTTTGGGTTATATCCAATGTTAGTTATCTGTAGAGCAGACCTACTGAAATTAACAGGCATGGCTAATCATAGAATTGTGGAGTTCGAAGGGATCCCAAGGGCCATCTAGCCCAATACCCTTCAGTGTAAATTCTCATGCCAACAGGATGGTTACTTAGTGCTGTGCTGGATACAAGTCTTGTTCGATCCATTCCCTCATTTTTTTTTTCTTGGAAAAAAAAATGCCAAGCTTCAAAAATGAATAAATAAAGATGGCCACACATTGCATCTTGTCCACTGTCTCGACAAATGCTTGGCTTCCAGCTCCTATTATGTGTATGCTTTTAGGTTGCCTTTAAAAATAAATAACAAATAATTGCAAATGTAGCAGAAAGAAGTGGGTGGGGTGGGGGGTTAGACAGAAAGAAGCAAACCCAGTTCATGTTGAACAGTAAAATGACCCATTGGGACTAATTTAAACATATATATTAATATAAGCAGTCCAAACAGATATCCAAACAAGATTGACAGCTGTAAGATATATGTTCAAATGCTTGTCTTTTAACTAATGCTGTATTTCCATACCCCCGTTTTCTTGAAAAATATTTATTCAACATTCAAACAGTAGACATGAAAGCATCCACGTATAAAAACTTAGTTTTATCAGATTGTTTGAAGTCCCTTTGAGGATTTTCTTCTGAATGTTACAGCTCAAACAGTTCATTTATTTTAGTTTGTAACGGCAAAAAAATAAATTTAAAAAATGTATATTTGATTCCACCCACACCCTGCCTTACTCCTGCATGTTTCCTTTCTAGCTGTATTGGGATATAAATTCAGTGCTGGTTATCTTTAAGATTTTAAAGCAAAAATATACTTGCTTTCTAAAGGATGGTCTTTTGTTATGCATTATCACCAACCCACTGTGGGATATACTGGTAAATGCAATAAAACGGATAAATAAATACATTTTTCCCCTATCAATTTGTTCTGACTCAGTATCAAACTAATGGGCCATTGGGTTGGATCAAGAGTTGGGTGGCGATCCTAACCAGGGGTGCCAACTTGAATAAAATACCGGGGGTGGGGGAGACAGGTTAGCCCTGCCCCACATAATCGATCTCATGATGCGATGGACACACATCATTTGAATGGCAATGCCCATCTACTTTGGAGGGTCTGGTCAACCTCAAATATTTTATGGAAGGGGCAAAGCCCCTCTGGCCCTTAGCAGTTGGCTCCTATGATCCTAACCCACTTATCTGGAGGTAAACTCAATTGAAGTCAATAGGCTTTGCTTCAGAGAAGTCATGTTTAGGATCGTGCTGTAAATCTGGATCTAACCCAGCAGATTTTCCTTGCATTTTTCATCCCTGGCCACTAGACAGTTGCTATTTTGCAACTGCGTATCAGCAAATTAAGATTTGTGCAATTAAAGTGCTTGTGCACAACACTCCCACTTTTTCCAAAATCAGATCTAAGGGAAATGTGCTGGGTGAGGAAGAATTTTGTCTGTCCTGCATCTTTCAGCATCCAGGACCATTGAATGCCCCTGAGCTCTAGTGTTATGAAAGAGGGTGGAAAAAAAAGGTATAATAATAATAATAATAATAATAATAATAATAATAATAATAATAATTTTTATTTATATCCCGCCCTCCCCAGCCTTAGCCGGGCTCAGGGCGGCTAACAACAATAAACAGTACAAAAAGTTCCGCATAAACAACACTCTAAAATCATTCATTCTAAAATTAATTAATTCAAGCCACTGGCAGCCATTGGGCCAGAGCTCCGCGAAGATTGCCGAGGGAGGGAGTCAGGCTGTGCCCTTGCCAAAGGCCTGGTGGAACAGCTCTGTCTTGCAGGCCCTGCGGAAAGATGTCAAGTCCCGCAGGGCCCTGGTCTCTTGTGACAGAGTGTTCCACCAGATCGGAGCCACAGCCGAAAAAGCCCTGGCTCTCGTTGAGGCCAGCCTAACTTCTCTGTGGCCTGGGACCTTCAAGATGTTTTTATTTGAAGACCGTAAGTTTCTCTGTGGGGCATACCAGGAGAGGCGGTCCCGTAGGTACGAAATTAGGTCGTACCTACGTAGGTCCCGTAGGTAAGAAATTAATCTAAGATTGATTTCAATCTTATTTCAATGCTTGGCATAGGAGAGTGCCTTCCATTGCACCTGAGTATAGTAGGCTAGGGAGACGCGGGTGGTGCTGTGGGTTAAACCACAGAGCCTAGGACTTGCTGATCAGAAGGTTGGTGGTTCGAATCCCCGTGACGGGGTGAGCTCCTGTTGCTCAGTCCCTGCTCCTGCCAACCTAGCAGTTCGAAAGCACGTCAAAGTGCAAGTAGATAAATAGGTACCGCTCCAGCGGGAAGGTAAACGGCGTTTCCGTGTGCTGCTCTGGTTCGCCAGAAGCGGCTTAGTCATGCTGGCCACATGACCTGGAAGCTGTATGCCAGCTCCCTCGGCCTATAGAGCGAGATGAGCGCTGCAACCCCAGAGTCGGTCATGACTGGACCTAATGGTCAGGGGTCCCTTTACCCTTTACCTTTATAGTAGGCTAGTTATAGGGTGCAGGAGAGGCTATATAACATGCACAGTTCTGTTCTCCACCAGAAAGGTACGATCAGGGAGATTCAGGGAAGCCAGGGGGCTGTCAGCTCTGCCCCTTAGCATCTTCTGCCAGAGATGGTCAATCTGCCTAAGGATAGGGTTGGCTCTGCTCAGATTCCACCACTTCCTTTATGTAGAGAATTTGCCTGGTTCTTTCTTTAAAGAACACCACACTGCTGAACAATATATGGCATTCATAAAAAGCTGCTATGTTTTCCTTAAACACCTTTCTCACTAACTTTATTATGCTTGCAATAGTGAATTAATTAAGTTTGAAAGTCTTTTCAGGTAGCATATTTGGAACTAATAGGTCCATAAATCTTAGATAGTTTCATATCTCTGGAGTAGAACTTCTTAGCTTGGGGGGGGGGCTGAGATTCCCCCTCTATTCATTTCTTTTGCAGCTGATGAGCCTTCAAAGACAGTCAGTACTTTTAAATTTGATGAGGATCAATAAAGGTGGCTGAACCTGAAAAATTCTTAGGTTCTCTCTGTTGGTGAATTCTTATGGGTTTCTAATGCGCAAGTATTGCAGGGAATGCTCTGAGATCACACAGTGAACAAACATATATGCAAACACCTTCTCCTCTTTTGCAATGGATTTATCTAGAAGACCTTTATGGTACTTGTAAATCCTGATAATGATGACCAGAGAGATCCTATTAAGCAGATCTGGAATCATGAATTGCACAGTCACACATATCCCGACTTCTTTTGCCGTAGAGTCTCAGTGTTGAAATATAAATAAACTCTAGAGAGTGCAAGAGGAATGATGGATAGCCGGATGTAAGGACATCTAATTAAAGGATCATCAAACTCTCTAAAATGCTGAGAAAAAAAATCCATTATGAGCAACAAGATGGAGACAAAACAGCTTTTAATTTCTCATCAATTTTCTTTAGATGAAAAAGCAGGGAAGTGCCATCAGATCTGAAGAACGAATGAGTTTCTGATATTACAACTTGCAACAGCAAAATGAATTTTACACTATTGGGAATCATTACTGTGCTGGATCTCCAGGTCCTGGCATCTCTGATGATTGACACTCATATTGACGACAGGATTGCATGACTCCGGTATGATTGATAGCCAACCTTCTGAAGAAATTAAGCACACCTATCTTCAGCTGCCTAGGAAAAAAAATCCTTGCTCTCGTCTGCTGAGATTACTTCACCAGCTTTAATCCCTGCTGCTTTGTGTTTTCTTGTTTATAGGAGCTGGATATATTTCCAGAAGGGCCAACACAGATGGGGAAAAGGTAATACTACATATATATTTTTCCCCCAAAGAGCTTTGCTGTTTCAAATCATGCCTCTCTAATAACAAGCCTGGAACAGACTAGAAAGCAGAAGAGGTGGAAGAGTTTCATATGAACTGGGAAGACTCTCAGAGGTTTTCAATAAGCCTGGATCACATAAAGAAATGCCAAAACAAATATGCCTCTGAGCACGTGCAGAGTGACCTATACCTGCGAGCAACAGCACCAGGACTCACACAAAATGGAAGGGTAATGACTGGCCCAGTGGTCCCAGGTCATGCACAGAGACATGAATTGGGAAGTTGTGTCCCTCCAGATATTGTTGGGCTATGGCGCCTATCATCCCTGGGCATTGCGCATGTTTACTGGGGCTGCTCCATCCATTGGCTCTCCAGGTATGACTGCACCCTGATGCTGCTTTTGATTTTGAAGAATAGACTGCCATGCATCGTACTACTCCATCTTCCTGCTGATGTTAGTGTGGCTTTCTCCCAGGAATGGTTTTCTTGCAGCTCCTCATACTGTATCTTCTTAACTGCTGCTGCTACACAATTATTACTCACCGCTGCCATGTGTATGTGGCAGACACAGAAATTTAGGACTCAACTATACATCTGCAAATAGTGTGTTTTAAGTGCATTATACAAATGTGACACTAGATGACGATGGTGAGCCTATGGCAAATTAAATATATTTTTCAAAACACTTTAAAAAAACACATTTTCATACCGTTTTTAATGTGTCTAGATTCCACCTTAGTGACTAAGGTAGTCAGTTGCCTGTTATGCATCAAATCTGCTGGACGTGCTGTTAGAATTGTCTGATTGGAACAATTCAAAATTTTTGAATGCTAGGGTGAAGTTTCCACTCCCACACACTTTTAAAGTTTTAGTGTGCTTTTCTTCTTTAAAAAAATAAAAATAAATTTGTATCCTGCTCTCCCTCCCAAAGAAGCCCAGGGCAGCAAATATGAAAAAAAGTTAAAACAGTACAATGCAGTGGCATAGTGTGGGGGGTGCAGGGGGGGCCGGCCGCACCGGGCGCAACATCTGGGGGGGGGGGCGCTCCATGGGTTAGGGGGCGCAAATTACTTGCCTTGCCCCGGGTGCTGACAACCCACGCTACGCCACTGGTACAATGTAAAATAAAGCAAAATTGATTTAAAGCATCTAAAAAGAATTTAAAACCATATAAAACCATTTAGGACCTCTAAAAACATTGAAAGGCAACCACACACCCTCACAGTTATCAATTTAATAGTTCCTATGGTCAGTATCTGACATCCATCACTTGCTTGGGTAAAAAGGAGTGTTTTAAAATGATCCTGGAAGTCAATAATGAGAGAAACAGGAAGGGCATTCTACAAGTGGGGAACCACCACTACCAAGGCCCAGCAGAGGTGGCACTAACAACAGGGTCTGATTGTAGAGCCTGCTGATTGTAGTCACATCATCATTGGTGCACTGCCTGGTGCATTGCAGGGTGGAGTTTTCTGAAGCAAACAAGCACCATCGCTGAGAATTTCAAGCCTTGCGTTATGGCTAGGTATTTGTTGTTGTTTAGTTGTTTAGTCGTTTAATCGTGTCTGACTCTTCGTGACCCCATGGACCAGAGCACGCCAGGCACTTCTGTCTTCCACTTCTTCCCGCAGTTTGGTCAAACTCATGCTGGTAGCTTCGAGAACACTATCCAACCATCTCGTCCTCTGTCGCCCCCTTCTCCTTGTGCCCTCCATCTTTCCCAACATCAGGGTCTTTTCCAGGGAGTCTTCTCTTCTCTGGAGGTGGCCAAAGTATTGGAGCCTCAGCTTCACGATCTGTCCTTCCAGTGAGCACTCAGGGCTGATTTCCTTAAGAATGGATAGGTTTGATCTTCTTGCAGTCCATGGGACTCTCAAGAGTCTTCTCCAGCACCATAATTCAAAAGCATCAATTCTTCGGCGATCAGCCTTCTTTATGGTCCAGCTTTCACTTCCATACATCACTACTGGGAAAACCATAGCTTCTACTATACAGACCTTTGTTGGGAAGGTCAGGTTATAGAGTTCTGTAGGTCAGGCACAACCGCAAGAGCACCCACCAACGATCTAGTGCTCTAGCAGGTCTAGTATTTCAGGTAGCCTGGTCACCAATTATCAGGTGTACTTTGAAAATACATACTTAGAAAAGATGCTTAGTGCTAAATATCAATGAAAACAAAAGCATCCATTTATTTATCAATGACAATATTTGGGCAATGATTGGTAACTGGATGTTTTTGGACTACAGCTTCCACCAACCGTGGCCAGGATGGGATAGCCAATGGTCAGGGATGATGGGAGATCTAGTCCAGCGTCACCTAGAGGAGCACAGGGCTGAGTTAGTGTCATAGAGAATTGTCAAGTTGGAAGGGACCCCAAATCCCTGCCCTGCAGGCTTAATTTGCACCGTGCCTGTTATAGATCAGTCACAAATCTTTTTAAATCTATTCAGAAGAGATTTCTGTTGCCAGATAAGACTGCTTTGTTCTCTGACAAACTATAGCAGAAGATGGACAGTTCAGAAGGAGAAGCCAGAAGAAAGGAGCCCTTTTGTGGCTCTGGTTTGATATTCAACGAAGCACATTTATTGGCGAATGGGTGACATTTTGAGTAAAGCTGAAAACATACTGATTGAGGCTGCCTTCAGTAACTTACGGGCTGAATTTCCTGGATACTTACTTTTTGAAGTTAAACTTCCCACTCTAATATAAATAAAACTAAGAGAGGCTCTCAGTCATTCTGAAATGATGCCAATTTGCTTTTTTAAAAACAACAACAACAGCGCACAGAGAGATGCAAACCATGAAGGGTCATTCTTTGTATTTTGAAAGTTTCAGGAAATAATGACAAAGAACCGTTTGAACTATTTGCAACTAGAATTTTTGTTTTGCCAATGACGATCAGTCTCTGTGATCTATAGAACTTTTTGAGCAAAGGGCTGTTTTTCTCAATTAACTGGGGAGTGGGGATGCTTTAGAGCAGGCCAGTTTATACATCTAGAGACCAACTCATTCAAGGTGGGCCCTTTATTGTGCAAAATAGTATTTATTTTAATTGTCACCTTTCACTGATACCATCGAGCCCTGCATGTACACAGGGTTCGCCTCATATTATATGCAAAAACAAACCGTGATACAGATTACGAAGGGGGATTGTGACAGACCCAAGGTCACCCAACACAATTATATTCAATAACAACAGATAAGTTGGCAGAGCTGCAGGCAGAGCTATTTGTTGTTGTTGTTGTTGTTGTTGTAATGGCTAATTGATCTTATCAGGTAGAACAGAGGCCTTTGGACATCTGCTGGAAACTTTTGTGATAACACAACCTGTTGCCTGCTTCAAGAGCCAGTTGCTTGGGACTTCAGAGATGGATGTATGAACCTGTACCTTTTGCTTTCTTGTTTCCTCATTGTCACACCAGCTGGTGAATTTATTTATTTTTAAGTATGAACGTTTGTAGCCCTTTGCAAGTGCAGTAAAGGTAAAAGGTAAAGGACTCCTGGACAGTTACGGCAAATAAATAAATAAAACTTTATTCACATTAGCCAATGGCCGTGGCAACAGTAAAACATTACAGTATACTCAGAAAAGGAAATTTGATATAAAAGCACAATTTAAAGTCCTGAATCAGCAGTCAGTTAGTGGTCCTTATTCTGATTGCCCCTGCTATGAACCTAGCAACCTTTGCTGTTATCTGCTCATTTTGATCTGATAGAAGAAAGGACATTGTGGCAGTGGTTGAGTGCCCTGGGATGTTTAGTACGAGTGGGGTGATGATCTCATTCCTCAGGTCTTTGTACCCCTGGATGGTTAAGTCCCGTCAAAGGTGACTATGGCGTTGCGGTGCTCATCTTGCTTTCAGGCTGAGGGAGCCGGCGTTTGTCCACAGACAGCTTTCCGGGTCATGTGGCCAGCATGACTAAATCGCTTCTGGTGCAACCGAACATTGTGACGGAAACCAGAGTGCACAGAAACACCATTTACCTTCCCTCCTCAGCAGCATCTATTTATCTACCTGTACTGGTGTGCTTTCGAACTGCTAGGTTGGCAGGAGCTGGGACAGAGCAATGGGAGTTCACTCCGTCGCGGGGATTCGAACCACTGACATTCTGATCGGCAAGCCCAAGGCTTAGTGGTTTAGACCACAGTGCCACCCGCGTCCCAAGTGCATACTTTGCAAGTGCATACCACCCATGGCCCCTCCAGACTGGGTTCTCACAAGATCTTACAGAACTCTTGCAAACTCTTGCTAGAGTTTGCGAAATCTCACCAGAAGCTGCCACCACACAACCCAGGGAAGTGAGGCTTTGGCGAGGGAGGGCGTGGTGGGATGGTGACACCTTCCCATTTTGCCTCAGGCAGCAAAACAGGACAGGCTGCCCCTGGTCCATTATGCTTTTGAGCGAGTTGAGGTAGCTTGAGGATACATTTGCTTCACTAAAAAAAAAGGCCACAGAGTGCAATGAATGTGCGTTCAACCCATTTCTACTGCGCTTAAGATGTTATATATTGTCATCCTCCCCCATGTTCTCAGTGGGGCCCTTGGTTGTTTCCCAAAGCAGAATTTGAAGCTTGAGTCCTCAACACATTCACTTACCTTGGCGTACACACACACACACACACACACACACACACACAGGATTGTCAAAGAGCAATTTCAAGTATGTACCCAAGTTCTATCCAGTCAGTGATGACTACTTATCAAACTAGGATATCCCGCCTTTCCAGAAATGAAATATTGCTTTATCAAGAGAGCAGTGGATATATCATCCACTGCAGGGGGGCGGGGGGGGGGGCGGAGAAGCTATTTCCATCAAACAAACAAACTCCCTCTAGTTTGGGGAGAAGCCATCAACTTTTCCAAATAAGCATCCTCAAACAGAATAGGTGGCAGAAAAGGTGGCAGAGTAAAAACCCTTCAGGAATGAAAATAAAATAAAAACAACCCCTTTTGTTTGCAGCGGTGAAAAATATATACCAGCAGACAGTAAATTTGCTTGGAGAGAAGGTCCACAGTGAAATGTCAAACTACAAAACACCAACAGTTGCACTCCGCAAATGAAAGAAGGAATTTTCCGCTGATGTAGGTGATTGCATAAGAATTTGGCATCTTTTATTTAGAACCTTTTAGTCAGTAATGAGAGGGGTTGGGTTTTTTTTTCTTTTCATTTTTATTAATCAGACTTTTCTTTACTCTTCGTCCCTCCCAATTCACTCACCAAATTTATCCTTTTTTTGTGAAGGAGGGTCAGTTAGAGTCTCAAATAAATCTTTCATTTTTATGCTTCAGATTTTGCCGGTCTTGCTAACGGTGTATTTTTTATTTATAAGTATAGGCAGCTGTTAATAACTGTAGCCTCATTGCAGGTTTTGGTGTATGAGAATAATGTGGAACAGAGAACAGTCTGAGGTCTCTGAATGCAGGCTTGAAGGATTGAAGTTTACTTTGTCCTTAACTTCCTGAGATGAAGGGCTAGTTTTATGGAAGCTGTGTGTGAAGAGATAGAAATCATGCAAAGAATGTGTGGGAAATGGAAATGCATAATAAATTGCTTTTTCTTCGTTTCTCGTTCAGCCTCCCCCCGCCCCATGCAAAGGAAAAAAATGGTTTCCTTTTATTTATATTTTTCAAAATAAAACTATCAATCAAACCCAAACAGAGCTGTGATAAAAGAGGAAATACTTGCAGAACAGTATTCACAAACGTATAAAAATGAGACTGTAATTTACCTCAGTTCTGAAGTAGCAATAACTAATAACAGTGGAAAAATTACCTATTTTATGCATTTATTTTCCTTGCTTTCCTATCCTGCTGTTAGTTAAAGAAAGAAAGAAAAAGAGAATATATTTCAGCAACTGTCATATCTTACTTGGCATTTTTGTCATTTCTTAGCTAGGCATGAAAATTCACTTTCCTGCTAGTTTCTGCTTTTTATAGAAGTTCTTTATTTTGCAATCATGGATTAATCTGAAGTGCTTGCTTGTATAGCTACTTTCCCCGAACTGTTTATTACTTTTATTCTGCTTGCTCAGGAAATAATGAAAAAATATGTCACTGCACTTGCCTTTACTTTTAAATCCTGTTTTCTGCTCCTACTTTGTGTAATTTAGCCATTAAAAGTAACTCTCTCCATCCTGAGGCCCTAATTGCACGGCATGCACAAGGGGTATGGAACAGGTCCCAATCCTACAATCAACTTCCATTTCTGGTGGTGGTGTTGTGAAATGTTGCACATGTGGCGTGGGGCTTCCTGATGTGTAACAACACCCTGAAGGAACCTGCTGCTTATGAGTTAGAGCCACGGCTATGAGTTATGTATAGGTGGTGTGTGCACAATGCCAATTCAAGCTTCCTTTCCAGATCCAACAGCTTGCTTGGAGGGTGTGTGTGTGTGTGTGTGTGTGTGTGTGTGTGTGTGTGTGTGGTTTTATTGAGACCACAGTGGGGGAGAAGAGTTATACCTCACCTCATGATGCAGTCTGAACAATCTCCTCCAACATGCCTACTGTTCCCGCATTGTAAACAATGCGTCACATCTAGTTTTATCCTCAAGGTGTACTATCTTTCACATACAACTTTCTTTGGATTTAAGAACATAAGAAGAGCCCATCTAGTTCAGCATTCTGTTCTCATGGTACTCAACCAGATGCCTGCAGGCAGGCATGCTGACTTGGGCCCCACACAATCGGTGCCCAGTGTGTGCACCCTGTTGCGCAAAAAACAACAAAGGCAATGACAAGCAGAGCCAACACATAGTAGTTATTCTCCTCCCTGCTGAGTTCTATTGTGGCAATCTGAGACCTGAGGAGGAGGAATCTGAAAGCCAGTGCCACCACCTGGGCTGAATGTAAGCAAGGAAGGTGGAGGCTAGCTGAAGGCAGGCTGGTGTTGATGGGACACTGCCCCAGTCACCCTCATGAAGTAGTTCCCACTGGCTACAAGTCATGAAGACCATGTAGCATTGCTGGTATAAGACACTGTATTACAGTTTCTGCGGACCACTGGTTGCAGAGTGATGTTCTTCTAGTCATGCATGTCCTGCTTCTGCCTTCTGGGCTTCCCATAGACCATCTGGTTGACTACAGTGAGAACATAATGCTGGACTAGATGGGCCTTGGATCTGACACGAAGCAGCTCTTCTTATAAGTCCTAATATAGCTTTCTGGAACAAAAGAAACTCATCTAAGGAAAGGTGATTTGAAGAAGGTGGCTTCCTAAAACCCATCTGAAACTGCAGCATTGAAGACCTGCACACCTGTGAGTTGTGATTAAGTTGTCGAGGATGCATTCCTTCCAGAAATGACAGCGTACCAATTTTGAAGTGTAAAAGAGAGAGCAAGAGAAAGACAAAAGCGGAAAGATGAAAGCATAAGCTACCCTCACTGAATGACCAAACCAAGTCCTTTTCATTGAAACAGTTCTACTCAAAAATATTTTCATGGTTTTTCTCAGCATCTGACTCTGTCTTTGAGGGAAATATCAAGAAGAGGTGGAACAGACTTCAGAGGTCTTTCATTCATTCACATGAACTTTCCCATTATGGCAGGAACCCTTTTGCCACAATTTGGCAACCTTTGGGGCTTATTTATATATAAACATCCAGTCCCCAAATGTCCAGCAAAACTGTAAGTGCTAAGCTGAACAACATATGCCTTATGATAGTGTTTTCCTACCTAATCTGCTTCTCAGTGTTTCACCATGTGAGAGAATCAAAGTCAGTCTGAGAACCTTGCTGCAGGCAAGAAAAAGAAAGCAAAAGCAAAAAAGGGGGCATTTATTTCATATTTTAGGAAAGAAAACACCACACAAAGCGGTCATTAGATCACAGAATGCCTGGATGTATTTTTTTAATTCAAGAATTGCCAGAAACCTAAATATATGTATCACAGAATATTACAAATCACACCATCTTTAGCTTCACTGAGCCCTTTGCTGCAGTAACTACTCTTTACATATAGGTCTGGGGGAGAAAATTAACACCCAAGAATATGAGGCTCAGATGTAAAGCATATACTTTGCATTTATAAGGTGTCCAGTTCAACCCTTCACATTGTAAGTTAAAGGATTCAGACTCGTTTCAGTACCTTGGACAGCTGCCTCAGGGCTGTCTTACCCATCGGTGCTAGGGATGCGGGGCACCCGGGCTCCAGGCTCTCAGAGGCGCCAGGCTGAGAGTCCAGGGCCCAAGAGTTGAGTCCGGGGAAGAGCCCGCCCGTCGGTCGGAGTGCTGCAGCTGGCTCTTCTGCTCCAGGCGGCTCTGCACTGCAAGTTCGGGGGCTACAAAGCCAGCGAGACACTGAGGTGGCTGGCCAGCTCCGTCCTCCTGCACGCCTGGGACTGGGCAACCTGCGGTGTGTGTGTGTGCATGCGGATCTTTGCACCCTGGTGCCGCATATGCTTAAGACAGCCCTGAGCTGCCTCCCTTTCAACAGTTTTTTGTTGTTGTTTTTTGTACTCCAGTCAACTCCAGATGTCTGGGATTTGAGCTTTCTAATAATACTCTGGAGCAAAAGTACAGGGGGCATTATGGGAAGTTAAAATGGCAACAGTGCAATTTGGAGTGCTTTTCACAGTCTGCATCCTTCAGTTTGATCTAGAGTTTCACTTTCTTTGTGTACCAATACAAAACACTTTATGCAGAAATGGGAATAAAATCCACCAAACTGTTCTTCTCAGTACTGCCCAGGGGCTTTGTATTGATGTTTGCTTTTTTCTCATGGTGAGAAATATAAATGAAATCTGCATCATTGTCATAGGCCAGAAGTCAGCTTCCCCTGCTGAACAGCAGCCTAAAGGGAGAGAAGGCAGAGTGACTCCACCTGCAGCTGGTTAGCCTTCAAGAACAGGAAGGAGAAGGCACTGATGAGAACCAGCTGGCTCCAGCCTTCTTAAACAGGGCTTTCTACAGCAGCCAGATGCTAGAAACAATGCCTGTGGTTCGTGGTCCTACCTTGCTGCTCCCTGCTCCTTGTTTGGACCCTTGGCTTTGTGATTGTTTGGATTCCTTGACCCCTGGATCATCTGACTATGTGGACAGCTGTTTGCCCGAACCGAGTGTGGATTCGGCTTGCAGGCAAGTGTATCTCAGAGACTCCTATCTCCTGTTGTTTGGCCTCACATTTCACACAGCTCTGCACTTCAATTCTCAGCAATGGTACTTGGGCCTGGGCGAGGAAAATCATTTTGGATGTACATACTACTTGTAGGTTCCGCCAGCAGACTGACTAGTAGTGGGTGGATCTCAAATAAAGCCTATACTGTGTTGCTGACCCAGCCAAATGATGAGCTTTAGGCTTGTGTGGATATCAAGTATTCACATTTGATTAAGGTCTCTAATTCTACATGAAACGTAATTTAATTGCTTTTGTGGTTTCCGAAAAATCCTTCAAACAAATCTCTGTAGTGATGATGCTGAGAAAGCAGGTGATATTAGGTATGTTGAAGTCCTGGACTGATAAAGCAGAGTTCTTCCAAAGAGTTTGCAAAAGCCATTCTTAAAAAAAATAAGCCTGTGTGGTATAAGAAGCTGCAGGAACACTGGCCTAGTAGAAAGCTCATTTATTCAAAGTTGTAGGGAAAATTTCCATCTGCATTTATCCCAGTCATTCAGACTTGTAGCTAAACAAAGTTCAGTTGTGAAATTTGGCTTCTACAATAATGCAGTGGAATTCAAATATCATCCACTAAGTTCATGGGTTCAAACTCTCAGTAATACTTTAGGTTTACAGTGATGTACTAAAATAAACAGTTTTGTAGAAAGTCAAGGGATCCAGATAGTAAAGTACTCTGCAGACTGGGATATGTGTTCTAATATGTGCATTAAGACCCAAGGGAGAATTTTTATCTTTCTAGTCAAATTCTCAAATTTTACCCAGTTTAGAGGTGCCTCTATTTCTGTTGATTTTGGGGAGATCTGGCAGGTTAAAAAACAAACAGCAGATGCAGTAAATATGGCAAACAAATAAAGGGTAGAAATGGATTACATTATTTCTTTCCCCATGCTATAGTGTTTTGTGATCATGCAAGTCATCTCTCTCTCTCTCTCTCTCTCTTTCTCTCTTTACTGCATATACAAATTGTCTTTTATTCTGCCGGCACCAAGGATGTTTATGTCCTTATAAAACTGGTATCTGGAGGAATGGGTGTACTAATGGGTGTAGGATGACAGTTAAACTTTCTAAAAGCATTATTTGGTGCAAAGCAATTACTCTTACTGTCTACAGGAGTGAAATTTACCACCACAGGAAACCGTAAAAAGTCAAAATAACAACTGTATGTGGAATGTAAATGATGCCACACCTAATGATAATGTCACCTTCTATTCGTTAAAGGCTAAAATATGCTCAGAAATGGCTGAAAAAATTGCTACTGCTACAGTGGAGCAGACTTTCCAAAAGGCATTTTAACATCATCTTCCATACTGTTTCGAGGACTTTTTAAAAAATAATCCATGTTAGGTGGTGGTTTTATTATTTCAGGAAGTAAAAAATGAGGTAACTTAGACTAGGCAAGCTATTTTGAGATGCTTCTCTGGAAAGTCTAGATTAGTGTAATCACATCACACAAGAGGGTTCTGTTCCAAAAGGAGCACATATATGCAGAATCACATACAGCCCATTGCTTCCCACGTCCAAATAATATAGTCGGCTTCTTGCCTATTGTTTCATTCTGTGACATGTTGTTTAGACTGCATTCTTTTATAGGCAGATTTGAGAGGCAATTTGTATTTGGGTTTTGTTTATAGCTCTGCTGCTGCTCCTGTTTCTCTTCTTCTCTGCTGAAGATATGGAAGTCCTAAGTCAACCTCTCTCACTGCAACTTAAGGAAACCCACAACAATCCCACAATTTGCTTGTCCAGCTCTTGCTCGGAAGAGAACAGCATGCTTTTCTGGCACTGCAGCTTAAGCAAAACTTTAGATTTAGGCTGTCCTTGTCACAGACTGGCCTGTGCTGAGCTAGGAATTGGCATTGATTTCCCCATCCTACAGTTCCACACACAAATGCAGTTGTTTAAGACTATTATGAATATTCGGCTTGCTGTGGAGAACTCCCACACGGCAATCAGTGGGGCTTCTCTTAAGCAAATGTGTTATATAAAGAAGCTAAGGCAAATACCCAAAGGGAGCAAGTTCCACACTCAAAAGTTCTGCAAAGAGTAAAGGGCCCATTGTCCCCCTGACAGGCAGGAGGGTGGGATTTCCAGGATGAGCTTGCTGGAGCTGTCCTCAAGTTGACAGACAAGGTCAATAACATTCAGGGTTTGTATTCTAGGATCACTGTCTTACATTCAGTCTTTCACTTAGATGATGCTAACATAAAGGTGGGTGTTAAATGATTTCTGGTGCCTAGATCAGCAAGCAGTCATACAGAGCAAGCTGCAAGGTGCAATTGCTGTAGCCTGGGGACGCCCCAGAGTCACTTCTGGCCTCTGGACTAATTTCATGTGACCCTTGGCCTATCTTCAAGTGGGTTGCAAGGAATGAGAAAATGGAGGGGGAGGGAGGAAGGGGGCAGCAAAGAGAGATGAAAAAGGGGGTTACCAATTGGCATTGGTTTTGGCCACTTCCAGCAATGGTTTCCACCTAGAGATATAATAAGGCATCATTTTCCTTTCTTCTCTGTATTTGTCATACTGTTTCTTTTGTAGCCCGCTCTTCCTCCTGAAGTGAAGTGAAAACAGCAGTCAATACCAGTCACATTCTTTGGATAGATTTATTCTCTGGACATGGGACAAAAAAGCAAACATTGCCATTCCCATTTCTGTTGGAATAACAGTAAACGAGAGACTGGGGCAACTACGTTGTGTGTGTGTGTGTGTGTGTGTGTGTTGTGCAATGACCACATAGCATAAATATAATAAAATACAGGGATGTCTTAGAAAACCTGTGAATATATGGCTAAAATAAATTTCCACTACCAACAAGGCCAGTTAGCTGTACTCCCAAAAGTAAATTCAGTGATGGATCCCTGAGAAGGGGCAGGGTTGCAGGCGGGAAGTTTATATTCTACTCACATTCCATGTTATTATTTTAACAGACTTTTCCAGTTATGAATAGCATGCAGCTTTTAAATATAGTCAAATTAGTGCAGAGAAGGTGACTCAGAAAATCTACCTGGGGAGTGATGGAGAATACCATATAATTACTCCTATGGATGACGGGAGGTGGTTGTATCAGTAATATTTCTGTCACATTAATGAGCTAAAGTGATAGGAAAAAACTTATATTAAGCAGCCACTCAATAGTCTGGCAAAAACAGTAAAAACTAACAATCTCAGAAGGGAAAGTAGCAGCAGAAGCTCGCAATAAATGTGCAGATAAATAGAGTTCGAGGGGTCTCTGTAGGATACACTGACTACTTTGGCGCAGTTGAGGAATAATGAGGATGTGCTTAAATGGGTTGTAAAATATAAACAAATATGATGATTTAGTGGGAACTAAGCAAACAGTGTTGTGATATTTTTTTAAAAAGAAACTTAAGTGCCACCATTTTGCAGATAATGAAACTAGTCTTTTTCACACATGTTGAATGCATTGAAGTTAGATGGGCAGGATCGCACACACACACACACACACACACACACACACACACACACACACAAATGTAGACACTGCTGATGGCATGAATAGAGCTTAAGAAGTGACTTGCTGGGAGGGACAGAGCTGCTATCTTAGCTTCCTGACAGGTTAGTTACTGCTGCTTATTGGCAGGGAAAGGGGTGTGGCAGCAGGGGGGGGGGGCAGCGCAGTGCAAACGCATCAGTGGGAGCACTGGGTTGGCTCTGTCTTCCTCGCTCCCCTGGCTAGAGGTGATGTCATCATGGAGATGAAAGTGGCTTGAAGGGTGGGGCAGAGGTGGGTTGATGTCACTCACTGGGAGGGAGAGGAGGTGGTGGTGAGATTAGCATGGTGTAAAAGCACCAATAGGAGAGCTGAATTGACTTCACTGACATATTTGCACCATGCTGACTTTCCTATTGCCTCCCCACTTCCTCTCTGCCTCCCAGTAAGCCACAGTGATCCATGTGCCAGGGAGCTAGTTTAGCGGCTCCACCCCACCCAGTTAGACCTATATGAATGCCAATGCATGCAAAGCAGCTTTCTCAGCAATGGCGCCCACCCTGTGAAATGCCCCCACCCATCAAGGAGATAAAGAATTACACAACTTTTAGAAGACATCTGAAGACAGTCCTGTATTGGGAAGTTTTTAATGTTTGACATTTTACTATGTTTTTATATGTGCTTGCAAGGCCAGTGACATGTACAGGAACCCAGGTCCCTTCACCACCACCCCAAGTACGGTGGGGGGCAGCCCCCCAAAGTGATGGACAATAAATAACAATAAATGAATAAAGAAATGCACAACATGGCTCCACAGCTGCACCATGCTTTTGAGGAGACAGAGAGAGAGTAAAATGAAGAAAATGTTAATGTGCAAAATAGGAAGTTTTCTGAATTATGCTTTTGGAGCCAGCTACATTCCACTCCTGTATAAAATAGGTGCTGTCTTACTCTTCAACACACACACACACACACACACACACACACACACACACCCCGCAGGAGGTGAGAGGGAGAAGCCAGAAGGCAGAGGGAATGGGGGTGTGGGGAGAGAGAGAGAGGAAAAACCTAGAAGGGCTGTGTGTATGGCCAGGGGAGGTGGAGGAGTTGTGGAATGAGCAGAGGAAATCCTGGCACCTCAGTGTTCCAGACAAAAAGAGAGGAAACTGAGATTTGTGTTCTCTGGCTACTTCTGCAAAGTGTGTGTGTGTATGTTGCACAATCTGTCTCACAGTCTCAGTGGTAGGCTCCTCTCAATTAAATCCCTCCCAGACTCAGTTCCAACCAAAGAAGACATGCTGTAAGAGGCAGGGGAGGAGAGGGAGGAGGGTGGGAGAGGAACATTGTCAACAGCTTCTCCATTTACTTTCAAGCTTATTTTCTGCCGAAGAGCAGAACGTCGTGTGGCCGTATGGTTCTCAAAACCATTCCTTAACATTAAAAATCATGAGTGTAGATCCACCTGTGATCAATGCACAGGGTGGTGAAATGGGTATCGATTTCTAAACAGAATCATCTTTATCTAGCAAAGTTACTGACCAATCAGCCTCATGGAAACTTTTAGACAGATAAGTGTGTGAGTGACAATAGAGAGGAAAAACCCAGTATTTCCAAAAACCCAATAACACTCTAGTGACCATAGCACTGTGGAAATACATACCAGACATTTTATAGTGGTTTCTGATTTTGTAGATGCTTTGCCATTTTTTTTAAAAAAACCTGCATTTTCATGTGTTTTAACTATAAAAGCCCATTGCTGCCAGTCTTCTTGCTGATTCAAAAAGCAATCGATCAGAAGTTTCACAATGTCAAGGACACTGCATGTCTGCCCTGAATGCCTGACTGTGATTAGAGAAAGAAATACGACGGTCATAATCTGTATTATATAGACCTATTCATTTCTTTCATTACGAGCTTAGTAGCTAGATGTACCAGATTTAGTTCACTTGCTGCTAAATCCAGTGACCTTCTGCAAATAAGCATTTAGGAGCGGCCATATAATTACGTCTTTTGCACTGATGTGGCATCATAACGTGTGGGATGGAGCTGATGAAAGCATTTTACTTAGAATGTCACGCTGGCGCAGTGGTATGAGTCAGTCCAGCGACACTGGAAGTGATCACCTCAGGAGTAGGATCTGGGGAGGGAGGGAGGGAGGCTTGGCAGGCTCTTTTAAAAGTTGAGCCCAGCCAACATTATTATCTTAAGGCCTCAATAAATAATGTTTTACCTCTGGTAAGTTTAATATAAAACAATTAAAATATTCAGAAAATAACTTCATTTTAGTTACACGATGTGTATCTGTATCTATATGCACCCATTCCTACTCACTCAGCACCATTCTGTGAACCACCCTAAGACGTCCAGGAATAGGGCAGTATATAAATCCAGTTAATAATAATAATAATAATTAATAAAATAGGTTACAGCAGTCCCCAGAAGGCCTCAGATTTTGCCCTATGTTTGTTTGACTGGGTGTTTGATGCTCGGTGATGGCGCTTGAGGAACTGTAATTTGTTGTAATGTGTTGAGTGCCTCATATTGTCTTTAAGGGAGGGTTATTCTTTGGGCCCTGCTAGGGCTATATATCGATCACACCCAGAAGTAAGAGTAGCAATGACAGGTCAAAATGGAGGATAATATGTCCTGTTTGTGTCTCTCTTGTAGAATCTGCTTGCACCTTTGTGCATGCATTTGTTGCTCAAAGGGGACCTTGATATTATTATGAGTGGCAGCAAAAATAGCCATGGTTCCAAAACAAACCGAAAAGATATCATAGGCTGTTGCCTTATACTGAATCAGATTATTGGTCCATCTTGTTCAGCATTGTCTACTCTGATGGGCAACACTGACTTCAGGCAACTCCAGCAGCCAAGCCGTGCTCTGCTTTCCTTTGGACCACAACAGTGAGGCCAAGAGAGGGGTCTTGTTGTCTGGGCAGCCCAGGACCTCTATATACACACTGCCCAGGCTTGCACCCTGGGGAGGTCACTTTGGTGCTGAAAACATAGCAGTTTGACTTCATCCCCCGCAGAGACACAGTCTATTGTCTCTTGAGACAGACAGATGCCAACAATGTATTTTTATGGACATTCTGCCCCAGTAAATGCATTTCTGCCTGGAGAACTACATTGCAAAATTTAGAGAAGTGTGAATCTTGAAGGATGGCTGTGTTTTGGTCCACATAGTTTTATCAAGAGCAACTTAAATTCATCTTTAAACATACACTGAATTGAATTTCTCCCCCATCACTACCTGGACATCTTTGGACTTAAGTTCCCACCAATCAGTGAGGATGGCCAATTGTCAGGAATGGTGGGAATTGTAGTCTAGCAACATATGGAGGGCTACAAGTTTCCCGTCTCTGTTCTAAAGCCTGTTAGGTTATGGGTTGTTGACTGCATCACCCCAATTCCCTCTGAGGCATTGCAAAGCATTCTGGCATGGACCCACTCCTTGGCTAGGGCAGCCCAATCATTTGTGCTGAAAAAATGTCTTTGGCTAGCCATGCACTAATATAAGTCAATTCTTCCTGCTGCAACTGAAGGTCAAGGACAGGTATTTGCTCTTACTGATAATGACAAACACAAGTGGCCTCTCATGTATTCAGAAGATGAGCGACGGCAGTGAAAAATGTGCAACATAAGAAGCTTTTCTATGCATAAGCAGCAGTTATTCAATGCTGGCGCCAGCACTGAGCAGGAAGTCATGGTGAAAGTGTCTGGGAGCAGGGAGCAATGATACTGAAAATAACGGTATAGGGAGGAATACGGTAAAAGTTGTTTGGCGCAACAGTACATATTGGCAAATAGTATTGGGAGAAATGGTACAGGGAGCATTGAAGGCTATGGGGAGAAATGGAACATGGTGTATTCGTAATGGGAACATTGGTAAATATCACTGTGAGCAATGATCCAGGTAAAAGTCACAGGCACTGCAGTGCAGCACAGCAGACACCTAGAAAACAAAGTCATCTTGGTTGCAGTTTTAGTGTTGGGACAATTTACATTATACATATTTGAAAACAGGCAATGCTGAACAATTTGTCAGAAGAGAACTACTCAAAAGTCTTCATCAATGTGGATCATTAAGGAAATAAATGTTTTGAGAACTTGCAATAGTTTGCAACAGTAAGAGAGAGGATTAAAAAAACAAACTGAGATTTCATTGTGGAAGTAATACAAATAAACACTTAGGATTTGTTTCTTAAGAAAGGGTTTCTTTGAGGGATACTTCATTTAAGGGCACAACCCCACATTTTGAAATTGTATAACCAGTCCTGTGCAACTTCCTGACTACAGATAATAAAAATAACTCTGTGGGGGGTTTGTTTGTTTGTTTGTTATGGTATGCATTTTTGTTTTTGCATTGTAAACTGCCCTGTGATCTCTGGATGAAGGGTGGTATTTAATAAATGTAATAAATGAAAAAGATAAGGAAAAAATTTTCTTTTTCTTTTTACTTCTGTTCATATGGGTTTTTCTTGATACTTCTATTTTCTTGTAATTTTAGCATCTTAACAGCATCTTTATTATTTTTATCCACATACATTGTATTCCCTTTCTTCTTTCTTTGTTAACCACGTTGAACTTTTGGAAAGCCTGGATAGAAACATTATAAATCTTTAAATACTCCATTATGTAAGAAACAACAACACATAAAATGCATTAAACATAGAAACCTAGCATGTCAGAAAGAAGACTGGACCAGAATCCATTTTAGGGTTGCCATACATTCGGAATTTCCCAGACATATCCGGAATACTGCAGCCGCAAGCAGTCTCTGGGTAGAAATCAGCAAAAGGTCTGGGAAAATCTGAATGCATGGCAGCCAATGTCGGCAGTGTCGTTTTTGCCGATTTTCCTCAGAAATAGCTCCAAAACGTCCAATTACTTTGCGATTTTTTTTGGGGGGGGGGGGAAACACTTGACAACTTAGGGCAAACATTTTCACTTTTTGAAATATGACAACCCTAATCCCTTTCAGTGTGATATACTAGCTTTCCACATTCAGGGAGCTGTAAGCCCTCCCACATTTTGTTATATATGAAAAGAAACACATCTTCCACCATCTCATCTAGTTAGGCCCAAAGGCTCTATCATATCTGATTTATACATGAAAGGAGTTAAGAAACATCTATTTTCAGTGCTATTGATTTTTGGCGCAAGTTTATACAGATGAAGGTGAAGGATCCTGTGTGAGAGGCAAGGAAGGGGAGATCTCCCAGGGTGGGAGGCTGGGAAAAGAAGGGGAAGCTCTCAGGAGAGAGCTGGAAGGGTTCACCTTTTTCTGCAAGGGACAAGCTAAGATCTCCCTGTGAGAGAGGACATTGCATTCTTCTTTTTCTGTTTTTGTTTAGATTAGTTTGTATTTTATTGTATTATGAAAGGTCTTACAAATCCTGAGGATTTTTGGTGTGAGTTTAAGAATTGCTTCTTTGAGTACTCTTTAAAACTGGTTTCCATATATATTCTGATCCAATATATATTGGATCAGAAGGCCAGTAAAAATGTAAAAGGTCAAAGATGGATATATAATAGCATACTTACTGAGCCAATGAGAGAGGCAGCGTATTTGCAAATAAAGGACTATAAATGTCTTCAAGGAAGCCATACCAAGCATTTAATGAATAAGTGTGGGAAGCTGTGGAGAGACACAAGCTAGGCCTGTCCCCACCACCAACATGCCTGGTGTCTCACTGACACTATGTATGTGTTCAATGTGCATGAGAGATAGCAGTGGTGCAGGATCCATTCATTTCTGGAAGGAACACTATGCGTGTTCATTGATTTGCATGTAGTACCCCTTCTCACAAGAGCTGAATGTATGGATGGTGGTTGCCAGGCATGTTGGTGGTGGGATGCAGTGGGGTGTGTGTGTGGATGTTGTTTCCTAGCCCATATTGCCTCACAACTTCCCTCATGTGGTCCTTGAATGCATGGGAGAGCTATCTAAACCACCCTTTAAGACACCCTCTCCAAAGAAGCATTGGTGCAAGTACAATGTCAGAAAGCATCAGGAGCATTTCCAGAAAGTCACGCCAAGTGAAGCCAAAAGAATAAACTGATTTGATAACAAACCTGGCTTACTGACCACACAAAATGCCAGAAGCTGAAAAAACAACACATGGCTCCCCTGTCACATTCTATCTTGGTGTGCCACCCGCCTTCCTTAGTCTTCACACTGCTATGGGTGCTGATGTTTTTTCTGACCTTGTGGGAATTTAGCAGTTTGGCTTGAGAATTGAAATGGCCTAGCCAGGGAGTGTTTTCGAGGTTACCAGCATGAGTTTGACCAAACTGCGGGAGGTAGTGGAGGACAGAGGTGCCTGGCGTGCTCTGGTCCATGGGGTCACGAAGAGTCGGACACGACTAAACGACTAAACAACAACAACAAGCCAGGGAGTGGGATCAAGGATAGAGGGTTTATCCTCCCCGCCCTTTGCTGGCTGCTCCATTCCTGTTGTTTGAAAGATGCTGCTCTGTTACACCAAAAGAGAAAGAATTGTGCTGGGATACCGTTTGCCCTCAGTAGTTTTACTTCAACAATCTAGATCAGCACCCTTCAACCTTGGGTCTCCATATGGTGTCGGACTACAGCTCCCATCATCCCTGATCATTGCCTACACTGGCTTGGGGCGATGGGAGTTGGGTCTTCAAACATTGTTGGAGTAGAACTCTTGTCATCCTGAGCCTGTTGGGGATTCTGATTGTGTGGGAACTGGCACTATTTAGGGTTTGCTTTTCATACATCACAACAAATGCTAAGATATAAAGGGGAAATGTCACAGGAGCAACAGCCAGAGTGCTTTTCCTCCTTTCCATGCACCATTTGCATGTTGTGTGATACTTGAATAGACACAGGCAGATTTATTTTTCTGCTGTTTTAAATTTGGGCGGAGGGTGGGTAATTTGGTCATTAAAGGTTTGCCAGTATGCAAACAACGTTAACACCAGAAGAGTTCCAAAAGGGTCACAGACAGACAGACAGACAGACAGACACACACACACACACACACACACACACACACACACACACACAGAGCCAGGACTGCTACAATCTCTCTTCAACATAAACTGCTCAACAGAAAACCATTATAAATTGCTGGGGGTGGGGGTGGGGATGATGCATGTGAAACCTCACTCAGAATTTATACTGGTTGGGGGCTCTTTGGAAGTTTTAAATTTCATGAGCTTATCTGGCAATTATTTGCTGCAGTGACAATTCTGCTCTGATTGTGGCTAAGACAATTTTGCTGCTTATTCCATTTAGATGAGTCTGCACACATATACTTACAGTGGTACCTCGGGATAAGAACTTAATTCGTTCTGGAGGTCCGTTCTTAACCTGAAACTGTGCTTAACCTGAAGCACCACTTTAGCTAATGGGGCCTCCCGCTGCTGCTGTGCCGCCGCTGCACGATTTCTGTTCTTATCCTGAAGCAAAGTTCTTAACCCGAGGTACTATTTCTGGGTTACCGGAGTCTGTAACCTGAAGCGTCTGTAACCTGAAGCGTCTGTAACCCGAGGTACCACGGTATGTCATATGCACAACCTAATAAGAACAGTTTTTTTAAAGTAAAAAGCCAAACTGGGTTGTTCTTGACTATTTTTTAAAACCAGTCATGTATCTCAATACAAATAATAATCTACCTATCTACCTACCTATTTCCAGACCCCTCGATCCAGAATGGTAAAATATCCTGATGCCGCCTTCATTTCTTGGCTGCTTTGCTCCTTTCATATATCAATGAAATGTTAACTACCTTTGCCACCGTGAATGAATAAAGAGCAGAGACTGGAGACTAGGACTCATGGGGAAAAGAGGTTGTAAATTCTCCCTCCCTTTGCCTACATTGACTGCCAGTCTTGAATTAGAAGAAAGCCCCAGCTTCAGCATCTGTACAATCCAGAATTGTTCTACACAAATAATCTGGCTGACCTTTTTGTTGTGTTTTTGAGATCTGTTATTGCTCAGTGACCTTTGTGGCAAATTGCGGCACTTGGGAGTCAGATTTCAAGCCTGCTGCCTTTAGCAGTGGTTTCTATTAACTTCCATGGCTTATGGGTTAGATTCAGTAGGTGAGTTGGGTAGAAAAGAGAAGGAAGAGAAGTCTAAGCAGCTTCCGTAAACCAGTGTAAAAAGCATTATGAAAAAATACAGATTAAAAACAAACAAACAAATATACATAACGAAATGATCAGAAATACTGATACAATCAACAGACTTTAAAAGAAATTACAGGGGGGGGGGAAATACAAGTCTGGGTCAGGCTGACAAAATGAAAAGGTGTTATCTGGTGTTTAAGAGAGTAGAAAGATCTCCTTTCTGGTGCTAATAGACAAGGAGTTGCAAGAGCATAGATTCTGCCACACTTAAACACTGATTCCTTGCGCATAAAGAAAATTATTTGCACTTTTATATACTGTCTGTCTGTCTATCAGTACTGTCTGTCTGTCTGTCTGTCAGTATACCCAGTCACTTTTCTAGCTCTAATATTCTCACACTTTTCCTCACAGTGCTAAACATGTCTATTTAACAGTAAGCCCCACCAAGTTTTTGGGGACTTAGTGCCAGGTAAGCCTGTATAGGGTTGCAGCTTCAGGAATCTGCCGACAGTCCTGCTTCAATAAGAGATGCAAAAAAACTCTGCTCTCCCCACCCCCTGTCTTTTCTGAGTATTCTTTTCATGTACTCAAGTGTCAACTGGTGTGATCAGATATAGATTGCTGCATTTCATCTGTGTTACCTCAGTGACACGGAAAATGGACTTCCCTTTCATTTGTGAATTATTAAAAGGAAAATCCAGCAAGCATGAAAATGGGGATAAGCTGAAATGAAGGGGATAGTGTTTCATGAGTTCTTTGACTGTGGCGTGCAGTTCCCCCTGTTTTGGAATGTTTTTGATCTTGGGCATTGCATCTTGGGGGATCTTACATGGCAGCTGCCCACCCCAGTTTAGTTTCAAGTGCTGGATTAGCAAGGGCTGCCCTACGTCCAGAATTTCCTGGACATATCTGGGATTTGTCCTCCAGAAACAGCATCTGGACAGAACTTCCAAAAATCCATAAAAATGTCCAGGAAGAGCTCAATGACTTGTGTTTGGATTTTCACTTTTTGAAATATGGCAACCCTAGCTTAGCTCCCACCATGAGAGCCACTGCTGGGTAAACACATATGTACGTGGGGAGGCATGTTGTGTTCTAGTCCAATGCTGAATCCCACAGCCAAGGCTGTGAGGCTGCAAAGGGCAAGATCATGGGTAGTTCTGAGTGAGCAACTTGCTCTGACAGAGGTTAAGAGCAGACTGAGGCCTTTAACACCTCTGACTCTCTGCCTGGATCGCTGCTGGATTCAGGGGTTATGACAAGGAAAGGGTGGAGGTGAGGTCACACAGCAGCAATTCCATGACTCTGATGGTGGAGGAAGCAGAAGCAGTAGGCCCTGGACAGGAACCCCAAAGGTACCCAACTTTGGGTGTCAGAAATGGACCCTTCTGAGCTCCTGTGTCTCCAGAAAGTGTCCAACCATACTGACTCCTACTGCCATCCCTAAAAAATGTCATGAGAACTTTGCTAGATGTGTTCCCCACATACTCTCCATTTTAAGTGAGACATCCTGGATTGCCAGAAGCTGCCCTGGCTTCTGATCCCAATCTAGGATGCTCTGTTTTGGCTCCCCTGTTCTGGCCATGCCAGAGTGCAGGATCCAAAGACGGGCATTTTTTGGCTCTGTTCTGTGAGTCAGTTGGCTCAAACCCAGAGCACAGGACCAAAAAATGGAAGACCACATGCATGCTCCTTCCTCCTTTCCCGATTTCCCCGCCTGAAATGTTGGGAATATGTCTTCACCCTCTCACCTGGTTTTTGCAAGACCTCAATAATTTCACAGCCATTTTCTTACTGGCAGGGTTAATTGTGCGAAGGGGAAGTGTAACTGTGGAAATAGTTTTTCCTCTCTCTCATCACATTCTTGTACTGCAATAGAAATGCAAATAAATAAATAACCAGACCCTTTAGGTGCCTTCCCCAATGGGGGAAAAAATGAAAGAGGAGTAAAATTAATATGAGGAGGCAACTAGAGATAATGTTATCTCGTCTGCATCTAATTGCTACCAATAATAAAATATTCATAGGACAGTACGAATGAATATCTCATCTCCATGCACAGCATTATTTGGCAACACTTTCCTTCAATATAATTCTGCCCAGAAATGCAAACATGCTGTGATATAAAAATACCACAGACACATAAAGAAACTTCCTGCCAAGGCTTGGAAGAACGAATATTTCTCCGTTAAAATAATGCAGTGTCTTGGCATTCCTAATGAAATGAAGCCTTCTAATGGTCCTACATTTTTAATCCCTTTGCAGTCACAACTTTCATTAGGTAAATTAATTTCTGGACTGTTAGAATTGGGGAAGAAGTCACCCCCACAAGGAAGAAAACTTTGTTTTCTTCTTCTTGTACCAAGACTATTATAACACACGCTTTAAAGAGATGCTACATGTTTCCATTCCCAGTTCTTCTTCATAAGACCCCTGTAAGTAGGTCAAAATAATTTCAATTTTTTTGGGGATGACCTAAGGCTGAGAATTGTTGTAATAGAGTCCTAAATAAGGCCTCTGAAGAGATTGTTTCTATGATTGTAAAGAATACACGAACAGTTCTGTGGTTAGGAATATAGGGTGGAATTCAGTGTCACACTAAGTGACTGTTCCATCAGTGCTAGTGAAATTGAATGTTTTCCCCTTCTCTTCCTCCTGCACACCCCATTAAACTGTTCTAGGAGTTCCCTCAAACTTCTGCAGCAGATTTGGGGAGGACACAGGGCACACACCAGGGTTGTGTTTCATTTCACAAATTGTTTTGGAATGTGCCCAATTGTGCATCGGATAGCAATCTTTTGCGTCTTCATTCTTCTCCTTTTTCTAGGTTTACAAGGTCCCCCCCCCCCCCGTTTAGTCTGCCTCTTTGTTTCTATACCCTATTTATTTCTGAAAGTTCCTTTTGTTTTCTTTCCTTCCTTTCCGAGCTCATGGCTTCTTTTGCGAGCACAACCGCCTCTTTGGGGAGTCTCCCTTCCCTACCAACTCCATGGATACAGGCATCATAGCACTTTGCAAGCGCCAACATTAACGGCAGTACATGAAATGCCATTGTGAAAGTAGGACAAAGATGCCTCAGCTTGAAAGATATGCTGGGATGAAAGTCTCGCTCAAGTGATGCAGGGAGATGAAAATGGACCCCAATACCGGGCTTCATCTTAATGAGAACCTACAATATGATTGTCTAAGGAACTGTTCTATAGCTTATTTTGAGCTGCATAATCATGCTATTGACTCAAGAAGCAACTTCAAGGGGAATTGTCAGGCAAATTGCCGGAAATGTGTGTCAGTGATCCCGCCGGCTAAAAAAACCAACACAAAACTGTATGTGTTGCAAAACCTGACAAAGACATCTTTAATTACCCTCCAAGAGGAGTGTCAATGCAGATGAGTGCAATTATGCACATGTTAGCAATTACTGACACATCTAGTTTGTCAGGATCTTCTTAGATATTTATTAAAGTAGTGGCAGCAACAGAAATATATATATTTAGGGGAGGGCACTGAAGATTCGTTTGTATTTCTGGTGGATCGAGCTTTGTCCCACATGTTCATTTTCTGAAAGAGAAATAGGAGGAATGAGGCTATGGGGGCAGCTGAATGTCAGGGCTACCTTTCCGCTCTAAAGTTCTCTTCCCCAGAGTTCTGTCACTGACAGATGGAAGGAAGGCCCTTGAGAACAGTTCTCATGCCCTACATACTAATACCATGTTGTGTTGATCCTTATGTAGTCAAAATGGCACCATCTATGCACAATAAATACCATAAACAGAAGCAGACTTGGGGAAACACCAAGGTTTGCAGGAGTACTTACACACACACACACACACACACACACCCTAGAAAAAAACTACCAAAGGGGTACAAATAACATCTGTGTTATTTTTTAGCTTAAGAAGATGCTTATATAAACCCTAAAAGGTGGTCAATAGCAAAAATAAAATAGGACTATGGTTTGTATGCAAACTAGCACTAAGATTCTTGTTTCGGTGGTACAAGGATTTATGTTTGCACAATTGAATTTTCCCCTCCTTCCTCTTCTTCTTCCCATGTGGCAGTTGGATCTGCAGCACTTAGCAGCTGAAAATGTGCAGCCCTAAGATGCAGAAAGCTGCTTCTTTTCCTAACAGGACCCAAGAGGGCATCCTCTGGGTCCATGGGTGTATGTGAAGGTAAGCTGGAAAATTGAACCCTCTTCCTTGCACATGCTATGTTCTACTCTAGATTTCAGTCACCACTCAAAATTCTGTCACAAAATATCTAATTTGTGAAGTGAAGATGCCATGCCCAGTCTCAGTTCTGAATGGGAATGTCCACATTTGGACCAATCCTACACTTGCTAGGCTCTGACCCCTTACAACTGCAGCACTAGTCAGCTCTATGTAGTTCAGAGGGTTCTTTCTGAGCTTCTGATAATTACCATTGCCCTGTCCAAAGCTATTCCCCACCCTTAAAAAATGGCCATCCCTCACTTCTGGGGCTAGATGTTCTGACGGAATAACTAACCTGAGGAGAAGTCTAGTCACTGTGTCAGAATCTTTAACACCATAGCCAAGGTTTATCAAAAGGAACCAAAAGAGTTATGTAAATCACTCTAATGACCTAGTGGACGGTGTCCTCTTTTTCCTAAACCTGCCTTGATGACTGGCATGTGAATAACTTTACTCTGAAGCCCATCACAGCACAGAGCCCATATTTAGGAGCAACATGCAGGCAGCTTGGTGGAATGGTTCCCTCTACCATAGCAGAATTGCACCCAGATCAGAATGAGGGATCAGGCCACCTGGTCCAGAATCCTGTTCTCACAACATGAACTCTACATGCAAGACCTGAGCACAAGAGAGCTCTCTTCTCCTGAGGTTTTCAACAACTGGCATTCAGAAGCATGCTGCCTCTGACTGTGGAGGCAAAGCACAGCCATCACAGCTAGTAGCATTATCTTTGAAAATGTAATATAAATGTTTTAGCCAGCTCTGTACATACTGAAGGAGGTCTTTTGAAAACACTTGGTGAGGATTTTCCAATGCTCAGAAAACTACCTTGGTAAAAGGGTCAATCCTTCAAAAGAATATTTTGACAAATAATGAACATCAAAACATCTAGGTACAACCATCTTTTCCCTGTCCTCATCCATGTTTATAACCCAGTTTGTAACCCAGTTTGTAATGATATCCCACAAATATCTAAACCAAAAATGAACTCTGAAAAGAAGGCTTTGATTTTCATGTCTTTCAAAGCTTGTTGTCATACCTGTCATCTGGAATAATGTATAATTGACTTTTATAAAGAAAATATGATACGCCAAGACACGCTGTAAATGGATTTCAAAGTTTTCTATTTCTGGTCCCTCTATAATCCTCTATTTTGTGCACAATATCAGAGTATTCTGATATCCTCCCCTTCTGATGCAGTATTCTATTTCCTAGTGATCTCAGTCTGTTTCCAGATCATAAGGTTGATTTTTTCCACGTCTGGTACTGCACTTCAGTTAGTACTCTTTGCCTAGTATCTCATTATCTCAATCCTTCTCCATTTTCTTCTGTCTCATACAGAATTCACATTTGTTATCCACTGTAACTTAAATTATATCAACTCTTCCTATGTCTATTTTATGCATCTAGTAAATAATCTTCTGTGTGACAGTTGCTGTTGCTTTATAAATGTAACAGAAGACTTCAGACTGCAGCACAAGAGCCTCTTGCTTAGGTTTGCTTTTCCTTTTAACATGCATGATATATTTGCCATCACATTATACATATATCTCAGAATAGAATGCCCTGGTCCCCTTAAAATCCATAGTGCCTTGTTTATGGAATGGAGAACACTTTAGATATAAACAGAGGAGGAGTGCATTCTATAACACTTTGATTTACTAACATTCTTTCCTTCGATTTTATTGAATAAGGTCTGTGAAAAGCAACTTCAGTTATAAAGGGAGCAAAGGCATGTGTGAGGGGAGGTGGGCCAAAGCGGGTCTGAAAGAGTATGCCCATGGCAACTTCCTAGTAAGAAGACCACAGGAAGCCATCCAAAGCAGAAGGTGGCATCACCTCCACTTTTGTGGGAGCCAATGGCATAGGTTTAAGTATGTGCTGTGTGAAGGACTTTCCTTTGTCTTGAATCTTCCA
Source organism: Podarcis muralis (assembly GCF_964188315.1). Lineage (NCBI taxonomy): Eukaryota > Metazoa > Chordata > Lepidosauria > Squamata > Lacertidae > Podarcis > Podarcis muralis. The sequence goes on along the minus strand of NC_135666.1, from coordinate 26,912,243 downwards.
TTGGATGGCCCAGAGTTCTAGAATTATGAGAGAGGGGGAAAACATTTGTTTCCCCACTTTGTCCACACCATGCAAACATCTGTTAGGAGAAGGCATCCCCTAAAGGAGTTACTGTACAATGGTGTCAGGCCGGTCTAGACAAAGTTGGTCTAGCCAAAGTAATGCATAGAGTATATTCACTCATTGCAGATTGTTTTTAACAGTTTTCTTCTTGTATGATGCTTCTTTATGAGCCAAGACCAGAAGCTCTCAGCATGAGGCATGTAATGTGAGAGAACGGAAGAATCTCCGTCTTGGAACAGAAGCCTAAGTGAATGGTTGGGCTTCTCTCTCTTATCTCCTTAGGGGTATGAACCATTCAGACCTAGAGGAAGCAGCTGCTGGAGAAACTCCTACGTAAGATGTTCTTATTATGTCACTAGTTCACGTTTTCTGCCCTGGGCTTTTCTAGTGAATTGTAAAAAATAATAAACAATCAAGGTGCTAGAAGTCTGTAGTGTGTGTTGCTGCTCTCATTATGTAACAGCTTCATCTCCCTAGGGAATTCTGGGAAACGTTCTGTAGGTAATCAGGTGCTGTAACAGAGTTCTTTGCCAAACTACAATCTTCAGGATTCTTTGGGAGTAGCCTCTTAGAATTGCTGAAGTCATATAAACCTCAAACTGGCTCATAGCTTTGTTTTGCTAGCATCACAGCAGGTTATTCCCAGTGTTATATGGATTCAGATGCAGAATTAGCTGGATAGAAGGAACAACAGTCACCTTGGACCAATACGATTGTATTATTGATAGAACTGATTCAGCACAATGCTGTGTTCATCACACATACTAACAGCAAACTGAGGTGCGGAGTTATGGTGGACAAAACAGGACTGCTGATAAATAAGATGAAGGTGTTTTTGCATGCTTGCAGGAAACCCAAAGTTTGCAAAAGCAGAAAATAGTAAGGGGAAAACAAAGGGAAGTACCCCCGCCCAAAGAAAAATAGCCCCGTAAGAATCGAGCATTCTCAGTTGCCACTGAACGCCAAGTGTCTGTTTATAGGGAAAAGGAAACCAGAGGAAGAATGTAGTGGACTGTTGTGAAAGAAGGCATAGCTAGCTGGCTGGCTGGTTGGAACTCTGAACTGAAGATCTTCACTTGTCAACATTTTGTTGTTGGTCTCATTTGTTACAAATCTTACACTAGGCTGTCACCTCCTGATGACATCATCCAGCTCTACACCTAGTTTCCTTATCTGTTGCATTAATGAGCATCACAATCCATTCCAGCTGAGGTTTTAGTATAGTAAACCTTCACCATGGATAAGGGCAATTGCTACTGCTTAGCAACAGAAACAATAAGACAGGTGTGGGTAATCTTTGGCCCTCCAGATGATACTGAACTACAACTCCCACCGTCCCTGGCCATTGCCATGCTTGCGAGGACTGATGGGAGTTGTAGTGTGGTAGCATCTGAGAGATCAAAGGTCTCTCTCACCTGCAAATGTGATTACATACTCCAAAAAGAAATTTTATTGTTTCATAAGTCATGAAAACATGCACACATAAATTATTATTTGTTATATGCTTAAATATGCCCAAGGCAGTAATTGTATACCTATTTACCTGGCAGTAAGCCCAACTGAGTTCAGTGGGATTTCCTTCTGAACAGACATGTATAAGATCTCACTGTTAAGTGACTCTGCAATTGTGTTCCATTGAATAGCTGGTTATGAAGAGTCTACAAGCCAGTCTTATCTATTGTTTCTTGAGTTGTTTGATTACCAAGAAATAGCTTACAATAGTCACACAGTGCAATAACTCTGGCTGTCATAGTGACTTATGATGATTCTGTGGAAACTTGCTCAAACTATATTGGCTTCTTTTTCCTTCTAATGCAATTTTTTTGTACATGTGAATATAATGTATGATAGTGGAAATGGTTATTCTAATTTCATTATAATCTTTGAATATGTATATTTTCCAATTCAAATGATGGATCTGCTGAATGTTGATCCTCCCCATTATGTTCTATGGATACACTAGATGTGCATTACCAGTTCCTGATATGCAGGAGAAAACTGTGGCATGTGGGCCCCTTAGGCCTGGAGGCTGAATACAGTACTTCTAGCCTTAGAATTCTCCCCAGCCACACTCCTCACTGGCCCTGAATCACCCCTGCAAGTGTTTTGGCTTGGCTGGGATGAGTCTTTGAACTCTGGTGATACCTCTTGCTTAAACGTGTTTCAATTAGTCCACTGTACAAAGGTAAAATGTACATCCATTGCTCTTTCTGCTTTTGCCTCTGGCTCCACCCATCACATAATAATAATAATAATAATAATAATAATAATAATAATAATAATAATAATATTTTATTTATACCCCACCCTCCCCAGCCAAGGCCGGGCTCAGAGCGGCTTACAAGCAATAATAAAAACAAGATGAATGATTACAACTTAAAAACAAAAATAAAATACAGCATTAAAATAATGGAACATTAAAATATTAAAATGTAGCCTCATCGCAGGAGAAGGAAAAGAAAAAAGAAAGAGAGGGAGGGAGGGAATCAAATTGGCTCCAAGCCAAAGGCCAGGCAGAACAACTCTGTCTTACAGGCCCTATGGAAAGAAATCAGATCCTGCAGGGCCCTGGTCTCATGAGGCAGAGCGTTCCACCAGGCTGGAGCCAGAGTTGAAAAGGCCCTGGCTCTGGTTGAAGCCAATCTAACTTCCTTAGGGCCTGGGACCACTAGGGTGTTGTTATTTATGGACCTTGAGGCTCTCCGTGGGGCATACCAGGAGAGGCAGTCCCGTAGGTACGAGGGTCCTAGGCCGTGAAGGGCTTTAAAGGTCAAAAGCAGCACCTTAAATCTGACCCTGTACTCCACCGGGAGCCAATGCAGCTGGAAAAGCACTGGGTGAATATGCTCCCATGGCAAAGACCCCGTGAGGAGCCTCGCTGCAGCATTCTGTACCCGCTGGAGTTTCTGGGACAGCTTCAAGGGCAGCCCCGCGTAGAGTGAATTACAGTAGTCAAGCCTGGAGATGACCGTCTCATGGATCACTGTGGCCAGGTCGGGGTGGGAAAGGTAAGGGACCAACTGCTTGATGCGGCGAAGGTGGAAAAATGTTGCCTTGGCTGTTGCTGTAACTTGCGCCTCCATGGAAAGGGAGGCGTCAAGGATTACACCCAAGCTCTTAACGGAAGGCAATGGCACTAATTGGGCCCCCGCAAGAGAAGGGAGCTGGTCCCTCATCCCCATGCCATCTCGACCTAGCCATAGGACCTCTGTCTTCGAAGGATTTAGTTTCAATCGGCTCCCACGAAACCATCCAGCCACAGCTTCCAAGCATCTGGTCAGTGTGTTCGGGGCCGAGTCGGTGTGGCCATCCATCAGCGGATAGAGCTGAGTGTCATCAGCATATTGGTGACAGCCCAGCCCAAAGCTCCGGATAATCCGGATAATAAGTCCACTTGCATGTGTCCCCCAAAATGTTGCATTGAAGAGAATGCTGTTCTCAGGCTGAAAAAGATTCCCCACCACAGCATATGTTCTCCCAGAAGAGCATAATTGCCCCTGTACTTAACCAGGTCCTATTAGACAGCCTCCTCAGGTAGCAGAAGTTGAGAAGTAGAGCAGGGAGAGGCTGTGAGGTGGTCCAGAGGGCTGTGTGTACCCCCATGGCCTGCCCCTATATTCCCCAAGCTAGCCGGGTATAATAGGTGATCCTGGCATTCATAGGAGCCAATAAAATATGTGAGCCCCCATCCAAGTTGATGGGCATTGCCATTCAAATGGGGTGTGTGTGTGTGTGTGTGTGTGTGTGTGTGTGTGTGTGTGTTGCACCATGTGATCTTTTATGCGAGACAGGGCTTACTTAGGTCCCTAAAATTTTTATTCAAGTTGGCATCCCTGTTGCCATTGTTATAGTTCTGTGCCTGGAATTGTGGATCACCATCTTGTCCTTTGCTTCCAGCAGCAAAATGTCTGCAGTCTGCCCTGCTGTGATATTGAATGCGGAACTCAGTCCAGATCAAATTTAAGTCCATTTGAAATCAATGGGGCTTAAGTTAATCATGTTGACAGTAACATTCCATTTATTTAAATGGGATTTAATCATGGCTAAGGTCATTTGAGCCCCATACATTTAAAGCACTCTTAAGCCACTTTAATACTCATAGCATCTTCCTAAAAATGGTAGTTTCTTAAATGAGCTGAGAGTTGTTAGGAGATGCATGTTTCCTACATAGAACTATGATTCTCAGAGTTCCCTGGGAAGAGGGATTGTTTATTAAGCCACTGCGGCAATTGTAGCTCTATGAGGGGAATAGGGGAGAGGCCTAACAATTCAGCACTCTTAGTGAATGGCATATCCCAGGATCCTTAAATGTATGGAGTGGATTTGGCCTAAATTTCTCTGGAGTGAGCCAGAGGGTTACATTTGAAGCTGTTTGATGTAGGCTGATGCAATGCTGTTGTGAAGATATGAAAATTACAGTCTCCTATTTAAATACATACTCTGAAATGGCCCTGTGCATAAAACTTGCCAATTTTCATACAATTAGAACTATTAAAATGAGTATAATCCACAGGTCCATTTTAATACTGCAGCAGTTCCCTCTTAAGAAACACTTGACTAATAAGGTACTTGAAATGACACGGGCAATTGAGCAACTTCACAGTGAAAACTGAGGAAGTTTACTCCCTTGTTAGCATTAATGCCAGAATAAAATATTAGTTGTAACTTTCAATCCAGTGGCAGAAACTCCCTGAGACTGATTCATGTCCTGTTTTCACTTACCTCTTGGATTTATGGCACCTACCATGGCAGACCCTGTCTAGTGGACTTATTCTTTACAATACCCTGATGCATTTGAATGACAGATTCTTGGGGAAAAAATAAATTCTGCTGTGAACAATTTCTGTCGATGCTGTTGGAAAACCCACTGATTCTTGAGGAAGATAGATATTCTTGAGCCTTTCAGAGCTGTCAGCAGCAATCAGAAACATCATTTTTGCAAATTAGGGACAATATATGAAGATATTTACAAAGGCTAGTAACTTATAATTGTTTTGTTGATTAAATAATATCACACAAGGATACTTTTAGAGGAGACAATCCAGTTTCTTTGTTTTGCTCTTCCTTTGAGGTCAGCAATCAGGTTCTGTCATTCAACAGTGGCATTTTGAAAGAGAGATATTTGCATCTTTCTGTGCTTTTGAACACCACCTGTCTATGCAAGAGCATCATTCTGAAAATTATTAGTATTCTTCAGTGTCCCCCGTGTGTGTGTGTGTGTGTGTGTGTGTGTGTATAAAAAGTAAGTTGAAAGGTTTAATTGACAAGTTTTTTGATCATTACACATTCAGAGATTTCACAGCTGTCACATGTGAATAACGGTAATTCAGAGTCTGCAAAAGGAATTTGTTTTAAATTCAGTGTTCTTCAGGTTTATTTTCTGTCTCTTTGTGATGTGCTTAATGATCTCCCATATGAAGTCCTCAGAAGAAATGTCCAAAAGGTTGCTTGTTGTGAGTGGCAGAACATGCACAGCATGTTTCGGAAGCTGCTTTCTACTGGGCAAACTGCGACTTCATTCAGACAGCACTCATCAGGTACCCAGAGAGTTCTTCTTAACTTCGATGGAATGTTCCATGTTAAACGTTCAGCAATACACATTCCAACGCATCATTATTTTCCATTTCAGTATTAAACAATTATACTTAACTCGTAAGATACCTAGTATCTTATCAGTATGAGATTTGAGCCTGGGCTTTCCTAAAAGGAATCCTATGCATGTTTATTGTGAAGTAAATCCCACTGTGTTCTGAAGGTCAGAGGATGGCAACTTAATGAGCTTATGCTCATTTCCAGCAGGTCTGTGAAGCCACAACACCTCTATATTTCCTTCCACTTCCAGCCTGCTTCCTCAACAAGAGAAACCGCAGTGTCTTAAATCCAGGTTGTTATTCTTTCCTTACGAGAGATAAAAGGGAAGGGAAAAAATAGTGCTTCTCATATTAAACATTCCTTTGGTAGCCTTGGAGGCCAGTTTAATCCAGCCCCTGTTGTTAAGCTGGAACTGTTGAATGCCGCCCCAAAAAGCTTTCTTAGTGTGACTTATGTGCTCTGATACCTTGGGTGGCTTCATCAGATACCATGGCTAGAGACAGCTGCTATCCCCGAAGACATTCGTGCACCTGCCGTGTATTCTAGGCTCAGGCAATGGATCAGCTGCTGGGATTTCAACCTGAGATGCAATCACTTATTTGCAGATATCCAGCTAAATCTCAACAAATGGGCTGTCTATTGTGTTTATTGCAATTCAATTTGCAAGCATTGTTTGGGGGAAACGGTTGCCTGTTAATTGAGCAGTAGGGTTGGTGGCATGGGCAAGATCATTTTTATTCAGATGTTTGTATTCCACACAATTCGTCTAACATGCTCTCTTATTCCATCGTTGTTGTATACACTCCTCCTGGCATGCACAGGAAGTTTCCTGGCATGCAAGTGAATTAATCTTTTTGTATGTACAGTGGTACCTCGGGTTAAGAACTTAATTCGTTCTGGAGGTCTGTTCTTAACCTGAAACTGTTCTTAACCTGAGGTACCACTTTAGCTAATGAGGCCTCCCGCTGCCGCCGTGCAATTTCTGTTCTCATCCTTAAGCAAAGTTCTTAACCTGAGGTACTATTTCTGGGTTAGCGGAGTCTGTAACCTAAAGCGTCTGTAACCCGAAGTACCACTGTACTTTCCTGTTGGACATTTGCATTGGTGCAGAGAATATCATCTCAACAGTGGTGGACTTTGGGCTTTCAAATTTCAGCAGCACCTTGTGTATTAGCAGCACCCTGCTAATATTCGGTGCCCCCCACCTCTCACGCTCTGCTCTGAAGCATTGTTGTGCCACCCCCTGCATTGCAGATCCCAATGCTGCTGCACTGGTCATGCTACCCTAAAACTGCCTCTGGTCCCAATTGCACAAGAAGCTGGTCTGGACAACTTACAATGCAAATTTCATTTTTACTTTAAATTTGTAGACCCCTTTTGCTACTGTACTGTACTCAAGGCAGTTTACAGCACATAGAAACGACAAAGTAGATCACAAACATCACATTGTCCAACATCTGAGATCAAGAACCAAACGTGGCCCTGTGCACCTCCATCTTAGATAGAGCTGGGACTTAACTATCAGACATGTATTTCCCATAAGAAATGTAGCTTTCTTATTTTCCATACAAAAGGTTTCAGTGTGATTGCTTCCAAGGGTAGGCATGTTCCTCCAAGGCATTTCAATGCACAGTTCAGATTTCTGCTGATCCATATCAATCACCATATGCTATCATTTTGAACCTTGCAAAATCTGGGGTTCTTAATCAGATGCGTAAGATGTGGCTCCCTTCTTCAAATTTGCCCTTCATCTCAGGTAGGATGGTGTGCATAGGAACCCAGGGTCCGTGGGGGGACGGGGACGACAGAGCTTAGTGTGTTGATCCTCATTCAAATGTAGCTTTTACAAACAGCTGAAAAGTTGGCTTGGAAGTCCCACTGTGTTCAGTGGGGCTTACTCCCAGGTATGCGGGCGCAGGATTGCTGCCTGACCATAATAGCCACAACGTGAAGCTACTCAAAGCATGTGGTGACCAAAATGAGTAAATCATCTTCCAGCTCCTCACCAATTTGGATTTAGAACGCTTGATCATTTGGACATCCTATAATAAAAACACTTCTCTTGAACACTGATAATTTTCAGCTGTTCTAAGACTAAAGAACGAAGCCTTCAAAGGAGCCTGGATGTGGCTGGTATTTCTGAATGCATAATTCCAGGTACCCTGTTGTTTTGACTGCAGAGGGGGGAGCTTTTAAAGGGAAGCTTCTTTTATCTCATGTAGCCCAAAATGACATTGGTTTTGAAAACAGCCAACACTTACCTTATTGTTCTTTGCTGCATTGCATAATGAAAGATATCATTAATGAGACTTCTTGTTTAAGCTGTACCCCCCCCCCCCAATCTCTTGGAGAATTAAATGGAATAAATATACTTTCCCAAGAATGGTTGGGCATGTTAGCAACCAGAAATACTCTTCCTGCCTTGCTATATTGCAGGGGTGCTGAACCTTTTTCAGCCTGAGGGCTGCAATCTCTTCTGGGCAGCTTACATGCCAGGGGTGCATGGGGTTAGAGGCAAAAGTGGGCAGAGGAACAAATGCGAATTCTACCCTTGTGCTGTAGGCTAGTTTCCATCTGTAGGCTAGTTTCCATCAGGGATGAACACATCTATCAATCTCCATTCTCTCAGTTTCCCGTTTTTCCAATCTTAAATTCAGTTCTCCCCACATTTGCACAGCAATTTGCAATTGGGGAAAAATCCTCCTGAAAACCTTTCAATGTTTTAGTGAAAATTTCTCCTAACAGCAAATTTTTGCAAAGTGTTTCTCCTTATATAATGCATTTTTGTATGTTATTTTCACAAAGATTCTTTTTATGCTCACTTTCACCTGATACGGGCATTATTATTTTTTTAACGTTTGGTCGTAGATCTGCCTTGCAAAATTTGGAGAATTTCAAAGAATGGCTGGCAATTCAGTTCTAACATGCAAATTTGGTAGATTCAGCTTTAAATTGAATTTCTAGTTTCTACACACCTTTGCACACACCTGTCCTGAATCTAAGCAAGTTATCACAGTTTAAGGCCACATTCCAACCAAGTAAAACACTTAAAGTGGGTGCAAATCAGGGTCAGTTGGGTATGTCCTGGAGAGAAGAGGCATGATTGCAGAGAGTCCCAAAGGTCAGACAGAGAGGCCTGGGAGTAGCATTTGGCCCCTGGACTGAGGTTCTCTACCCCTGCTTTAATGCTTTGGACAAGATTTAGTTCTCTGGGTATGTTGACAGCTTTGCTGGAAGGTCATTGGCACAGTGACTTCACCATGCAGCAAGGACTAGGGTGCAGAATTCCTAGGGCTGAGCTGAATGCTACATAAACATGGAGATGGTAATGGCTACAGTTCTTGTGATAAAGATGACAAATAGTAGCCAACACGTGTGAACGGTTTGTTTGGCTTTAAAAAATAACAACTCATTACGTGCCAACTCACCTGAAAGATATTAAATCAGTGGTGCTTTTGTCGGGGCTGCTCAATGCAAATTTGATTGAGCTGGTCCGATTCCAGTTCATTGTTTTGTTGCCAGTCCCCCTTGACAGCACCTTGATTTGCAATTTAGTATGTGCAAAAATAAAGTTCCAGGTCTGCATGTCCTGTCAGTTTATCTCAATAAAACAATGAAGAATGCTGATCTCAGGAGGGAGAAGAAGGCTCTCTGCTGACAGTGAGCCATTTTTCATACTGAACAGCCATTTGGCAGAACAAGAAAAAGCAGTTTGCAGTGTCACAGTGGAATTCACTGTTCCTACAGTTTGTAAGCAGTTTTCATCTTATTATATATACCAGGGGCAGACACGTGTTTTGCTCCAGATAGGGCCACTCCAGATTGGTGTTGTATTTGTTGGATAACCAGACTCACTTAGATTTCCTTAAGTCTAATTAATGCATGGAAGGGTTAATACTATAGAGTAAGACGTCCTGCCAGACTTAGCTATGTCACTTCCCTTTTCTTGGGAGGAAGTAGGTAATCAAGCCTATTGTCTCCTCCTCCCCTGTGTACATGAGAAGTTGAGCATGTAAAGAGTGGCTGGTTGTTCTGGGTCATTTGCATGGCTCTCACCAGCCACTCTTTGTTTCCTGTATCAGCAATCTAGGAACTTTTACCATTTTGTAACTAAGCTACGTTTTGCTGCCTGTGCAACATTTTTGACTGATGTATGGAAAAGCACATGGACCAGACTTTTGAAGAGTTTGTAAGTAAGCCAATTTTTAACTTAACAAGCATGAGGTCTTTTCCTATGCTGGGGGAACAGAAGCTTTGGAAAGGAACTTTTTAAGGAGACATTTTGAAACTGACTTGGAAGGGCATATTTTAAAGGCCTGACAGCCTATATTTTGCTGCATGTTTTGTGCTTTTAAATCTGCTGGAGTTCTCTTACCAAAGAGTACTTGCACCAGACTTGGAGCTTGGCATCCAAGAAATCTTGTTCGGGTGTGTGTGCGCACATTAACAGTATTGTGGGTGTATGTTCTGCAACATGTTCTTGATAAACAATAGTGTACTCATGTTTGTTTGTTTTTTAGTAGTTCTGCAATGATTTCCTAATGCTACCACATTATTGCTATCTAGAGGGGCTTTTAGCACAAGAAAAGCAGAGCAAAAAAAAAAAAATCCTCAGAAAATTTGGGGCATTAAAAGTTATAGGATTTTAGCAGGAAGCTACAGGATATGCACAGATTGAAACAGTATGACTGCCCCCAAACCTTTGCAGGTGCAAATGGTATTGAAAGTGCATTGCAGGGGTTTGGACTAGATGATCCTTGGGACCCCTTCCAACTCTGATTCTTTGATTCTAAGATAGCCCTAACAGCATCATGAATAACAAGGATGTCTGGAGGGTCCCATGACCACATTCATTGATCGGCAATTGATTGTGGGGAAACAGAAGACAATATTCTGGAAATCTTCATGCTTGGGCAGAGATGTATTCAAACTGCTTTCACCACAATTAGAAACCTGAAGAAGCCAAGATGGCCTCTCATCCAAGAACTGACCAGATCCAAAGCTGCTTAGTGTTAGTGCTCCCCAAGGCCGATGTTCCTCAGAGCTGTAGATAGTCCCTTCGTCAGAGACCACCAGGTGGGACCTTCACTTGTTGGACTTAGGTACCCTTCTCACCATTGAATCTGCAAGCTAGCCCATTTCCCTTTGTGTAGATTGGCTTATCTAGAGCCACAGACGGTTTCTGTTGTAGTGGTTTCCTTCATATATTCTCCTGTTCTCTCTCTTCCTCCTCCCTGTTGTATCTGGGTAATTATACACAGCTGCTACTGCCATCCCATCCCCTCTGCCTCACCTGTGTCTTCATTTGAGCTAGCAGGGAGAGGAATGACATGGGAGGCAGCAACAACTCCTGAGTCCTGACAAGAATATATCCCACCAGTCTATTTAGGATTTCAGGGTGGTATACTGTCAATTGTATCACAAGATAAGTATAGTCATAAAACCATAGCCAGCAACATTAAAACAATTAAAAAATTACAAATAATTAAAGCACCTGGGTGAATTGTCTTGTCCCAGAAAGACTGTAGGAGGCTGGTGAGTGTGTTTGACGAATCTAATCCATAGACTGGGGCACCACTGCTAGGAAATTCTTTTCCTTCTTTGTGGGCTACTGTACCTCTGATAAAGAATGCACCTAGTGATGGGCCTCTGCAGAATATCTTTAAACATGGGCAGAGGGATATGGAAAGAAGTGCACCTTTATAGATATTTGGGTTCCAAGCCAACTCAGTTATTTGGGTCCCCAACAGATCTTGTGCCTTCTGACCCTGTTCTGCGACCCTTAGAATATCTGTTTGTCTTTGCCCTAAGTTAAATATCACCAGCCCCAATAAATATATTTGTGGGATGCCACTGCTTGCACTTTCCCTTAGTATATACAAAAGTCTGTAGGAAAACAAAGGAACTCCCTGTGGACTTGATATAGTAGTAGGCATGGCTATGCAGTCCAGCTTTACATTATCATGGCAAATATGGTTGAAATTCTTAGCTATTGTCTCCTCCTTGATGTTTCCGTAAAGAGAGCTGACCAACTTTCCCCCAGGAAAGTATTCAGTCCCCATTTGAAGTTGTAAAGGCTGGCGAGAAAGATCCATCCTTTCTTAGTGTTTAGACCTTGTCCTTCATAACCCTAGAGAGAGCTTCTGAAGAAGCAAACATTATTTCTCCAAAATGGATTTTTCTAAACTGCCTGATTTCCTGTTACAACATCTCTATATATCTTTCAACCTGAGGGAATTCGATTGCCTCAACTCCCAGCAGAGTTCTGCTGGTTAATTCCTTTTTCTGTTGTCTGTCAGGCAATACATTCCTGTCACAATCAAGATACTTTGGATATTTGTTGCTTCCAGGGTATCTCTCCACGTTGGCACACACACACGTTCATTGCCACATAGCCAGGGATGAAAGAGAAATTCAGTTTGGTTCACATTTTAACACAAACCTGAGAACATAAGAAGAATCCCTGCTGGTTCAGACCAAAGGCCCAACTAGGACCTTTCTCACAGTGGCCAACAGAATGCCTATGGGAAGCCTACCTGTTCTGCGCTTCCTGAAACAATATGCAAACCAAAATGTAGCTTTCCTTCAAAATATGCAGGATTTTTCTTTTCTTTTTCTAAATGTCAATGCAGTTCTCTGACCAAAAAAGTGTGAATTATGGGAAAGTGTGCATAAAAATGAATATATTAGTAAAAACAATATACAAAAATGTATTATATATCAGGGAAATTTGTTGACAAAATGTGCATATTAGGGAAGATTGTTGGCAAAATGTGTATATTAGGAGAAACTGTCCTGAAATGATGATGGATTTTCTTGAGGATGTTTTAACAGAAATTTGCCAACTGATATGGAAATGTGGTAACTTGAATTTAAGATTGGAAAAAATGGGAAACTGAAATTAACAGATTTATACATCCCTACACAATCTCATTAATTTTATTTAGCCATTGTTTCCTGTGAGCACCCAGAATCCACTCCTAAATCTATTGTATATTGATGCCTTTTATCGAATGACAGAACCTAAGCAAAATATTTTCAATATCATAGTTCTGTCAGGAGTTGCATTTCAAATGATTAAGAAGTTTTGTATATTACTCTGGTGATTTTGTACCTACTTTGGGACCAAGCAACGGGAGCTCACCCCGCCGCGGGGATTCGAACCGCCAACCTTCTGATTGGCACGCCCTAGGCTCAGTGGTTTAGACCAGTGTTTCCCAACCTTGGGCCTCCAGCTGTTTTTGGACTACAACTCCCATCATCCCTAGCTAGCAAGACCAGTGGTCAGGGATGATGGGAATTGTAGTTCAAAAACAGCTGGAGGCCCAAGGTTGGGAAACACTGGTTTAGACCACAGTGCCACCCGCGTCCCTCCAGTAGCACCTTAGAGACCAACCAAGTTTGTTCTGGGTATAAGCTTCCATGTTCATGCTTATACCCAGAACAAACTTGGTTGGTCTGTAAGGTGCTACTGCACAATTTTTTATTTTATTTTTTATTATATGTGGTATATATTGCTGCAACCCATTCTGTGACCTTCTGATGAAAGGCGGGTAAAAATGAAAATGAAAATAAGACGAGCGGTTGCACCCCCCCTTGATGCTTGGCTTACATCACTTTACAGGTCTTGCAATAGCATTTCTCAAGCAGATAAAGGAATAGAGTTGGAATCTGGATTTGTTGCAGAATTCCCGTGTGATTGTTGTGTGGTCTGTTGACACTGGTGAGTAGCTCTTTAGAAAGGTGTGTGTGTGTGTGTTTGCATGTGTGCGTACTGTCTGTAAACAATGACAAGCCTTCCATCCAAGGTAGACTAAGGACACAATTTAAACTGTTCACACACACACACACACACACACACACACACCCCTAATTATCCCATCTAGTGACTCCCCTATGGGAATCATCTGAGTTCCTAAAATTGCCAGCTTTTAAAGCTTCTTTGCCTGGAACAACCTGGAAGCAATTCCTAGATGTCACAGCCAGCTATGCTAGTGGCTATTTACAATGGATTCCATAAATATATTAACTTTATATGACAGAGCAATCTCCAGAGCACAATATTAATTATTGATCTCCTCCACACCTTGCACTGAAGAAGGACTTGTATAATTCATTTGTGGAATTCACAGCCCCAGGATGCGAGGGCGGCCATGAGCATTGATGGCTTTAAAATGAGATTGGACAAAGGCACTGAGTAGATTGCTCCATGGCTATTAGCCATGATAGAGGACTCCACTGCCTTGTCTCCCCACCCCTCTTCTCCTCTCCCACTGCCCAAGAGAGGCTCATCTGGTGGGACAACAATAGCCTTCTGGCAGTAGAGTCCCTCACACATACCAAGCAGAGAGGGCTGTGTGGCAATGAGGTTGGGGCTGTGTGGTTGCTCTTGTGGATAGGAGAATTCCAATGGGAGCAGAAATCACTGATGTTTGCTTATTTATCCTGTGCCAAGAGTGGAAATCAATCCAGTGAATGTAATGGGTATTCACTGTTGTTTTTGCTTTCAGTCTGCAAACAATATTTAACTGATTTATGTTCAGTCCCAACTTTTGCATTGCATTTCTTTTAAACTGAAGGGGGGGGGGGCTGGAAGAGCATAATGACAGCAGAACTAATGTATTTTATGCAATTAGTTATGTAGTTTGCATAATTTTGCCACCCCAAACAGTGAAAGATGGTAGAAGATGAACTGCAGTGGAAGGGAAACAGTGCTGCATGTGACAAACACAGCATACCCCTGCTAGTAGTAGTCCTAGTGGACTTCCTAGAAGCATCTGATTGGTCTGATTTAGCCTGCTGTTCTCAATGGCTTTTCTTAGAATCCATAATCAACAGCTCAATTGCCCCTATTATAATTTGAGACAATGATGAGGACCCCTCAGGTTTACTTGGGTGGTGGAGGCAACGCAGCACTTCAAGGGGTGGGTGGGTAAGCTGCCATTTTAATTGGCCATAATGGCCAACAATGTAGCATCACTCGGGGCATTGTGGGAAATTATAAAGTTGCTTTGTCAACCCAGCTGCTTAAAGTGGTGCTTAAAGACACCTAGTGCAGGTGTCAAGTGATGGTGGGCCCTGTCAGGGACAAGGAGCACCTGCAAATGCCAGCCTGGCAAATGGATCTGCTCCCTTGTTCAGGACAATTAATTTAATGGTACTGGAAATCCAAGTTGCCATGAAGATAAACTGCTATCAAAAATGTCTTTGAACTATTTGCTTCATTTGTGTGCTTCAGTGATCATCCTGCCATTTCAAATGGACTGTGTTTTTTGTTTCAGTTTATATCCCACCTTTCTCCCACTGTGAAAATCAAGGTGACGTACCTGGGAGTCCCAGATAGTTTTTCATAAGGATGCTGATGAGACTCAGATCTGCATCATTTCAGCATCACTTCAGCTCAGGGCTTGGCATGGAAGCTGCCTTACATCAAATTAGACTATTAGCCCTTAACTCAGTATTGTATATGCCAGTGTTTCCCAAACTTGGGTCTCCAGCTGCTTTTGGACTACATTTCCTATCATCCCTGACCACTAGCCTTTCTAGCTGGGGATGATGGGAGTTGTAGTCCAAAAACAGCTGAAAATCCAAGTTTGGGAAACACTGATCTATGCTATGGACAGGGAACCTGTGGCTCTCCAGATGTTGTCACACTCCAACTCCCATCATTGCCAGCCACCATAGCCAATGGTCAGAGATGATGGGTATTGTAGTCCAACAGCATCTGAAGGCCATAGGGTCCTTATACCTGCTGTACTCGAACAGGCACTGATTTTGCAGGGTTTCGTTCAGGACTCTTGCCCTGCCTTGTTTAAGATCTTGGAGTCTATTTCTCCTTTCTCTCAAGACTAAGTTTCCTATCAATGCAACCAGCTTCTCTGGTACTGGGTCTAAGCCTGTTCAGCATATCTTTGTAAACACTGTCAGGTGTTGGCCAATCACATCAATCCTGGCGACATAACATAATGCCATGAGGCGGCCCGGCAAAAATTAGCTTTCAAAAACTGAGAATTGCACATGTGGGAGTCATTGAAAAATTGATGCCTGATTTGGTAAAGGGCAAAACCTAACCAAGTTACTGTGAGTGGTTTTGACAGTCTTGATTTCTTTTAATCCCAATCCATACAATCTACATGTTCCCTATGGAATTGTCACACACCAGAAGTAAGGGAAATGTTGCTATAATTGGGATTAGCTGCAGAGAGCTGTCACAAGCCTTTAGTGAGCCTTGCCTTTATTTAAAAGTATGATTGCTGCAACATATCTGCCTGCTATGGCATTAGTCTAAATGAATTTAAACATAGCTTTATCGCTCTGTAGAGAAAAGTGACATAAGCC
This sequence comes from Podarcis muralis, assembly GCF_964188315.1. Lineage (NCBI taxonomy): Eukaryota > Metazoa > Chordata > Lepidosauria > Squamata > Lacertidae > Podarcis > Podarcis muralis. The sequence continues at coordinate 26,896,250 of NC_135666.1, read as the reverse complement.
TATTTAGCTGTGTATACAATAGATAAAACGAACCATCTCTAGAGGTTTCTGTTCTGGGAGAAGCAATTATATACGGTGGAAAACCCTAGAGAGAAGCTGCTGTTTGTTTGGAGGACGGGCTTGGGGGATTGTTGCTGCCACTGAAGTTAGCTTGTCACACTGTATTGATTAAGGGAAGATTATTTTCGCCCTTGATGCCATGCCAGCTTTTGATTTCAGGAAATGCTTTCTGGATGGCAAGCAATATCTACAAAAGCCAACAATTGTTTGCTGCTGCTTTTGCAAGGTTTGCAGGAGAAAATGAAATATGCCCTGTCTGCGCTCACGTCATTATTAATACCTGTGCTTCGGTAAGGCCATTCGTAATCGGAATGAAGGTTAAGATTTAAAAATTAATTTCAGGGCCTTGAGGAGGACTGTGAGTAGAGGAAGGAGACAGGCAACAGGGGAGAGAAGGAAGGAACATTACTGATGTCCGTGGGGCCAGTTTGAACATTGCACAGCTACACTAGGGATGCTTAAATCTGTCAATTCCAGTTTCTATTGGTTTTTGATTTTTCCAATCTTAAATTCACTTCTCCACATTTCCACATTAGTTTGCAGATTATTATTATATTTAATCATGGGAATTCACCAGTAGTTTAATGGTAACATTTCCCCTTAATATGCACATATTTGCAAAACAATCTTCCCTAGTGTGATGCAGGTTTGTATGTTATTTTCACTAACTTATGCATTTATAAGGTAAAGGTAAAGGGACCCCTGACCATTAGGTCCAGTCGTGGCCGACTCTGGGGTTGCATCGCTCATCTCGCTTTATTGGTCGAGGGAGCCGGTGTACAGCTTCCGGGTCATGTGGCCAGCATGACTAAGCCGCTTCTGGCGAAACCAGAGCAGCGCACGGAAACGCCGTTTACCTTCCTGCCGGAGTGGTACCTATTTATCTACTTGCACTTCAACGTGCTTTCGAACTGCTAGGTTGGCAGGAGCAGGGAACAAGCAACAGGAGCTCACCCCGTTGCGGGGATTCGAACCGCCGACCTTCTGATCGGCAAGTCCTAGGCTCTGTGGTTTAACCCACAGCTCTACCCGCGTCCCATTTATATGCATTTATATGCACACTTTATTCCAGTATATGCATTTTTATACACATTGCTTGGCTGGAGAACTGCATTTCAAAATTGGGAGATGTGGCAATTTTCAAAAGATGGCTGTATGTTGGTTGGTTCATACATTGTTTCTGAAATTGTGAACTAGTATACGCTCATCAGGAGCTGTAGGGACCACCCATTTCTCTCCAGGTCTGATCAGAAGCAATTCCCACTGAGTTCAGTGAAGTCTATGTCCAGATAAGGATAGGACAGGATTGTGGCCTGACCTGTTTCTGTATTATTCTTTGTCCCCCTCCCACCCCAAACTTTGTTACATTTCCGCTTTACGTTTTTGGGTGTGCATATCAAAGACCATGGGTTGTGTCCATACTTTACATTTGAAATGTAGTCTCTGGCTGCTTAATTTGTAAGTTGTGGTTTTTAGGGGAGCATCAAGTCTACCCACTTCAACTATCAAGGCCCATAGATATGCCGTAAGTGGCCCACTTGTATCTATATCTGGTTGATCCACCAAGAACCACATTATTAAGTTGCATTTATAGATTGTGTATTTTGTAATCCATCCTGGAACCATTTGCAGAAGGGTGGTCTATGAGCACAAGCAAAAAAAAAGTTCTGGTCCCATAGCACGAAGCAGCCAGATTCACATTATATGCTTCTGCGGGTATGGTTTTTTAAAAATGCAGTTAATTTTTGCTCAGGCAGTGTGTTCACATCCTGAAAGGAGACCTGTCTCTAACTGTACCTGAGCATTGCATAAAGGCACAAACCGTCCTTGTTTTCCTTTTGGCTTCCTCTCTTGTGTATTGACTAATTTAGAGACGCACCACTTTGATGGCATTCGGAGGAAAGGAAATGCAGTCAGCAGCTCGGCTCAGAACTTTGGAGATCCCCAATGTAGCCTAGCCCAGAATGTCCTCATTAACTTTTCAAAGACTCCAGATTTGGTAGAATCCGTGCAGCCAGCTGTAAATTATGCATGGGGAATCGGTGGCTGCTGCCCACATAGCACAGAGAGGCTGCAATGCTTTGCATTAACTTTGTGCTAACCTGTTGCTGACCAGTCGCTTAGATGCTGCTATGGCAGCACACCCACACCCTCAAACATCAGAGGTTGTTCAAACACAACAATTATTTTGTATTCCGTTTCTTGACTTAGAAAAACAACAACACACTATCTTTCTTTTTAATAGGGTTGCTGGATGAGCACTAATGGATTTTGCTTATTATGCTTCATTAGGACTTCATAGCCTATGATGCAGTGAGAGGAAAATGCTGCCGTGTCTTCATAGTTAATCCACCCTTACGGCCAATACCATGCCACATTATGCCCACAAATGAAACCGCATGCATGGAGACACCTGAAGCCTTTAACGGAAGTGAGAAAGAACTAATATTGAAGGCGTAACAGTGTAAAGAGGAGCTACCTGAAATTCTAATATGTGGATAATTTTTCCATTGCTTGGGGAACAGAACTGGGACTAAATTCCATTGACACTTTGTGGGCTGGAGAGGGATATGGAATAACCAGCTGTCTTTAGCATCCTAAGGACTATCTCAGCAATCCTTCCTGCTCAGCAGTGATGGAATGTTGCACCATAAAAAGAGAGAAATAAAAGGATTTTTCTGGCTTTTAAAAAGTGAAGTAGGGCAGAGTTGGACGGTCTACTTGTCTAATATAGGAGATCAATTCTGCAGGAACAACTGCTAATGTATGAGCATAGGCCTGGGCTGCCCAAGGCAAAACTCCCCTGCCTCTTTATTACTCTTCCCCTAGCTAGGGACTATAAAACTAAGTATTCTCCAGTCTGCACTAGATTCTTGAGTGCATCTCTGTCTCCCACCCCACCTCCAAATTCTCCCCAGGGAAATTATTCCACAGTCCATTATGCCTCACTGCTGGGACATAGTTTTTAATATATATTCAACCCATTCTCTTCCCTTCCTTTTAAATCTAGTACATTTAGTTATATGTTTCAGAGCTAGAGATTTCATTTAAAGGAAACTGGTGGGTTTATTTTATTTTATTTTATTAGCAGAAGGGAGAATTTATACTATGAAGTGCAGACTCAAACACCTCTATTTCACCACCCAACTGCTGAGTGAAACTACTTAGATGCACAGTACTATCGACTTATTTAAAAAACCCAAGAAACTATCATGTATAGATGACAGGGTATACAGCATTTTATTTGTTTATTTAATGTGTATACTGCCCTTCATCTGTAGACCTCAGGGCAGTTGACAACATAAAAATACAATATATAAGCACAAAATACAGAATAAAAACAAACACAAGAACAAACCAAACCAATAGCACCCCCTCCCCACCACCACCTCCCACAGACTCATTTAGGACTCATACAGGACATTACTCAGCCAAAGGCCTGGTTGAAGAGGAATGTTTTTACTTGGTGCCTGAAGGCCTATAATGAAAGTGTCAGATGAAGCTCCCTGGGAAGAGCATTCCACAAACGGGGGGCCACTGCAGAAAAGGCCTGTTCTCATGTTGCCACCCTCCGGGCCTCTTGTGGAAGAGGTACATGAAAAAGGGCCTCAGAGGATGATCTCAAAGTCTGGGTCAATTCATATGGAGAGAGGTGAGGGAGACATATGTAAAAATAATAATGTATGTAGTGTTTGATTTCAAATGCTGTGGTTTTAAAATGCTGTGACTTGAATGGTGTTTATCAATAGCCTTTACTAGGTTTCACTTACCTTACTGAAGCTGTCTTTGAAATGTACTAGACAGGGTTTTTTTTTTTAAAAAAAATATGAATATCAAAGGGATAGTATGTTCTTCTGGAGAACTTTGAGAGTAAGCCCATGGCAAGAATTTTAGTCCTGCTTGAAACCTGGCTAATGGTAAGCAAGCTTCAATAATAACACCAACAAAACTGTGGTAATAAGAATGTAACAAGTACAGAAACACTGATTAATGGCCACACTTCTCTTCTTGAGATGTAGATTTATTCCCAAGCAAAGCAGGGAGGGGCCTCCTGATGTTGTGGGACCCCCCCAGCCCCAGGCAGAATAGCCAGTGACAAGGGCTGATGGGAGTTGTAGTCCAAGAATATCTGGAATGTCACAGGTTCAAGTCATCTCTGCATTAAAGGATAAATGGATTATAATGCTGCAGACATTTCTCATTTGCATTGCATCTCCTTTCCTGGCAATGTTTATATGCAGTTTGCTTACTCATCAGTATCAGGTTTCATGCACTCCATTTCCAAATATCAAGTCTGTTTATAAGCCTTAGTCGACAAAATTCTTACTGAGAGACAGCAGGTTTGCAGCTGATTTCTTACACGTGTTCTTCACACGAGAACCCAGATGGCACAACAATGTCACAATAAGAGGGTGCGGCAGAATTTCATACCCAACTGTGTCTTTTTACACATAGGGGAGAAGCTGTAGTTTAGTTAGTGTTCAGCTCGCATGCAATGCATCCCAAAGGTCCTGGGGACAAAGCAGCTGAAGGAGGGGAGAAGGAATGGTGAGTGGAGGGGCATAGGAGCTCACTTCCAGGGGTGGAGCTGCAAGCGATCTCAGCATTGGGAAGGGAAGTGTGCTGCATTTTGGCCTTGCACAAGGCACTGCTGAAATGTGGGTAGCCTGAGAGTATCTTAAACGTGGATAGCTCCATCTGCTTTGGTGCCTGCCCATCAAAAGTAAGTCAAGAGTTAAGAGACCAAGGCAATGCCAGCATCCCACATCCTTCTTGGTTATGAGATTTATGAGATGATTTGGGCCCTGGGTGAGTGAGAGGCAGCATGGCTGCACAAAGTCCCAGATGAGAGCCAAGAGACCAAGTGGGGAGGTGTATCGGAAGGAGAAGGCAGTGATATTGCTCTATGTGTGTTAGCAATTTCTCTTAAAGTAACACTTGTATATTTGTGCATTTTGTAACGTTTGTTATTCTTTAAGTTGTCTGTTGTTGGTTTAGTTTTTTGTGCACCACTTAGAGGAGATATATATAGTCTAAAAATAAACAAATCCCTTGCCTCTCCAGGTTAGGGCTGGCAAAGAGTCATGACTCTTGCAGGGGGTTGGACTAGATGGCCCTTGGGATCCCCTCCAACTTCACAATTCTGTGAAGCTGCTGGTGAAGGCAATACTGACCTAGTTGGTTGAACAGTTTGAATCTGTCTGTATAACCCCAAAAAGAAGTGGTATATTTCTCAAATTACACTGAAGCACATTTCCACCCAATATAAACATGTCCCTAATGTTGTGATGTCTCCAGGCTTTAGCTTCATTTTTTTCTTCCATAAATATATAGCCAAAAGGCTGCTGTGGTTTTTTTTTTTTATCTTGGGGTAAGGAGGTGTGGATATGGAGCTACTTAGGGGAAGGGGCATAGCTCATTGGTTCAGTACATGCATGACGTGCAAATCCAGATAGTGCTACATAGAACCCAGAAAACTAAGTGCCAGACATTGTAAACCAGACTTCCCCAGCCTGATGACCTCCAGATATTTTGGACTGTCATCATCTCCGACCACTGACCTTGCTGGCTGGGGAACTGATAGGAGCTCTAGTCGAAACAAGACAGGAGAAGGCAGGTGTAGACAATGCTGAGCTGGATGGACCATGGCATAAAGTAGCTTCTGATATTCATATATAGCTCCAGTGACATTTTCCTAGGAGACATCTGGCAAAGCCCGAATGAGTTATAGGGATGCTGAAAGCCTAGATAATTTAAGACAAAGGAGCATCTGGTTTTATTTGGGGAGGACAATTTGTTTACCAACGGACTTTCGAGAACACTAGAACAGATGTGTGATAACATTCAGGAGGGTGGATGCAAAAGTAAGTAAGTAAGTAAGTAAGTAAGTAAGTAAGTAAGTAAGTAAGAAAGAAAGAAAGAAAAAGGGATGAGATTAAGAAACAGAAAGAGGACGTGGCGTAAGAGAGTGACAAGGCAGTACAGATAGGCAGAAATAGGAACTACAGATAGAGTTCTATTCAATATTTAAGGAAAGCAGCATGAGATGAGTCAGCCTGAACTGCTAAGGGCTAAAGGCTTCCAGCATTAGTCCACCTGAACCTTTTTTCTTTGCTTCAGTAAGTTTCCTGTTCCACCAATCTGTGTTTCAAAGAGTCATTGTTCAGAGATTCAAATCCTCAAGTGTCCATCCATTCCACCTGCCTTTTTTTTCAAGTGGAAGAATCAATGAGGGAGCTGGTCTCTTCTCCACTGAAGCAAATACAAGGGAGAGCCCATCAAGGCAAGACCTCTCTGGTCGTGCAAACTCAGAATGAAAACCTTTAAAGGAGACTTGTCTCTAAGACGGCAAATGTATGTCATTCCTCTCCCAAGACACCCATCCATTAAACCTGACAGTATTTGTAATGGTTGGCGATTTAGAGACAGTTGATATGAAACTATGAGAAGTGCTATGGGCACTATTTGTATGATTTCTGAGCTTTTGCAGGAACAAACCATAATAATATTCCAGTAGCACCCTCAAGTAGCATTTTGATGACCTCTTGGCACGAGAGGATTTGTATATCTATTAAAGTACGGCATGGTTTAGCGGCCATAAATACTGAGAAACCTTGACAATGAAGCTGTCTCTCAAACTGCTAATTTAGAAGGATTCTTGGCAGAGAAATGTCTTTCAACTGTTTTGCAGAGAAGGCTTCATTCATAGGCTAGAGTTAAAAATGGATTTTTCAGTTAACCCCTTAGACTTTATCACGATCCAGAACGAAGCATCCAGCCTTGGTTTTTCTTCCTTTCATCAGTTTCATCCTCTTCCTTTGATGTCTTCTCCCACTGTCAATACTTAGGGCCATTTCAGCCATCACAGTAAACCATGGTTCATCATGGCAGGAGTGAGCCACAGGAAACCTTGGACATGCACACTCCCTCTTCCTCTGTCATTTCACAGGGATGGGCTGTAGTTCAGGGGTAGAGCATTTGTCTTGTACACAGGAAGTCCGAGGTTCAATCCCCAGCAGCCTCAGATAGGACTGAGAAAGGACTTCCTTTTCTGAGCTGCCAATGAGTTGGACAGTTCATTGGTCTGAATTGATACAAGCAGCTTCCTATGTTCCCTCTGTCTAGCAAGACTTCAAGGAAAAGATTAGAAGCTTATGCTTTCATTGTAAATTAACTGTAGTTAAGCAACCCTAAAATGACGACCATCAGCCTGAATTGCCAGGAGGAGCACCAGTGAAGTTGTACTCCCTTGGTTCAGATTTCAGTACAGCTCCCTGAAAATAGATGGAAACGTGAAAGTGGAGGCCATATTCATTCTGCCCTACATAGTACGAACAGAGAATGTTTAACTTGTAAAGGGCCTTCCTGTTATGTATATCACAATCGCTTTGTAGTTAGGAGATGTGGGAATTTGAGCCCTCATCTCTCATGCTCACATCTAGCACTTTCTCAGCTAGGCTGCTCCCCCTCTTGGTACCACAACACTTTATGGCAAGAATGCTAGATTAAAAACCTCCTGGACTATGTGCAAAGACTTGTAGTTTATAGACATGGTCTATCATGCAAGTCCTATTGACCTTAATGTGCATTGTGTCTCTAAAATGCTTATCTTTGGGAAATGACCCAAAATGAGTATTTTTATCTTCCTTTTAAATCCAAATAAGCAACATGGAAAGGAAAGAGCAGAATGCTTGATGATCCAACTTGTTAGTGACTGAACAGGTGGGGAAAGTACTTTGAAATGCCTGGTTCTATTTACAGTCATTGTCTTCTCTTACCTAGTATGGGTGTTGAAAGAAAAGGAAATAGGCTAAAAGGACATTTAAAACAGGACAAGGTGGGGTTTTTTTTAAAAAAAAGAGCTCTGAAATAATAGTTTGATGCTAACATTAGAGTGCATTAAGAATTATATCACAGCCATTTTCCCCTATTGAGGATAGTGGAAAGAGCAAATTGATAAGACAAAAAGCAACCTCAAACAACAAAATTATAGACAAAAAAGAAAGAAAACCAAGTTGCTTATATTTCCAGTTGCAAGCTGGATTTTATGTTGTTAGAAATGGAATGAAGTTGCCATGAAAATAAAACGATCCCCCATCCTATGCACTTCTGTGCAGAAGTAAGTCCTAATGAGTTATCCTGGAATACTGACTTGCAATCATTTTTCTGGTGGTGGTTTTGAGATTTTCTTCTCTTGCAATATGGAGATTCTCTCACTAAACTGAGGCATCTGGCACTAGGCTGTGGCATTTCCTCTGCAGATACCTTAAACTGTGTGCTCTATTATGGTTTCAAATCATGGACCGGCTATGTGGAATGATACAGGGAAAGATGGATGGGCTTGTCTTGCAGATGAAGGCAACGGTGATCTTGATGGCCAAGGCCCTTTAAAAAACCCCTGATAAGCTTCTTTAGCGCCATACTAAATCCTGTCATGTTCAGTAGCAGTGCAGAACTGCCCTTGTGAAGGTAGCAGCACTGTGGCTTACCTAGATGGAGATGGGGCAGGTTGGGGCACCAGGTCAGGACCAGACAGTTGCACAGGTGGCGCCATCTCTTCTAAGCTGGAACTCCCGCCAGTGCGGGTACCGTAGCCAATCACTGACACAGAGGGATTGGCAAATCTGCTAATTTCAGTTTCTCTCTTTTCAAACCTTAGATTCATTTATCCACACTCCTGTATCAGTTTGCATTTTTAAAAGTCCTCATGACAATCCATCAGCTCTCTATTGCAAATGTTTCTTAATGTACACCTTTGCAATCTTGCCTAGTATACCCAGTTTTGCAAAACAATTTCCCCTGAAACAATGCATTATTGTATGTTATTTTCACATTTTTCCTGCATTTTAATGGATAGCTTACCCCAATATATGTCAAAAGGACAGTGGAATTTTGGTTCTCATACTTTTTTAGAAAGTACAAAATGGATAGGTTTGATTTTAAATGTGAATTGAACTTCTCTCCTTTCTTTAATGCCCCCCCCCCCCAGAGTGGGTTCAGGAGGGCAGTTCTGCCTTGCCACATATGCTGCTACTGATTTGTGTTGTGTGGTGACTTACAAAATGGACAGGCTTTCATGAATAATATAGCCTGGCTTTAAGCTCAGACTGCTCAAGTACCATCTCACTTGCATAACCCGTTTTCTTGGATGTGAAAATGCAGCCTGAGCTGATTCCCTGACATGTGTTCCTGTGCAGCTTATTCCTGAGTTAATATACCAATACACCAGTAACTCCTGTGCCTTTAGAGCTGCTGGAGAGGAGTATGATTCAAAGCAATGAGACAAGCAGCCAGATGTGACAGTTACATTTGGCAATTCTGTCCTGCTTACTCATAGATCAAGAAGGAAAGTGAAGGGAGAGTTAGAGAAATTTGGTTTTCCCCATGAATAATTTCTATCTAGGTAGTCATTGTTTATATAAGCTAGACATTCTTCCATGACAAATCTCAGAGCAGTGCAAGTTATATAAACCAAATCTGCCGCAGCGTTCAGAAGAATGCTGGGTTCTCCCTTCCTGACACCATCAAGCATGTATTTCTATATCATGTGGTCAGATCCATATTCCCCACATAGATCCAGCATATGGCTCTGTACATTTTAGAAAATCTTGGTGCCATTGGAGTTCATCACTTGATGCATCTTTCAGGAGACCCAGTTATGTTTGGCTCTGGTACTTCTCTGTATAGTGATGGTGAAAGTCACAGAGGAAGGAATACAGCATTGTGTTGTTACAAATGTTCTGAGAGTTTCACAGGGCAAGCAGAAATGTATGCGTTATCTCCCATTCACTCCCCACTGCATGCTGCTCTTATAGGACTCCTGACCCCCCCCTCCAGCCAATGGAGGAGGGGCTAGGAGAAGGGAGGGAAGCCTCATACAGGCATGGCCAAACTTGGCCCTCCAGCTGTTTTGGGACTACAACTCCCATCATCCCTAGCTAACAGGACCAGTGGTCAGGGATGATGGGAACTGTAGTCCCAAAACAGCTAGAGGGCCAAGTTTGGCCATGCCTGCCTAGTAGCAGTCATTGTGTGGGTTTCTGCTAGTAGGACCAGTCAGTATTTGTTTGTTTGTTTGTTTGTTTGAAGAAAAGCAAACTGGCTATAAGCCTGATCTTTATTACAAAATAAAGACGGTTGGCAACAGGGTCCCCCCTCACGTAACAAACAGGCGATGAAGGAGAACCCAGAACAAAAGAAGATTCTTACATTTATATCTTTTAATTTCCATACAGAACAATGAAAACAAGAGACGTCAGACGAGGTGCGGCATGAGGGATTAAATAGGTAAATCGGAAGAGGCAAATGCCTGTTAATTGTGGTTTGTCAACACTTGGTTCATGTTATTGTCTGGCAGGCAGTGTACCCAAAGGTGGAGTAAGCAGGGGCAGAGCAGGGTGGGTGCGGTGGGCACAGGCCGCCCCATGCACCATCACAGAGGGGGGTGACAAAGCGCCTGGAGGGAAGCACAGCCTGTCCCCTGGAGGTCCCGGGATCACAGCCACCAGAGCTGGGAGTGACCCAGCAGCCTCCCTCCCACACTCCCCACTGCTGCCCCAAATTGCAGCTGACTTTGTGTCAGCATCCCCAAGCCCTCACTCCCAGTAGCATAGCAAGGTCAGGTGGTACGATCCAAAGCAACAGCGGGGAATGTAAGAGAATGGACCACCCCGGGGAAGGGAAGCAGGCAGCCCCCCAGGCTCCAGCCTCCACCCGCTTCGCCTTGCCCAGTTTATGGAGAGCTGGACAGCTGCAAGCGCCCCTGGATCGCCCCCTAGCCCTATTGTCAAAAGCCAGAGACTAAGAATGGAAACTTTCCCAAGGCAGGCAGCATGTTGCTCAGGCAATGTCTCTGCCCAAACAGGAAGTGTTTCATAGTCCCCAGGGCCGGATTTAGGTTTGATGAGGCCCTAAGCTACTGAAGGTAATGGGGCCCTTTATATGTCCAGCTGTCCTTTGTCAACAACAAATTGTTTCTGTTTTTTTGTGTTGAATATATGCAATATGGCAATTTATGGACCTAATAGGTATCTAAAGCCATTTGCACATAACAAAATATGTATGTTATCAAAGTAATTGTTGAACTGAAATACAGTTAAGAAATATATTAATAGTGAAATACAATTAAGAAGAAGCATATTAATAGTGAAATAATTATTAAGCTCTAACTGTAATGTAGGTTTTCTTTTGTTTTTTATCTTATATTTTGGAAATGTACATCCAGTTTTTCCCCCCTTTACATTTTTTGGGGGCCCCCAAGAGAGTGGGGGCCTAAACTATAGCTTGTTTAGCTTATACATAAATCTGGCACTGATAGTCCTTCTTATGCAGGCGTGCCCCATGGCAGAGTCAGTTTTAGAATACTTCAGTGCCAGGGAAGATATTCCAAACCGTTGTTCCGACAGTTCATCCTATATAGTATCAGCACACAGATCACAAGTTAAATGGCTTGTGGCAGTAGCCACTTGGTTTATTCAGAAATGCAAGAACAAATTGAGATGGGAGATGTCAATTTTTCCAGTAGTTCCAGGTGTTGTTGCCATATGAGTTCTGCACAAGGAGGACCATCAAATAGAGCCTTAAAAAAAAATGCCCAGCTGTTTTTCAAAATTACAGAAGTCAGATCCAGTAGGGTGATTCCAGCTCGATAGAAAAAGGAAGTCTTTAGGAGGGATGTGCATTTCAACTACATTTCTTCTTCAGATTTTAGCTCTCAAAAGGCTTTCAGAATAACACCAAATGCAGCAAGGTGCAGCAACTTTACATAAGTGAAGTTAGGCATTCATAATACCTTTAATTTCAGTGGACTTCAGCATATCTTAGCACAGGATGAGTCTGGAAACCACAATATTCCAGTGAACGGTTTGACAACTTTAGGACATAGTTGATTTTATTTGAGGGAAATAGACTCAGCTGGTATTTAGTGAATTGGTTTGCCCATACTTATTTCCTTATGGACATCATTGATTCACACATATCACTTACTATGTATGGAACTGTTTTCATTAATAAAAAATTAATAAGCAAATATAATTTATTATATTGCAAATGGCAAATGCATTTGCTCTGAAAGGTTTAGAGGTTTTGGGGAATGAAATATTGATTTAACATGTCATCTAGTTTTAGATGTGCACACAGAAATGGAGGCACAGATAAACTGAAGGACTGCCAGACACTGCATCTTGGTGTCTGATCTGAGGGGTTTACATCTTAGTCATAGTATCGTTATGGTGTGATTTGTCAGGTGGTAGGGTATGCAAGGCAGATGCAATCCCAGTGTTTGTTCATAAGCAGCTAAAAGTAGTTTTAAGACACAGAGGTGTAAATTACAGTGGTACCTCAGGTTACAAACACTTTGGGTTACAGATTCCATAACCCAGAAGTAGTAACTTGGGTTAAGAACTTTTACCTCAGGATGAGAACAGAAATTGCACGGCGGCAGCGGGAGGCCCCATTAGCTAAAGTGGTACCTCAGGTTAAGAACAGTTTCAGGTTAAGAACGGACCTCTGGAATGAATTACCGTATTTTTCGCTCTATAACACGCACCTGACCATAACACGCACATCGTTTTTAGAGGAGGAAAACAAGGGAAAAAACATTCTGAATGAAACAGTGGATGTATCATTTTTGTGCTTCATGCTGTGGCCACAGACATGTGATCTGATGGTGAATTTGGGGTGACCCAATGCAAAAATCCTGATAATTCCTGTGGATCCATGCTTTGTAACCACGTTTTTGCACCATTGCAGCCCCAGGCAACAGTGGGATCTATGCTTTGTAACCACATTTTAAGTGGGGAGCGAAGGAAAAACAAAGAAGGGACATGAGAGGGCAGAGAAGCAGCTGGCTAAGAATGCTGGAGAGGGATTTAACCGGTGGGAGGAAAGAAAGGCAAAAGTTCCCCCCCAAGCCAGCCCTCTCTCTCTCTCTCTCTCTCTCTCTCTCTCTCTCTCTCCCCCTCTCCCCCAGCAGCACCGGAGCACAGAGAGGAATTAGAAAGAACGACACTCTGCTTGCCTGGAGGGGAGGGGCTTTCCCTGCTCTTTGTTCCGTTTCAGCAATCACAGCAACGAAACAGAGGAGGGTGGGCAGTAAGACCCTGAGGCAGAATGCAGGAAAGCTGCCACTTCCTCTTTTCAGGTTTCCCTTCTCCGTGACTCGCGATTTGACTTTTGCTTGATTTTTTGGCTCCAGGGACCACACATTCGCTCTATAACACGCACAGACATTTCCCCTTCCTTTTTAGGAGAAAAAATCTGCGTGTTATAGAGCGAAAAATACGGTACGTTCGTAACCAGAGGTACCGCTGTACCCCGCCCCCCCTTGCCAACCTTATCCTCAGCCACTACTGGATTGTTTAGGACCTAAAGAAACTAGCAGTGGCTGAGGATAAAGTGATGATGGAAGACACAGCCTCTGATCTGGAAAGGTTTTGCAAAAGCACTCAAGGTGGATGTGTAGCAAGGCCAGTGAAGGCTGTGGCTGCAGAGCGAATATGGCCTGTGGGGAGTTCCAAGGCTCAGATAGAAAGGCCTGGAAGGCCACATCCTGCTACCAGGCCTGAAGTTCCCCTGAAGTGCTTTAAAACTAAACTTATTGCATGCAATCAGGTGCCAAAGAGAGCAAGCACAAAAGTCTTTGCAGGATTGGGTCTCCTAAACTTTCAAGCGTACCCACCAAGTGTCCCAGTTTTCCAGGGACAGTCCCAGAATTACGAAAGCCATCCAGCTTCCGATTTGACCTCTTTTCCCCCTGCTGGTGCTGCTGCCTCTGAGCTCAGAGAGGAGGATGAGTCAGTGCTTGTTCTGAGCAGCGATAGTGGCGAAGGAGCATCCCATTGCCCCTCCATGGCCACTGCTGCTGGCCTCTTCCCTCGAGCAGCTCACAGTGGCAAGGAGGAGGAAAGGCTGCTCCCGCCAAGGTTGACCCCATGTGATGCGCTGGCTCTGAAGGGCAGGCAAAGCAGAGGGCAAGGAGTCTTGATGTTTTTTAAAACTGCTTTGTGTGTCCGTGTCTAATCTTGCCTCTTTCTATTTGTTTATTGGTGTGTGCTTTCTTTTTGTAAATCCACCAAAGAATAAAATGAAATTAAAACAGGATTAAGGTTTTTTTCCAGGATGGTGGAGGGTGTGTGTGCCTTGTTGGTGTAGTGGGGGTGACACTTGCCTTAGCTCAAAGGAAATGCTCTGCTTGGGGGGTGGGGGTGGGGTGTCAAGGAGGGTGACTTTGGGGCAGGAGTGAGAAATGTCTGTATCTGAGGAAGGTTGGAGGGAATGCATTCAAGCAGTTGGTAGTCCTCTCTGATGCTTTTCTGATAATTAATACAGAAGTAGGTTTTTCACGGGAATTTGTGGTAGGATAATTTAGTATTTATTTCATGCAAGAAGGATATAATATATAAAAGCACACAAGAAGCATTGTTGGTAGAACTGGCTTGTGACGTATAATGATTACATCTGCTTTAGTTCAAATGTTGAAGGAAAAAACCCTGTGTGTTATCAATTAAATGAATACATAAACTATTTAATAAAGCCATTAAAATGGTTGTAAAAAACACATCAGTGGTGATTTTTTAAATAAAAAAGTAATATTTATTTATAGAGCCATTGAATCAACTCTAGTAACACATGCTTAAAAAAATTTCTTAAAGAAATAGCCTAAAATAATTCAGCATTACAGCTTCTTGTCTAAATTAAACCCATTTCAATTCTGTAGATTGAAATACAGAGTATGTTTGTCTCATCTGAATCTTACTTTGCTGCTGTCTTTTGGTATAATATTTAAAAATGCATGACTGACGCTCCTTAGGTCATTAAGCATTTTTATTGAAAAAAATTATTGCATGAAACTACATTCCCAGGAACAACTTGAATAATGAAAGGAAGAAAAAAAAAAAGCTGCATTGCATGTTCAATAGTGCAATTCACTTATCTACTGTATAATATAAAACACTTTTTTTTTTTACAGAGAATACAAAACAAAATAACTAGTTTACAGGTTATACTAGCCAGAGTATTATTTAGTTTCAATATAAACTAAACACTTTGAAAAATGAATCAAGTGGCATATTTATTTATTTGTTTGCTTTTTTTGCAAAACTGCATAACAAACAGACATGTTCAGTGTTTTACAGAGAGGCTTTCATAACAGGGAAACAGTTACATCTGATTGGTTGGTCTTGCCTGATCACTTTTGTCCCTCTCCTGTACAAAGTGAACTTTTAAAACTAACCCTAGGTGAGACTGAATTGGAATTCCATCTTGTAACTGGTGGAAGATGCAGCTGGGGGAACCTGGGTTGTTGTTGTTTTTTTACTTTTATAGAATGCAAGTTGATCTGGAAGCTGAATGCATGTTGAATCCTTCTAAGGGATGAGCTTGGGGCAATGTAGGAAATCCATGATCAGAATATCTCACTTTTACTTAATGTTAAAGGCCAGTGGAGTGGCCAATTGGATCAGGGTCTAGACATTAGGGGGAGAGAGAGGAAAAACCCTTCCTTCCAACATTTTCCTGATTTAAATTGCCCACCTTTAAGCTGGAAAATAGCAACTTCGGAAGACAACTTCAGTAGGGAAAATGGTGCAGGCAAAAGGCTAACCCAACCCTCATTTAGTGCTGATTCTGTCTTAGGGTGCCTCCACATCTGTTTTTAATGTCTTCTTTCTGAACTGTCTTGCTGCAGGCTCAGACACAGGTCTGTGTGGATCACACCAGCGGGTGTTCATGAAATATACTTTATGGTTTGACAAAAGTCCATAAATAAATCCCTTCCTCCTACTTTACTTACTGGGGTAAGTACCTCACTGTCTGATTAACACATATCTTAAAATTTGCATCCTGAAATGAATTGTTTTACTTAGAAAACATCTCAATGTTTGAATGGAATTGAGTTTCAAGGAAATAAGATGCGGGTCAGAACTTACAATTTGCTGTACTTTAGTGGCTATTTGGAATGGCTGCATCTTCCAGTGCTTGGGGGCGGGGGGAAGGGAGTTCTTACAAACCGAGATCATGACAATCCTTTCCACTTGTCATTTGAATGCTTCTGAAACTGACAATGCAATGAAAAACCCCCACACCAGACCTGTTCATACTGGTACTGACAAAACAGGTGTCGTATTATGTTGTTAGAAAGCCAAGTTTCACAACATTTCAGATAGGGGAATCCTTTTCTGTGGTGAACTGACCATTTTTTGTCCCTATCTGTGAATGCCTGTGTACCATGTGAGGGTTTGACAGATGTGTTTGTCTGGAGGAAAAGGGCTTCTCAACCTGGGGGGAAGTGCCTGTGAACCTTTCCCACACATCCTCAAGCTGGCCCCAGAGCTTCAACTCCAGATATTTTGGGGAAAACAGAAATGGGACAGCAGGAAAAAAAAATGTTTTTTGAGGCTTTTTAGAGGATGCTCCCCACTTTATGTGATTTTGGTTATGTGCATAGGGGCCTGGAATGTAACCTCAGTGTATGTGGGTGGATGCCTGTACTTCTAACTTATGTTTCTTGTGAAAATGATTAAAATGTCCACAAGCCTATTACAGCATAAAAGGCTGTACGAAAGCTGTAGACAGCCTCTGCCAACTTGATGCCTTCCAGGTGTTTTGGACTACAACTCCCATCAACCCCAGCCAGTGTGGCCAATGGTCAGGATGATGGGAGCAGTAGTCCGATATATCTGGAGGGCAACAGGTTTGGGAAGGCTATTATTGTAAGGAATGTGAAAATCAAATTAACAATCATGTGCTGCGTCAGCCAGACCTTGATTTCCGCAATGTCTCTCATAAGATATGCAATTAGGCTGCTGAATGGGAATTGTCATTCTAAATTGCTTTTGGAGTGTAGGACAATGACTTTGCAATTTTAAAAGGGAAAATGACACCTTCTTCATTTCCGTTCCAGATAACCAACACCTCCGACAAGGTCAGGAACGATGCTGAAGTTCTTGAGTCTGGAATAATGGATGGATCAAGGGGTTGAGATGTGCGGCAGAAGATGCAGCTGCGTTCAGCTGGGGCGTGAACAGGGTAGGAATAAAGGCTGCGTGGGGCAGCGGCGGGATTGCCAGATGGGATGGGTGGATGGGAGTCGCCGATACGAAATGGAACGGGTGTCCCGCCAGGAGCGCCGAGTGTGCGGGCATGAAGGCCGGAGTAAAGGGCGAGAGTGAGAATGGAGCAAAAGGCGATGGTGAGAATGGATGTATATGAGTCAGGGAAAGATGGCTGCTGTGAGGATGTACTCCAGTGGACAGGGCAAAGCTCTGCAGCAGCGTGTGGCGGAGGGTGGCAACAGACGAGTGCTGCTGAACAGGGACAGCTGGGGAGGCAGAGAAGGCAGCTGGTCCCGGGGCAGGCACAACCTTGCGATGCTTTGCCACAAGCTGTTTCTGCATATGCTGCTGGGCCTGCAGCTGAAGAAACCTATATTTGTCTATCTCATCCGGGGAAAAGGTTATAGGCTGCTGCGTTAAAGGAGAGGGGATGCACTTACTGTACGGCTCAGTCTTGTTTTCTGTTTCACCGGATTTATGCATAGCACTGTCAGAGTAGCAGTTCAAATCCCCTTCCACTCCACTCAAGTCTACACCTGCATGGTGTTCTTCTTTGGTCTCTGTTAGGTTGGGAACAGCAGAATATCCATGAGAAGGAAAAGCACCAGGAAAACCATTTGGCACCGAGTCACAGCTTTGTAGTAGGGGCTGCATTTCACCAGCTAAGAGATCCGGTTGATGCTTTGTTGCGGTGTCCTGTGCCATATTCAGGGCCTGATAACCTAAGTCGTTAAGCAGGCTATTGCCATAGTTAGTGCTAGCTGTCAGAATAATATTATCTATCGCTGAAGCTTCGGCTCGCTCTGTGCCTGTGCCGCTTTCCACAGAGCCAGTTCCATTGTTCCACCTGCTGCTCGTATCAATGTGAAGGGCTTTCTCAAGCAAAGGTAACATTGCTTCACTATCCACTGATGATGCACCTTTAACACCTGGTTGACTATGGGGGAGATCTTTCTCGCAGGTATTTGAAAAGCTTTCAGTGTTCTGAGTTTGCTCCTGGTTTCGCTTTGATTTCACCCTCTCTAAAAGGAGTTTGGCCGTTAACGACTTCTTCCCCACTGCTTTCCTTCCTAAGTGGTTGATGGAGCAGCTTCCAACTTGTTTTGATGGACAACTTTCATTCTGGCAGTCTGAGTGTGCAGAGTCTGATTTTCCTGGTTCAACTCTGTCGGTGCTTTTCATATCCTTTTTGTGTTTGTTCCAGTCATGCACCAATTCTTTTGCAAGGGATCCCGAACTGCTGGCTCTTGATCTGGTGCAGCTTGATGATCTTTCGCTGCTTCCTGAATCTTGGGTGGAAGAACCTTTGGAGCTGCTGTAGCTCCTGCTCCTGCTGTGTTTACAAAGAGGGTGTCTGTTCCTGCTTTGCTTTGATACATCTCTTTGTAGTAAATGTCTATATCTCGAATGTCTTTGATATTTTGCCATATGCCTGTGTGCACAGTTTCTAGATCTTTGACTTGTTTTGTTGAAAAGGCAGCCCCCATCTGCATCATCAGAAGATGAAATGCAATTGTGCTTTTTGTGTTTACATTTCTGCCTTTCAACCGGCTTTTGTTTCCTTTTGCAGCAAAAAGGCAAATGACTTCCGCTGTGATCACTTGATCTGTGACTAGAGTAGCAACTAGCGTAACTAGTTGCACTGCTAACAGAAGTGTCAGAATAATTAGACTGTCTGTCAGAAAAGGGCTTTTGCAAAGGAGTGAATTTCCAGCAACCAGCAAAATTCCCATTGCCTTCGTTTCCCATGGACTCCCTGGGTGAATCTAACTTGTATCCGAGAATGGAATCTTTCCCGCTGTCACTTATGTCACTGCTGCAGGTGACCAAATCCAGGTCGGTTTGTCTTTGGGCATACATTAAATCACATTTTGCACATTTTTGCTTCTTTGTCCTAGACACCAAGGGATAAATGCAAAGGTTTTCAGTTACTTCCTCCTGTAGAGTTTTTTCACAGTTCTGCAACTGCTGTGCTAAAGATCTCACATGCATTGTTGTGTGGGGACTTGTTGCTCTCGTGTAACGCCTTTTTGAGCAATCAAGGGGTGCAGGCACTTCAGGTAGGTTTTCATTCAAATCATCTGAGACGTACTTTGGAGCACTTTGACTCATTTCATTCTCTGTGTCTGAATCCAATTTTGGCCAGGACTTTTTGAGGCTTAGAGCTCTTTTCTTCTTCTTTGGCTTCAAAGACTGATTATCTTTTTCACTGGACAGTTGCTTGTTCTCAGTTAGATCTGAGGCGTCATTTCCATCTATGTCCATAGTTCTTGTTGAGTGCTCATTAGGACTTTCTTCGTCGACTTCAAGATGCCCACTTTCTCTATGAGATAAGGAGAGCCGAAAATCAAAATACAATGGATTACAACCATAGGAAATGGAGGGTTCTGTTTTTGTAAACAAAAGAAGTTCTGTGGGCCACCGTAAGGCTGTCCTGCCATCTTTGCTCAGTACATGAAGAAAAGGCAATGCTTTAGGCTTAATTTCATGAACCAGTGCATTATCCCTAGGCATTTCAGCATCTGCATTGACAGCTTCTGTACAATCAGAAGATTGTTTGAATACACAGGGATTGTAGTTTCCCTCACATTGACGTCCTTGCTCAGATGATCGTTGGGCTAAGGACTCAGAGACACATTCTGGTAACAGGCCATCACTGTGCTTGTAAGTGTTTTGCTGCGTACAAATGTTATTCGTTTGGCATTGAGGTGTAACAACGTTTTCCAAGGATTTCTGGGTCTCGTTCAACTCTCCTCCTCCTTCTTTTGCACCAGGAGACCCAGAACAATCCAAATCTGGAAGATGTAGTTTGTCTTTACGAAATGAAGTATGAGTTTCTGTTTGCTCTCTGTCCTTGTACTGATTGTTTTCTTTCTGCAGTTGATTTTTCCGAGCCAGATTACAGGAGGCGAAGCTGTCTGGGTGACTTTGAACGGTGCCTAACCGTTTATGCACATTTGCTTTCCTCTCGTCCCTCATATGTATACACGCATGGCACTCTTCGGAAGTCTGCTTTGCTTTATGCCGAGGGGATCTGATGCAGTCATATGCTTCTTCCATGTTCTCACTGAAAACGGATGCTGATGACTCAAGCTTCAGGTGGACTTTTTTAGAGAATGAAAAGGACACCCCGGCCCGATTGCAGCCATTGGTGCCACAGGAGAATGCGGGAGAGATGTGGTTTCTAAGAAAACGGTGTGTCTCTATGCAAGACTGGTTCTTGCTTAGCAAAAGTTCCTGCTGCTTCTCTGAAGTGCTGCTGGTGATGCTTTTTCCTTCAGCTGTATTCTTGACTTTGCCTTCTTGAGCTAACAGAAGTTTATCTTGCGGCGTCGGCTCTTTTTCTACAACCACTTGGGGAGATTTAAACGCAGGTCTGCATTCAGCAACGCTGGAAATAAATGACATAATAAAATCACTTGATTTGCAAATGAATGTTAGATTTCAGAAAGTAGTCATTTTCACTGAGAAGTATGGGGTTCCATCCAAGGCACCTGCCTGCCTTTGCCCAAGCAGGTGGGCTGCGTCTTTCCTCCTGGAGCAACCCACTGCCCCAAGAGGAAAAACACAACTCACCTGTTCAGGGGAAGGCAATCTGAGCTGCCAATACATCATGGCAGCTGTGGAGCCACGATGTATTGTCAGCTCAAAAAGTCTGAAACCACTATTGCGATGTGAACACCATTTCGGTTTCAAGGCAAGAAATTGGAGTATTGCCCAGCTCTAGAATAGACATGACTAACCTAGATTCATTGATTTCAATGGCTCTACTGTGAATAGAACCTACTTAGACACAGCCCGAATACTGCACACTGTGGCAGGCTGACCACAGTGGTATAGTAGGTGAAGTGCCCTTAGTAATTTTGCCCTGCTGTGTCTTCAAGAAGCCTTTGGACTACGTATTGTACACTGTACTGTACAGTACCTGTACTTACTAGTTTAGCAGTCTGCAGAGCACATGCTTGGGATGAAAGAGTTCTTGGCTTCAGTCATCTCCAGGTGAAAGATTTCATGCGGCAGGGAAAGAAAAGGTGGAGAGTCGCTGCCAGAGCAGGCGTATGCAAGATGGACCAACAGACTGACTCTGTATAAGTAACTGAGTGATACAGTATAAATTACCTACTGGAATCCTCACCATTTCTGTGTTTCTTTCACAGTAAGGATGCTATTTTAGTTCCCTGGAAGGAACTATTTGGAGAGTTTGTATATGTGCAGAGAAATGAAAATAAGCCCCAAATCTTTATTTGCTTAGTCTAGAAATCCTTATTTCCCCCCTTTTCCTAGCAATTTTTACAAATTGCTAAGAGCATTAAACTCAGATCTGTTTTAATAAGGTGAAATGCTCTGTTAGTGAAATATTAAATATCAGATCTGAGAGAAACAGGAGGCCAGTTTCATGCACTTTTCTTTTCCTCCTCCAACATTACCTGAACCCTTTCAATCTTCAGAGGATGTGTAAGTGACCATAGAGGAGAAGGGGCAAGAGGGGGTGTATTCCAGAAGCATTCAGAATGATGCTTCTGGTCTTACTGAACTGTGCTGGTGGGCAGTGAACCTGCTATTACTGTGCGGTAAGACAAGGAGACAATGTAGTGGTCTGTCAGGTTCCTTCTCATTCCATTTACAGTGATGGCAATGCAAGTGTTTCTCTTGCTCTCTGTGATATCACCACATCACCAGTTCTTATGGGTTTTGTGATGCTGTGACATCATTACACCAGTGAGATGATCTCTGATTAGTTTGGCTCACCCCCCCCCCACTAAACAATAATGGTGCCAAAGCAGCTGTTGAGAGAGGCTACAAGTCTGAAAAGCATGGGGGAAAACAGGTTTGTTTGTTTTTTTCTGAAGAGGGGATAATTTTCTCCAAATCTTATGGTTTTGGACTGAAAATGTTTGCTCTTGAAAACTCAGCACAGCACTATTTTTTTAATAAAAAAAATGTCTGTTCTGATCAGATTAGAAAGAGGATAAAAACCCCAGCCTTCAAATGCCAAGGAATTAATGCAGGGATTCCAATTTTATGGCAAGGATGTTTTGGCATCACTGATAATTTAAAAAGGGCTTGCAGGGCATGTGATGATTATCTGTGCATTATATAAAGCAGGAGTAAAGTTACCGAGATTTCTTCTGGGACTTCTAGGGGGGTGGATATGAGATTAAAATGTAATACAAGTTCCAGATGCTTACCATTCTGACTGCTTCCGCAGCTCAGCCAGCTGATGGAGTCGCTTGAGTGCTTTTTCCTGTTTCTTCTCATCTTTCCAGGATTTTGAAGCCACGTTCCGTGCAAATTCCCTTTGTTTTAGCTCTTTCAGCCTCTGTGCAAGAGAAGCACAAGAATAAAAGATGATGCATCTCTTCATAGCACGTTGATGCTTTTGTGTTTCTACACATAACCAGACAAGATACAGGAGGCAAAGCTGATAAAATGCAATTATAATGTAATAAGTAATCCCCAGTGAGCAGAGGGGTTGGGGGTATATTTATCCGTCAGCTTGACTCAAACTCACATCTCTGTCTAATGCACTTTATGGTAGAAGAGCTGCATCTCCAAACATGACTGTTACAACCAGATGCAACAGGAAAAACGACAACAACCCAGAAAGCACCAAGAGCAGCTGCAGCATTAGGCTGTGTAGCAGAGGTGCTATGCACCCTGAACTGGTTTCGTGGGGTGGCATTTGAAATTACCCTTGCAGTCTCTGGCACCAAGTTTAGGGCGCATAGCACCTTATTACTTATTAGAAGATGCAAACTATTTTCCAGTGAGAATGTTGCATGCCAGGTGTAGCATGATGGCGTAGATACTAGCCAATAGGTATCAATTTTACTCACACAGGCATATGAAATAGCTCTTTTGTATTATCTTGGAGAAGTGGGGAGAAAACAAAGTCAATATTTTGTTTGAATTGTTCCCCCATAACCTAAACCATTACAGCATAAAGCTATTTGGCTCCAACAACAAATATATGAATTTTTGGTACCATTGCTTCTTTCTCTAGCTCCTTGAAAGATTTCATCAACGGTGTCTCCGAAAAATTTTACACATCAAACTAATTTTAGTGTACTGAAAGAAGCAAAGATCACCAGTCGAAGCAACAATTCTTCAACATCAACTTTGTTGGACTGGTCATGTTGTTCGGGTGCCTGATTATCATCTACAAAAGCAAGTACTCTATTTCCAACTCAAGGATGGGAAGCAAAATATCAGTGGACAACAAAAGAGGTTTAAAGATGCTCTCGAGGCAAATCTAAAAATATGCAACATAAGCACTGATAACTGGGACACACTGGCCTGTGAGCGCTCCAACTGGATAAGAGCCTTTACCAAAGGTGTCATGGACTTTGAAGAAGCACAAACTCAGGGTGAAAAGGAGGAATGAGCTAAGAGGAAGGCACATTTGGCAAATCCTCACTGTGATCAGCTGCCACCCAGAAACCTATGTCTCCACTGTGGAAGGACGTATGGATCCAGAATTGGCCTCCACAGTCATTTATGGACTCACTGTTAAGACCGTGTTCATGGAAAACAATCTTATTCGGCTACGAGTGATTGCCAAAGAAGCAGCAACAGCAATTAAATAATTCCTACTCCCCCCCCACTCCTACCTGGGTTTTAAATTATAAGAGTAGGATACTCTGCATATGGTTTATTTGGAAACAACCCATAAAGGCTGAAATAACAGATATGCACATATTAAAGGGCAGACATGTTTGCCCCCTAATATTGTCCATATGCACAGTTCTATTCCAATCAAGTATTTGTGGATATCCCATGCTGTTTGTTTCAGGTATCTTATGGTTGATTCCATGCCTTGGCCAACCATATTTTACTATGTAGTTGTCCATGAGAATTAGTTGACCTCAGATGTGCTTGCTTGAATGCAATCCATGAAATAAATTGTATTGTTCAAAATGTACCCAAATGGAACTAGCTGAATAAATCTTCAAATCTTTCTCCAAACAACATCAACAAATGGCCCAGCTGAATGGGCACATATATATATATACAATAGTAGCATTTGTATGGCTAACCATGTACGCAAAAGATGCTAAGCTCACTAACAGGCGCTGTTGAACAGTATCGAAATAATTGCGCTCATCCATAAGGGCGCTCAAGCAAGGTAGAGAGCTTGGGAATTAACATACATTTAAGTGTGCAATTACATTTTTTCATGCCATTAGGTACCTAACTGGCTGGCTAAACCTAGTCAAATGTGCCAAAGTATGATTTATTTTACAAAATTTGACTCCTTTGTTCTTTGGTTCCTATGAATAACAATTGCAAGACATTTGCAGCCTGATTGTACCAGCTACTGCACTGGCAAATAGGTGAATAGGATTAGACGGAAGGACTTCTGCACCAGCACAACCTGCGGCATTACTTGGGTACCATAAGACCATCCAGGACATTGGCAAGCATAGGCACATATGACAATATCACATTGCTTGAATTAACTGCTATTTGTATGCAAAAACACAAGACTTGATAGTAGAGGTTGAGTTGGCAGGCTGGGCAAGGGGAGGGGTGGGCATCACTGGGTCCCTGTCAAGGCCCACACCCCTATAGACATGCACATTTGCACCCTGGAAGTACACAGAGCTGATGCACACCCCTGTCTCATACTTAAGTCCACATCCAATAAACCTGGATCATTCCCAAGTTTCATAACATGTGATGTACACTTTGTAGAGTTGAGCATTGGTTGTTTTTTTATAGGTTTAAGCATGCTTACATCTACACTGGATTGTGGCCTTAGCTTTAGCCCGAGAGATTTTCTTGCCATTTCAAGTGTCAATGCAAGTGCAGAAAACATTGAAGTTCAGCAAAGTTTCCCCCTCTTCTGTGCAATGTCCCAGATTTGAATGTGATAATATGGAGCTCTTACATAGACTGGAGAGCCAACATCTGGTTGGCCAGGTGACACAAGCCATGCCTGCATCTGATTGGCTGAAACTAGCCAATTGGCAAGACTCATCTAACCCCCAAATGTACTCTTGCTTCTGCATCATATTCTCCACTACTTTGCTAGTTTTGACTGTTCTCAAATGTTTTAAGAGAAGGCTGGAGTCCTATGCATTCTTACTTACTAGATAGGCAGTCCTACTAAATAAAGTTGCTTTATATTTGAGTAAAAATGCATGACATTGGGTTGGAAGGATTTCCGGCAATTATTCAAACCTACAATTCCAGTTTTACATCTTATTTCAAAGGTGGATGTACATTTTCCTCAGAAAGACGATGTATATTAGACACAAAACACAATTTTAAAATCGTTTTAAGTTTTCCAAATTGACACAAACCATGCATTAATATAGTAGAGCCAACCGCGTGATTTGTAAAATGTCTTCAAAATCCCAACCATAAAATGACTATGATAAAATTATTAAAAAGCATAATTGGAATGTATGTCTGAGGCATACAGCATTAGCCATTTAAGCAACTGGCAGAAAGAGCAGTAAGAGAATTTGCTTTCACCATGGTAACTGGCATTCTAAAAATAACTTTGAACGGCTATTAGTTTTCAGGATTAAACGTACGAGAAAGGCAACTTTAAAATTAACTGATGCATTTCAATTTGTTCCATGGAATCGCGATTTAATAATATTGCTGTGAAATTTATTTAAGTGAGTAGATGCAATGAGCTTTGTAGTAAATTTTGCACAGTAGCACCCACTCGTCTCCCACTGCTATTCAGGCCCTATCTGGTCATTTTCTGTCCCAGGGCAAAGTTCCCTCTCCCTCCAATGGGACACTCTCACATGCAAGTCATGGTGACGGGTGCTAGTGTTAACCTTCATATACCAACTCCTTGTTTCATTTTGCCTATTTTATTTCTAAAGACTTACGGTATATCACACCCTACTTTCTACTTAAGGAGTCCAAGAACTCAAAATACAGAAATAATATTTCAAAATAAAAAACCCAATTTAAACCCACCATGGTTTTTTTTAAAACAACAACAACAACAACAACAACAACAACAACAACAACAACAACAACAGAGTAATAATTCTAGTGCAGGTTAACAGGAGACAAAAAAACAATCATCACCCAATGGCCTTTTTGAACAGCCGTGTCTCTGCTATGTTTTATGGAATTTCTAATTGCTACCAAGCCTTTAGGCTGTGTCCATTTGGTGAATAAAAAAAAGAAAGAAAGATAAAAAGCTGCTCATTCAGTGATCTCTGGTGATAGCAGAAATCTCCAGCAAGAAGCTGGAGCTGTACTGGGAGAGGGTCCCAGGTCACCTTTCAACTGGCACACAACTCTGTCTCCTGGTAAAAGTTTCAAGAAACCAGGTGACATGAAAAGTACCTGCTGGTGGTCATTCATACCTGCTACTATAGTTGTGTGCTTTTGGGAAATGCCTTTGTTTTAAATTTGCTGTCCGGGATCTAATTAGGTCTTCAAATGAGTTTCTAATCTTTTAATTGCTCCTTGGAAATTTGTGTGTAGGGTGCAGACTTTTCCCCCTTCCCTTCCCTTTCCGAAACCTTATATTTTGTTTACACAGTATCTTATTTTCCTTTCTTCACGTGCACAACCTCCCTGCCAACCTCCCTAAATCTGAATTATTTACTGTTAAAAGGGAAAATGGTTGAGTTTAAATACCAAAGCAGAACTACAATCCCCTTAAAATATGCACCCGCACAGATTCAACATGCTGATAGTGACTTTGTATCTTTTTGGCTTAGGGGAGCCACAGTGATATGGAAGATTATGTTGAAAGACAAGGAGAAATAGGGCAGCTGAATCCTCTTCAAGTTGCTCTTTCATTTCTGAAACAATATGTCATTGTAATTTTTGAGTATTACTGGGATAGCTCAGGAATAACTTTGTGCAGTGGGATGAACTATAGAAAACTGATACATTGAATGACAAACATTTCACAGCCTTTGATTAAACCACATCCTATTTGTTTCACTTGACTAGTAGATAAATACAGTTGCATATATATTGCTGTTCTGCATTCCTTTTCAGGCCAGTGTTGTGAATACTTTATTTTAAGGGCCTAATTGGCTTCTAGCCCAAAGATAACATGCTGACTTCAATGACAAAGATCCCCTACAAAGGTAGGATTGTGTGTAATTACCACCTGTTTTGCTCATGGATTCAGCAGCTTATCTGCATGGAGCGTTGGCTGATACAGGAAAGTGAATGCAAAACAATGGGTCAGATTCAGACCTGGCCTTGCTTTGAGGAGACCCAGGAAAATGAATAGGGAAAGTGAGCCAAGACCAACCTAAGTCCCATTGGTTTAAATGGGCCTACTCTAAGTGTGTTTAAGTTTGGACCCGACACATTGTCAGAAAGTGAAGGCCGGATGCTTCTGAGAAGTCTGCATTTTGTTGAAGTGTATTCTGGAAAGTTATATGGAAGAAAAAAAAACAGGCAAGAACAGTAGAATAGCCCTGTTGGATCAGACCAAAGGTCCATCAAGCCTTTTTGGGTCCAGCAGTTGCCTTCAGGTACTGAAAGCAAGGCACGAAGGCAGGATTTGCTCATTGCTTCTCCCCAGCATCTAATGTACTCCCCAGCATACTGCTTCTGAACATGGGCGATGACCATGTTTAGCTACATTCCACCCTCAAAAGACTTTCCAATGATTATATAAGCAACCTCTCCAGTCAACCAACAGGGTGGTGCTGTTCCTTGTCCTCAAGTGTTTGACTAAGGTTCTGCTATTGTATTGAATTCCCTTATTGCATATCTTAGGGAACTTCCTAGAAAGAACAGATCTCTGCTGGAATCCTGTGCTGTTGGTTTTAACTCCTGCAACACAACTTTATATGTGTGGAGCTGGCTTAGGAATACTCCTCAGTGGACTAGATACATAGGAAGCTATCTGTGCACATGAAAATCACCGTATTCCAGCTGTATGATAAGGAGGCTCTAAGGGATGTTGCTATTGCAGAGAGCAGTGGTCCATAAAAAACAGATTGAATCAAAGTTGCAAATGTTAATTGAAAATGGAATGGGAATAAATTGATTTTTGCACATGTAAATTCTCTCACTTCCTTTAACAAGTCATGCGCTGTCAACCCCATGCAAGGAACTGCCACTAGGGCACTGACATTTCTCTTGCCCATTGGCCACGCTGCATGAGACTGACAAGAGTTGGAATCTTACAACATCTCGAGGGTCACAGGCTCCTCATTCCTACAAGCAGTGGAGAGTACACTAGTCCCTTCCCAACTCCTAGTAGTAAAGCACACTTAATTGTGAATTATTATAACTAATTATATTGTTTTCCTTACAAGCTGGGCTTGCTCCTCAAGTTCTTCTGTTGAGGTTCTTTCTGAGTGCTCCTACTTTGGATGCTGGCTGGACACCCAAGGCTGCTTTGTAGTATTGCTCCATCTCTTAAATTCTTTCTCCAAACACATTTGTCAAGTGTCAACTTTACTATCATTTAGAAATCCAACTGATTATTTTTTTTTGGGGGGGGGGGCTTACTCAAGCTTTTGATACCACATCATTTAAATCAAGAATTTTAACTAATGACCTGCTGTTTTAACCACTGTTTTGTGAGCTGTGATTTGGTCTTTGTGGAGAAATTAGTTTTGATTAACATTATTACCCTGTCTTAAATATCACCAGCTGCCTTATAGTCATTGAATATTAGGATATTTTTTAAAGACAAGTATCTGTCTGTAATTGTATAGTGGTATGTTACTGTTTGGAACATGGGTGGTGCTGTGGGTTAAACCACAGAGCCTAGGACTTGCCGATCAGAAGGTCAGCGGTTCAAATCCCCACGACGGGGTGAGCTCCCATTGCTCAGTCCCCTGCTCCTGCCAACCTAACAGTTCAAAAGCACGTCAAAGTGCAAGCAGATAAATAGGTACCGCTCCGACGGGAAGGTAAACGGCGTTTCCGTGTGCTGCTCTGGTTCGCCAGAAGCGGCTTAGTCATGCTGGCCACATGACCCGGAAGCTGTACGCCGGCTCCCTCGGCCAATAAAGTGAGATGAGCGCTGCAACCACAGAGTCACCACGACTGGACCTAATGGTCAGGCGTCCCTTTACCTTGATGTTACTGTTCACCCCCCCCATGTTTGTCTCAACAGTCTTCCTGGCACAGGTATGAGGCCTTTACACACCTCCCCTCGCATGCTGGTTTCAACACTGCAGTCCTGGTTAAATTAAACTATAGTTTCCTGTTGCATCTGAAACAGAACTGTCTTCTTCTGGCTTTGCCCCTTCAACTGTGGTCTCTTGAAACTACCGTTCTGCACAAACTACCGTTCTCCATTTTGGAACTGTAGTTTAAAGAGACCGCGGCCAAAGGTAGTGAGCAAGGAGCAGGGAAGTGGGTCTGGTCACATGCAGGCCCAACACTCACACCCAGCTTACAACCGCTTATGCAGCCAAGAACATTACATCACAAGGGTAAATATATTGCGAAATGTTCATACAAAGCTGTTCAGTGTGGCCGTTCTTTGTCTGGGTCACTGGGGCCTTCCTGTGTCTAAGCGGTTGTGTGATTTGTTACCTGGTTCTCCTTTTCCCTGCTATGGCCCTGTAATTCATAGCCAACTGACCTCCGGAAAGCTGCCACACTGCAGTTCTTTAGAAGGGCTTTGGAGACCTATTTGTTTTTGGATGCCTATGCATGTGTAATATTTCCTTGTTATGGTGTTCTTTTCAGCTAATGGTTTTGTTGAAAATGTGTTTTATATTCTGAGCTGGATGTGTGCTTTTTAGCACCGCTGGGTTATTAATGTGGGTCTTTGTACAAATTGCATTAATTTTTCTTTTTAGAAATTATGGTGATGATTATTGAAGTTGTAATTTTAAATTGCTTTATGTCAGCCAGCTTGAGAGAGTTGAGCTTACTTAGGAAAACAGCTTATAAACATTTCAAAATAAATAAAAATGTTGTTCTTTTGCATGTACTTCTTCACTGGCATCTAATGTGATTCAATGACCCTTTCTTACAGATGTAAAATGAAATGGCTTTGTCTATCTGCTTCTTCTACTTTTTATTCTGTTTTTTTTGGTTGAATCTTGTTACATTAACAATTTTAAAAATAAATAAATTAAAAGTGTAATTGAATATGACCCACCACTTAGACCAAAGTACTTGGAATTAATTCAGTTTAATTTCACTGAAATCAGTCCACAGAACCAGTTACGCAAAAGTGTCTGGCAATTAGTACATGTTCTCGGTCTTAACAAGTTTGTAGATCAGTTTGCTAATAACTTTTAAAAAGGGAGATTGGCTTTGAGAATTTGCAAATTGAACTTGGCAGTGGCTTCATGTATCCTCATTAGGGTTCAGCTGAAGGATTCCTAATGTCTCATGGCTCAGGTGATGCCCAGTACACATGCTGGCACTGGAATTCACCCACCATCGGACATTAATTTTGGGCAGTTTAACAAAAATTTATGTATTTTTTTAAACAGCAGGAGCAAGAAGATCCTTCAGACATTATCATTTTATTTGAAGGACCACTGGTATCTGGCTTTTAACTGTGCAATCCTGTGAGTGTCTACTCAGAAGTCATCCCCATTGACTTTGATGAAACTTACTTGCAGGAAAGTGTGTTTAGTTTTACAGGCTAAGTAACTACTGAATAGTCCAATAAATACAGCCAGTTGCCTGGTTTTGTTTTGTTTGGATATATTTGAGGTATGATGAAAAAAAGATGATAATGTTTCTGACTAGTGCAGGGAATTAAGTAAAGTAATCCTGTTATTCTACTATGACTCCCTTGATATGCTCCATGCATTCAGTATTCCCCCCCCCCCCAAAACAAAAGCAACATACAAACATATGTGTGTTGTTAGGCTCGATTCCTTTTTCTTTTTGGCTAGAAGCATACCTTGAAGATTTGTTGCTCATTTTTCTACAAGCGGAAAGATCAGCAAGATTCTTAAACTCCATTGGACTCAATTATGCTGCTAAATTGTGCATATTAATCAGATAGATGGTAGTAATCTGTACTCAAAAGTAGAGGGGAAACACATAAGCTGCTGTTGTAGATACATTCAGTGGGGCACAGAGTGGTTGTAAAGAGGAGGAAATAAATTAGATGATAGAATCATTCACTAGAGGAAGGCAAGCAGCTGCTTCAGAAGCATTTAAAGTTAGAGGGGGAAAATGAATCTACTTTAGGCTGGTGTTAATATTTGAATGACAAAGCATTTGTGCCAGTGGAACCTTGGAGTGGAGCTCAGGAACGGAGACACAACCTCAGATCCTTGGTTCAAAAGCAACGTAAAGCCATGGGGCTACCTTTGAAGGTGACCCGGAAACTGCAACTAATCCAGAATGCGACAGCCAGACTGGCAACTGGGAGTGGCCGCCGAGACCACATAACACCGGTCCTGAAAGACCTACATTGGCTCCCTGTCCGTTTCCGAGCACAATTCAAAGTGTTGGTGCTGACCTTTAAAGCCCTAAACGGCCTCGGCCCAGTATACCTGAAGGAGCGTCTCCACCCTCATCATTCAGCCCAGACACTGAGGTCTAGCGCCGAGGGCCTTCTGGCGGTTCCCTCACTGCGAGAAGCCAAGTTAAAGGGAACCAGGCAGAGAGCCTTCTTGGTAGTGGCTGTTAGAGGAACGAGGCTAGAGTTCGAGTCCCAACAAAGCCAAGTGTGAGACTTCCTGATAGTCAGAAGAGCTATGACGCCAAGACTAGTCAGAAGTGCAGGATGGTAAGGCCCAAGGCCAATCCAGTTGCAGGTAGTTCCAAGGGTGGAACGGGTGATACAGGGGTATACTGTGTGTATGATATCTGTATGGTTGTTGCAGTTACACTGATGACTGCAACACAGTGCATGAATTCGGGGAGGATGTTAGAATTCCTGCTCCATGATTACAGTCGTGGGATTTTTGTCTATCACATGACGGTGTATGTTTTGACTCCACAGAGTGGGAAGTGACGGAGACAGGATGTTTGTGTTACTGTGTTCTGTGAAGTGGGACTATTGTCCTTTGTTCTTTTTCTCTTTGCTGTCTGATGCTAGAGAGAGAGGGAGCCATGTTACAGTGCTCCGTATGTGTTTATATGTAAATAAAGTAGATTAGCCAAAATGCTGAGTTGCTGAGGTCTGTTACACAAGCTGTGAATAATCTGCAGATCCCTAAGTGTGCCGATGTCTGTTGGCATCGGTCGCTGTAATGTTCGGGCTGAAGAAAGCTTTTGAAGCTCCCGAACAATCGACCAGGAGGGAGAGAACATGCCAGTCGGGCATGTGTGTCTGCCAGCGTCCTACTCGAGTGTAGGGCGAGCTCCTGACAGTGGCGCCCTCCCTGTGGAACGCTCTAGCATCAGATGTCAAAGAGACACATGACGTTTAGAAGACATCTGAAGGCAGCCCTGTTTAGGGAAGCTTTTAATGATTGATGGTTTAATGTATTTTTAATCTCTGTTGGAAGCCACCCAGAGTGACTGGGGGGGGGGAACCCCTGTTGTTGTTGTTGTTGTTAGTGGGGTCAGGGTTAGTTTTAATGTCTGGACCTAAGTCTGTCCAGAAAGTGTTGATTGTGGGATAAATATGAAAATTTATTAGAACAAAAGACAGTGGTGGCTCTCTCCACTTGAAGCAATATCGGTGAAAAAAATAAATATGAGAAACAACTGGGTAACTTATAAAGAACTATTATGAGAGGTGATCAAGATTTAAAATGAAGGAGGTTTGAAGAAATAAGAGGACTAATAACTGATTGGCTGCAATATCATCATCTTAATGAAGTATTTAGGTTGAATAAAAAGAAAGGTTTTTCACCTAAAATCTCCCAATTTGAAAAAGAATTGTTGGAAAATAAAAATAAATTACTGTAATTTCTAAAATGTATAAACTTCAATTGGCAAACAAAACATGAACCAGTCAAATCAGTGCTTATACACTGGGCGAGGGGTTTTGGTTATAATATTGAGTTAGCTCTGTGGGATTACAAATCTGAAATTTACAGCATATTATACTTTGAAAGGAATTTATATGAAAATGATGTACCATTGGTATTTAACTCCTAGCAAATTAGCTAAAATATATAAATCACACTCTAATATGTGCTGGAAACGTGCACTGGTGCACTGATCCTGACTAGGCTAGACTAGTGGACTTCAGCTAGAGGAAGTGAGCGGCCAGCTTTTGGGCTGCGTTCTGGGAACCAGTACTGGGTTGTGGCCCATTATAAGGTGGGTCACAACCACAGCACCACCACCATACAAATATATGGTAAAAAGGGAAATGAAATGGGTCCCTAAGTGCATGTTTGTGTTGAAGGTGGGTCAAGAGTGCAGCAGAGCAGAAACATCGCTGCACGTGCTGAATATAGAGCAGAACAGAAAACAATCCCTAGTTCCATGGGATTCAATGGACCTTACTCCCATGCATGTGTACATAAAATATAGCCCCAAGGCTGCAATTCCACACTCACTTACCTGGAACTAAGTCCCACTGAACTCCATGGGAGTTACTTCTGAGTAGACATATATAGGCCTGCATTGTTAAGATGCTTCTTTTGTATCAGTATCTACTTGCCTACAATGGATTTTTTTTTAATCCTTCCATGATACATAAGAGATTTCATTATTCAAAACTGTGCAACCATAGAGAAAAATAGAAAAAAGATGATAGCACAATTATTAATATTGAACTCTTCCTCTGACACGCAAGGCTAGCTTGAGATTCTAGAATTTGATAACAGAATTCTGTAGTTCCTCGTATAATGTAATACTTCAAACTGCTGTAAAGTCAGCGGACGACAATCAGCAAGGAAATTAACTGCCCCTTGGGTTTTAAAGAGGGCTAAACTGCTAATTTACATGTTAATTAGCATTTGGTCTAAAAAAGTAGCGAATGTAATTCTACAGCATCTAACATTTAACAATGGAACTTATCTAGACGTTGCATTTAACAGTAGCTTCCCACTTCTCGCTAGATATTTCTGAAGTTCCGATAATGAAAGCAATCTCATTATTCTAAACAACATGCAGTTTTCGGGGATGACGCCTGCTAATTTATTTGCATAATGAGAAAAGTAACAAAGCAATCACATTGAATCAGGTGTGTTGGTTCTTAATAAGGCCCATCTAATGGCATAGATTTGTGGGTTTAAAATAAAGACTTGTATAAACTGACATTTAAAATGGGAATGTGCTGCCTCAAGTCATAACAAGTCACTAGACTGTGTTCAGTGGCATTTGATAATTCTATTTCTGCTATCCAAGCACTGATTTCATAAATGTGATTGCAGTAATGTGCAAGTTAAGTATCTTGGGAGAACTCTGCCATAAATTAATACTCCAGAAATGGACATGTTGCATTAGAAAAGCATATATAACATTGATTTCCATTTCCAGATGAAATTGGAGTAAGGAGCATAATATATAGAATTCATTTCAGAGATGTCATAGGGCTATTAGACCTTCTCATCACTGCACATTTTCAAAATGTAGAAAATGTTCACTGTGGTCTTTGGATGGGCCCCTTCCTGATGGCATCATGGCATACAGATGTTTGGTTAACTGGGGTCCAGGAAAAGGTCATTTCAGCAGTTGCACCCACCCACCTTACAGCAGGAGTGGACTTTGGCCATTCAAATTTCAGCAGCGCTCTATGCGAGCCCAAATTTGTCATTCCCCCACTTTTCACTTTCTGTTCTGCACATGCAGTATATCATATTTGAGATGGCTTGCAGTGCCCTCCTCAGCTTGGCACCCAGTGTGAGGGAACTGGTCGTACTGCCCTAAATCCACCTCCGCCTACAGAATGCATTCCTAATGGTGATCAGGGAGATGAAGAACTGGCTGCTTGCCTAGACATTTCCAGACCATTAACATGACCAATGTCTGTTGTTGTTTTTTTGTTACTGTAGTTATTGCACAAATGTTTTTAGTCCCACCTCCCCTCCATCCCTGCATGTTGCGAGCCGCTTTTAGTATTTTTAAAAGGAAAATTGGTATGCCATTTAACAATAAACAAATAAAATGAAATGAATATATAAAATGCCACTATGAACAATTTTATACCAATATTTGCCCCTTGTGGAAGGAGATGGTAGTCCATGTTGTGGTAACTTCCAAATTGGATTATTATTACAGTGCAGTCTATGTTGGCGTACCCTTGAAGGTGACCTCGAAACTTCAACAAGTCCAAAATGCAGCAGCCAGATTACTGGTTGGGGTTCACTTCAGAACTCATGCAACCCCCATTTTAAAAGAAGAAGAAGAGGAAGAGGAAGAGTTTGGATTTGATATCCTGCTTTATCACTACCCGAAGGAGTCTCAAAGCGGCTAACAATCTCCTTTCCCTTCCTCCCCCACAACAAACACTCTGTGAGGTGAGTGGGACTGAGAGACTTCAGAGAAGTGTGACTGGCCCAAGGTCACCCAGCAGCTGCATGTGGAGGAGCGGAGACGCGAACCCGGTTCACCAGATTACAAGTCTACCGCTCTTAACCACTACACCACACTGGTGTAAAACAGCTGCAGTGGTAGCTGGTTCATTTCCAGGACCTATTCAAGGTGCTCACATTATTATTTAAACTCCTAAATGAGTTAGGCCTCAAATAGCAGAGAGGTCATCTCCTTGCCTTCAGACCTCTCAGAAGTTTGGGGGTGGCCTGGGAGTCGGCATTCTCCGTGGCAGTTCCTCGGTTGTGGAATTTCCTCCTCACAGAGTTGCACCTGACACCTTCATTGTATCGTTTCCACCACATGGTGGAGATACACATCCTTACTCTGGCCTTTGACCAAGTATGTGTTTTCAGGGCCCACCCTATTTCTGTGACTGTAATTTGTTTTAACTGTTTTAACACCGAATTTTAAATTGAACTAAAAATTTCATTGTTGTACCCTTCCTTGGGTTCATTCATTGTTGTACCCTTCCTTGGGACCTGGTGGGGAATAAACTGAAAAAATGAATGAATAAGTCTTTCTTTTGACTTATCTTTGTGTAGATTTAGATAACTTGTCCAAAAGCCATTCACATAGAAAGATAAGGGCTGGGAAGGGTGCATAAATAAATTTGTTTGATGCAGATATGTAAGCGAAACATTAAAATCTGCCTCTGTCCACCAGAGACCATTTACCTTCATCGTTTAAATCCCTGCATCCCTTTATGGAAAAATATTAGCACAAGCTTT
This sequence comes from Podarcis muralis, assembly GCF_964188315.1. NCBI lineage: Eukaryota > Metazoa > Chordata > Lepidosauria > Squamata > Lacertidae > Podarcis > Podarcis muralis. Next base: position 26,860,030 of record NC_135666.1, on the reverse strand, counting down.
AGGGTAATTAGGATTCAGTATTGCCCTCATATGCAACTAGGCATGTTGTACAAACAGCTGCTCTGTTTGTATCGAACAGCGTTGATTTTAAGTTTCATTAAGTAGCCAGGCTCTATCTTTCTGGAGACTCATTCAAGCTTTTTTGACATGTCTTACATATTAATTCATTAACTGGAATTCATTTGGGTGCGTTGGTGACATATATCAAGGGTAGGCTGACATTTCATAGTTAAAACACATCAGCTAAATTGCAAGCTGTGCATCTGGGCCTGCAATTCCGGCACAGGCCCCAGGCAACAGAGTGCCTTTTGTGGGGAACCAGCTCACCTATCACACTTGTAAATAGCAAGCTCTCTTCATCTGCAATTTAGGAAAGGAATAGCAAGCAAACATGTAATGTTGTGTGGCATTGCATTTAGCAATACAGTTGTACCTTGGAAGTCGAATGGAATCTGTTCCGGAAAGTCCTTTCGACTTCCAAAACGTTCAGAAACCAAAGTGCGGCTTCTGATTGGCTGCAGGAAGCTCTTTCAGCCAGCCAGAAGCTGTGGAAGCCCCATTGGACTTTCAGCTTCCAAAAATAGTTCGCAAACCGGAGCAGTCACTTCTGGGTTTACGGCGTTCGGGAGCCAAAACGTTCAAGAACTAAGCTGTTTGAAAACCAAGGTGGAAATGTTCCAGAGATCCCTCTTCGGACTCTCAAATTCACCAGCTGTCCCCACCTCAAAGGGGGGACCTGGTTTTGGTGTAGGAGGGTTTTTTTAGGGGGTGAGGAGGTACAGTTGGGGAGGGAGCCCGCCCCCATCAAAAACCCTCCATGCGTCCACAACAGTTCCTTCAACTTGCAAATGTGCTCACCTAATAGGGTAGCCATTGTGGTGACGCTGCCAGATGTTACTGGAGCTGGAGTCCAATCAACCCTAGCCAGCGGGACCAATGGGCCAGGATGAAAGAAGCTGTAGTCCAGCAACACCTTGCTGCAGAATTTATAGTAGAAAATGTGTGAGCAGGGGAGTTGCTGCTGGCTTCTGGCCTTGAATCTGAGCCAACTACAGTATCATACAGAATGAAGTTCAGAGCACCGCCGTCATATGATTCCCTGGGTGGTGGCTGATGCAGTGGAACTTTGCATGGTAGGAAAGCTAGATCCATTTCTGTGGATATGTGAGAGATGTTTATTTAAAAGCCAATGTTTTTTTTTAAAACAAAACAAAACAAAACAAAAACAACTACTGACCAGGGAAATATGAAAGCTTGGAAACAGAATCTGACTCATTCCTAGCTAATCATCATCATCACCACCATCATAAAAGAATTAGCAATTTTAACAACTGAAGGAGCATCTCCACCCCCATCGTTCTACCCGGACACTGAGGTCTAGCGCCGAGGGCCTTCTGGCAGTTCCCTCACTGCGAGAAGCCAAGTTACAAGGAACCAGGCAGAGTGCCTTCTCGGTAGTGGCACCGGCCCTGTGGAATGCCCGCCCATCAGGTGTCAAAGAGAAAAACAACCACCAGACTTTTAGAAGACATCTGAAGGCAGCCCTCTTTGGGGAAGCTTTTAATGTTTGATGCATTACTGTATTTTAATATTTTGTTGGAAGCTGCCCAGAGAGGCTGGGGAAGCCCAGCCAGATGGGCGGGGTATAAATACATTATTATTATTATTATTATTATTATTATTATTATTATTATTATTATTAACTAGCCTGTCTACCTTGCGGTAAATTCTATTGAATTCAGTGACACTTATTTCCAGGTAAGTGTTTATAGAATCACAGTGCAAACCTGCCATTTTTTAATGCACATCTTCTCACCCTTACGGGTGCACTAATCGGGGACATTAGCATACCTAGTAGGGCAGCGCTGAGAAGCATGTGCTGTCATTTCTCTATGAAGTTTAGCTTGTTTTATAAAATATAGGCCATTTGTTCCTTCCATTGCCAATCTGTCTTCCCCCCTCCCCCCCAGAGCACTAAATCTAGTTTTAAAATTAAAAAGAGTTTTATTGCTTTTAACCATGATCTTTTATGATGGAGAGCAGCCAAGACAAACTGACTTGATGCATCAACATTCCATTTTCTGTTTTGCATAAATCACCAAGGCTGAGAAACATGAGGGATATTGGGGGGAAGAGGGGAGGGAGAGAAAGAAAGAAAGAAAGAAAGGGATGATGATGCTTAGAATGGATCGATCTGAGCCCAGAAAATTCTGACAAGTAGAAAAAGCAACTGAAGCTGCAAATAAATCCTTTTGTATAGGGAAGAGGGATTATAGGATTAACTTCACATGTTTTGGATCTGAAACCATTTTTGTTTTATATCATTACCAGCCTTTTATAGACTAATTGAGTGGTGTGGAGAACAGCACTAGCTGATTTTTTTTTTATATAATATATATATATATATAAAGAATTCATGATTAACCCAGTTTTGTCTGAGGAAACAATGGGCCAAAATTGTGGCCTTGATTACACTCGTGAAATTCACGACTTTCATCAACAACACTGTCCCTCATGAGCATTGGAACCTGTAATCAGAAGCTGATTTGCTGTTGAGTAAGGCGATGAGCAGGATATTAAGGAGGAAAGGAAAGAGAAAACGCTAGTCAAGAGAATGCAAAAGAAGATTCCTTTGGAGTTCAACTACTCCCTGTTCGGAATTGAAATTAATAGCCTGATCCAAAGTTCTTTGAACTGCATCCATAATAGGCCAGCGACAAGTAAAGCAGATCTGTTCCCCTCAAAGGCAGGCACAAGAACATTAATGTTCGGCAAACTTTTCAGTAGTCTGCCATATATAGCTTATGGGTTGTATTTGACTTTGTAGGGGAGAAGTGGAGTCATCCCTTCCCCTCTGTGATGTATGTGAGTGTCTCTTGAAGCATTCGGCTCCCCGCCTGAATCTTACTGGGAAAACCAGATGTGATTCTAATTGTGTGATTGCAATTAATATGTCCATTTTCCTGCTTTTAAAAATAAATAGCAGGGAGCTACTGGATCAGGACTTGAGCACACGAGGAGTGGGGATATAACCCATCCCTGCCTGCTGAGGTCTTGATGGAAAATCCCACAATGCCCAACTGCTATTAGCCCTGGGAAGGAAACTTCCCTACTATCAAAATAAATCTACATTGGAAGCATAAAAATATGCCCCCCTCCCCAATAAATGGATAGACAACACGACAACTCTTGCAACCTATGAACAGATCACTTTCAGATGAAGGTGATGTATGGACAAATTTAATAATATTTGGAATATATTTATCAAAACCATAGTGACTCATGAACTGATGTATACTTAAGGGAAATAATAAGTTTATCTACCTACATATATACTACATAGTTCTGTAACCTTAATTACATGTTATTGTTATTTCATTATTGTTTTTCTCTGTCCCCCCTCTTCTTTTTTCTAAAAAAGAAAAAAAGAAACTTCGCTACTAGTGTGAATGACAGCATGGGATGGAGTTGCAGTGTGTCTCTGTGTGGTTAACTCCCTCCCTCTGTATCACAGCCCTGATTCTGACAGTCCCTTCATGTGGCTATTCTAGTTCATGCTCTTGTTGCAATAAAGGTCATGCTTACCAGTCCCCACCCCACCCCCCAACTATTTGACCCAGGAATGAAGCATCCATTGGCACCAACAGAAACATCCATCCCAGGGTGCAGAGCAGCACAAGTGGGGATTTTCATTGGGACCATGGTATGCAATTAACACAACTGACCCTCAATCAGCCATGTTTTCTTATGGGTGACAGTGTCTTAAGACATTGGTCATCTGCCTGATTACATGAGTATATCACATTATGTAATAATTACATACACAGCTCAACAAGACAACAACTGGAACCCACCAACAACGTATGAATCAATATGGCTAAGTGGACCTAACAACCCCCCTTCCCCTCATACACGCAAGCAAAACTCACTGCAGTCAACTAAAGGCAACCAAGCCATGCCCTAGCCCCCCCCCCCCCATCTCTCTCACTGCCAACAAAAACTAATAAATCAATACAAATGGAACCTGCCCCCATGATGCTGACACAAAAACCTTACACATACACTATGTAGAACAGGCATAGGCAAACTCTGGCCCTCCAGATGTTTAGGAACTACAATTCCCGTCATCCCTAGCTAATAGGACCAGTGGCCAGAGTTTGTCTATGTCTGATGTAGAAGAATTAAAGTTTACTACCCTCCTTCTCTCTTCTCCCCCAACTTTATACTGTCTATAATATTAATGTATCCAATCAAATATGACTGATCTGTAGATCAAATTCTATGAACTGAAAGCAGAGACGCTGTATGTACTTTTGTAACCCAATAATTTTTTAAACAATAAAAACAATTAAAAAAATACACAAATGCACACATGAAACATAGAAACAATTTGACACTGAAACCAACCCCATGTTGTAATACTTGTGAATATTACATGGTAGGCTGGCTCACCCCCCAAAAAATAATATTACTTGATATCAAGTGGTTCAACTAGTCATGTGAATTGGTGCAACTTGTCATGTCATGTAAGAGAGCATATCACCAAAGGAATATGACACAGCAAATTAAAAAGAAGCTACTAACTCTACAATTCTATGATTCTATATGTATACCCTACCTATTTTACATGGCTATATCTTGAATGACTTTTTAGGCTTACCTGCTTGTGAGCATGATCATAGGAATTGATGTGGTTGTCAAATTCGTGGTGTTTATGGTACTGCTTGTCACATAATTCACAGTAGAAGTTAGCCTTCACATCCTCTAGAGCCCTTGCCGCTGCCTTCTCCTTTTCAGCAAAATCCTATAAGGGCAGAGGGAGAGGAAAAATATTTGGTTATATCCAATTGCCAGTTTGGTTATTGCCAGTTTTTCACCACAAAGTCCCATGTACTTCCCAGCCCTATTATTAGGCAGAGTGAGGCAGCTGCCTCAGGCAGTTGATTTTGAGTGACATATTTTTACTCCCAGGGAGAAGTGCTGGTGGGGTATTCATTCAAAAAATGGAACCAAATCGCATGGTTTGGAAGCATGCCTGAGTCTTTTCTTTGTTGAAATTACAGACACACCCCACCTGCCACAGTGCAAGCAGAGGCAAGATATCAAAACAACAACGGTAGCTTATTTTCCAACCCTACTTGTGGTATGGAGCACAATCTTGTGGTCAGGATCACAGCTGGGGAGGGAAAGATTAAACCAATGCTTCCCTGCACACTGCAGTCACAATGCAAAATTGGAAGTGGTCCTGCACATAATTAAACAATAAAATACCCGCAAAGGTGTGCCTCAGAGTGAAACTGGCTAGTTTGACTGTAATCTGGCCAGTCTTGGGCAATCTACGTCTAAGTATGAGAGAGAAATGAGATTCTATTCACCTTTAAATGCAAGCCTTCCAAAACTCAGCCATCTTCTGAAATGTGCGCTTCTCCAAATTTTGCAATGCAAGTAAATGCATGCAAAATGCATATACTGTTCATGCAGATGAATACACTAGTGAAAATAACATGCAAAATGTCTTACTTTAGGGGAAACCACTTTTCAAAAATGTGTTATTAGGCAAAATTGCATATCCCTATCCCTATCTGCATCTCGACTTGGGAACCGGTGATGCCATTAGCTATTTTTCCTTAGACAGCAAAATATATTGGGTCATGGGGTTCTGGCAGTACCATGGAGGTCTGTAGTAAGAAGTTAGCATCTAAACCGCTAAGCCTGATGAATGGCTCAAAGGTAAGATGGGTGACTCATTCGCTGTTCTGAAAAAAACCACTGCAGTGATATGAAAATGCTCTTCAGGTTCATCTAAAGGAACTCATGTGAGCCTTTTACTGGACGTCAGTCTTTGCGGGCAGATTAAAGCAGCATTTACCCTCTAGACTAATTACTCCTTCAGCTGTACTTTAAAACAGCACTCAACAATGCAAAAGAACAAGAGCACAGAAAGAGAAACATTATAATGACAGGATGTTACAGTACAATGATTATGGCCACTAATCCCCTTATCAGCACAGAGTGCAGCTAAGAGAAGCAAAAATGTATGAATGTGTACACGTGCTGGGGGAATAAGCTAAGCCTCTCGGGGAATGCTAGTTTTGCCAATGAGTGTTTTACATGTCAAAGCTTTCAGCTGCCATACTGTACTATAAAAGCTGAGAACCTACTTTAAAGCCAAGGTGAGGCAAGGTGCCTAGAGGGAACAAGAAAGTTAGGGACTCCTTAAGGCTTAAAATTAGGAGAACAACTCCTGGTTGCAGTAATAGCAATTCTGCTACGAATTGATTAAATAAGATAAATAAGCCACTGAGAGACTGGCAAGACACAGGAAGTGCAGATTCTTATTTAATCAATAACGTAATTTTAAAGTTAGTGGGGCATAATCCAGCAAGATGAAGTCCAATTGAAACAACGGGAGTAGCTTGAAAATTTTATTTGTTGTACCTTGCCCATATGGAGAAAGGGCAGGTTATCAATTATTTTAAATCAACTGACCAATAATTGTCATGATCGAGCTTCTTATCTCTTGCTTTGAACTACATTGAAAATTACCTTGTGCTGATCTGTGACCAAACCATTGATTGTCAGGGTGAATGTATTTGTTAGCTTAAAAAAATCATATCAGTCCAAAACTCTCAGAGCAGATAATAATAATAATTATTTATACCCCGCCCATCTGGATGGGTTTCCCCAGCCACTCTGGGCAGCTTCCAACAAAATATTAAAAATACAATAAAAATAAGGTAAAGGGACCCCTGACCATTAGGTCCAGTCGTGACCGACTCTGGGGTTGTGGCGCTCATCTCACTTTATTGGCCGAGGGAGCTGGCGTATGTGGCCAGCATGACTAAGCCACTTCTGGCGAACCAGAGCAGCACACGGAAATGCTGTCGAACTGCTAGGTTGGCAGGAGCAGGGACCGAGCAACGGGACCTCCCCCCATCGCGGGGATTCGAACCACCGACCTTCTGAATGGCAAGCCCTAGGCTCTGTAGTTTAACCCACAGAGCCACCCGCATCCCTTACAAAAAAAATACAGGCATGTTTATTTGAACACAAGGATACCTAAAACTTCCGGAGTCAAAATAGAGCAGCAGCAGAGACGATAGAAGCCTTATGTAGCTCAGGACCCCAATATTTCAAGACTGCCTTTCCTGACATGAACTGATCTGGACTCTGTGATCATAATCCGAGGCCCTTCTCTGTGTGCCCCCTTCATGGGAGGTTGCAAGGATTGCAACATGAGAATGGGTCTTTTCAATGGTGGCTTCCCACTTGTGGACTGTTCTTCCCACAAAGGCTCATCACTGTCAATTTTTAGGCATCAACTTGTGGAGGCTGTTATGAGCCAAAGTGGGGCAGGTGTGAAACCCCCAACCCCACTCCTCTTCTACTCATTGACAGAAAGCAACCCGGTCAGCTTTCTGTTCCAAATGCATTTCTCTAAAGAGAGAACGGGACAAAAATGCCCTTTACAGAATGCCATCATTGCCGCTTCTTTCCGATTCCTGCTTTCTATATATGCTCCAACGAGGCACGGCTCCTATTTTTTTTAGTACCTGTCTCCGGTGAAGCATCATGCTCATTCCTCCCCTCCCCCTTTTTACCATTGTTAGGGGGTTGTCTGTTTGAAATGATTTTAGTGTGAGTCAACGGTGTTGTCATTATTCAGGGTTCAGCACCTTCCTCGGGGAAGTTAATTCCTGACTGTGTGGGTGGAGGCATCTTGTCTCAACTGAACACAGATAAATGCACACGCACCGTGCTGCGCACAGCCTGCCATTTCATACATGTTAGCTGCTGAGCTAAATTGGAGGACAATTATGTTTTTCTAATACATCTTGAACCAAAAAGAACAAACATGCTCTTGGCGTTTAAAACAGCAGGCCAAATGCACTATAGATCAGGCTGCATTTAGGCTGCATTAGATCGTGAAGCTGAGGCTCCAATACTTTGGCCACCTCATAAGAAGAAAAGACTCCTTGGAAAAGACCCTGATGTTGGGAAAGATGGAGGGCACAAGGAGAAGGGGACGACAGAGGACGAGATGGTTGGACAGTGTTCTTGAAGCTACCAGCATGAGTTTGACCAAACTGCTGGAGGCAGTGGAAGACAGGAGTGCCTGGCGTGCTCTGGTCCATGGGGTCATGAAGAGTCGGACACCACTAAATGACTAAACAAAAACAACAACAAATTACATTACATGACACACTGCAACAATTTGTAGTTTTACAAGATGTAACACTAAGGCGGTGGGGTTCACAACCCAATTCATCCCTTAGCCTTAGGAGTGTTACACCAAGATTGTCCAAAAGAGAACACAGTGCCAACTTTGTATGTAAAGGTGCAACTAATAATTGCTATAATTTAAACAGAAATACAATCAGTTCTCCCCCCCCCCCAGGGGTACTCAAGATACACAGTACCACCACCTTTCCCCCCCTAGAAGAAAAGCACTGAATACAATTGTCAGGGGCTCAGGGACTGAGCCACAGGAGAAGGAGGAGATGGAGAGCGAAGGGGAACAATCGGAGGGGAGCGCAGGAGGGTGTGACAGTGACCAGGGAGATTCCCTGAGTCTCTCCAGCGAATCAGAAGATTCCCAGAAGGAGGCCCCCAGGGTCAGGGCAAGGGGGGCCAGTGGGGAGTCGCCAAGCGGCAGCTGGAAATCAGGGGTAGCTTCCCCACCAGAGCGCAGTGGGGGGGGGAAGAATCCCACAGATTAGAACAAAAGCTTCCTCCTGCAGGAGGAGGGAGTGAGGCAGGACTGACCACGCCTCCGTCAGAGAGTGGAGGGGCGGAGGAGAGAGCAGGGCCGTCCAGCCTCCCGGAAGGAGAAAGCAGTGAAGGGAGCAGTGTAGCCGTTAGGAGGAAAGTGGGCGGCTGGGCGCGAGCGCCAAGTTCAAATGTAGAGGCGCGAGGGACAGCAGAAAATCCGGATTGGGAGCCAGGTCCCAAAGCCCGCCGGAGACAGGGGGAGGAGTCAGAAGAATCCGCCTCCGAAGAGTCCAGGAGGGTTGGGACCCCAGAGGGCAGGAGGACCCGGAGGCGAAAGGAGCAGAGGGAGGAAAGGAAGAGGTGGAGCAAAGCTCGGGTATTGAACTGGTGTAAAGGAGGGGCGGATTCAGACGGGACTTCGCCGGTCTAAGGACTCAGACGTAGCGCTGCGCGCCACGGATGTCAAACCAACAATGAACCACAATAAAGACTTTTGTTTATAAAGAGCAACTGGTGTTGGTCCTTTGTGAGCTGGGACCTGAGGCAGCCGCTGACAACAATATATCTCATCATAGTGGGAGGTGAGCAGGTGACCTCCAGGTGTTAAATGTTGAAGGGAAAATTTATAGCTCCTCCTCTCCCTTTGTATTGTTTTCCCCATCCCATCTTTTATACTAGCTTTGGATTGGACAGCTCTTCAAATGGGGGACTCCTGTCAAATAGAAGATCGTCCTCTGTCAAGTAGGATACATGGCTACCCTATCTGGAGGTGAAGGTGATAGAGTTTGCGGGAACAACCATCTTGAAACTTCCTCAGGAGTCTCCCTTTTTATTATCCTTACTTAGCAGCAGGTGAGTTCAAAAGCCAAGAACTATTAGATTGAAACGGGGACCTCTCAATGCTCTTTCATTCCAAACCATAGCTGTCACATCCACCCTCTTTGATGAAAGGTAGCTAAAAAGAGTTCAAGTCATGTTGCCACCACCAAGTGGCTTCCTGCAATCTGGTCAGAAATAGCACATATCTACGAGGTTTCAGTGGATATTATTGAGCATGGGGTATATTGAGCACAGGGCATGGCCTGAGGTCACATGATGCGTCAAATGTTGCTAAAATGAAAAAAGATCTGGATTTGGTCAGTACCTGGATGAGAGATCATGGAGTAAACTCCATGGAAAAAAGAGTGGGGGCAGGGAAGACTGCATCCATGTATATACCCTAAGCTTTGGAGGGTGCAGAGGGTGTGCCAGGTGTGCTCAGGCACAAACTAATGTATAAAATAAACCAGAGATTATGGCAAGGACAAAAAGAAAATCTTCCCAAAATGAATTGTGTGTGTGTGTGTATGCACTCAAGGATCACCACCTGAGTTAATAAAGCAAATGAAAGAAAACCACACTATCTCAGAAGCATTTTTTTGGGGGGGGGGCTATACCTTTTGCCAGTCTGATATTGCAAGTTAACCACTGTTACAATGCTGACCAAATACAGGCATGTCATAGCTGCAAGGAAAATTCAGAGGACGTTTCCCAGCCATTTGAGATCACCATTCTGACTGGCAAAAGATGAACACCACTATATATATATATATTAATGCAAATCTTAAATCTGTCAAAAATAGAAAAGAGTCTCAATAAATGAGATTTGGGGATTTTAAAAATCTTGAACTAAACACCAAGTCCCAAGTGACAAACATTTAGGGGCAGTGCTCCCTCATATGAAATAGCATGTCTCTTTCCACAAAGCCCATCCACCATGCAGAGGAAATACGACTGTAAATGTAGCATCAACTTAGTGGCAGACTCTTGTTTTAATGGGGGCCCTCCTCCCAACATGCAGTCATGGGGGGGGGGGGGAGTGCACCCTCTTTGAATTCTGTAGCTTTACATATCAGGATATAATAGCAATCATTTGTTCCTTAGCAGGTCTTAAAATTAGGTAAATACAACCTCAGATGAACGACAACACATGACACATGTGTCATGATTTATTTAACAGAAATAAAGCCAAGATGGAGAAATCAAGTGGGGAAAACTAAGTACACCCTTACTGCTTCCATAGGAATTAAGAGGCTAATCAAATGCCCTTGCTTAACTGATCATCAGCAAGTGTGCCCACCTCTATAAAAGCTGAAGTTTTAGCAGTTTGCTGGTCTGGAGCATTTGGGTGTGTTTGAACACAATGCCAAGGAAGAAAGATGACACAATGCTCTCAGAGAAGCAACTGCTGCTGACCATGAAACTGGGAAGGGTTCTAAGGTCATCTCCAACCAATTTTAAGCCCATCATTCTACACTGAGAAAGATTATTCAAAAATGGAAAACATTCAAGGTGGTTGCCAATCTTCTCAGGAGTGGATGTCCGAGCAAATTCACCCCAAGACCAGACTGTGCAATGCTCAGAGAAATCGCAAAAAAACCCAAGAGTTGGTATATCTCAGGCTCTACAGGTCTTAGTTAGCATATTAAATGTTAAAGTTCGTGACAGTACGAAGACTGAACAAGGATGGTTTGTTTGGAAGGGTTTCCAGGAGAAAGCCTCGTCTCTCTAAAGAGAAGATGGCAGCATGGCTTTGGTTTGCTAAGTTGCCTCTGAACAAATCAGAAGACTTCTGGAACAATGTCCTTTGGACAGATGAGACCAAAGTGGAGATGTTTGGCCATAATGCACAGCACCACGTTTAGCAAAAACCAAACACAGCAAATCAGCACATACCAACAGCTCATACCCACAGTCAAGCACAGTGGCGGAAGGGTGATGATTTGGGCTTGTTTTGCAGCCACAAGACCTGGGAACCTTGCATTCATTGAGTCAACCATGAACTCCTTTGAACAGTGGTACCTCTGGTTGTGAATGGGATCCATTCCGGAGGCCTATTTGCAACATGAGAAGAGTGCAACCTGAAGCGCCGTATCTGCACAGGTGCACGGTGCGATTTAGCGCTTGTGCGCATGCGTGAAGCACGATTTAGCGCTATTGCGTATGTGTGAGTGGCGAAACCCGGAAGTAACCCTTTCCGGTACTTCCGGGTCACCGCAGGATGTAACCTGAAAGAACGTAACATGAAGCAAACATAACATGAGGTATGACTGTATACCAAAGTATTCTACAGTCAAATGTGTGGCCATCTGCCCAACAGCTGAAGCTTGGCTGAAATTGGGACAAGCAACAGGACAAGGATCCCAAGCATACCAGCAAATCTACAACAGAATGACTGAAAAAGAACAGAATCAAGGTGTTGCAATGGCCCAGTTAAAATCCAGACCTCAACCCAATTGAAATGCCGTGTGGGACCTTAAGAGAGTTGTGCATAAACAAATGCCAGCAAACCTCAATGAACTGTAGCAACATTGTAAAAAAGAATGGGCCAAAATTTCCCCACAACGATGGGAAAGATGGGAAAAGTCCTACAGAAAACAACTACCGTACTTCATGCTATTGCTGCTAAAGGTGGTTCCACACGCTATTGAATCGTAAGGTGTACTTGGTTTTTCACACATGGCTTTTCCATTTTGGTTTTATTTCTGTTAAATAAATCATGACACCGTAATATGTTGTGTGTCGTTGTTCATCTGAGGTTGTATTTACCTAATTTTAAGACCTGCTAAGGAACAGATGGTTGTTATTATGTCTTCATATGTAAAACCACAGAACTCAAAGAGAGTGCACTTTCTTTTGCCCATGACTGTATTCCCACACTCCATTCCAAGTACACACTCCCACAGCCTGTCTCCCAAGCCATGTTTGACCCTTTAGTTTGCCCGCACTTGGCATCCAGAAATCGGTTATAAATAAGCAATGCTGTGCTATTTCTTCTGTCTGCTACAGATCTTCATTTGCAAACACTGTCAATGACCCATAAATTCCAGAACTCCATTCAGGTTTTTTGCACTTGGAGTTTATGCAGCCAAATGATACTGTAACCCTGAAGCAGCACATCACATTTTTCTCTGCCAGTTGGTTTCTCATGCTCAAAAATATGTCTCATTTGACAGATTCTCACCTCTCAACTCTTAAAGTGTCTGGTCTAGCATGGATGGTATAGAAAACTATGATATGGTGACAACCCAGGGACCAGCTGTTTCTTCCATGATCTCCACCCCCAAAGATTTGCATTTAGTTTAGCCTTCTCTTTGACATGGTAGCTTTCTGTTCTAGGAGTCTCTCTCTCTCCCCCCCCCCCCAAATCAGGACTATTCCATCATGTATAATGTATTTCTCTTTCCTCTTGGATTTAATGTTCCTATGTGGGGTTAATTGTCTGCTTGTTTGGTTATAAGTCACTTTAGGTTGCCCTGTGCAAGATAAAGAGACTGACAAAATTAATAAACAAAAAATAATAATGTAGACTGGGATGGCAGCTTAAACAAAAAGGTTGCAATCTCCTCTACTGTTTGTGAGAAGAACTCTTATGGGGCTACCATATAACTGGTCCCAGTTAGGTTACATAATAATAATAATAATAATAATAATAATAATAATGTATTATTGGTACCCCGCCCATCTGGCTGGGTTTCCCCAGCCACTCTACATGACATCATTTATTACCTAACATCTTTCCGCTGAATGTGCCTGAGATCCTACCCCATCTTTGGATTTCTAATACTATTCTATACAGTATCAGGAAGTAATCGACACTGAACAGAGGTTGACTTACTTTTGAGTAAACACACATATAATTGCCCTATGGATACATGGGTCCTCCTTTCCTACATTTTCTGTTTCTGCCTGTTTGCTCACATGATGCCTATAAGGCCCTTGATGTAAACTTCTGTTACCCATCGACTGGCCATGGGCTCTCCCTCAAGTGGCCTCAACTGAAGGCTGTTAATTCACTAGCCCCTTAAATAAAAGTATAATGTTCATTTAATGAAACAGTTAAACTATTTTTTAATGGAGCTATCCTGAGATTATGTTAGGGGGAAAAACCCTGTTAAACCTACTGATTGCTGTTTTTAAGCTTACTCTTATGACCTATTGTTTTAATAACATTAATTATTCACAAGCCTCTCTGTATAATTAAAATGCATAAATTAGAATGTGGATGCAATAGCATTAATTAAGTATAGACACATTTTGTAGAAGTCAAGGCTAGGGTGTGTGTGTCTACATTCCTAATAAGCAACATTTGTGGAAAAGCCGGGGGGGGGGGGAGGATTTTGTCATACTGGCAATCATCCCAAATCTAATTTGTCTCTTTCTCCTCTTTTACTGATGATAAACTGTCAATTAAATATTTACAGCTTATTCCACTCCACTGAAGACAAAAATCTAATTGTTTGGGAGTAAACAAGAATAAAATGTCCTTTTGTGACAAAACAACTGGAACTTTCTGCTCACAAGTACTTGATCCTTCCAATTCTATCCTCTTCAGCTGAAACAAACACCCAGTTTGCTTTCTACTATACAGATGGTTTAAAATAGCAACCAATTAGCTCTCATGTGCATTTTAAGATAATCACATCTACCTCCATTGCCTGATTGCCTAATTATACTTGTCTGCCATGGGGGGCGGGGGCGGGGAACCATAATTTCAAACTTGCTTATTGATCTGAGGCAGGTACAGTGATTATTACATCATGTACAGTTCCGAGAGGTCAGGAATGGTTCTCCCTACTAAGTTGTTAAACTTGAGAACAGTAAAAAACTGCACATTATTCCAGCAAGTCCAAAATCATAAAACAATTCACTTCGACAAAAGGCACATTAGGCTCTAATATTTATGTATTGTACTTTAAGTTGTAGTTATGAGGCGGAAAACCTGCGCCTAAGTGTTGTTGAGCTCCAACTCCCATCAAACTTGACCAGCAATGGCAGGGATGATGTGAGTTGCTGGAGGACCACAGGTTCCCCAACCCTGTTGTAGAATACTTTGCACACACCATAGGGATGCTCCTAGGATGCTTTTTGGTCCTTCACTAACTGTGAGACCTCTTGGCCCAGAGAGCCATACTCCATATAATCATTTGTCGTACATATAGATTTGGACAAAAAATCCCCTCATTTTAAAACAATCAGCTCCACTCTATAATAAGTATTGCAAATCTCCAAGCATACCTTCCTCAGGTGACAGGTGCACTGCAATATGCCAGCCACTGCTTTCAATGGGAGCTCTATCTGTGGATCCCACTGAGAGACTGGTACAAAGTTGACTGGTGGAGAGGAGAGGACGTATTTTTTTATAGATAACTAAAGCCACATAACAGGCTCAATGCACTATTGGCAACAACTGTCCTCCTTTGTACTGTATCTCATTGCCACCAAATATCTGACTATATGGTTCCTTCAGCTTAGTTGAAGAAACCATGGGATTTCATGAGAAAGGGGCATTTTTCATGATATAAGGACTTGGGGGGGGGGAATACAATAGTTATATTCATATGAATTTAGTCCGGGATGCATGTCATTGCGATAAAAGGTTGATCTAGCATTTTCCTAAACATATCAGTTGTGCACGTAGCAGAAGCACTTGTACTGAGCACTAGTTGTTGCTTTGGCTCCTTCTGGTGAAAATGCAATTAATGGCTTCTGACATTTCAATTTCTGATATAAGAAGAATCAATGGAATGTGCGGTGTTACTGAGTTTCCTAGAATGTTGCTGCAACACGTAGTCAATTAGAAATCATTAGTTAAATCCAAGGTTTGCAAGGGATGCTTAATAGACTGCACAGCCATTAAAGTATGCTGACCTAGAAAACAGCATGTGCAGTTTTGCTTTAGAAATTGATTGCCAGGATCTCTGCCCTGTTCAAGTTGGCCAAGGGAAAAAAGCAGGCCACTTTGCCCAGCAAAACCTGGAGAGGGATAGGTAAGCATAAATCAAATGCTTCCAAATGCCGAAAGGGTGTTTTTTTGGACCCACCGTTCTGAAAGGAGTACAGGATAAATTTCAAGTACTTTTTGCTTTTCCTTAGTTATTTACAGTTAACTGACGTTATCACAAGGGCTTGCTAACAGGTATGATGGGCAACTTGCCCTCCAAAAGCAGTTAGGTCATAGATCGCCAAAAAGAGGACAAATAAGGACACAGGTTTACACTAATTTATATGTCTAGATGTAAATTTAGAAATAGGTACAATAATTTAAATAGAAATCAGTAAGCCTCCTCATACTGGGCAAGAGTGTAAACATCAGGTGGCCTGTGTGTGCCTGCTCAGTCTTTTCTCCCTTCTTGTGGCCTCCCCTCGGCTTAGTGCCCAGTGTGTGCACACCACTTGCACAGCCCTAAATCTGCCCCAATCCAACTGTCACCAACTGGCTAAAATTACCACTTGAAATTATTATATTATTGGCCTACATTAGCTCTGTACTGACAACTCCCACACACTCATTCCGTGTGTGTGTTTGTGTGTGTGTGTGTGTGTGTGTGTGTGTGTGTACGGCATGCCTATTAGCCATACTCCACATTGGGGGCAGAGTGTGAGAGGGTGTGTGGGTCACATGAGCAGGAACTCTTGCTGGTCTGAGCTGTTCAGATGTGGGAGCCCCACATCTGTAGGCACACTAATGCCGAATGGATGGTTCTGTGGGCTGGAGGGCATGTCAGTGTCCTGAGGGATCATAGTAGGTGCAAATCAAGTTGTCCCATCATGTGTTTGTTGAATACATGGGGGAGAGATTCATAAAAGCAGCCTTATTGTTAAGAGGACTTTTTCCTCATTCAGCTGGGTGAGAAGCCTCTCCCATGTCTTCAGATAGTGCCTCTTGTCCTCTTTCGACATTCAGAACATTCTGTCAGAATCCCCATAATTGCCTATCGCTATCCATTGCCATTTACGTAAGTGTGATGCCAGATAAAAAGTGCCAAGCTTTTAGCAGATTTAGATATTCTGTTCTTCAGGGGAGGAAAAGAAGCCTAATGGAAATTTGGGGTCAGATTTCTTAAGAGTGCTTTGAGAAGCTGCAGCCCTGCACTCTGTTTTGTGAGCTTAAGTCCTATTGATTTCATACCTATTGCAAGACAACAGAAATAAATCCAAAATTCCATTTCATTTAGTGGTTCTCAAACTCAAACAGATAAAATGCATTAATACTTCTATTACTAGAAATGTATAATCAAGCAGTGCAACACAGGATTCTTAGATCAATACTTTGATTGTGGAATTGCAAGGCACACAATTGAACCTGAGTGTACCACTGTCCAGTCAAGGGATGCAATTTCCATCTGGCTATTTATGGCATGCATATACAACCCTTTACAGGTTGGACACAAATATTTGTGGCTTAGCTCAAAAGAGGGCCATCTTCAGGAATAAGGCAGGTAGGTACATCAAGGCTTTGGGAAGAAAACTAGGCTCTATTACTAACACAGGTTGATCTACAACAGAGGCATACCCTCCAACATCCCTCAGATGAAAACAGGAGGAACATTTCTCAGTGCTCAACCACCATTTCTTTCTCCTCACCCCACAACCCCAGCAGAGCATTTCTTCTGAGAAGAAAGGCAAGTGCCATCACCACCACACCAATGGGACACAGCACACAGAATCCTGAGGAAAATCCCTTAATCCTGATTTTATTTTATTCTTTGGTAGATTTACAAAAAGAAAAACACACGCCAATAAATAAATTTTAGAAAGGGGGCAAGATTAGACATGGATGCACAAAGAACTTCAAAAAATAATAATCAAGATACCTTATGCTCCACTTGGCTCCCTCTTTCTTCCCTCCCTGGGTGGCCCTGCGCTCTGCCTGCCCCTCACACTATGGCGGCTGCAGCCTCTCCTCCTCTTCATCCGCTCTGCAGCAGCTGCGATGAGCTGCCAAAGGGAGGAGAGGCAACTGTTTGCTCCCTTGCAGCTGCCATCTCTGCTGTGGCTACTCAGGACAAGCCCTGGCTCATCCTTCTCTCTGAGTTCAGCGGTGGTGACAGTGGTGGGGGAAACAGGGACATTCCAGGATCAAATCAGAAGCTGGGATGGCTATCATAATTCTGGGAATGTCCCTGGAAAATTGGGAACCTTAGATGGCATGCAGATGCTGTTGGACTCTAACTCCCATCGTCCCCAGCTGATATATCCAAATGGATGGCAAAGCAAAGAAACATCTCCTCATAAAAATACCAACACATATATCAATCCATGAGGTCACAATTCCCATCGACTTTGACTACTGGCACCCCTGACTATTGGCAAGCTGGCTGAGGGCCACAGGTTCATCATGTCTGATCTAGACCCCTTTTGGTGTCTTTTTCTTAAACAGGCCCTAACATACTTTTCATTCCACCAAGCCTTCTCTTAATTTGTGATTTGGGTGTGGGTGTTTTAGTCTGATTGTGTTTTGTTGATTTGTAATATTAATGATTACATTGTATTGTTTTAGTATGTAAGCTGCCTTGCGAAGCCCTGGAACTGAAACCTAAGGTAAAAATAACATAAATGTACAGACAAAAGTGTGGCATAAAGAATCCTGGCCAGAGGTCTCTACTTCTGCCTACCTGCTAAGCAATCCCTGATTTTCCAACAAAAAATGAAGATACCTGATTTTCTAGAGGGGAAAAGCAAAGCTCTGCCCCTCCTGGATGCAGTTAACTTTCCCTAGCAGGACTATTGATCATAAAATTAATAGCAGCTTTTCATTTATTGTCAGTTCCTTCAATTTGTTCACCATTTAATCCTGCATCCCCTCTCTTCCTCTTTCATGGATCATTCCTTTTTACCTCTTCTCTGATGAGCGCAGGTATTATCACATAAAATCTGAAGTCTGTCCTCCTCCATTCATCTTCCCACATCTATCCTGTTGCAGTACTTCAGGATTACAATGCAGGCCTCTCCTCACTTAACAGACTGAACTGTGCTCTAGCTCTTTATTTCTTGCTGCTGTGCAACAATTATCACCAACACAGCATCATTTAGGGACCTCTGCATATTTCACCCAACTCTGTGTCTAGCACGTAGGAGAGGCAGACATATGTGTAGTGTCATTCAGACTCAACACAGATAGGGCCATTTTCTAAGTCATGATGAAAATCATGGTTGAGCCATAAGTGAGCAGAAATCAAATATCTATTAAGCACTTTGCAGTACCATGTAGAATTTGTCACACTGGTGGACAATGAAACACAATTCTCTTGATTACCATTATCTAGATGACTTTCTTATAAAATGTAGGTTAATAATATCTAGTAGCTTTTTGAGAAGACTCAAAAACTGATGATGTTAAACACTGTTATTCTCCATCTTCTTTTTTATTCATATATTATTCACAAGAACTCCTTTTTTTTTTTTTTTTTTCATGCATAATTTTTATTGGTTAGCAAAATCATAATGCAAATCATAATACATAATACAAAAGTAAATAGTATCCATACTCTTCTTATTGTGCAAAAGACTTCCTTCTGTCGTTCCACGAATCGTCCATACAAACATTATAATAAATCCGCGTTTCTTTATCTATAATGCCGTACTACTTACAGAACACCTTTAAAACCCACTAGTGTTATCTGATCATCAGTTAAACTTTCCAGATATTTCGTAAAGCTTTCCCAATCTTTAATAAACCTCTGATCTTTTATATATCTAATTTTTCCTGTCAACCTGTCCATCTCCGCATAGTCTAGTAATTTGGATCTCCATTCCTCTATTGTCGGCAAATTCTCTTGTTTCCAATTTTTTGCTATTAGGACCCTTGCTGCCGTTATTGCATATTGGAGACAAGAACTCCTTTCTATCAAGTCTTATATTTCCATGCCTTGCTCCCCAACTTTCAACAAAGCAATTCCTACCTTTCAATAAATTCAATGTTCTGCAAACCACTGTCTTTCTTACATTCATTTCATTCTGTAGCAATACAGAAGCAAACAACATATCACAGACTTGTTTTATTGGAAAGGACCTTGAAGGTCATCTCTCATCGTCTGCTCAAAGCAGGATCTACATTGCAGGAGGAAACTGCAGCATCCCTGACAGATGGCCAACCAGCCACTGCTCAAATATTTCCAGTGAAAGAGAAGCCTACCACTTCACCTCCCACAGGTGAGAAGTGAGTGTCATACTGCCATTTTTAAAAACAATCTGAAGCAAAGAAACACAAAATTGATTAACTTCTGCATTTAGAGCAAACAAGGTAGTTCAGATCAGTGCTATAACATGATGCAATAATTTCAGTATGTTCTGATTTCCCAGCAACCACCTATGCTGTGAAGAGACTTTTAAATGATGTGCTATTCAGGCTTAATACTTCAGCTATAAATGTGCTCACAATTCCATATCATCAACCCCACCAATTATCAATGAATCTTTAGTAAAGCATGCCTTGTCATTTCTTTAATTATTTGATGACAATTTTCCAATATCAATCTAATAGCTCTGCCATCTGATTAATTAACATAGTTGAAAAAGACTAAAATCTAAGTGGCATATACCAAAAGAGACCATTGCCATATAGATACCCTCCACTGAAATCCAAAACAAAATAAATTAATAAAAATAAATCTTTGACAATTAATCAGTCATCCCTAATTTATTATTATGTGCCTCCAGTATGGATTACTTCAATAACTCATATATTACAAATAGTACTGTTTCTATTCATTAAGCTGCAGATAAATCAATTAGCTCTTCAGAGTCACTGTCTTGTCCAAAAAAATTATTAGCTAGGCTTCTTGCTGTAAGACCACTTCCTTTAACCATTTCTTCAGTTGATAACTAAAACATGCCCATTATCAATGTATAAAGAAAGCCAAATATTTTCCATTACCAGGAGTACTTAACATCTACTTATTTACCAGAGGCGCCATCTTCTCTAGTTGATTGAGCAGGACCGATGTGATGTCCTGATGTCATTTATGTGACATTGCCCTCTGAACACTGAGGGGGCCTGGCCCTCTCCCAAAATACATTAGGGGGAACTGCCTCAGCTCTAGGATCCAGTGCCTATGCTATTTACTCAAGTTTTTGCTGGCTACTAATGACTGGATTTCAGTAATATATATTGCTAGCTATAGTGGGTGGACTATAGTAGTTTCTAATGTTTTCTTAGTGCCCTAGTGAAATGTGCAAATGAGGAGGAGGAACAGAGGGAGAACCCACAACCCATTCCCTCTCTCCCCTCAGAATAATCCCCATGGAGAAACTGTATCTGAACAGGGCCACTATTCTTAATTTATAGTACTCACTTAGCTAGCAGTACTGGACAAACTTTAGATTATTATATAGATTAGCGGCAGCCAATATATTATCTTCCAATTGATGTGGACTACAACAATTAGCTGAGCTGCTGGGGTGGACAAGAGGGCACCAGACTGGCTCCCCCTAACATAGACAAAGATAAAATAAATAAAGCTAGAAGGTGTTCTACCTATATTTTGAGAAATTCCAATTTAAATATTAGCTCATCCCCCCCCCCCCCCAGTTTCTCTACCTCAGTTGTCTTGGCCTTAAAAAGGTAAACGTAAAGGACCCCTGATAGTTAAGTTCAGTTGCAGACGACTCTGGGGTTGCGGCGCTCATCTCGCTTTACAGGCCGAAGGAGCCGGCATTTGTCTGCAGATAGTTTTTCCGGATCATGTGGCCAGCATGACTAAGCCGCTTCTGGTGCAACGGAACACCGAAACCAGAGGAGTGCTCAGAAACGCCGTTTACTTTCCCGCTGGAGTGGTACCTATCTACTTGCACTTTTTGGTGTGCTTTCGACCTACTAGGTTGGCAGGAGCTGGGACCGAGCAATGGACTTGGCCTTAGAGGAGGGCAACTGCAGTGGCTGCCATTGTATTTGCCCACCCTACTCTGAAGCAGGGGTGGGGAACATTTTTCAGCCTGAGAAGCTGCATTCCCACCCAGGCAACCATCCAGGGGCCACATGCCAATGGTGGGCGTGTCCAGAGACCAAAGCAGGCAGAGCAACATAGGTAGATTTTGCAGGTAAAATATATTTATGTATTTGCATGTATGCATTGGAATGTCTTTGTTGTTGCCCGATTGGGTTGAGATATGTAAGAAACATAATCATTTGCTAAAGAATTCATTTTATTTAGGTAGGAGCTATTAACCTGGACTAAAATCCAAAGCACAAGTATACCCATGCTTCAATTCCATTGATTTCAATTGGGCTTAAGTCCACATATCACTATATGCTTGCTTGGGGGCTCAGGGATTTGCTGCAAAGCAATGATTTTATTAAAAGATGCAGCTAGCAGTATGCTGGTAGAAAAAGGTAGCCCATGATTACGGAAGAATACAAAGCAAAGCTATTTCCTCCTGTCCTGTTTCCCAATTGCAGCAAAGTCCAGTTGAACATTATGCATTCCAAATCACGTGGTCTTCCGTACAAAAATAGTTGTGACAAGATTTGCCAGAATTATTGCACATACTTTATGATGAGAGTTAAAAAAGCAGCCAAAGGCATATTAGATTTATACCCCCATCTGTGAGTTCATTTTGGAACTCCTGCCATCTAAATGCATAAGCACACATTTCAGACTCCAAAAGCACCTTATGAAGCTTGGCTCATATGCTCTGCTATGTTCCTAGGAATATTAAACAATACCATAACCTTTTCAATGGCTATATAAACAAACCCAAATCTGGCACTCAAGTAAATCATGTTACATGGAGTGCAGGGATAAAGATTCCTTTTCTTCCTAGCAAGTGGCGGCTTTTGAAATCACCCTCGGTGAGAACCACGTGGAACTCGGTCTTATGGAAAGATCCAAAATAGATTTAGCTCTGGGGACACGATGGCCTGTCAAAGTGGATTATTTTATGTCTGCAAGTTCATGGTTGCAAACCAATGGCAGCGCATGCATCAGATTATTTTTTCAAGTGAGTAACAGCTTGGAATGATTGCAAAATAAAATGAAAATCAGTTCAGGATGGAATAAATGCAGCACATTGTTCAGTTCCATTTAAATGTCAGGGGGAAAATGGTAAGTGGGGAATGAAAAGGGAATGTAATGGACGATTCTGGACCAGGCTCTTTTTTATTATGATGTCAGAACAGTAACTGTAATCACAACATGAAATGCTTTGGGGCATTTTCCCCACTGCTAAGCTTTATTGGCACAATCCTCCTTGTTTTTACAAATGAGAGATGTCTGAAGGTGAGTTTAAATGGATCAAAGTTTAAAGAAGACCCACAAATTAATAACTATCAGAAGCGAACAGCCAATAAGATATCAACAATATGGCTTATACTCAGTGCTATTTTTCTAGAAAAAGAGGTGCTGCAACTCACCACGAACACCTCCCTTGTTCTCCTATAAAGGTAAAAGGTAAAGGACCCCTGGACGGACCCCATAGGTGACTATGGGGTGCCGCGCTCATCTCGCTTTCAGGCCGAGGGAGCTGGCATTTGTCCACAGACAGCTTTCTGGATCACGTGGCCAGCAAGACTAAACTGCTTCTGGTGCAACGGAACACTGTGACGGAAATCAGAGCACACAGAAACACTGTTTACCTTCCTGCCACAGTGGTACCTATTTATCTACTTGCACTGGTGTGCTTTTGAACTGCTAGGTTAGCAGAAGCTGGGACAGAGCAGCAGGAGCTCACACCATCACACGGATTCAAACTGCCGACCTTCTGATCATCAAGACCAAGAGGCTCAGTGGTTTAGACCACAGTGCCACCCGCGTCCCTTATAATGGCAATGGCACCCACCTGAAAGGTGCCAGAACTGAGCTCTGGCGAGCTCCAGCTATAAAAAAGCTGTGGTAATAATCCATTTATTCCCAGCTCACTTAATTATATCTGGATTCAGCTATATGTCTCCAAAATATGAAGCACTTGGTTCATTAGCTGTCATAAAGTAGAAAGGAATCAAAGTCTCAGTCATGATTTTCAATATAGTTTGTCATCTTACAAACTAAGGAAAATTGGGGCATCACAATAAAAATGTTTTTAAAACTGTATTCATTAGGAGGAAATATAGTGTCATTGCTAATTGGGGACATCCAAACTATTGCTAATGAAAATGATTTGCCTTTTCTTGAATCACTTCTATTAAACAGATACCTTTTTAGCTCAGGGTAATTAAAAGCTTAGCATTTAGAACAAAGTGGTAATTTGTTAAGATGTGTTGCTATAGATCATTACAACTGTTCAAGGTTCTCCCTTTAGAAAATTGCTCATACTGCTATTGCTGAAAAACATCTTACTGAACTTCTTAAAAGAATTTTATCTAAGTTGCCATAAAAAGGAGGGACAAAGTCTAATAATCTATTTATGACAACTTGTATAATTTAACTATTACCCCTCTTCCCTCAATATTCCTGTTTTAGATCCTGCCCCAGTTGAATAATGGCTGCCATAATTTGTGTCCATACTTAAGGTAAAATGTGCTAAATTCAATTTGTATTTGAGCTGCAACAATTTGTATAATAGCTCCGTCTTTTATTCTCTTCATAAAACTGTTATTTTAATTCTGACCAACTTTATCATGAAGACACAAAATCTACAGCAGTCAAGTTAACCTGACAGCTAATATACTCATACTGACTATGCATACACAATAAAAAAAGTCTTCCTTATTGTATTAGTTGCTTTTCTTAACTTCTTCAATGCATTTGCATTGTGAATGCATATGCATGAGGAATAGGAAATTATTTTTTTGTCTATATTCCCGGGTGGGGGTGGAGGAAATGAACTGCTCAGTAAGGGTGCGGGGAGAAATATTAAAATGACAACGCACAAACAGTGGGCAGAAAACAGAAGTAAAAATGAGAATTGTTTGCATTTTTCCTTGGTTCTGAATTCTGTACATGGCTACAAATTTATCACCTACAAAATGCCAATATCTTGTCCTCATTTAATATTATTATTATTATTATTATTATTATTATTATTATTATTATTAAGGCCAGCTGGGATCCAAAGAATCATTTCTGCAAATGCATTAGGGCAGTCTTCAACAACCTCCATATGTTTTTTGTACTTCAACTTCCAAGCAGCTCTAGCCAGTATGGCTGTGCTAGTGGGAGTTACAGTCCACCAACGTCTGGAGGGCACCCTGTCCTGTTTTTCCTTTTCTTGGCCGATACTTGTTGGAGTAGTGACTGGTCTGGTGGAGCTGCCATTCTGACACCAGTGTTGCTGAAGCTCACCTGGGTGTGGCAGGGTGGTCGCATAGCTGGTGCATCCAAACAGTTCAAAAGCACACCACTACAATTAAATAAATTAAGTACCACTGCAGCAGGAAGGTAAATGGCGTTTCTGTGCATTCTGGTTTCTGTCATGGTGTTCCGTTGCACCAGATGTGGTTTAGTCATGCTGGCCACATAACCCAGAAAGCTGTCTGTGGCCAAACGCTGGCTCCCTTGGCCTGAAAGCGAGATGAGCACCACAACCCCATAGTCGCCTTTGATGACTCATAGGGGTCCTTTTACCCTGCCACACCACACCTCACTGCTTAAATGCTATCTACTAGTTCTGCACTGTAGCACTGAAGCATGAAAATTCAGAAGAAATGCAGTATTATCTGCTACTTGCCTTACTGGTTGAAGTTTCCCCACTGTCTGAAAACTCACGGGGGGGTTGTTCTTGCAGCAGTGGGAGAAGTGGTGATTGGCATTTTGCGAGTTTAAAGCAGATAAAAGGTTAGTTTCAGGAATGGGATCAGTCGTTCTCTTGGCAAAGAACGAGTGTCATGTGTCAGCAGTACAGAAAGGCGACTAAAGTTCATGGATTGATTTTCTTCTCACAGTCAGTCGTCAAATGTGCTGTAGATGGCATATTTTGATGACACTGCATTTTGTTCCGTTCACTCAGTACAGGTAGAGAGACAACATAAACAAACACTGGCTCCATAAGTCTAGTGTGTAAGCATTCCATGCGGAAGGAGACTGTGGCTGCACATACATGAAAAGTCCCTGCATCTCCTCACCAGACGATGTATGGATGCCATTGGCCAGTTCAGGAAAATGTTCGAGTCTGCAATTACTAGGCACAGGAATAGGGCAATTATTTGAAGCAGGGCTGCTGAAAAATGTAAACACCCATGCTTGCATTATTGCATTATTGGAAGGGTCTACTTTGAAGTGGACACAGTCCCTCTGAGCTCACCCATACTTGAATTTGGAATCACATTTTACTTGTGGGGGCTCTAAAGTATCTCTGTCTTTGGGCTACATATAAGCTCCACACAGCCAAACAGAGTCTCCATATTCTCCTGGGCTTCCTGGCTCTGGCTATTAATTGCCGCCAGGAATCATGAGGCTTATAAAGTCTACAGTCAGAAAAAGCTCCACTCCAGGTTGTCACACAGTTGAACTCTTGATGGGCTACAAGCAGGGTCTTCTTATGGCATGGATTGGCTCCTGCAAATACTTGGGCCCCAAGCCTAAATTAGCACCTTGAGCCTTGTAAGGGTCAGGTAGCAATTACAGTTCTTTAAAGGACGGGTGATAAATGCACCACTCCACTTTGGTGCTGCAAAGTGGAGTCATCTAACTCCAGCTTTAGGATAATTTTTGAGGGAAACTCTGTGTAACATGCATTGCAATTGTCTAAATGAGAGAGCAGCAGTATGTGTAGCTAGACTGCCCCGGTCCAAGAAGCACTGCAGCTGGCAAACCAGTCAGATCTGAGCACTCATTGCCACTGGGTGTTGATGGTTTTAACAGCACCCTGAAGCTACAAATTGCAGAGCGCACAAAAAAGTATACATTTCCTACAAAAGAGACACAAAACTTTTGATTCCCGAGTATGCTAAAGCAATCAAATATTAGAAGCATCGGGGAAGGCAGCAGTATTATTATTTTTTAATCACAGGTTTTTATGGGCATTTCCTTTCTGCACATTGTTTCAGGGGTGGCGCAACTCCTCCCAGAACAGGCCATCTACCCACCTACAAACAGCCTACCACAGGAAACAGTCTTCTTTTATTGGCTGTCATCCAGCCCATTATTGCCTCCAGACACTGGACCAGCACTGAATGCCCTCTCCTGATTCAGATGGCAAAAAGAGTCCTCTCCAACTCACCATTCCTGGACAGGAGAACCAGCCTTTGGATGAGAACAGAGAACAGTCTTCCTCAATCTGATGCCTCCAGGTGCTATAGGACTACAAATCCAATCACCCCTGGTCATTAGCCATACTGGCTGCTGCTGCTGGGAGTTGTAATTCAAAACACCTGGAGGGTCTCAGGTTGGGTAAGTCTGACATTCACTGTGGTATATATGTGACTGCAAATGATCCACAACAAGTCATGGGCTTGTGCACTTATCTCACCTATTTTCCTTTCTATCAGAGAAAGTTTAATTTAGC
Organism: Podarcis muralis; assembly: GCF_964188315.1. NCBI lineage: Eukaryota > Metazoa > Chordata > Lepidosauria > Squamata > Lacertidae > Podarcis > Podarcis muralis. The sequence goes on along the minus strand of NC_135666.1, from coordinate 26,833,117 downwards.
ACAAGATTAGTTCAGAAGTGATTTGCAATCTTTACAGTAGTTAAGGGGAGGAAGGAAAATTAGATTTGATCACCCTTGATTTTCTTCTAGGTAAAAAAACAAAAATGAAATAAAATTAACAGTGACAGTAATGTGTACTCTGAAGTATCTCCTATTGTGTTTGATGAAGCTTATACTTAGGTGTGCAAAGGAATCTTGAGGCTGTGTGAAAACAGTCAAGCAAACAAAAAAGCAACAGGTGTTGATGGTCAAGGCTGAGTACACAGTCATAAATCTGTGGCAATTTCAACCTGTTTCCCATTCCGCAAAAAAATAAAGTAAGTAAGTTGCCCTTAGTTCCCCAATGAATTTAACAGGGGCTTAAGCCAAAAGTAACTTGTCTCATTGATTTAAATGGGATCCAGTTCAGCTAACTTTGTTGGATCCAACCAAATACACTCTCACCCTGCTAAGAAAGTATTAGTAAAACCTCTTATAAATCTGTAGCCATACTGGTAATTTTTCCATTCCACAAACAGCAACCAGAATAAATTAGTTCCCACAGAAATCAATGGGACTTAAGTACAGTCATAAGTAACTCTATTAGCCCATAAGAAGGGGCTGTAGCTCAGTAGCAAAGCATCTGCTTTGAGTACAGAAGGTCCTAGGTTAAACCCCCATCATCTTTGGGAAGGGGAAGACTCGCTGCCTGAAATTCTGGCAGTGTTGGACAATACTGAGCTGGATGAACCAATGAGTCTGACTCAGCATAAGGTCGCGTCCTACGTTCCCTTCTACTTCAGTGAGGTCTAAGTTCAACTAACTGTGTCAGATGCAGTCCAATAAACAGCACTCTGGCTAAGAAAACAGTACTGAAAACTTGCCTGAAACCTACTAGGACCAACCAGACAACAAAGTCCATTGTTATTCCATTTGGACTTGATCAGGGTGAATCACAGATTAGTAGCATTCAAGGATTAATAATGTCATACAGTAATGAAAACAATGACCCGGCACAAACTTGGTAATTAGTATGCAGGAGCCTGCCCATTTTCATGGCACAGGTTACTGAAAGCTCATCACCTCTGCATTTCCCCCTAACTTTACTTGTCTCCCTGATGAGTACTCAGACAAATTGATTTTTTTATCCTAATTTTCAAAGCTGTTCATGTTTTCAGTCTACCACAGAGACCATCTGTCTCTCTAAAACCATGACTTCCTTTGACAGCTCTGTTCCTCAGGAACAATGGAGCTGCCAACTGTGAGGGCTAAGTGAGCACACGGTGCACATCATCTTGTACAGCTGACCTAGCACTGGGGAATTTGCTTTTTGTGTGTGCAAAAGATTAGAATGGGCACAGCCCATTCTGACTCTCCAGCAAAATGAACAATGCAACCTCCTCTGCTTAGCCTTCCTGCTATACAACAAACACCAGATTACAATTGGAGCTGGGCCAGATTTTTAATTTTAGATTTAGGCTTATTCTATATATGAATCGCTTCCCACAACAAGAAGTCCCGAAGTGTTTAACAGGAAGAATGAAACACAGTAATGAAAGTACATCACCATATTAAGTAGCAGAGTCAGAGTAAAAACATCCACTAATGCACATTACTTCTCTCCCTGTGCCCCTTTTTCAATTTCGAGCTATTGTACCTTAATACGTAGTTCAGTTGTTGGGTAACATTAAATTCTTATATGCAAAGTAAGGGTTGGGTGGGAGGCAATATTTGATAGACTTATCACTTTTTGTTTCGGCATCCGTTCTTGGAATCCCATCTAGGGATGATTTGGTTTGATTCTAGGGATCATCAGATAAGGGCAATGGTCTGTGATAACACATAATTGAAAGCACACAAATGATTAAGGTCCGTATAAAGAAGGCAGCTGTCTATTAACTAAAATTCTACTGAGATAATTAATAGTTTTACATCTCTGATAATGTGAGATTTTAACATGGAGTGGTTAAGTCCAGAAATCTGTAAATCCCTGTAAAGGGATTGTTGCAAATTTGTTGGCTGATTAGCAAGCTAGAAAACTCAGTCCAAGTCACACTATTCAAACATGTATCCAAATCTAGACTCAGCAGTAACTAACAAATACCAAAGTCTGTAGTTCTGCCTCCAGGATTTGGCTCTGCTCACGAGGGACCAAAAATTCATCAAAGACTGGGAAAAATTGGTTGATTACCTGAAAAATACATGTGGTTTAAACACAATGTTAGTGGGACTTCAAGAAGCTTTGTAAAAAAATAAATAAGTATTGTTTATTAAAAAACAAGGGGAGCAAGGGGGAATAATGGCAATATGGGAAAAAAGAAATGTGTATTAAAGTCATAAAAACGAATGACTATCAGAGACGCTGAAGGAGGTTCAAAACAGAAATAATTTGTAATAATTTGTGGTAATTTGTTGTAATTTGGATAAAATGTATAACTGGTTGAAAATTAAATAAAAAATTATTATAAAAACAAAACAAAACAAAAAAAACAAATACCAAAGTCTGTAGTTCTGCCTCCAGGATTTGGCTCTGCTCACGATGGAGATAACTCCTAGCCTGGGAGTTTGGAGCCTGATCTGAAATTTCATAAACCTCAGTAAGCGCACATATCAGGAATATGGATTCAGATTCATACCACCCTTTAATACACCAAATGAACATCCAACTTCCTTGAAAAATTCAAGGCAGAGAGACAAGGAAAGGCTGGCCAGCTAGATTTCATCACAACTTCAAATGAACATGTGAAGGAATTTCCACACAAGGAGGCACTGAGCTGCCTCCCGACTTCTCATTGCCCAGAGATTGCTCAAACGGGAGCAGAAGACTAAGACACCCAATTCTGTATGCGGTGGGACACATATAGTTATGGCTGTGTACACACCATACATTTAAAGCACATTTTATCCACCTCCCAAGAATCCTAGAGACTGTTGTTTGTTAAGGGTTCTGGGAATAGTTATTCTTTGAGGGGGTAAACTACAGTTCCCAGGATTCTTTGGGAGAGTGCTTTAAATGTATGGTGTAGATGCAGCCCGAGTTGAATATTACAGCATGGGCAAGGCTGATACCAATGCTTTCTCCCTGATGGTGGAGCCAATCAGAAGGCAAATAACTATGCCCATGTGATGTGATATCACACCACGGGGAACCATCACCCTTGCTCTTGGGAAGCAGCGTAGTAGATAACTGTGACTTTAATTAGTCTGTTGAACAAATCTGCAATCTGTTTACATAGAGCTTACATTTTTTAAAGATGCTGATTGACAGGTTGACATAAGAACGACTAGCACTGTGTGCCCCTTCCACTACTTTACACAAGCAGGAACAAAGCATGATAAACAAGTACACAACTTTCTGAAGGCATATGAAGGCAGCCCTGCATCAGGAAGTTTTTAAAGTGTGATGTTTTGGTGTGTTGTTATATTATGTTGGAAGCCACCCAGAATGGTTGGGGCAACCTAGTCAGATGGGCATGTTATAAGCAATACATCATCATCATCATCATTATTGGAGCCCGTGGACTGCAACTCCCATCATCCCTGGCCTTTGACCATGCTGGCTGTGGCTGATGGGAGTTGGAGTGCTTCATCCATGCAGCAATGAAAGCTTTTTACATTCAAAGGAGCATGAGAGAAACAGATCCTACTCCAACCTTTCAGGTTGGGAAAGGCTGTTTCTGTAATAGATTTTGACTGGTCAAATGTCAAAGTAAAAGAGCGTAAGACAACAGTAATTTATTATACTGCTTAGACAAGCTACATCCAATCAAGAGCAGTGTCACTATAGGGTTTTTATTTATTTTTTTAAGCTGTAATGTAAGATCAAGCATTAGGCAGGATAAATTCTTGTGTTACTTTAACTGATGCTTATTAATCAGGAAGAATTAATTAAACTGCATTTCATAATTCAACCAAAGTCTTTGGCTGCATGATTAAAGGAACAGGCCACGTTGCAGTGCAATTCTAACCTGGCCTACTCAGAAGCAAGCCTTATTGGATTTAGTGGGGCTTATTCCCAGTTAAGTAGGGTTAAAATTGCAGCCTTGAAATTGTATTTTTTTTTTATCAGTACAGAAGCTAAAAGTGCACCACCTATGATTCTACCTGTTCCTTAAATCAATTTGTGTTAGTTTGTTTTAATTTCTTCTATTTTTAGTCAAATGGCAAGATGCATAACCTATGTAAACATTCATACCCCGCTTTCCTCCTTATATAGCTATAAGGGAAAAGGACCCATAAATGAAACAAATAATTAGTTCCTTGTGTTGTGCTTAAAATTAGCACCTTTTTTAAAAACATTGGCTGTAATCCAGTGCAGTTATTCTGACTTAAGCCTAAGTGATTTCAATGCCGTGCCTGTGCCCTGGATCATGGCCATTATCTTGTTTGAATATATCTGTATGCTGGCAACTGTATTTCTTACCTAGCTCTATATTATTTTATCGTCCTTTACTATTTGGAACAGTATCCACTGATGATATCGATAGTATGATATTGGTAGGCCATTTGGGCTTTGCTCACTACTATGTGATCTACAAAACTGCCCTGTTTCATTGAAGTCTCACAGCAGATCCATGCCGGCCTAGGCACCTAAGCTCTGGGAAAGCCCAAGACCACTTGGCGTCTCTTTACCACATAGAATGCAGGCTGAACAGCAGCCCCTGACACTGCTGCAGGTAGAAGCAGGTGTCCTTGTGAGACCTGGCTGTGATCAACTGTATACACATTAAACTCCCCCCGCCCACGATGTTTTAATTTTTGCATTGCAACGAATAATATTTTAGGTACGGCCAATTGAGAAGATCTGGCCAAGTTAAATCACGCTGGCTGCCAAAACTGTAATAATATTCCCAGGAGGTAGTAATTTAATGTTTCTTCATCAGAAAAATAATTAGCTTTGAACATTTATTTGATAGCTCAATGATCTTGCCATTCAGAGATGGCACAGAGCATGCTGATGATTCCACTTTGTTCTAATTTATAGTTACTGGAACAGTTCTGGTGCTAGGCTGTGAAATAAGGAGGGGGAATCCATCCTTGTCTTAATGGTTTTATATTTGAGGGTGGTGGATGTGCACTGCCGGATGTCTTGAGAGGTTGTTCTCATTCATTGCCTACCGTGGGCCAGAGCTGATCCAATGTACGTTCATAGGATCTGCCTTGTATGTGCTGAAATGCAACTGCCATCACCAGTCAGTGATGTACTGCACATTGCACAAGGTTGAAGAATGTATATATTCCCCACCCCCCTACAACTTGGTATTCTTTCAATTAAATGAGTGGTATGCAGGGAATTGGTCATCACACTGAGTGACAGTGTGGTACAGTGATCAGAGCAGTGACAGGAAACCTGTGGGCTTCCACTTCAGCCAGCATGTCCAGTGATGTGAGAAGATGGGGGGATGTTAGGAGTGTCAGACTTCAGCAAGGGAGCTGGGTTCAAACCCAAGCTCAGCCACATCAAAATGTTGCTAGATCATTGTTTCTCAGACTGACTGACTTCACAAGACCTGAGTTTGATATGTCAACTTTTGGCTTCTTGTTAACACAACTGGTCAACAAGCATTTGTCAGGTTGTTCATTCTGCTAAAAGGTATTGATTATTAGAAGTCTTTACCAGTTAGCAGTCTAGCTGAGGAACAGGTTGCAATCCTATGCACAATTACCCAGATTAAGTGCCATCGAACCCAGAAAACATGAATAAGATAGCACTTTTGTTGTCTTACCTGTTAGCCTGGACATCTGAGGGTTACTAGAATTGCCATACTATGGGGAGCTTAGGTTTCATTTTAAGAACAGGCTATAATTTTTTTTTTTTAAAATTCTAGTTTGTGTTGATTGGCTTTTATTCTTTGTGTTTTATCATTTTAATATCCTGGAACACAACCTGGGATCATATAATGAAGGGTGACCTAGACAAGCCCACTGATGCACTTTTACTTGAGAATAAGACCCATTGACTTCAAATCCTAGCATCTCTCTGAAACACCAATTCTAGAATTTGTTGTCTATCTGTAAATGCTGTCTTTTTATCTGTAAATAAGCCCTAGCAGTACTTTGAGAAATGAGGCCCTTAGCTGAAGATGAACAGAGGGATACGGAAAACAGCAGGAGAAATTTTCAGATAAATAACCTTCTGTTCAAGAAAACTGCTACAGGGCTCTGCTTGTCCGCTTTCCTCTTATCTAACGTGGGACCCACCAAGCTGATCAAAATGGCCAGTTAGCAACTCTGTTCAATGAAGTGAGAATAATGTATGGGTGTCCATGATTCTATTATGCTGGGGGAAATACTGCAAGGGCAGCTAGTTTTAAGGCATTTATCTCATTGTTTAGAAATCCTGTTTGCGTGGGGAAACTGCTGATAGTCAATATTTATTTTGTTTCTGGACTGTGATCTTGTTTTTGTTGTAAAGTTACATTGTCACCATTGTATTATTATTATTATTATTAGTTGATAATATTTTGGATTTAATAATATGTTATTTTATTAATTTAATAATATATTTGTTTTCTTCTTCACCCCATGCAGAACCCCTGCAGAGTTAGAGATAGTTCAGCAGAATATCACTTTGGTACACTCAATAAATAAAAATTCAAAACAACAGTCGTCCAGATTTTTAACTCCCTTCTACACAGCTCAAGCACTGTGCGCAACTGTCAATTCAAATTAGCTACCAAATCCTGTTGTTTTTAAGTACCAAATGACACACCGGGGAGCTTGTCAAGTCATAAATAAAAAGAATGCCCCCCCCCCCATTTGCCACGGCAGCTTTTAAAGCATTACACTCCCATTGCATGTAGTGCAGGAAGCTGCCATAAAACAAATTGCTATTATCATAAAAATGGGCATTTTGAGGCCTGTCTCCAAACTGGAGCAAAGGTAATGAAAAGCCGCAAGTTGTATTGCCAAGGCAATAGCATTGATCTTAGTTCTAGTCCAGTCCCTGTTTCTAGCAGCTGGGTTTATTGGGATAGCAGTAATCTGGAAATCAATGCCGCCTTTCTAGCATGCTCCATACCCTTCTTAATTATTACAAGAGGTGCCTGTTAAGTGCTAAGCACTCCATTGTGCCAGTCAACCCCCCAGTCCCATTGTGCCATTCAGTGCATAAGCACATGATGAGCAAGTAACATGGGAAGTTTCGTTTATGGCTTAACTGCTCAACAGCACAATTGCTAATGATGTTCCTTGGCCTAATTTCAACATTAATTAAGCACATCTTTTATGGAAGGTCCCTTGAACAGAAGAAGTTTACTCATACTGAGTCAATCTTGCCCATAAATACTTATTCTAAACCAGAGGCTCTCCAACATCTCAGACTGTGATTTCCCCACCTCTGCTGTCATGAACTGGCAGGTCAATGGAGAAGAGGGAAAGGATCATTTTGCAAGGGTTGTAGTCGGAACTGGAACACACCAGGGTGAGCAGGGGATGAGGAAGGAAGGACTCACAGGGTGATGGAGGATGGCGAGGGGATGGGGGTCACTGCACAGGAACCAGAGCAGCAGGACCCATCACCAGAGCCAGAGGGACCCGTCTCCATGAACATGGCAGGCTCTGAGGCACAGGGAGCAACAGGAGATGCTCTCTAGGAGGCCGAGGCAGGCAAGGGCCCACAGCCCAGCTCCCTAACTGGCCAGGTGGAGCTCACTAGCTCTGGAAGAAGATGTGTGATTCCTCAGCTGCAGTCAGCTTGGAACAGGTGAAGGTCACATGCCTCACCACGCCCAGATGCTGCAATCGGTATGCAAAGAACAAAAGGGAAGCAGAGCTGAGGCACTGGTTCTGCTCAACTGCCCATGTGGATGGACCTGGACTTGGATGCTCCTGGACCTCTATGGGACTGTGCTGCAGGTTTGACTTTAGGCTATATCTTGACTGCTAGACTTCAGACTTGGCTACTTGGATTGACCCTGGACTGCATTTCCTGACCTTGGGATTTTGCTTGTATGGATTGACCCCTGGACTTTGAACTTGGCATACTGACCGGCTGCCATGTAGGCCAGAGGTTCAGGACATCTACTGTCTAAGATGAGGTGTGTGCATGGGCCCTGAGATTCATCTTGTATCCGTTTCTGCACATTTAAAAAGTGATATGTTTTTGAGTTGCTCTGTGCTCTCACAGCTTAGATGTGTTTTGGATTTTGAGCCATTCTGTACAAAATCAAGCTAGGTTTTCCCCACTCACTCTAGTAGAGGGATTAAAAGCTGGGTTTGTTTTTCACATGGATCTATGCCTTCCCATTTGCAAGTCAAAGGAGAAATCTCCACTGTGTCCACTAGAATTCATGGGAGCAAGGAGAGAAGCCTGCCTCTCATCAGTGGCCCTTGGGGTAACTGGGTCCTTTCTGGGAGTGATGTTTTCCTCATCAAAGTCTTTCATGGAGGGTTTTCCCCATCAGTTTTATTGTTCCCATCCCAAAATACAAAGGTAAAGGTACCCCTGCCCGTATGGGCCAGTCTTGACAGACTCTAGGGTTGTGCGCTCATCTCACTCTATAGGCCGGGAGCCAGCGCTGTCCGCAGACACTTCCGGGTCACGTGGCCAGCGTGACAAGCTGCATCTGGCGAGCCAGCGCAGCACACGGAACGCCGTTTACCTTCCCGCTGGTAAGCGGTCCCTATTTATCTACTTGCACCCGAAGGTGCTTTCGAACTGCTAGGTTGGCAGGCGCTGGGACCGAACGACGGGAGCGCACCCCACCGTGGGGATTCGAACTGCCGACCTTTCGATCGGCAAGTCCTAGGGGCTGAGGCTTTAACCCACAGCGCCACCCGCGTCCCTCATCCCAAAATAGTGAAGTATTATTCACTATTCTGTTTTGAGAAAACCACAGCAACTATCATTCTGAAATTTGGCAGGTTTTATTCCCTCGGAAGGGGTGACCATGCCTGCATTGCACCAAATTCTAGTGGAAAGTGAAAAGTTTTGCTTTCTTTGAAAAATTCAAAAGTGCCCTACACAAAATCTCCCTAAAATTTGGCATGTTTAATCCACTCTGGAGAGGTCCCTGTACCTGTAAATTTCATCCACTTTGGCCAAAAGGAGGAAACAAGTTATAGTCATTTTTTAAATTTCCCATTATAGTGAGTGGGGAACATACAACTTTGTTTTATATTAAGCGGCTCAGGATTGATCTCAAATTACAGATCGAAGTGGAGAGAACAGAGTGACTCAGAAATTTGGATTTATTGTTTTTAATGCACAGATAGAGATACAAATATTGGGGCCTGTGGTGCACCTCTAGTCTATACATGTCACTGTTATGATTTGTGCTCTAGAGCTGCAACAATCTCATCTAGATATGACATGGAGAGCCCAAATGCATATATCCTACTAGGTCAGTTTATGAATCTGCTACTTTTCCAGCCACTAGTGAGGAAACCACCAACTGCCTGGGCCAGCCCAATACTGTTCAGTAGCAGAAAGGTTGCTACAAATATTGTTCATCACAGCTCAGAATCATGATAGCATTCGGCTCTATTTGTGCAAACATATTACATGATTTGCTTTCTACATGTCCACAAAAAATTGATATTCCAATGCAGTTTATGGTCATGAATATTACATAGCAATGGAGGGCATCTGCTAACATGACACATATACTATGCAACAGCACAATATAAAGTGACAAGGTACATGAACACACTTACCTGAAAGCATCTTTTCATTTTCACATTCATTCTGTACCTTTCTTCAATAAAACCATTCGTTTGTTCCTTCCTTCATTCTCTTTGTAGAATAAATAACCCAATGATATGACCCAATGTGAAAAGGACTAACTGGGCAAAATATGGACAAAATAAATGGCACTCGATCCAGCAAAGAGTTACTGAGTTCAAAGCCTTACATTAGTTTGCAGCATTGCATTGCTACACAAGCTGCCTTCATCACTCATCCTCGTGTGATAAATTGCATAATGTTCTGTGGTTAAGTCAAGAAACTTTCTAGTGGGAGCTAAAAATAAAAGGCGCAGCCAGTATTACCTGCACAAAAAGCACAGTATAATAGAAGTATGAACTCTTTGAATATTTAACTGTCTAAAGTAAAATAAGCAGGTACTTTGACACTTCTGTTGTTTGTCTTTACACTGCTTTGCTATGAATCCCATATTACTGGTTGCTGGCAACTAGATATGGGGGGATAATTTAAATCAGTTTGCATTTAAAGAAAAACCTGCCTAATTCACTATTTCCAAAGCAATACACAAAGCAATACACAAACAGCCATCTTTCAAGTTTGCACTTCTCAGAATTTTGCAGTTGCTGTTTTCCGACCAGAAAATGCTCATATAAATAACATGTTTACTGGAGTGGTGTGCATACAAATCCAGATATGAGTGAAAATAACATATGAAAATTATATCAGAGAATATTGCTTTGCAAAACATGCATATTGGGCAAAATTGTGTGCAACAATATGTTTGCTCCACCCACTTTTGCTTCTTGCTCCACCTACCACTAAAATGTAGCTCCTGGAGGTTGCCTAGAATGGAATGTGGACCTCAGGCTGCAAAGGTTTCTCCATCATTGTCGTACTTCCAAACTTTAGTTTATCCTTACTTCTGAACTGGACCCAACTGTATCTTTTTAAGGGCAAGAGTGAAGCATGTCTCCATTTTGAATTAAGTAGGGTGAGGGAAACCACTCCTTGTGCCCCATGTATTGACAGTTTAGGAAGGGCTGCTGATTTCATGGGAATAAGGTAAAGGTAAAGGGACCCCTGACCATTAGGTCCAGTCGCGGACGACTCTGGGGTTGCGGCGCTCATCTCGCTTTATTGGCCGAGGGAGCCGGCGTACAGCTTCCGGGTCGTGTGGCCAGCATGACTAAGCCACTTCTGGCGGACCACAGCAGCACGGAAACGCCATTTACCTTCCCGCTGGAAGGTATCTACTTGCACTTTGACGTGCTTTCGAACTGCTAGGTTGGCAATAGCAGAGACCAAGCAACGGGAGCTCACCCCGTCGCGGGGATTCGAATCGCCAACCTTCTGATCAGCAAGTCCTAGGCTCTGTGGTTTAACCCACAGTGCCAATAGTCCCGGGCATAATGGGTGTTGCATGGGTGGCTGTTCTGTAGCTGCTGAACTCTCGGAGCCACAGCCCTCTTCCGCCTCTCTTTTAGGCAGCAACAAAAGGATTCAGAATGACAGATTTATTTTCCCAAAAATGGCATTTTGAAGAATTGCACAGTAAACCGTGAAAACAGAACATTGCAAAATTGTTGCTGTTAGAAGATGGCAATAGCTTAGCGGTGAACTTGCATAGATTATCAGACAATGCAAGCTGCATAGTGAAATGCAATTCATTCAGCCTTCCAAGAAAGCAATGAAATGCCATCTCCTGAGGTGAAACATGCCCGAGTGACTCCATGACACCACGAGAAAGAAAATACATAGCAAACAAATATATAATTCAAATTATCGAAGGAGACTTTGCTAGGATGTGCATTCATAACACCAGGGCTGGATCAAAAGAGATGAGGCTGTGATGTGAGAATTCACTTCCACTAACAACTTGAGCTTTCTTCCAATGCTAACGTTTTGGTTGCTGTTGCTTAAAACATTTTAGCATGTTGTTTTTGTAGAAGGTACACTCATTTGAGGGCATTGTGTTTTCATTTTCTGGTCGAGTCTTTCCCGTAGCAAACCATTAGCGCATAGCAGCCCCCACCCAGAGGGTTTGCCAGGTGAAATCTCTGGTTAGAAGACAACAGTGACGGTTTGGGGCAGTGGTGGCTTGTGAAGAAGAAGGGAGCCAGTGGTGTCTTTCCTAGCTGTGGCACTCATTAGGAGCAAGGTAGCAGTGAGGTCAGAAGAGCCTTGGGTTGGTGGGCGTGGCACCTCTGCAGGGACGCTGCCACCAGTTCAGAGGTCCCCCAATTTACCTCTCTCACTACATCAGGAAGACAGCACTGCCTATCCCACACCCAAGGCTGGCACTGGCGTGGGGTTTTGCATGGTTGCTGAATGGATGGCAATCCAATTGTGCCAGTAGCCTATGCTGACTTGAGTATGACTATTCACCAGACCAGCAGGTAGTTGCAAGGGGCTAGCTACAGAACCGCACGCCTGCATTGGGGTGGCACTGCCAGTTTGTTCCTTCTTTGTCTTATCTTTGCCCTTGTCAAACTCAGCAGGGAGAAGGATTTGGACAAATCTAGAAGTAATTGGCTCTGGCTTTCATTGCCTCCAGCTCCACCTTCTTTGCGGCTCCCTGCCTTCTGCCCTACCAGTCCCAGCAGGCACCAGCCAGCACTGGTTATACTGTCATGGGTGAAGAAATTAAAAATGTTGGCATCCTACACATTATAATGACCACACATCTTTATATCAGGGGTGATGAGGAATCTGTGGCACTCCAGATATTGTTGGATTTTAGTTTCCATCAGCCCAGTCCGCAAGGCCAATGGCAGGGATGATGGGACTTGTAGTCCAGTGTCAGGGACTGGTTGGATGCAGAGGAGTGGTGGGAGGCACCAGCTGGGGAGCCCCCAAGGGAAGAAGGCTGAGAGCCAGGGGATTGGTAGTGGGACGATGATGAGTGGTCAGAGGGAGAAAAGGGAGCAGACTGGGAGGAGGAAGTGTCAGCAGCTGAAGAAGTAACAGGGTTTAGTGAGCAGGAAGAGGCTGTAGCAGAGAGCAGTCCAGAACCAGAGGCAGAGGCTGGAGAGGAGGGGGGCCAAGAGCCAGAGCTGAGACAGGCTGCTGAAAAAGCCAAGGGTCTCTCCCTTCCGCTGCAACCAGCTCCTCTCCCTGCTGGTCTCCCAGAAGCTGCAGAGGTATGAAGAGGGAAGAGCAGAAACAGACAAGGCGGTGGAGTCTCAGATTACTTGGGAAGCACCCGGGGGGGGGGGGAGGAGATTTGGAGAGCAGTGGGAAGTTGGGGGTCTTCAGTCCTCACAATTGATTCGTTGGGGCAAGTTCTACTGGGAAGAGTTGCTGTACTCACTAGACCTGAGCTGGTTTGTTTCTTTGAATAAAGAGCTAACTTCATGGACACCTTGTGAGTTATTGCCGACCTCCTCCCGACACCTGCCCTGACATCCAGCCACATCTGGAGGGACACATGTTTCTCACCCCTGTTTCACACACCGTAATATCAGGTTAGCTACAAGATAGGTGAGTTCAGCCAGGGGAAGGCACATAGATCAGAGATGTGTTGAGATCCAGGATGAATTAGTGATCAGAGCATCCCCATATCCTTTAATCCAATTTGCTGCATGCAGCAGACTTTCTCGATCATTTACTATCTTCCCCTACCCCACCTGTACTTGTATCTCACATCTTTTCCCTGATCAGTATTCTGCTTGACTCTCTGATTTAGCATGAGTCCTGTGGATTGATTCTTTGCAGCCAGAATAATTATTTTATATTTGCCTCCATTTAACTTCATTTTCATTATGTTGCTCTTGTCACCCAAGTCCTCTGGAAAAAAAAAAAAGTTTTAAACTGGCTGCATTGATCCTCATTATTTCCTCTGTCTCAAGTTTTAGCACCATCTGCAGATTTGCTTTCAGCGCCTTTAGCTAAAGCAGTCATATGAATAACAGAGGTCTCCAAACGAAGTAATCATTGCTGAACTGAAAAACAGGCAAGACTTATGGTGGGGTGGAGGCTGCAAATAAAAAGGAGCCAAGTGAAATTGTTAGGAAGACTGGGGCAAACAAGGTCATTTGTGCCCTGCAGGCATGCTGTAAGAGAAACAGTTGCGGCTGGAATGTCAAACTATCCTGCGAGGCTGCCAAAGACCTCTCTGCTAACTTGTAAGGAATAGCTTGAAAAGTGATGCTTAGGAAAAAGCAAAGACAGGTGGCTAAAGGCTTTGGAAAAGTCACCAGGTCACCCAGCAGAAAAAGCACCTGGCTCAGATAGAGAAGCCAAGGCTCCCTTTCAAAACCCCTTTCCAAAAAAGTTCAGGAAGCAAGTTTAATCTAGAATATCAACCAGACATTTTGATCACTATTGAGGTGGAAAGTTTCCCCACTGCATCAATGTCATTCATGGGCATCAATGCATTTTAGGTGTGCGGAACTGAGCCATAAATGTTCATCAGAGTCAAAGGAAACTCTGCAGTTAGCTTTGAATCTCCTTTCGGGAAGCAGCTTTTGCTCCTGATGCCACTCCAAAACTTTGTGTGAAGTTGTACGGGGCATCTTGAAACAATGGTACCAGGCCTGAACAGTATGTATGATACCATGGATGTTCAGTCTTAAGTCTGCATTGCGCCCCCCCAATCTTATATCTATGGTGTTACTGTGGGTGTTGAGTGAAGGACACTGTGCCACCTCTTCATTTCACGTTTGTCCTAAATTTCCAGTTCTCTGCAACGAAGACTTCTGAGCTCACTTGAGGCTGCCATCACGCACAAGCCACTAATATGAACATACCCTGAGTCTCTTTCCCAAAGCCTGAGAAATGCCCCCATCGTTTTCATCATAGGTGGCCCTTTTCTGATGTTTGCCCAAACCTCGGCCACACAGCATATCAATCCAATGCAGATGCCTTCCTGTTAGCCAATTGTAAAAGTGGGAGAAGGAAACTGGCAGGTGAGAAAGTGGATACTGAGTTGAGGGGAAATTCAGAGCGGGTTGGGCTCAGCTCAGAAAGAGATTTCTGAATGCTCTGTGTGTTCATTTCTGAATACCCCCCTTTCCAAAAATTAGAACGCCTGACTGAGCATCATGTGCAGTTTTACCCTTCACTAGCATGTCTAGTGGTTGGATAGTGTTCTCGAAGCTACAAACATGAGCCTGACCAAACTGCGGGAGGCGGTGGAAGACAGGAGTGCCTGGCGTGCTCTGGTCCATGGGGTCACGAAGAGTCGGACACGACTAAACGACTAAACAACAACAAGCATGTCTAGAGAAAGAGCAACATTATTGTGGGGAATGGAGACGCTGCCCTTTAGTTACACCTACAGGTGTGTGAATCTGTCAATTTCACTTTCTCTTAGTTTCTCATTCTTGCACAATTAGGTTCTATTTGCCACATCAGTCTGTGATTTAAAACCAACTCCTCAAGTAGTTTTTAGTGCACATTTCTCTCACACATCGTTGCCTAATACACACATTTTTGCAAGCCATTTCCCCAAATTTGCCCCTCCCCCCAAATATATGCATTTTATGCCAATTTCTTCCTGACCTTTTTTGGGGGGGGAGGGGGGGTTTGCAGACCTGCATCACAATATCTGGAGATGTTTGATTTTTGAAGGTTAGTTGTGGTTTTTTTGGTTTGGATTTTGTTCTGGAAAATGCAAACCAAAATTCTTCCTCATCTTTAGTTATTATACCAGGAATGGGGAACTTGTGGCCTTCCAAATTGTTGCTAGAGTACAAGTCCCATCATCCAGGACCACTGGCCATGTTAGCTTGGGGCTGATGGGAGTTGGAGTCCAACAGCATCTGGAGAGCCTCAGGTTCCTCATCCCTGAGTTTCACAATCAGAGCTAAAATATGGGTTCTCCCTTCCTGCAAAAAAAAGAGAGCTTGAATGTGCCTTTGTTGGCTTATACAAGTCATATGGGTGCACTCTCAGTGACAGCTGGCAAGGGAGCTACGGATGGTCTCTTGCCTGCCCCTCTGAATTCTTGCAGTGATGGATGATTCTAGATAGGCAGCAGCAGCAGCAGCTTGGCTATAGGGTAGTAAACTACAGCTCTTTATTCCAAGTTTTCCAAATACTTCTCTTTGACAGTCACCTATACTCACAGAAGAAAAATGTCCCTTTGCATATTATTTGAAATATAACCTAACGATGAGTGCGGCAAAACTTCAAGATGCTTTAATTCATACTCAGAAGTGGAATTTTCATTATGATATTCTCAACCCAGCACTAAAACACAACACCTAATCCTTTCTGCATAGAAATATCTCTTCTAACAGCTGTTGATTTAAACCAAAAAGAAAAAAAAGGAAAGAAAAAGGGATTTACTGCTAAGTAATCTCAGAGAGGATTAAATTATATTTAAAAAAGGAAAAGAAGTTTGTAAATACAAGTCAGTAAACAATAAACACATCTGGGAAATGATGAGGGACACTGATCCACAGCACATTTTACTACACAATAAGCTTCAGTGATCCCATCATAATTTACTTGCAAGTAGGCACGTCAAGGTTCTATGGCCAGCCAGGCAGCATACTTTGAAATCCTTCAAGAATAGCACCAGAAAAATCTGCCCCTTAAATTCTTGTTACTTTTATCCAAAACAGTCACGTCATCTAAGGATTAGCCTACGTTAGGAGTAAAGGACTTCAGGCCCGGGGGCCGAATGCAGCCCTCCAAGCCTTTTAATTTGGCCCTTAGGAATATCTCTCAGCTGTGCTATTCCACAGGCCATCCACCTCCCTCATCCTTCTTCATGCCCCCCTCGCTGCTTCGGCTTGGCTGGAATGAGCCCTTAAGCTACGATGATGCCTCTTGCTTTCCTGAAGCTATGCTGATTTATACTGTGCAAAGGTAAGAGTCACATCCTTTGCATACCACACAACTGTCCCATCTTAAGCGGGTCATCCTGGATTTACAGAAACTGCCTCAGCTTCCAATCTCAATCCTGGATGTCCTGTTTTGGCTCCAATGCTCTGGCTGCTCCAGAGTGTAGGACCAAAAGATGCATGTTTTATGGCCCCACATTGTGGTGCGAGTTGGTTGGCTCACCCCAGAATGCAGAACCAAAAAACATGCCAATTTACTTCCCCACCCCCTTGTCGGGATTCACAGAATGCTGTGTGAGATAGTAAGTCTGCAGGTTTGAGTTTGCTAGCTGATGCAACTGGCTGATGCAATCAGCTTGCAATATTTTCTTTGGAAGTGCTGGGTCAGAATGACTCAGCAGTAATCAGTTGATTGACGGTCATCGGTTTAAAAGGGAAACCTGTCCAGCAGTAAGGTGGTGATGTAGAGGAGTGTGGTGAGAGAGAGAGAGAGAGAGAGAGAGAGAGAGAGAGAGAGAGAGAGAGAGTTAGAGGTCTTCCTATTTGCCTGAAGAATCTGGAACTCTGAGCATTTCTGCTAAAGCGCTGCGGAGAATTCACGACATCCCTACCCCCATGCATAGTCCACTCTTCTTCCTCTTTTCCAGCTGACGTGATTCCGGAAGCCAGCTTCCATTTCCAGAAGTGGTCTGGCTTCTGGAAGTACGTCAATGGCGGAGGCTGCAGCCGCAGTGGAGGAGGCAGAGGTGGCGGGCAAAGGTGCAAGGGAGGGAGAGAGCAGGGGGCGGGGGCTGTGTGAGACGGGGCACGGCCTCCATCGAGGTTGTGTTCCGATTTGCCTAACTCCAGTGTTGGAGAGTATGCCATTGCACCATCTTCTTTAGACTCTGGGACCACCATCCATGGACATGTGATGCGCAGAAGAATTCTCGCAAGGTAATGTGGCTCTCAGCCTCATCACTGGTACATGTGGTTCATACTGACCCTCTGAAGAAGTGAACCATGTCTCCCTACACTAACAGTCTATTGACTAAGTCATGATTGCTATAGGGCCCAACTGGCATTCCTCTTACCAGCAAGAGTGTGCCTCTGCAGCACCACCACTCAGCAACATCCGAAATCTGAGTCTGCATGGGGAGGAGTCCTTGTTGCAACTCCTAAGAAGAACCCCAAGAAGGGAGAGCAGGAGAGCCTTTGAAGTTGCCCATTAAAAGTGAGAACCTGGTCAGCAAGACTGAGCAGGCTCACAGGCCCACCTGCACACGGTCTGTTCCATTATGGTGAGATGCGTTGCATTTCTATTTAAACTACTGCAGAGAAAATTTATTTCTAAAGCTGCATCTATACAGTGGTACCTCAGGTTACAGATGCTTCAGGTTACATACGCTTCAGGTTACAGACTCCACTAACCCAGAAATAGTACCTCGGGTTAAGAACTTTGCTTCAGGATGAGAACAGAAATCGCACGGCGGCAGCAGGATGCCCCATTAGCTAAAGTGGTACCTCAGGTTAAGAACAGTTTCAGGTTAATAACGGACCTCCAGAACAAATTAAGTTCTTAACCAGAGGTACCACTGTACATACAAATCATGTGCAAACCTGCCTTTTCTTTCCCCCCTCTTTGAGTGGCACTTCCATTTTTCTTGGCCATAGGCAAGTGGGCAGCTAAGCTTGTATGTAAAGTAGTCATGGTGTAGCTTCTGCTCACATGATTTAAAACATCTGATGTTACTGAGCAGCATGGAAAAAAGTCTTGTCAAAAGGGACACCTAGACCAACATGGTGCCTTCCATACATTCTTAGACAAAGCTCCCATCATGCCTGATCACTGGCCATGTTGGTTAGGACGGATGGGTGCTTCAGTCCAAGAGCATCAAGAGTAATGGCAATGTTGGCTACCCATGACAATGAGTTCTTTTGCATGGCACAGTTGTGCAGTGCACTGTAATGACCATTTTACTATTCCCACCTTGCTACTCATCTTCCAGCATCCTTCTACAGCATCTATGGACTTTTTTTTTTGCCAGCAGACACCATGAAGGTCAGTGCAAACAGGCACCAGTCCAAACTAAATGTAGATCAACAGCCTCAGCTGGCGTGGCAGAAGCTACCATTTTCATCCTTTCACATTCAGCTGACCCATCCAATAGGGCTTTGGAATCAGTACTCCTCATCATTTCACTGCAAAGCTCCTAGCAAATAAAACTTATTATAATTACGACTCCCTTTATCACTCATTATAATGTACAAAATGACAAAAAATGTCTGGACTGGAACCATTCTGTGCATAAGCACTCAATGTGATACATGATTACATTATAAACAATTATGTAAAATTACCATAAACCTTTCTCACTTTGCATTCTAGCAAATGCTTATTACCACTTGTCCCTTCATTCCCATGCACATTTGGGAATAAGCCCTGCTGAACTCAGCAAGGCTGACTTTTGGAAACATGCATTCAATAGGCCAGCATTTCTGTTTTTAATTTTTAAAAAAAATTCATTTAGTGAATTATTGCTTAGATTTTTCAGTATACTCCGCAATGCAGATAACATTCCCAGTACACTGTTCTCTATCACACTGCACATGCAGAAACCCTTTGAATATCAGTCATGTCACTTTGAGACAATAAAATACTTCTGGAAATACTCTGAAAAGGGCAGATAAATTCTGAATGGTTTCTAAAAAGTCGTGGGGAATATTTGGCTATCAGTATGTGCACTACTGTTCAGAGTCAGTTTAAAGATTTTAAAAACCTTAAGAAATGAGAACTTTGAAGCTGCTGATCAACAGTTAACACCAGGGTAGCAGACAGCTCAGGAACATGGGTGACTTGGTCACCATATTTCTGCTAAAGTGAGGAATATTATTTTCTATTGAAGTTCTAGGGTCTTTTTCTCTATCAATGTGCATTTCTAGACATAAATTATCATGTGCATATGTGAATTGGTGTCCCTTTTGCCCTTTTTGGAGTCTGCTTCATTTCTTCCTTTTTCAGCAATGCATAAATGACTATTCATAGTCTGGCTTTTCAGATGTGCTCAGTGACTCAATTCACACAACTATAGAACCTAATCTATAGTTTCAGCTTCCAAATATACACCATGCAAACAATGGTTTGTAGCTGCTTGCCTAATTTATTACCATCCTCTTAGCTTCATACTGTATAGTCATAGTTTCCCCTCCCATTTCCATAGTCTTCTCTCTGCAGTGCAGCAGGTTTAGAAGACAGAGATATAACAATGAACATTCAGACATTGTGGCAAACAACAGCAGAAACCATAATTTGAAAAACTGCTTGATTCAGTTTCTTGATTCAGATATTGTAACAATTCAGTTAAGGCTGAAAATCGCAGCTGGGAATAGTTTCACTGAACTCAGTGAGTAGACATGCATAGGACTATGCTACTTTCCCCTGAGTAGACATTCACAGGATAATATCAGAATTATTGGTGAAATCAGAATTGTGCATCAGCATAGTAAACATGCAGGACACCAGTTTAGAAAATACTGAAAAGCAATGCTTTTATTTTGCTGTTTACAACTTTAAATCCTGTAACCCTGATATATCCATAGCTGGCCAGATATTGCAGCTGAATATACACCACACAAACATGTTATGATCTACAGTAGTTTAACCGGTTGCTTTAGTCGACCTGAAGAAATAAGATTATGCACTATTCGTTTACTGAATGCACAACATTACCTTGCTACTGAAACTACAACACCAAATGTGTGCGACAGTTCCTGAAATAAGACCTGGTATACTGTTTGCTGTTATCTTTAACGTAACCAACTGATTTACAAAATAAAGGCTCTTTACTATTGTAATTCCCCACCCAATCTCAGAAAACCCCTGACAAGAAGGCCTGAAAGCTCTCCTTGTGTCTGCTTTTTACATTTCTGCTGTGAATCCCTCATTCAAAATACATTGATAAATAGATGTTTTTATACTTGTATCATTTGTTTATAGAGCTGCAATTCAGAAATGTATATGTGAAGAAGAAAGATCAAACTGCCCCTGAATACCAGCACTGAAATGATCACAGACCCTTTGCCAGCTCTTTTGCTGACTGCCTGTTGTATTTTCTAGACAGATTAAAGTCATGGAAGATTGAGGCGAGCTTTGCTCTAGGTACCTAGTTGACAAGAGAGTGCAAAACACACTATAGAGTTTACAGTAATGCAGCATGTTAAAACGCTGGAAAAAGCTGGTGGCTTTTACAAATCAGTGTCATCCCCAAAGATTTTACACACACACACACACACACACACACACACCCCTCTCTCTCTCACACACATGTGATATTTTCTGCTAGAACTCTGTCATGTGTAGGTAACCCATTAACAGAATGAGAACAATGACAGAGGAGCCATCAGTATGATAACGCCAGCCTAATGAAATGCAGTGCAGACAAAGATTAACCAGAATGTAATGTGACAAGGAAAATCCATTACAGGACAGCCTTTAGCTACTGTAATCAAAGGATTACTACTCACCGTGCCAATTAACAGCTATATGCCTTAACTCCACCCCCACCCACTTATTGTATAAAGGGCAGTGCCAAATATCAGGGAGTCATTGATAACGGATATCCTTTTTACCTGCATTATCATGTTGATCTCCAGTTGCCCTGCTTGGGAACTAAAACCTACTCAAGTCCTTTCTGATTATTATTTTTAACAGAGCAGGATAGTTATAGAAAAAGGAATGACAGTAATTTTGTTAATCAAAGAAAGGTAGGTGTGTTGTCCAAGTACGTCCCACTGGAATAATTGAATAGTTGTTGTGTCACTCCCTAGAGTTATTTTAAATATATTAAACGGTATAGAAATTAAATAATCAAAAACTCAAAAACTCTTTATGAAAGAATGCCAGCCTGTAGTAGAGACTGCTGCATTTGAGCGTATGTCCTACCAATCTCTATCTCAACCAGTCCTGCATCTGCTTGTCTTCTTACTTGGAACCAACCCAGGAGGTAGCCTGCCAGCTTTCCCCTCTTTGGTCTCAGTGTTGCCCTGGTAGAACTCAGCAGGGAGGAGGATGGGGGCAAAAAAGAAAAGAAAAGAATGAGTTGGCTCTGCCTGTCTTTGGCTATGGCGCCACCTACTGTTGGGCTCCCTGCCTTCCACCCCGCTAGTTCCAATGGGCACTAGCCTAAGGTTACCAGATTTTTTTCAATGAATCCGGGGACACTTTTCAACTTCAATGGATTTTGTATGGGGACTGATGTGTAAATCCGGGGACTGTCCCCGGGAACGGGGACGTCTGGTAACCTTACACTAGCCACCACTGTGAATTAAATGGCTCCTTAAAATGAAATTTAGCTGCACCGGCCAACAGAGAAACTTGAGCCATAGCAATATATTGAACGAGAGAGAAATTTTAATAGTTCCATTTTCACGGCACACTTCCATGGCATTCACATACGTCTTCCTGATCAGCAGCAACGCTCTTAAAAGCTAAAACATGAAAGCTCTCATATATCTATACACGAAACACCACAGGATACATTTAGTTTATAGCTGTTGAGATTGTTTTCCCCGTTAATGAACTTTTTTTGTTTTTGTTTTATAAAAGGAATTGGGTTTCCCTTTGGATATGTGGATTATTGCATTCATCTCAGGCTGCGTCACCCAAGGGCTGCATTTATAGCTTAACAAATTATTCCGGCAATAAACCTTCCACTTTCAGCGTATGGAAATGCTGACTGAAACAAATGCATGCTGAGAGCAACTCCAAAGCCAGGTCTACCAGTCAAACAACAAAGATGACACCAGTGATTCGATGACAAAACACAAAAGCACCCCCCCCAACAGCACCATGAATTTACAGCCATTGAGATAAAGGTTGGGCAGCTCCGCTAAAACATGGCATACTTTCACAGTGCAGTTTCAATAAATTGGCCTTAAAGTGATTACATTGATTTTTTTTCCCTAAATCTCTGCTACTTGTCATGCAAGATAAGGCATCAAGTGCTAGATTAAGTTTAGAGGAGGAAGGAGTCCAGGGAAGGGGTGGGAAGACATATAACAAGCTCAAAGATACACATTGTTTACAGGAATAAGCCTAGCAACATGGATTCTTGAAAGAAAACTGTGTTTTGGCATTGGAGACATGCTACCTGCCTAAAAGCTATGTGGGAGGGCCGTCTTACCCATAGACGCTAGGGGTGCGGGGTACCTGGGCGCCGGGCTCTCAGGAGTGTCAGGCTGAGAGTCTGGGGCCTGAGAGTTGAGTCCGAGGAAGAGCCCACTCATCGGTCGGAGCGCCGCAGTGGTCTCTTCTGCTGCGGGTGGCTCTGCGACGCGAGTTTGGGGGTAACCGAGCCAGCGAGACGCTGAGGCAGCCGGCCAGCCCTGCTCTCCTGCATGCCTGGGACTGGGCAACTTGGGGGGGCACCAGGCGGATCTTTGCACCCCGGTGCCGCATATTCGTAAGACAGCCCTGCTGAGGGGGTTTCTGTTATGAGTTCTGTCAGCGCAATGATTTACATTTGCACCGCAGGACTGTGTCCCCTCTCCACCCCACTGTGTGTGACTCCCCCCATCTGCTTAAGGGGGTTGTGAGAACCCCTAAAATGGATTCGGGGGCACATGGAGGGGGCTAGAGGGATAGAATATTCCATTGTGCAAACCGAGAAAACAATTGCCATAGCACTACGTTGGATTCCGCCCTAAATGGGCTTAATGGTACAATTCTATACATGTCTACTCAAAAGTAAATCCAACGGAGCTCAATGAAACTTACCACCAGGAACTGGACACAGGATCACGGCCTTAGTTGATTGCAGCCGGGGTGTATTTTCAGAAGGGAGAGAATTTGGTCTATAAATACACACTGCTCCTGGGAAATGTGTTCTTTGCTTTAAATATTTCTTCTAACTGAAATTTGGGGGAACGATAATATCATTTCTAGGCTACCAACAGGTCAACCAAAACGCATGCAAATAGCCAAAAGTGGAAGAGGCGGAAATGTGGTTCTAAAGATGGTTTGTACTGTAGCCCTAACATCCCTTTCCAGTTGGCCTTGCCATGCCTTTATTTCCCTTAGCACTTGCTTCCACCTCTTCTGTCCATTGAGATTGTCGCAGCTGTATTCTGCCTCCTCTACACATTTACTGTTGAGAGCACAACAGCAAGGATCATCCAGTTTGCAATGTAAGGTTTAAATGTTGAACAGGAGGATAGGTGGAGGTGTCGCTTAACAGCCAGGCAGAGTGGAATGATGTTGATGTAGTACATGCTCTTATAGGCTATGTAGTTCTGTGGAAGCTATTTCTCTGTTGTTTTAGTTGAAAGTCTCTCTGCTATATACAAGGTCTGAACTAAGAAAGATGAGTGCTCTCTCTTCCTTTCTCCTCAAATTATACACTGTGTTTTGTTAAGTTTCCAAAGTACAGTGGTACTTCGGGTTAAGAACTTAATTCGTTCTGGAGGTCCGTTCTTAACGTGATACTGTTCTTAACCTGCGGTACCACTTTACCTAATGGGGCCTCCCGCTGCTGCCACGCCGCCACCGCACAATTTCTGTTCTCATCCTGCAGCAAAGTGCTTAACCCAAGGTACTATTTCTGGGTTAGCGGAGTCTGTAACCTGAAGCGTCTGTAACCCGAGATACCACTGTAAAATGATATCAGGATTTCTTTTGTCTTTCGACTCTGCGTACATCATATGACTTTGTTAACATTTACTTCAGCTGCTTCCTTAATCTACACCAGCGTGGTGTAGTGGTTAAGAGTGGTAGACTCATAATCTGGTGAACCGGGTTCACTTCCCCACTCCTCCACATGCAGCTGCTGGGTGACCTTGGGGTAGTCACACTTCTCTGAAGTCTCTCAGCCCCACTCACCTCACAGAATGTTTGTTGTGGGGGAGGAAGGGAAAGGAGATTGTTGGCCGCTTTGAGACTCCTTAAGGGGAGTGAAAGGCGGGACATCAAGTCCAAACTCCTCCTCCTCCTACTACTCTTCTTTCCTCCTTGACACTGGGTTTTTTTGGGGGCATAGTAACCTTTGCCATTGTCTGTAGCATGAGGTATGTTGGTTGCTAACCATGCAAATAGTTATGAGATGGTGGCAGGAATTTCATTAATGGCTGCTTACGTTATAAAGGGTAATGATTATGGGAAAGCAGTGCTACTCACCACTAAAAATCCTAGAGGAGAGAACCATTTAAGGCATTCTCTTCCAGGGGAATAGGGTGTAACCAAAGCTAGAATTAAGGGGTGGGGAAAATATACTTTAAAAACCCACCTTTATTACAATAAAATATTTCTAAAAGATACAAAGATCCCAATGATAAATCCTTAATAGGCCAGTTGTGATGAAGCATATTTTGGCATATTTAAAATATTTTGATTGATGCATTGGAAAACACATCCTGCATTTTCTCACAAACAGCATCGGCTTTCCTGAGCTTCTTAAAACTTCCAGCCATATATAAGTGTAGTACAACATACAAATGTTCTCCATTCACATTTTCCTCCATTACAGCAGTGACCTTTCTGCAACGGATTCCACCTACTCATTTGTTTTGCTTTGCACTGCAGGTCCAGCCATTTGTGGCGCTAACTAATCTTCAGGAAAAGGTCTGAGGGCAATTTCCCCTTTATTCTTCCTTTTAATCACTTGGTTTTTCCATGTGTGCAAGTATTAGTAAATGTTGCATACAACGCTATTTCCCCTCCCCCATTTTTTTAAAAAACCCCTTAATTCCTGACTTCCATTCAAAGCACGTTCATTTCCAGAGATTGGAGCTTCATTGTTTGTCTTCCTAAACCCCCTATTATAGTGTCATGGCACTGCAACATTGCTGTTTTCCCTTCACCTTCCTTCACCGAGGTGGAAGAATAATAAATTTCTCCAGAGAATAGCACACTACATTTGTAGCTCTCGAGAATGCATGCATCTTGTCCAACTCTCTTGCGTGTCCTTACGGGCAAATGCCCTGACCACAGCAAACATCACAACTAAGCAGTCCTACAATCGATTAAAATGAGACATGATGCTAAAACGAATTTGCATTTGAAAATTGTATGCCATGCACACATTTGCTAAATGCATGGGCACTTTCTGTCCATTTGCCCACTCCTTTGTTCTTCTTGAAGCAGATCTTGCAGTGGAAGTAGCTACAAGCGCACACTTTGCAGAACATCAAGCCATTTTATCTTTCTTCTGCTCCCCACTAAACAACTGAAGTGGGGGAAGAGGCACAGAGGGTCAGGTGATGAGCTGGCAGTTCAACCACTTCCTTCCTACTTTGGTGCCAACAAATTCCCCACCCAGTTGCTAGTTACCCTTGGAAGGCAGCCTGCGCTTGATCCCTCCAAGCACTATTCCCTTGGAACACAGGACGTTGCCATATACTGAATCCATCTAGTTCAGCATTGCCTCTTCTGAGCGGCAGCAGCTTTCCAGAGTTTCAGGCACTGAATATTCCCAGTCCTACCTGGAGATGCCTGGGATTGAACCTGGGACCTTCTGTATTTAAAGTAGCTTGCTCTACTGTGCAGCTACAGCTCTTTGCTTTGCCTCAGCAGGCAAAGGTAATACACATGGAGGGGAAAGCTCACGCTCTGCCTGTGATTCTGGAGATGTTTGAGAGCTGCTGACTGTTAGATTCAACAATACTGGGCTACATGGACAAAAAGTCAAAGTACCGTATTTTTCGCACCATAGGACGCACTTTTTCCCTCCTAAAAAGCAAGGGAAAATGTGTGTGCGTCCTATGGAGCGAATGCAGGCTTTCGCTGAAGCCTGGAGAGTGAGAGGGGTCGGTGCGCACCGACCCCTCTCGCTCTCCAGGCTTCAGGAAGCTATCCGCTAGCAGTGGGAGACCTAGCTCTCCCACCGCTAGCGGAGCGCTGCATTAATCCCGAAGTTTGGGGCGTGCGGAGCTCAGCGCGCCCCAAGCTTCTGGGTGCCGGCAATGTCTCCGCTAGCCCTGGGAGAGCCCCGCGACATCGCGCGGCTCTCCCAGGGCTAGCGGACCACTGCGCTAATCCAGCAGCTTGGGGCGTGCGGAGTTCAGCGCGCCCCAAGCTTCTGGGTGCCGGCAAGGTCTCCGCTAGCCCTGGGAGAGCCCCGCGAGGTCGCGCGGCTCTCCCAGGGCTAGCGGACCACTGCGCTAATCCAGCAGCTTGGGGCGTGCGGAGTTCAGCGCGCCCCAAGCTTCTGGGTGCCGGCAAGGTCTCCGCTAGCCCTGGGAGAGCCCCGCGACGTCGCGCGGCTCTCCCAGGGCTAGCGGACCACTGCGCTAATCCCGAAGCTTGGGGCGTGCGGAGCTCAGCGCGCCCCAAGCTTCTGGGCGCCGGCAAGGTCTCCGCTAGCCGTCTAGCGGAGACCTTGCCGGCACCCAGAAGCTTGGGGCGCACTGAGCTCCGCACGCCCCAAGCTTCAGGATTAGCGCTCCGCTAGCCGTGTCTAGGCTGCGGATAGCAGCCTGCTTCCCGGAGCGTCGGGCGCCCTGAAAGCAGAGCTCCCAGCGCTTCGGGAACACATCCACAGCGTGGGGACCCTTGCAGGAGTTCCCCGCAAGGCTCCCCACGCTGCGGATAGCAGCCTGCCGCCCGGCGGGTGGGGCGCCCTGAAGCAGAGCGCCCCTCGCGCCAGGCATACACCCGCAGCTTGGGGAGCCCTGCAGCAGTTCCCCGCAAGGCTCCCCAAGCTGCGGATAGCAGCCTGCTTCCCGGAGCGTCAGGCGCCCTGAAAGCAGAGCGCCCGGTGCTTCGGGAACACATCCGTTGCGTGGAGAGCCTTGCAGGAGTTCCCCGCAAGGCTCCCCACGCTGCGGATAGCAGCCTGCCGCCCGGCGCGAGGGGCGCCCTGAAGCAGAGCGCCTCTCACGCCAGGCATACATCCGCAGCGTGGGGAGCCCTGCAGCAGTTCCCCGCAAGGCTCCCCAAGCTGCGGATAGCAGCCTGCCGCCCGGCGGGTGGGGCGCCCTGAAGCAGAGCGCCCCTCGCGCCAGGCATACACCCGCAGCTTGGGGAGCCCTGCAGCAGTTCCCCGCAAGGCTCCCCAAGCTGCGGATAGCAGCCTGCTTCCCGGAGCGTCAGGCGCCCTGAAAGCAGAGCGCCCGGCGCTTCGGGAACACATCCGCTGCGTGGAGAGCCTTGCAGCAGTTCCCCGCAAGGCTCCCCAAGCTGCGGATAGCAGCCTGCCGCCCGGCGGGTGGGGCGCCCTGAAGCAGAGCGCCCCGCGCGCTAGGCAGACATCAGCCAGCCCCACAAGCTCGGGGGACAGCAGGGAGGCGCAGCGCCACTATCCCGCTGTTCCTCGACCTGGTTCGGTTTCCCTGACCTGCTTTTGGGGGGGAAATAAAGGGAAAAATTTTTTCCTTTATTTCCCCCCCAAAAAACTAGGTGCGTCCTATGGTCCGGTGCGTCCAATCGTGCGAAAAATACGGTAAATACTTTGTCAGCCTTAGAAATAGCAGTAACATGCTGGGGGCGGGGGAGAATGTCAGTCATTGTTAAAATCCCTCCAATAATTTTTGCATACTTGTGCACAGCTAATTTAGTTGAACACTGAGTTTAAGATCTTATGATCTAATTAAAGACTCTATATAAGGGAAACCTAAAGAAATAATGATCAAATATGTGGGGGAGAAATGGAAGTCATTAAAACTGATGGCTATGGTTTTTAAAAGGTTCTAGTGTTTGCTTTTTATATTGATTACACCAATAAAAAATTGCATCATGATGTAAAGGAGATTTGTTTTTTGGTTAATGCAAAACTGTTATTTTTATGATTTCCCCCCAAAAAAACAATTAAAAAGCTATCAGAGAAGGAAATTGATGGGAGTGATTAGAATGTGTAATTTCTAAACTTCAACTGGGACTAAGTATTTTCTATTTTTAGTGTTTCTGCTATTCTGCAATTGTCAAGCAGTCTTGTGCTTCGTATGCAGCATACACTTAAAGCATGTTTAAAGCACACCTTACCTCCAAAGAATCATGGGAATGTTAGTTTGTTTAGGGCAGGCTTCCTCAACCTCGGCCCTTCAGATGTTTTTGGCCTACAACTCCCATGATCCCTAGCTAGCAGGACCAGTGGTTAGGGATGATGGGACTTGTAGTCTCAAAACATCTGGAGGGCCGAGGTTGAGGAAGCCTGGTTCAGGGTGTGGGGAACTGTAGCTCCATAAGGCTAAACTACATTTCCAAGGATTCTTTGCGTGTGCTTTCAGTGTATAATGTCTATGCAGCCTTGGCCATACAACATACTTTCACAGCAATCTTCCTTAGGTTCAGGGTGTTGGACTAGATGACCCTCAGGGTACCTTCCAACTCTACAATTCTATGATCCTGAATCCACATGTAAGGGAAATGTAACGGATAATATTAAAAGCACATCATTGAGATTGCACCCTACTGAGTACAAGTCCTATTGCTTCAATAAAAGATTTTGTGGAAATAGCTAGGGCACTAGTATCTCAGCTTGATTGGCTTACTTGCCCTTTCCCTGTGCTGTAGATGGCAGGGCTTCCAATCTTTTTCTTCTAATTAGGAGAGAATGAGACTTTAGAGTTGAATGTTAGTCCAGTTATGCACATCTACAAGCTGAAACCCACCCTTAGCAAACACATGATATCTCTGCTGTTGGACTGCGCCACTTAAGGCTGCAGGTAGGGGCCCGAACATCCCTTTTTCAGACATTCAAAGTAGGCACAATTAGGGATGCTCAGGGAATTTTATTTCTGTGAATTCCAAATAAAACTGATCCACAGTAATGTGCAGATTGGAATTTCACACTTCTGTGAATGGCAGAGAGGGATTTCACACTTCTCTGAATTTTGCAATACAGTCCTGTGCTGGGGGAAAGTACCAATATGTGTTGAAATGTGCAGTTTAGGATAAAATATGTTTTGAAAATACATACGCTGAGACAGAACACTTCTTATAAATGTGCATGTATGTACTTGACATTGCATTAAAGGTTATTTCTTGGAAATAAACAGCAAATCAAGAATTTAGATCATTCAAATGAAATCACTGCACGTTTCTAGGAATCGGCATTCAAATTAAAATGTTGGTTTCTCCATGTAAACCATTAGCCAAGTTCACATGGTTAATAAAACGGACAACAATTCGGGACAATACTCCCCCCCCCTTCTTCTAACCAGCTGCGAAAGTGCTATAAGATGTCCATATACAGTGCAGACCAGTGCAACTTTGCCTGATTCGCTCCTTCTCCAATCCTGCTACTGTTGTGCTGTTGTGAGGTAAGCCATGGTTTGGCTTACTGTGTCATCTGAACCCAGGCTCGTGGTTTGTCTCATGTAAGACAAACCATGAACTGTAATCAAGGTTTGTTTTTAGATCAACAGAATATGGTTTGTCTGGAGTGAGCCAAACCACAAAGCTGGGTTTGGATAACACACTAAGCCAAATTATGGCTTAGCTCACAGCATTTTAGCAGGAGGGGGACCAAAGTACATCAATTGCAATTTCGTCTCTGGGAGCCTGAATGTTCATGCTAAGCTATGGTTTGGCTTAGCATTACATGCAAACCAGCTCTATTTCAGTTTTTCAGAAACCATCTTTAGCTTTTGTTTTTTAAAGTGCACGGTTTCCTGTTTTTCAGAAAACCCCAAAGTACATGCATTTGAACTAATATATACCAAAATGTAAAGCACAAAATTCAAGGACTGACACTTCACATTCTGATCAAAAACAGTCAAGGCTCATCACACATCCTCCTAATCAACTGCTCAAGCAAAAAATGTTGACAACATGAAGGAGTCTCTCAAGCACCAGGATATAAGATAAGATGAAACAGTTATTTCTATATATGCTGGATAGCTAGCAATATCTGACTAGCACAATCTTTGAAAGATACCAAACATGGCATTTCCCCCTTTTGATAATGGAAGTTGTCCATAATAATAGCAACGTATGCAGCAAATCAAAGCAAAATCCTGCCTCGGTAGCCAACAGTTAAGGGCATGTCAGGTCCGATAGATGTGATTGATAGTACCACAAAGATCAAAATCTTACACAGTGCTGGGAGGACTCTAGGGTGGAATCTACACACCTATTAAAAAAAAAAGCACTGTGAAAATGCTATTTTTAAAAAACTTTTTGAAAAATACCTTGGCTCACTGTTGCCGCCTAGTGTCACATTTGTACACTACATTTTACAACACATTTAAAACATTTTATTTGCAGCTGTATAGCTGAGTCCTAGGTCACAGTGCCAAGGGAGCGCGATGGGTAAGGGTCAACAAAGGCATGACACAGGAGAGTCCCATAGCTTTTGCTGCGCTTATTAGCAGCCCCTGTGAGCTCCTTTCCAATATCAGGAAAGCCTTCCTTTGGGAGGGAGTTTCTTAACACTTTCCGTCCATTCCCTTTCTCTTGGGCAGTGGTGACAGTGATGAGAAAGAGGTGGGCCCACAAAAGTGTTGTGCCCATTGAGAGCATCTTGCTAAATGGCCTCCCAAACTGGGTGCTTGGGATGTTTGGGATTTATTTTACTCAACATATTTGAACTCCAGACTTCACTGTCCACCATCAGAATCCTATAAAGTCATACCTCTGAATGGAGGTGGGTATATCCTGACTCTAATACACACGCACGCACGCACATACACACACACCAGCGCACCGCTGCTTCCCTTCTCTGCTTTACTCGCATAATGGCCAGACCAGGCAGTAAATTTTGCTAAATGTGCTTTATTAACAGCTGTTCTACAACGTTAAACCTGATCCAGTCTATTCAACATGCTTATATTTTAAGCAAACTTTTATGGTCAGTGGAACAGTGGCATAGATCGGAAAGTTGCAAATGAATGTAAATGCGCAGCAAGGTTATGGCTAGCTATACAGTGGTGGTCAGAACACTGGGCTAGGAGAGATCCAGGTTCAAATCCTACTCAGCAAGGAAACACCCTGTATGACCTTGGGTCAGACGGGCTCTCTCTCTCTCAGCCTCAACTTCTTTGCGGGATTGTTGTGAGGGTAAAACAGAGGGGGATCCATGTGTGCCACTTCCCCAGGGGTAAAGGCAGGAAGCTGGAGGACGCTTGTGTTATGCTGTTCCCAAGGGTAGGACCCAAACCAATGGATTCAAATTACAAGGAAGGAGGTACTGACTAAACATTAGGAAGGAGTTTCTGGTGGTAAGAGCTGTTCAGCAGGGGTACAAACTACCTCAGAAGGTGGTATACCCTCCTTCACTGGAGGTTTTTAAACAGAGGTTGGGTGGCCGTCTGCCAGGGATTCTTTAGTTATGATTCCTGCATTGCAGGGGGTTGGACTAGTTAAACTTGGGGTTTCTTCCACCTCTACAGTTCTGTGGTTTTAAGTGCCCAACAGGTTTCCTATTTTAATCTACAGAATTCTGGGAGGATATGAAGCACAAAGTCTTTAAAAAAATAATAATAATGGTGTTAGCAAACATTATCCTGTATGGATGGATTTCTTGTATTCACATCGATGTTTATTCAAGGAAATTTATGTTTTGCTCTAAAGCAGAACGGTCCATTGCACGTTTTCCCCTGAGGAGATCAGGCTTGTGTCAGCAAGAGGTTGTTTGGAATTTATGTTGTCAGCTGTTCCTTGACAATTTTGCTCCCAGTCTTTGTTTTACCTCAGAAGGATTGGAGGTTATGTTTATAATAGATTTTGTTTTTCTTGAGTTCAGTTTAACACCCAAAAGGGCAGACATTTATCTGTGGACCTTATCTGAACTGTGCCTGCAAGTAACCTTTATTTAACAAGTTGCTGCCACAATATTCCATCAGCAATTGGCTCAAATGTTACTCAGTTCATGCAAGTGGATCATTCAAATGGGTCCAAGTATGTGGAGTTAATGACTGACTGCAACATGTGAATCACCCTCTGAAGCAGCTTTCTGCAACCCAGTGCCCTCCAATTGTTTTGGACTACAACAGTGTCATATGATGCTGGGGCTGATAGGAGTTATTTATTCGTTTAATAATAATGCTTAATAATGTTATTATTTATACTCCGCCCATCTGGCTGGTTTTCCCCAGCCACTCTGGGAAATAATGAACATGTATGTTTCTGAATCCTTCTACAATGCTGTAACTAACATCCAGATCCTGGTAAGCTGAATTTATCTCCCCTACTCCAGAATCACAGCTTTAATAAACACTGAAACAAAGCTATGTTTTGAGTGCCAAAGAGCACCACCCTTTCTAGCAGTTTTCAGCATTCGCTGCAAACGTAATTTCGATGCTACTCTTCGTGGTTCCATTCCCCTTTCTTCTTCCTCCCTCACTGTCTTTGGCCTCAAAAGCCCAC
This sequence comes from Podarcis muralis, assembly GCF_964188315.1. Lineage (NCBI taxonomy): Eukaryota > Metazoa > Chordata > Lepidosauria > Squamata > Lacertidae > Podarcis > Podarcis muralis. The sequence continues at coordinate 26,800,425 of NC_135666.1, read as the reverse complement.
AGTGCTCTTTAATTCTATTGGCTGTGGTGACCCACATGATTTTCCTGGCAGCGCTATGATGATTAAGAGATGATGTCACAAATACTTGTCAGGTGGGCTGCCAGAGTCAACTGGCTCAAAAGGGGTGGGCATACGAGGTTGAACAGTGAGGAAGGGAGGGAGAAGAAAAATAGTACAAAGCAGAAGCAGGAACAAAAGGGCACCAGTGAACACTGAAACATGAATCCCCCCCCCCAATCGTTCATATGGTTTGGTGAAAACATCATGATTCCAAGGGTAGGCACCCAAATGCACAAACACCCCTCAAATTACAGAAGTCCCAATTAAGGGCAAGAACAGATTCCCTCTAACAGGCCGATGTCACATCCTGCCCTCCCTGCCAGTCTCTTCCCTTTGCTGTGCTCACAGTCACACCCTGCGGAAGGAGTGGGACTATCAGGCTGTGGAGGACTCCAGCAAAGACAGGAAAGTTTCTTAGCATCGTTTACCAAAAAGACTCACATGATCACCAGCAGGAATTGACTGTGCCTATAAAGTTGCCAGGTCAGGAGCATCCTAGACGCTGAGATTTCAGGGTCTCAACCTGAGACCTAAGGGCAGCACCTTGTGATGGACCCTATAGATGGAGGTTAATTGGGAGAGGAGGGCAGACTCTTCCAAGTGACTATGCTATAATCTGCAGCCAGCTCCTGAAAGGCTGATGCTTGCAAACTGCACACATAGTTTTCTTAATATATATATATTTTTATGTTAAAAGCTTTTTTTGCCCATCTGGAGATTCAAGCACTCCACCCGCCACCTGGAGGGAGCCAAACAAACCTCCAGACTTCAGGTCAGACTTGGAGGTCTGGCAACCCTAGGAGCCTGTCATTTGCTGCCAAAGGTGTCTCAGAGTTTTGCTGTGAGCCCAGCGACTCACCACTGCCTGGATTCCTTCCTTTGGATGTGGGGTTTCTAATCTTTTGGACCTCTCAAGCATTCACACCAGATGTTCAGTGACCAGGGGGCACTCCTTGTAGTTCCCCTGCCCCATTATTCAACCAGAACATTCAGTTGATTTGGGGGGCAAGCTGTATGGTGCACACCCAATCCTAGTTTGCCTGTGTTGAAAGTGCTTCTTTCAGAATAGAAATCAAAAGAAGAGAACATCCAGCACACCCTCCGTTTTCAAGGCACTGCTGCTGAATTTCTGCATTCCCACTTAATTCCCACAAGGTTTTGCTCAGAAGTGATTGTACCAAAAATAAAAAAATAAAACCTACTAGCTACCCCTGTTTCGAATTGCACATCTCCAGATTTATTCTCTCCCCCCCCCCCCCAGCAGCATTCAGTGCCTGAATGTGCTTTACTGTGTTAGGCTGCAGGCAAAGGGATCAGCTTGAGTGCAGTGAACAATTGCTGTGAGTTGGGGAAATGTTGGTAACTTTAAGATGTAGGGGAAGGGAGGATGGACAGGTAATTTGACTTTGCCTAGACCTTATCTTACGGTACAACGCATATGCCTCCTGAATACTTATGCAGCGTTTTCTCTGATAGCTGTAGGATCAGATGTAGCAGCAAAGGCAGCAAGCTATGGACATTCTAACACTTTGATTTTATTTCCTCAAAAAAAATACTGTAAGAGATTGTACTACAAAGGAGATGGAAGTGTCAAAATGAATAGTGCTCCAGCTGTCCATCAGATCAGTAATTATGAATAATAGTTCCAGAGTGAATCAGAAGTTAAATGTAGCAAGGGCATATTTTTGAATAAATCAGTGATCTTTGATTGACAGGGAAAGATTCCGACAGCTTGTTGCAAGAGAAACACTAGCTCTGATGTCTTCCTGAATATATATATATATATTTTATATATATATAATGGACCCACCATTTCTTCAATGATGACAGCTTAGCAAGCTGACAGCTTCATAACAAAGGTAGCTGTTGGTCCAAATATCTGTCATTGATATAAGCAGATGAAAGTAAATAGGATTCTGCAGTCTCCTCTGTAAACTGTTTTACATGCAGGTTTAGCAGAAAACATTAGGAATTGGAATGTGGGCATCGAAATTATATTATTAATTATTGAAATACAGACAATAGCTAGATTTGGACTTGTGATGTTAGGAGGACACTCTCCCACATACGAATGTGCAAGCAGTTCAAAGTCTAAATCAGAGTACTGACTGATATATTGTTGGGTCTGTGACCGTATACTAACATTTGTACATTTTGTATTTTGATTAACAACCAACCACACATTCAGAAGGAGCAATCAGCATTCCAATCTGTCTAGATGAACTATTAGATTAGGACAGGAGACAAATAAACTGCTGAATGCTCTACCCATAAATCAGTGCTAGGACATCTGCTTTGCATGCAGAAGGTGCCAGGTTCAACCCCTGGCATCTCCAGGTAGGGCTGGGAAAGAGTCATTTTCTGAAACCCTTGAGAAGTGCAACCAGTCACTGTAGATAGTGCTCAGCTAGATAGACCAATGGTCTGACTCTAAGGCAGCTTCCTGTGAACTCATGCCCTTGAAACAGTGACAGCAGCTTCAAACCTCAGCAAGAAGTAGCAGTGGTAAACTACTCTAACGAGGTACTCCCTCCCTCAGTTGTGCTTCTTGTTTTCAGGCAAGGGTTGCTCATCAGACTGAAAATTCTCAAGAGAACAGGGAGAAAGAGGGAATTAGTTTGGTCCTCTTTTTGCAATAGGCCAACTCAATTCAATGGTCCCGAACCTGTTTGCAAATCAGAACGCAACTCGCAATCAGACCAAAAGCTTCTCCATATTTTGCAATGCACAGTATAGAAACATGTACAATTTAAATGTGAACTTATCGTGCATTGTTACTTTTTAAACATCCACACAAAACAGGAGGAAACAGTCCTCTGATTGAATGCCAGCAAAAATTAAACAAGATCTGTCCATCCCTTCTGGAGAAAGCACTGAAGTCCCACCTTCCAGCTCTCAGAGACTCTAATAATTACAGGTATTAGATCAGCACAGCATGTGTGTCCAAATGGCCCGGACTACTTGAAAGTGAAAAAATGTAGCACAATATGAACATGCTTGCACAAATGCACATACAGATTGTGAAGCTTCCCTACTCTAGAGATTCAGGGACCATTCAGCTGTGAGTCCTCTAAGACCAAGTTCCCTGCTTCTCTGCTAGGGATGGTTTGTGAATCCGATATCAACAGATTTGATCTGACACCTCCCAGACTAATGTGCAGATCAGACCTTGGTTATCTGTCAGTTTTCACACTGTCTAAATGTTTCAATGAAATGATCTGCCTCTAAAAATAAAAAAGTATCAAAATGTGTTTCAAGAAGTTGTATGCAAGGACAGTCTTACTCAAAGCTGACCCACTGGTATTAATGGTTATGTCTAAAGTCCTTTGATTTCAACGAGTCTACTCAACGTGGTTGAATATATACAGTATATAAAAAACCCCAATAAACTCTAAAACTAAGCATAACGAGCAACCAACAAAAACCTTTAAAAACCAGTCTGTTTTTCATGCTCCAAAAAAGAGACATAGTTCAAAACTGAGATGTGAGATGAGATGGCTTTTCAGGCCTGAGTACAAACTGCAGGGCTGCAGAAGATATGTTAGCATGTAAACATTATAAAATGTCCATTTATCAAGGGGGATTTGTGTACCACTCCTTTCTGAAAAAGAGGAAATGCTTACCGTCCTTGGACTAACAGGCTGTCAAAGAATAATATAGAAAGGCAATAGGAAGTGATGCCTTGGGGGAATCTTAAGAAAGAAGCTAATGGAGTAATGGAGTAGGGGAAACCCAACATTCAGTGGCTAGCACACAGCTCAGTGGTTGAACAAAGACTCTGCATGCAGAAAGTGTTGGAAAAACGCCCCCCCCCCGGAAGGGTGCCAACTTCCCAAGACACCGGGGCTTCTCTCCGGTGGTCACTCTCTGGCTGGAATCCTCCCTCGGTCCAGAGAGACCAGTAATAAACGACCCCTCCCTCCTGAGAGGAGCACACTAATCTTCTGGCATCCCATCACAGAAGAAAGAGACAGTTTGTAGTCTACTCACTACTTTATTAAGACTGTACAAGCAGCTCTTACAAGCAAACACAAGAGTCTACGACTCGACTCACACTTCGACTCAGAAGAGAAAGTAACTCTCCGGTTACATGAGAACTGGCTGAGACTTCCTGTCTCTCGCTCAGAGACATCACATGATGTCAACACAGTAGCTGCTCTTTGCAGCTGGTGGGATCTGAAATCCCAACAGAAAGTCCCAGGTTCTTTCTAGAGTCTCAGAACAGACCAAGGGGCAACTTGTCTGATCTACTTTATGTTTTACTAGAACCCCAAGATCTACCATCAAGAGCTTGGTGCAAAAAAGGTGCTTGATTAGAGTGAAGCCATCCTGAGTCCAGGGATTTGTTCTGAGTGCTGGAACTCAGTGGAGATCACAGTCCTTCCACACAGAAATCCACTCCTGCTACTGTTTAATGGTTGGGAGTCACAAACAATTCACTGAAACTGCAAATCACCCAGAGAACTATCAATAGATCCAGATCTACCTTCTGTGCATCCTGGCTATCCTTATGTCCTTACACTCTTATGAATGGTGTTAGTCTGTTATTCCTTTCCTAGCAACAGAGGAAGAGGCTAATAGGTCCATTTGCAGCAGTGCTTGGAACCCTGAACCCAATGTTGTACATTGCTGCTGCCACACTGCCATAAAAGAGAAGCCACATCACACAAGTAGCTACCTGGTTTTATTGCGTGTAGCGGAATTGGTGAAAGGTACAGGTAACATCCGTTCAAATGCAAAGCATTCTTCAACTAGCAAGCAATTAAGCTTGCCACAAGTCCAAATCTACCACAGTTTGGTTGAATTATGTGTATAGCTTAACCTCTTGCTACCTCTGGAAACAAGCCATTCTATAAATGAATTTTCCATGCCAGGCCTTTAGGGCCCTCATAGAATGATCTCTTTAATTTGCACAGGCATTTGTCAGAATGCGGAGTGGGGGTGCAGGTGAGTGGAAGACAATCTTACATCATGGCGGCACTTGGCAAGAGACCAGGACCTGCATTGTTGCTTGGGCTTCTCCAGATTTTCTTTGTCTTCCACTGAAAGGGGGCTCCATTCTTCTATTGGCACAACTTCAAAAATGTTCGTGGCTATCTAAGATTTGTCCACTCATTCACCTCCCAGATGGTAGTGATAAGAGTATGTCACTGTATTAATACTGGAGTAGATTCCAGAAGTGGCAAGTCGACCAACATGAGAATAATAATGCACATCAACCCTTTTCTCCAGCTGCATGTAGCTGGAGAGATCTAGATCCGTACCATCACATAATGTGTTTCCTGAGCCTGAAGGTATTTTGTGATAGCATTATTAGCTGCACATTTCACTATATATGTTCTGTGACCTTCAACATGTGCTCTACTTATGGCTGTATGGTTGAGTCCAGTCCAAGTGGAACAGACACAACAAGAGATTTATGATGTGTGATGGTCTCTTTACACAAGTCTCTTTGTGACTTCTTGCTAGACCAGCAGAAATATGGATCTTAGGAAACAGAGGACGGGGACTGAGGGAGAGGGAGAGAAGGCTTCTATTGCAAACAGATTGGCAGAAGAAAGGAGTTAGCCTTATTAATCAAGGCCGGAACTTGAATGGTCAGAATTTTAAAATAGATTAATTGGATAGATAAAGTGATTAATGTTGCAGCCCTAATACTTTCTATGAAAGGATGATGGGAAGCTTTAAGAAGCCTTAAAGTACACACTGTCCTCCACCCAATCCCCAATTTTGTTGTTGATTAAAGCAATTTCAAGTAGTAAGGAAGTGTCACTTTATGAATCTGAATGTGTCAGAAAAGATAGAGAGTTGACTTGAGCTAATTATTTAGCCTGGCTAAATATTTTTGCACTGTATGCTTTTCTTCTAACATGGTGATGGGCTAACTCATGACCCGTGCACCACATCTTGACCTGCCACTCCCAACAGCTTCGTCTCCCAATCTGAGAGAAAGAACTCTTCCTTGGCCTTTAACCACCTAGCTGTTCTTCCACCATTACTTCTTCCCCCTCCCCTTTCTCTAAAACCAATCTTTGAGTCTTGTTGCAAGAAGATGTCCCATGTGCCTTTGCAAGAGATTGTCATGTAATAAAAGTAATATGCCGGCAACATATAATCAATAGTTTGATTCCTGCTGCAGCAAAATTATCTTGATAGACATTGGGATGATGCTGTCTTGATCCTGTTCTCAAATGGTCCAGCAAATCATTATAAAAGGAGGGAACAAACAATTGCTACCTATTTATATCTCCTTGCAGTAATGGGATAGAAGAAAGGAAGGGGGGTAAATATAACCTTCCTGTAGCATATAGGATTTTCTGCCTAGTTAAAATTCTTATCACTTTTATATTGGTTTGTAAAAGAATGCAAACAGTGCACAGTGCTGGGGTATGGAGCAGAGAACTAAGCTGTAAATGTACTGGAGGCAGAAAACCAAACTGTTATGTATGGCACCTATTAGTGGACCAGCTGCATTGGCAGAATAGTAAATATTCAAGTTACACAGAACATTGTTTTCAGCCAAGGAACATCCCGGCCTGATTCGTACATGAAAAAAGAGCTTTATGCAACTTGAAAGCTCGTTATCCTCACTGACCTACAAAATGGCAGGTTTAGGCAACGTTGGATTTTCTTCTACTCCCTTGGCCAAACAAGTTGGACAAATCTGTCAATTTTAGCTTGCCTAGATCTCATTTTTGCAATCTTAAATTCAGTTTACCACATTCTGCAAGTTCCCCCAAAAAATTCACCAGCATTTTATTTTTATAAGCTATTTTGACTAATAGGACACATTTTTGCAAGGAATTTTCCTCAAATACAATTCTTCTTGGAATATACTTTTTACTAATATATACATTTATATGCACACTTAATGCCAGAATATGCACTTTTGCCCCCACTACCGTATTTTTCGGACTATTGGATGCACCGGTCCATAGGACGCACCTAGATTTGGGGGGGGAAATAAAGGCAAAAAAATTTATTCCCCCCCCGCCAGGCGCGGGGCTGGGGCGGGGAAGCCCGAGCTTCCCCCTCCCCCAGAACGGGACCCAGAGCCATGCCGAAGCTGCGCGCAGCTTTGGCATCGCTCTGGGAGCTTGCGGGGCTGGGGGAGGAGGAAGCCTTCCGCCAGCCTCCAAACCATGTCGGGAGACAGTGGGATGGCGCGCTGCGCCTCTCCCGCTGTCCCCCGAGTTTGCGGGGCTGGGCCAGCCTTCTAACCAAGTCGGGGGACAGCGGGAAGGGCGCGCTGCGCCCCTGCCGCTGTCTCCCGAGTTTGCGGGGCTGGCGACGGGGAGGAGCAGGCTTCTCCCCCCACCAGCCTTCTAGACAAGTCGGGGGACAGCGGGAAAGGCGCGCTGCGCCTCTCCCGCTGTCCCCCGAGTTTGCGGGGCTGGCAACAGGGAGGAGCAGGCTTCTCCCCCCGCCAGCCTTCTAGCCAAGTCGGGGGACAGCGGGAAGGGCGCGCTGCGCCTCTCCCGCTGTCACCCGAGCTTGTGGGGCTGGCGGTGGGGCTCTCCTGAAGCCTGGAGGTTGTGGGGCTGGTGGGGGGGAGAAGCAGGCTTGCTTCTCCCACCCCCAGCCTCCAGATCAGGTCGGGGAATAGCGGGATGGCGGAGCGCCGCCATCCCGCTATTCCCCGACCTGATCTGGAAGTTGTGGGGCTGGGGGGGGGGGAGAAGCAGGCTTGCTCCTCCCACCCCCAGCCTCCAGATCAGGTCGGGGAATAGCGGGATGGCGGAGCGCCGCCATCCCGCTATTCCCCGACCTGATCTGGAGGTTGTGGGGATGGTGGGGGGGAGAAGCAGGCTTGCTTCTCTCATCCCCAGCCTCCAGATCAGGTCGGGGAATAGCGGGATGGCGGAGCGCCGCCATCCCGCTATTTCCCGACCTGATCTGGAGGTTGTGGGGCTGGGGGGGGGGAGAAGCAGGCTTGCTCCTCCCACCCCCAGCCTCCAGATCAGGTCGGGGAATAGCGGGATGGCGGCGCTTCGCCATCCCCCTATCCCCCGAGCTTGTGGGGCTGGGGGGGGAGAAGCAGGCTTGCCTCTCCCCCCGCCAGCCTCCAGATCAGGTCGGGGAATAGCGGGGTGGCGGCTCTGCGCCTCCCCGCTGTCCCCAGCTTTTGGGTGCAGGCTGCTGCCCGCAAGCCTTGCGAGCCCGCGGGACATCCCGCCGGGCTTGCAAGACTTGGGATAGCTTCCTGAAGCCTGGAGAGCGAGAGGGGTCGGTGCGCACGGACCCCTCTCGCTCTCCAGGCTTCAGCAAAAGCCTGCATTCGCACCATAGGACGCACACACATTTCCCCTTCATTTTTGGAGGGGAAAAAGTGCGTCCTATAGTGCGAAAAATACGGTACTTGGCTAGAGAACCTCATTGCAAAATTCAGAGAAGTTAGAAATTTTGAAAGATAGCTGTGTTTCAGTTCATAAATTGTTGTGAAAAGTGTGAATTTGGTGAGTATGTCTTTAAATGTGAAGTGCATCAAATTCTGCCCTCTCCTCCTTACACTCCAGTAAGAGTCCTAGGGGACATCTGGTGAGGACTGGGATGTATTCATATAAAAACTTTACAGCGGTCTAGCTGAAGTAGATTATAGGCCACACTGAGAAACGAAACACTGTCTTTCCTTGAACTCTTGTTCTGACACTGGCCAACGAGCATGAACTGTGAAGAAACAGGGCAGAGCAAAGGAAGGGGGAAAGGGCCATTAAGAAGAAAAGTATTTTAAAAAACCCAAAAGCTGTACTGGCACATGAACGCTCAGTCAGAAAGCAATGCTGTCTCGGAAATGTATGACTGGAGCGCAAAATTCAATCTGGAGCATTTCTGCTTCCTATCATTTCATCTACTCTGTCAGCAGCTAAAAACGCTGATAAAAGAGGAGGAGCGAATTACCATATTTAACATCTCCTTTTGGTATTTACCCTTACAGGGCAGATTTATGTCACTTGCTAAACATTTATTTACTCATAGCTACTGCCACAAATAGGGGCGCGGGTGGCGCTGTGGGTAAAACCTCAGCGCCTAGGACTTGCCGATCGCATGGTCGGCGGTTTGAATCCCCGCGGCGGAGTGCGCTCCCGTTGCTCGGTCCCAGCGCCTGCCAACCTAGCAGTTCGAAAGCACCTCCGGGTGCAAGTAGATAAACAGGGACCGCTTACCAGCGGGAAGGTAAAGGGCATTCCGTGTGCTGCGCTGGCTCGCCAGATGCAGCTTGTCACGCTGGGCACGTGACCCGGAAGTGTCTGCAGACAGCGCTGGCTCCCGGCCTATAGAGTGAGATGAGCGCACAACCCTAGAGTCGGACACGACTGGCCTGTACGGCCAGGGGTACCTTTACCTTTACTTTACTGCCACAAATACCTTCTCCCTTTTCCCCAGGAGTCTCCTCTTCTATGATTGCACTCAGGAGTCTTTAGAATTATTATCCTCATGGATATTATCCAGGTCCCTCTTTGCAGCCAAAGCGCAGAAGCAAAATATACCATCGCAACATTTTCACCCTCGTGGAAACTCTTGTCAGAGGTTTCAATGGCTTTTAAAGTCCTTATCTGATTAAAAGCATTATTCATATTGCCCAATGATAGTAACTTACACTTAAATAAGAAAAAAACATACAAAGCTATATTAAAATTTGCTCGTGACTCTGGCTTAGAAGATGCGCCGCAGGCTATTCAGCCTTGGAGGCGCTCTGCAGGGTCAATGGCTACATGGTTTTTATTTTAGTTAAATGCTGACAAATGGCCTTTTCACAGAAAACATGACAAGGTGGTATACAGCATTAAATCACAAGACTGCAGTAACATCTGATTACCCAATGGATGCATTCCTAGATGACACAAGGACCAGTAAGTCTCCCCACAGCCTTCCATGTGCCCCCTACTCTGACAATGGGATAGCTCTATGCTTGCTAGAAATGTGTGCGGCAAATAAAATCTGCTGCATAATAGTAGCCAGTACTCTTAGCAGATTGCAAGCTAAGTTGCTTCTCAGCAAGGCTTCTCCCTTCACACATTTCTGCCAGGGGGATTGGCTGCCATAGTAAATGTGTATCTGTGCTCACACAAGAAGTTGGGGGATGGGGACACCATTGTCAGCGCTTTTCTTTGCGAAAGCTACAGGTACCACCAGTTTCCATCCTTTTGCAATCTCAAGTTTTTTCTGTTGGTTCAACAGGAAACTGAATATTTGGTTGTTGTTGTTAAAATTTTTATACAGTCCTTCATCCAAACTTCATAATAAAATATATACTTTAGAATAGTTGGCAAGCATAAAGCTCACAATTTTGGTCTTATCCTTTAAACATGGGAGCACAGAGTGCAATTTATGAGTGTAGAAAACAAAGCGCATCTCCCCTGCTATAATTTTCGGAAGAGCTGAGCAGACGAAAAATGTAAATCTGCTACCAGGGGTACCAATTACACTTTAAGAACATTATCTTCTGAGCGGACTCCAAGTCACAGGAAGTAACAAACAACACACCGAAAAAGGGAGAAATGAAACATCTGGTTTTCAAACTACAAATTGGATGACACATACCACAAGAGGTTTCTCCGATGGTAATAATTTATTATAACTAATGAATTTTTAAAGATGTCTACATCTTTGTTTGTTTGTTTACATCAGGGTGGATTTAAAAAAAAAACAGTTCTACACTGTTTGGAATTTTTTAAAATTCAAACCCACACACAGCAGCATCACATCAACTGAAAACACCAAAATAGTTCCCAGAACCTCTTTTTCTACTATCTTTTGATTGGTAAATGTTGCTGCATTAAAAAGCGGATCAATAAACAAGGAAGAAATACTTAATTCAAAGCTGTCAAAATGAAATATAAATAAATAAAGCCACATTGCAAAACTGTCATATCTCAACATGATGTTTATTGCATGCACAATTGGTGCTACTCTAATAAATGACAAATGCTTCTGGAATTTGCTGGATGGTTTGAGGCCTGCATTCCCACCCATGTTTGATTGATATAATTAAATTCATCCACAATGATTAGATATTTGGCCACACGCATTTCTAGCTTGCACAGCAACATTTAACCCTAAACTATCTGCTTGCTGATGGGAACTTATAGAACCAGGAAGAAGTAAAGCAAAACAGGTACGATAAGGAAATTAATTGACAATTGCATATGTTGATTGTACCTGAGAAGTACTTTGAAACTGTATGATCATTTATGGGGTGTATCGTAAGTAATTACATGGGCAGTGCAATCCTTGGGGCAAGGCAGGGCAGGGGAGGAATTGTGCAGGGAAAACCACCAAATCAAAAGATCTACCAGCTGGCAGGGGGCAAACAGAGGTAATATCTCTGTGTGTTCCAACTCCAGAGCTAGCATATTTTCCTTCATTTGCCAGGGGTGCGTCAAGAAAATGGAAGGGCTTGGGACTCCGCAGATCCAAACTCAGTTGCCAAAGTGGACTCACCTGTCAGGCAATCCCAGTGTTGTTGACCAAGAGCTCCTGTCAGTCCTAGCCAGCTTGGCCAGTGCCCAGGGGTGAAAGGAACTCTAGTCCAACTGAAGGGCCACTGTTTAGCCATCACTGCTATGGAGGGGGAAAATGGGCCATTGCTCATTGGTAGAACACCTGCTTTGCACACAAAAAGTTCCCAGGTTCAATCCCAAGCACCTCCAGACAGAGCTGGGAAAGAGCCAGAGAAGGCAGGGTTAGGGCAGCATGACTGGTTCCACCACACTGGGCTTTGAGCTGCAGGGTGTTGCCACAATGGCGTAGTGAACTGAGCAGAATGGAAGGCGAGAGGCGGGGTGTGTGCCAAATTTCAGCCTCACACAGGGCATTGCTGTAATTTGAAAGACCAAGGCCTGTCCCTGGAGTCAGGCAGTGTCTTCGAAAGCTTGGATTGGGTAAAGTAAAGGTAAAGGGACCCCTGGCCATTAGGTCCAGTCATGGCTGACTCTGGGGTTGCGGCGCTCATCTCACTTTATTGGCCAAGGGAGACGGCGTACAGCTTCTGGGTCATGTGGCCAGCATGACTAAGCTGCTTCTGGCAAACCAGAGCAGTGCATGGAAACACCGTTTACCTTCCCGCCGGAGTGGTACCTAGTTATCTACTTGCACTTTGACGTGCTTTCAAACTGCTAGGTTGGCAGGAGCAGGGACCGAGCAACGGGAGCTCACCCCGTTGTGGGGATTCAAACTGCCAACCTTCTGATCAGCAAGTCCTAGGCTCTGTGGTTTAACTCACAGCGCCACCTGCGTCCCCTGGATTGGGTAGGTTTGCCTTTAAATGAGAATTTTATGGAAACTCTTCCCTATCCCTAGATTGTACTTACAAGGACAGAGGTGGGATAGACTCCCCACACCCCTGGCGCATTAAAACTGTGCATATGTACCTTTCTAGGACATATTCCGACATGGTAATCATCTCTTAGTTGTAAGGTATTCAACATGATAGAACTGTTTGTAGTAAATGGATGTCCCGTTCCGTTGGCATTTTGTGTGTGATTCCTGCACAGTGACATAATGGACGATAGAAGTGCACTCTACAATTCTTTGCATGTATTTGCCCATGGGCAGGAAATGCCCATTCAGATTGTTAAACTGGGGAGACAAAACATAATATCAGGTCTGCTCAAAGTAATTTCACGTTCAATTGTGCAAATATCAAAAACCATTTTTAAGCATTACTGCATCGCCTGCTTACCATGTTGGAATAATGTATGATAATGCACCAATAATGTCAATGAATTCTTAACTGTACAGTTGCATTCACTTCCTGGATTGATTGAACTACAATAAGTACCTTATGGGTTGGATCCAGACTAAGTTAGTTCAACTTAGGTACCACTGAAAATCAATAGGGCAAATTAGTTATGACTCGCGTTCCATTGATGCCAATGTGAACTAAAAGCTAACTTAGTCTGGATCCAAACATGCAATTAGATTTTCAGGCAAATTGTGATGAAATAATGCAAACAGGGGCCAGATTTGCTTAGACAGCCACAAAAAGCTGTCAGTGTTACTTTGATGGAATAATAGAAGACTGTAAGCTAGAAAAATGGTATTTTTATTTGTGTGTTTTTAAAGGTTTGTACTGCTATTTTCATTTTTAAAGGTCTCTACTCTTAAAGTGAGTGTTATTTTTTTATCGTCTTGTTATGGCTTATGCCTGAGACAAATAAAATGGAACAGAACAGATAAAATATTTTCCACAATTGAAAGGGAGAATTCAAGGGAGAGCTATTGACTGCTTAACCTGGTTAAGTGAAATAAGCTTTCTTCTTGCAGCAAGATGCTATGAAAAAGAGACTTCTAGTGATTGTAGGCCTCTGTTGACTAAACGAATGGCCATCACAGTAAATTACCTACTTAGATAGAATTGTTGATCTTCTGGAATATTACCACCCTACCAAATATTAAATTCCAGTTGGGTTTCATTAAATACAGAAGAGCAACAGTATTAGAGCAGGGTCAGGGTAATTGGTGGTCTACCAGTAGGGCTACAACTCCCATAATCCCTTACCATTGCCAATGCCTGCTGGGGCTGATGGGAGCTGGAGTCCAGCGACATCTGCAGGTCCATTGGTTCTCCATCCCTAGACTAGAGACCTGCAACCTATTTCCTTTCACTAACTGGAAGTTTTTTGTTTGATTGTTTGTTTCTACAAGTAGAGTTGCCTCTTATTTAACCAACTTATTTATTTAAGTGTCTGATTCATTAAAACACCTTTTCTCCAGGTAACTCAAGGTGACAAACATGGTTTCCCAACATTTATTTCCCCTTTTCTCCAAATATTGAGATAAAAACATGAGGAAGATGGCAAGCTTCCCTATAGCAGTTGAGGTTATTTGACCATTTTGCCCAGTATAGATAATAACTACTCTGACTGCCAGGGGCTCCTCTGAGTCTCAGGAAGACCTGATCTTCTTGTCTTGCCTGGAGATGCTTGGAGGACCTTGGACCTTCTGCAAGCTGACTGTAACAATTCATGTTTGGAAAAATGGCCAGTCTTGGCAATGCAACATATGTTTAACATTAAGTCCAAGGGTCAACTGAATGTGTACTGTTGAGAGAGAAAATTTGTTAACTGTAGTTGAAGTAAACGAGCTTTGAAGGGGTTACTGATGCTATCTTGCATCCCACTGTATCCTAAGACAAAAGGATAACTCACAAAAGATAACTCCTACCTACAAGGAGGAAAAACATTTTAACAGCAGAGTACAAAAAGGATAAAAAGTGAAGGTGAGAGCAAACTCGAGCCAGTTCCAAAATTAGTTATAGGAATCCTCTATGAATACCTGGAAGGTGGGTAGAATGGAATAATACCAGGCACAGTCAATCAATAGAAGTCTGATAAATCAGACTGGAGGGAGTCAGTTCATTCCATTGACAGATAAGAACGGCAGAGAACTTTGATTTAGTTTGCATTTAAAGGTGAACCTACCTAATTCACACTTTCCAAAGCAACATGCGAACCAAAGCATTGCCATGTTTCAAAATTTGCACTTCTCTGAATTTTGCAGTGCAGAACGCCAGCCAAATGATGTGTACAATATTACTGAAAATAGCATGCAAAATGCATTGTAGTAAGAACAATTGCTTTGTATGTTAGGAAAATGCTGGTGAATTTTCATGAGGACTTTAAAAAATATTAAAAAGCTAATGTGGAACTGTGGAGAACTGAATTTAAGACTAGAAAACGAGAAACTGGGAGAAACTGAAACTGATAGGTTTGCCCCTGCAACTGATAGGTTGCAGTGGTGCAAGAGCACTGCTCAGATATCCTGTGAGCAGCCATAAGTCACAAAACAGCAATTTAACAGTTTTGGGCACTTTAGAGTTATACTATGAAATAGCTGCGATTGTGTGCATCCTAAAGCTTAAATCCTATGCACACTTATCTGGAAGAGTGAAGGTGTACATAAGATTGTGCTGTTACTTGACAGTAAGCTCCACACAACTGGAATTTACTTCTGAGTAAACATAAGATTGCAATCTGCATATGTATGAGATCTATTTAAGTTTTCATGGGCTTTATATTACACAAGTTTGTGTTTAACGTGGTGCTTTTTTTTTTTAGTGACCCTGCCATACATGCTAAAAGATAGCCATTAGCTCAGATTTGCACCACAGTCTGTATTTGCAAATCTGCTACGAACTGTCATCACCAAAATGATTTGCAAAGACTACTCTAAACAGTTTTAATTTATTGACTCTGTTCTCTAACTTGTAGGTTGCTATAAAAATGCCCTCTTCATTTCACTTTGCAAACTGCTTTCCCTCCACCCGCTTTCCATCTATGAAAGAGTTTCAGCCCTAGAGAGGAAAGCACAATAAAACCTCTTTGATTACAGCCACTTACTATTTTATTTGATAGATTAAATGGGCCAAAGCATTCTACTTTGGAGATTAAGAAATAAAGCTCAAAGCAGTAGAAAGCACATCACATTTTATCTCTTGAATAAAGATCCTTTTGCACCAGTTTCTGGGTGTGATATGCAATGTTTTCCATAGGCACCATGACAAAGAAAACCTAATAAAAAATGACAAATTAATGAAGCATGAGGCTCCTTTTTATGATTATAAGAAACACATTGTGTCCTTGGCTCCTGATAGGCAAATACAAGAGATGTATAGCTCTGACAGGTTATTTAAAACAAAAAAGTATTCATCATATTATTATATGAGTTTAATCCTTCTTCTGCATATTGCCTTTGTGTTCCATTTATTTCCATTATTTCCTAGCACAGCTGAACAAAAATATTTTTGTCCTTTCAACAAGAGTCTTATTTGAGATCCTGTCACTTTAGAATTATCTCTTAAACTGTTTGAGTCCAACTGGGTTCGTGTCATATAATTAGCTTCATATAACGGTCCAGGGCACAACCTTGAATAAGTTAGGGCACAATTAAGTCCAATTAAAATCAACACACAATAACACTTACAGGCTGATCTTCTTTGCAGAGCCCTTCCAGGCACCCTTTTTATTGCTCATGCACGATGATTTGTGTGCTCTGTGCTATGGGGGTGGTGACACGGGATATTGCATTCAATGCTGTTTGCACCTGGAAAAGTGTTTGGGTGGTCAGACTGCTTCATCGGCAATCAGTGCTTATCGCGTAACTTCCTACTGAAATCCCATAACTTTTTTGCACCTGCACCACAAATGTTCTGGTTTCTTTTTGTTCTGGTTTATTATTTTGTTTATTTTTGCCCACCCCACCCTCCAGACAGCAATAATGTGGTAGCATTGGGCAAGCATAGCAGAACAACCTAAAGCAGACTGCATCCACCACTGATACACTAACACTGTGTCAAAAATATGTTTCAGAATACACCCACCATAAAGCACCAGCCCAGAGAGGCCCCCTCTGCAGCAACATCAGAGCATTAGACTGACTATCTCATCTCCCTGAACCAACAAAAGATGCCACTCCACCTTGCTGTCAGATCCATCACTCACTGAATCATGGCATCAGCCCCCACCTATGAACCAGCTGGCCCAGCACTAATGAAAGCCCTGCAAAGGAGTGCCAAGCTGGACTTAATGGAAAGAGATACATGGTCACATCAAAAGAGTGCTCCATCCTGGGGCTGTCAAAAGGCTGCATCCCTCTTAGCATCAGTTCCAGCTGGTGCCACAAATAGTCATGGCTCTGGACCAGAGTCCCGATACAGAGTCCTTGAGCAAGAGTAGCTCCAAGGAGGAAGGGGTGGATGCACTATTTGGTTTTTACACAATAGCTCCACCAGCACCAGATTCTGTAGCCACTGTACTCCAATTAATGGGACTTATTGGTCAAAATATGTAGAAGAATCTACAGAAAAAGGACCTGGACTTTCAACAGGGTGGATGCAGCACACAGAGGACAAGGCTTTAGTCTGGGCTCCCTAGATAATGCTATAAGTCTCTGGGAGTTGCCACCAGCCAGTTCTGAGACAGCTTGTTCTTTCTGTCTCAGCTGCAGAGTGGCTGTCTGTAGTTCTGAAGTATAGTCATTGTAGTCTAAAGTAGCACTTCTGGTCTTGTCTAGGGTCCTGAACTTGCTGCGGCATCAAACTTGGCTCAGGAACCCTGGGGCTGCCTTTCTCCATCTCTCTTGGGCCATCACATCCTCTCTGTGGCAGAGACTGTGATAGATCAGGAGACAAATCAATGTCACCAGAAGCATTTGTAGGCATTTCTAAAGGCACACCAGTCCAAGGGGAGCACCATATCCTCTTGTTTTCAATATTTGCTTGCTTATAGACAACCTCCCAGGGATTAACCTTCCCAAACTGACTCACAGTATATTGAAAATATAAAATTCATTCTTGGTCTAATTACAAGTCATAAAACTACATTCTATATAATACTAAAACATATAAAATGTTATAATCATAAGCAGTGGAAAAAGAATCAGCAGGGGGAAATACCTAATATAAATATAAAAGCACAACAAATCATTAAGAATGTAAAAAAGGTGCAGCTAACTACAAAAGAAATAGAGTATCAAGTGAAAGCAGTTTGGAACAAACGAAAAACTATTTAGGGCCCATTTAAAAATCATCCGTGTAGTGCGCTTATATAGAAAGCAGTCCCTAAGCAGGGGCCATCACTGAAAAGGCCCCGTAGGCTCTATATCTAGCAGGTTCCCCTGACAATCCAACAATTGCATTCCATGCATGCAGCAGAAATGAATGCAGTCCCTGATGAAGTATTGCATTTCCTCAGATGCAAAGGTCTTTCCATTTGAGATCTGGGAAGCATTTCATCCTGGATGCAGAAGCTTAGCACAGAGGGAAAACGTGAGATCTATATACAACAAATAAGACACTTGTGCTACACAGACACATACAGATTTTTTTGTGCAAAGGCCCACAGAACACCCACATGTGCTGTATGAAGGGAGCCAAAATTGCACTATGGCACCAGCTGCAACAATATGTACACGCTGAGCATTTTAATGTAAAGCATGCCCTTCTTCTTGTCCCTCTCACTACAGTATCTCATTTTCCCTTGATTTGTCTTTTAAAGGGTGATAAAGACAAGCTCTGCTTTAAAGCCAGTAATTGTTTCTTAATGGTGGGCACTCTGTCACATTAGCTCTAGCTGCTATCTTAGAGAAAACTTTGATGTGATTTGCCCAACTATTAAGGCTATTAGTTGAAACTTGAAATTGATTTATTTTGCCCATTGCATTAACCTTCCCTGGCAGAACCATCATTTCCTTATATAGGGCATGACAAATGCACCTTGGAGTCTAAACATTTTTTGTTTTATTTTTGCGAAATTGGATGTAAATGCCAGCTCACTATAAGCCCCACATTGATGTGATAATAAAAGTGGTGAAAACTCCTCCCACCATCTTTATTACTATATGGTAAATGAAGGGGAACTCTGAAAGAAAGTTCCCCTTAGAAACACATTTGGTGACACTTTGGTTAGAGTATTTTTGAAGTGGGGGTAGAGACCTATAAACAAGGGTGGCATAGGTCTGGCAAAACAAAGTTTACTTCATGTAAAGCCCTGCAAACATTCAATTTTGTATACTAGCTGAACAAACTAAAAAAAGGTGGTGGCCTCTTCAGTTTGCATTGCAAAAAGTAATACTAAAAACTAGGCCATGTTTCTAGCATTAAACTCTAAAAGGTTTGCATAGAAATTGGACGCAATATATATATGAAACCATAGCACCAAATGGGACTGTATAAAGGAACAACCTCAGCAACAAAGGAAGGGAGGAGGAGATTTAAAATGAATATTATATCCCATATTCAGTTCCTTAAATCTAACCAGAAAGACATTTAAATGAAAATTTCTATTCCATTTTAATAGGGTGAAAATATACATATATTATGTTTCTCTGTGGTACAGATTATCATAAAACAGAAGTTCTTGTAATGTCATCTAATCTACCAGGTGCATTTGGTAAGCGATGTCCTTCCCAAAGTACATGGCAGAAATGTTAATGAAATGTTAATGAACTGTCTCCATGGTGGGCTCCAAATTAAGCCTATGTTACATAGATAGAAGGAATAGCATGCCTTCTTCTGCAACAGCAACTGAAGAGGCCAGCTGCCAGTCAGATTTAAACAAAAAAAGCTTGTCTCTTCTTAGACCTGCTGTAGGAAAAACTAAGAAATCACTGTCTGCCCATGTGGTTTGGTATGGCTCTATATGCTCTGAAGGCTCTACATGCTTGGAAAAGTTATCTATAGACAACTTTTTCAACTCCCTTTCAATCAAATTGAAGGTAAACCATAAATCTACTAGATTATTGAGTATATGTAGGTTTTTGGAGTGCCTCTGGGAAGCATTGGCCGTGGTGAGCTCTTTCTGTTTCGCAGACTATCTGGTGGGAAAGCTACGATCCAGGGAAACTAGATTCTATCATAAGAGACAGGATGCTAGAAGCTTGCACATGGTTCCTCTATGTGTTTCTTCCCTGGAGTCTCAAGTTTCTGGTTGTTCTACCAAAATGCTCTTTACTCTGACTGTTCATAATAAGATCTCATGTATCCATGACTTGATCATGGATAAGGGATCATCACCAAGATTTGGATGGGTGAACATCTTATCTCACTGTGCTTGGTGTATGACCAGCACAGGGTGAAGGGTCGAGTGTGTGTGTTGCTATGGTCCATAAATCTTTGTGTTGTTGTTTAGTCGTTTAGTCGTGTCCGACTCTTCGTGACCCCATGGACCAGAGCACGCCAGGCACTTCTGTCCTCCACTGCCTCCCGCAGTTTGATCAAATTCATGCTGGTAGCTTCAAGAACACCATCCAACCATCTCATCCTCTGTCGTCCCCTTCTCCTTGTGCCCTCCATCTTTCCCAACATCAGGGTCTTTTCCAGGGAGTCTTCTCTTCTCATGAGGTGGCCAAAGTATTGGAGCCTCAGCTTAAATCTTATACAGTATCTTACTCACTAAGAAATCTCTCCATCTGGGGGTTGTCTTTGAGGGTCTGCACCTGGTATCTGTGTCTTGTACCTAAGCAGCAGATTTGGTGGGGCTTCAGTCCTTTTATCAGTGGTCTTGCTGTGGAAGAGTAGCTTGTTAGAGGTGTAAAAGGTATACGGAGCCATTCAAAGCAACTTCCCATGACATAAGACTGGCTGGGTTCCATATAAGTCCAGGGGAAATTCTTAAGAGAGTCCATAGAAAATTCCTCCAGGAATTTAATTCTTTAAGCTCTTTCACAGGAGATATTTTCTGTTCACAGGAGAAAGATCTATGTGGCACAGTAACATCAAGGCCTGCGAACCATTAATTTGAGATAACTTTCCCCTGTGTAAATTGCTGAGCAATCAGATTTTCTTTTTATTTTACCTTTTGCTCTGCATGATATAGCTCATGTCATGCTAGGATCACAGTTCCCTGCTATTAATTATACACAAGCACACATTTTTTAAAAAATCTCGTGCTCACCAGGGACAACTGGGAGAAGGAGAGGGCGAAAGATGCAAGATCCACTGCAGAGACCAGTGAATTCTAGTCTATGAAATTCATTTCAGCAGCTCTCTTTATAATCCTGCCTTGGAAACTCATTTCATTTTAAAGTCCTGTAAAGGAGTCATGGCTATATTCAGGACTGCTTATTGAGCAGCAGGTTCTTAAAATAATCCTTCTGGGCTGCTTCCTTCCATGTTACCTCAGAAAGAAAAAAACCCCCACATGGCCAGGATAAAGATTTGACCTTATGTTAAGCTACCGAAATAATAAAATGCAATCTGCAGAGTGAAAGGTGGATAAGGCCAAGGTAACGCAGCCAGCAGCCTCCCAATGTGTTTTAGCCAAGGTATTTACAGAACTTAAAAGTACTTTTACGATTTATAGCCATAATGGCACAACCAGCACTGGTATGAACAAAACAAAAGTGTTCTTGGGCAGAAGCCTTGATGACTTTCACCATACCCTCCAATTTTGCTGGGACAATCACTATTACACTTCAGTAATCATAGATTCTGTCTTTATCACAGAAAGTCCTGGATTAAGAGATATGTATTCTTTTGTCCCCCATGGCACCATAGAGAATTAACTTCCAGTTAAGTCCTCTGTCACTGTTTCTAGCTCTATGGTGCCCCCTGGCCCCTCCCACACTGCTGCTCACCCAATCACCGCTCTTCCCTTCCCACGCTGCTTTATTGGAAATAGGAAGTGGACACTGGGTAAGGCAAGGCCAGCAAGGGATGCTGCTGCTGATTCTTCGCCCTAGTAAATCCTAGAATTCTAGATTTGGAAGGGACCACAAGGATCATCTAGTTCAAGGCCCTGAAATGCAGGAATCTTTCGCCCATTGTGGGACTTGAACCCACAGCCCTGAGCCTCATGCTCTAACAACTTTTGTCCCTCTTTGGCTTTTGAGGGCCCATTATGAAAATTTGAGAGTGGGAGTTCTGTTGGTTTGCTTACTTTATTTACAGGCTGCCATTCTGGACTAAATTCTCTCAAGGGGATGAACAGCAACAGAAACATAAAAGCAGTCTGGTGCAGTGGTTAGAGTGCTGGACTAGAACCTGGGAAACAAAGATTCAGATCTTCACTACATTCTGAAGTTCACTGGGTGACCTTGGTCTCTCAACCTAACCTACTTCACAGGGTTATTGTGAGGAAAATATGAGCTCCTTGGAGAAAAGATGGAATTAATAATAATAATAATAATAATAATAATAATAATAATAATAATAATAATATCTTTATTGTCATTGCCCCCTCTCG
Organism: Podarcis muralis; assembly: GCF_964188315.1. Classification (NCBI taxonomy): domain Eukaryota; kingdom Metazoa; phylum Chordata; class Lepidosauria; order Squamata; family Lacertidae; genus Podarcis; species Podarcis muralis. The sequence continues at coordinate 26,778,682 of NC_135666.1, read as the reverse complement.
GGGACAACGAAATTACTTGACTGCTCCATAAAAACACTAAGTAAAACAATACAGTATAGTACAGCAAGGAAGATTAGATGACTTTCAAAGTCCAGGCTTCCCATTTAGGGCCGAGATCGCTCTGGAGAAGAAGCTGTTCTCGTTCTTGTCTTCATCGTCCTGTATCTCCGTCCCGACGGCAGAAGCTCGAAGAGACAGTGACCAGGATGCGATGGATTATTATTATTATTATTATTATTATTATTATTATTATTATTATTATTTTATTTATATCCTGCCCATCTAGCTGGGTTTCCCATTTCAAATCTCATTTTGTTTGTGGAGGGTTATTAGGCATTTATAAATGAAAATATCCATTGAGCCCCAGGCACTGGACTCGAAGAAAAGTATATAGCACATTTATTAGTACCTACAATACAGTAACAGAAGAATGCAAATCTATGCAGGTGAGGTAGCATTTTTTAAATTGGAACTAGCAGAGCTTCTCATCACACTCTGAATCATGGGCTGAAAGGGGGGAAAAGGCTCTCTTGTAAACAAGCTCTATTGTTGCAAATGTTAATCCACAGACTCCTAGAGTACAGAAATATGGAACGCAGTTATTAATGTATTATGCTGAAAGTATTTGCTTTGGTGTCAAGACATGGCACAGAGAACAGACTTCAAAAAGAGATGCATGGAAATTACACTCATTAGGGTTTTTAATCTCTTGCAAGCAACTTGTTGCGAAAGAGAGATCTCATGAATATATGAAGTGACAAGTGGCATGTCTGTTCTTTGTCTCCAGGAAAGATTGCTTGTTGGGAAAAGTTGAGAAAAACAGAGGCATGACTGCTTCATTCTTTGTTTTTTTTTAATGAAGCGGAACAGCGTAGGGTAGCGAGTTCTTCCACTGGATTTTTAATAGGCAAGTTGCAAGTACAACTGGGGGGTGGGGATGGGGGTGTCAGATGATATTAGAAATTATCTAATTTATGAAGGATGGGTAACTTGTGGTCCTCCAGAGGTTCCTGGAATACAACACTCATCGCCCTTTGGGACATAGGTGTTTCCTACAACAGCTGACTAGCCACTTATGTATATCATCCCCTCCCCCAAAATACATTACCTAAAAAAGGGATGAAATAGGAAATCGATTTTCATAAAGTCATCATATACTAATTTGTATGTATAAGTACATATTTAGAAATAATTCCCAAAATTCAAATAGATAAATTGTGCATCTTTCCATCGTGTGGATGGCTATGACCAGGTGACCTGTGTCTTGCTGTGGGTGCTTACAGTTGATGGGCAAGTTCAAGGCTGTTGCTGTTCCTTCTTATGGATCAAACAGCCCTTCAAACAGAAGACTCCTTGGAACAGAGGCATGGGCTCTGACAGCCATCCTACCAAAACAAATAAAGACTGTTCTCCGGAGAACCTTGAGTTTAACCATTTTTACCCACCCTGGTCCTCTCTGCCATCCAAGATCCTTATCCATGCCACATCCAAGCCTTCCAGCTATGAGGTCTAAATCACATCTGGTTCTCTAGTTGACAGGTGCCAATGAATTTCGGCTGCAGTAGAACCACCCCCCTCCTGAGTTCCCTAGGCTGATTCACAAGATGACCTTCTAAACTTAAACTATGCCGTTTGTTCAGTGTGCATGGGCAAACTTAACTGGTGTTTTTCTTCTTACTGAATAGACACAACCCTTGCAAAGTGCAGGGGCCTGAACTAACTCAAACAGGTGAATGAGAGATTGCTGTTGTCCCAGCTCTGTTGTTTAATGTTTTGGTAAAGAACAGTGACTCCTCTAGTCTGGATGAAAAGCTGTGGAACTCCCACATCTTTTCTTCTCTGCCATGGAGGATCATAGATGAATTTAACAGATAAAGAAACGATGAATCATTTGGGCAAAGCTCCCCCCCCCCCAGCCAGTGCCACTGAACAGAAATTGTAAAGACAAGCTTTTGGTAAGAAAAATGCATGTGGCTTCTTTCTATACTCTATTAACCTCTGTTTTTGTTTCTGTAAAAGACGTTTGTCCTAGACATCTGTTGTAAACAAGATAGACCTTAGAGAGGAATACATTTTGGACAATTTATTTTGTGCTTACCAGTGTCTGGATTGCTTATCCCTGGTGTGATGCCCTCCACGTTGTGTTGCAATACAGCTCTCATCATCCTTGACCATTAGCCATGCTGACTAGACCTGATGGGAACTGTAGTACAAAACACCTGTGGTTGCAGAAGGCCGGCTTATCATCTTCCTCAGGATGGGTAAAGAGTTGAGAGTGGTTTACCTTTTCCTAGTGTGTCCAAAGGGGCCTATTTACTGGCATTAGTACACCGTACTAAGATGTGCTCTATTTAATGCATTGCAGGAAGCTAGTTAACAGAATTCCTGCTGGCTTAATAAAAACTTGATTTGCAAAAGGCATGGCAGGGAAATGGCAGACTGAAAGCAACTCACACAATCATTCTAAGTTGCCATGACTATTACTGAATGAGACAAATTGCTATGCTTTGGTTCCGCCAACCTTTGCTTCCTGGAATACTAACTCTTGTTAACTTTCAAAACGAAGCTAAAGGAGCATTTTAAACCGTGCATTTTAAACAGAACATAAACTGCTCATTCTGAACTAGTTAGAACTTCATACATTTTCCACCAGCAACTGTGATCTGCAATCACTGTGGTGTGTTTAAAATTTTTGTTTTGTTTTGTTGGAACTCTTTATACCACATCTCCCGTCCCCCTGCATCCAAAGCAGCTTAAGAACATTAATTCTCCTCTTGCAGTGCAGACGGGGCAAATCATTACAATAAGGTCTTGACATTAATGCTGCTATATTGGTTTTTCCATAAAGCCTTTGGCTTAACCTCTGTTCCTCTGAGTTCTCATTGCCAACTGAAATAAAGTCTAAGTATATATGGCTATATGTGTTTACATTTGTCCCTTGTGACCCTTGCATCTTCCACCCACATGCACACAATAGATTGCATTTGGACATAACGATAGCACTGTGTGAATGAGCCTCGATCTCCTGCACTTTGCCCTGTCCTTCCCTCTTTCCTCCACTGAACTCATCCCCAAGCATGGCCTCAAGATCAGAAGCTTTTGCTTCCATGTTCAGATAAACAAAGTTTAGTGTTAAGTCTGCCCTCCAAGTGTCCCTATTTTCCAGGGACAGCCCCAGAATTTAAAAAGCCGTCCCAGCTTTTGATTTGATCCCAAAATGTCCCTATTTCCCCTGCCAGCACTGCCGCCACTGAGCTCTGGGAGGAGGATGAGCCGGTGGTCTTGAGCAGTGACAGCAGTGAGGGAGCATCCCGTTGCCTCTCCATGGCCACTGCTGCCGGCCTCCTGCCTTGGGCACCTCATAGCGGCTGTTGGAGAGTGGGAAAGGAGGCCAAAGTTGTCAAGGCCCACTTCTGGCTGATGCACCAGCTTTGAGGGACAGGCAGAGGGCAGGGCCGCCCTGGGCAGGAAGAAAGGGGGAGCAGAGCGGAGCGCAAAGAGTACTGATTTTATTTAATTTAATACAAAAAAAGTTTTGTGTGTTTGCATCTAATCTTGCCCCTTTCAAAAATTAACTTATTGATATGTCTTTTTCTTTTTGTAAATCTATCAAAGAATAAAATAAAATTGGAATTAAGGGGTTTTCTCAGGACAATGGAGGATGTGTGTGCCGTGTCCCATTGGTGTAGTGGTGGCTGCACTCGTACTTCTTCTGATAGGAAATGCTCTGAGGGGTGGGGGCAAAAATGGGCCTCTGGCTGTGGAGATCAGAGCAACAGCTTAATCAACTACACAGAATTGTTTGGGAGGTAAGGATGAAAATGTCCCTATTTTCATCTGAGGAATGTTGGAGGGCATGATTCTGCACTTTAATCTGTGGTTATCTGTAGTACAGTTTGTTGAAACAAGACAGCTTTTTACAAGCCAGTCTTAGAAGCTGGCTCATTTTAGTAAGCTGTAGTTAAGACTAAGCAGTTTTTGAACATAGCACTAAACTATGGTTAGTTAAAAACTGAAACAAAAGCTTTGTCTTCCTTGCAACTACATTGGTTGGGAAAATCAAGAATACAAAAAGGATTGGGAAATGTTTGTAGGGTCTTTTAAAAATCAGTAAAAACAAGTGAACAGATTAGCAGGGCTTGAATAAATTCAGCAGTATAAGAGGAAGTAAGCGAAAATTAGTAAGAAGAGTAGAACTTGGTAACTCGGAGTACACGGAAGAGAGGGAAAAGAAAGGACATGAGAGAAAGAGAGGAAGGGAAGTCCTTAGATGTCTTGTTTTGTGTCCCTGTTTGGTTGTGGTTTTGTTTTCACCCCCCCCCCTTTTTACTTATTCTTTTGGAACTGTATGTAAAAAATGCAAATAAAAATAAAAATAAAAAGGAAGGGAAGATGAGGAATCACCGAAGTTTGCTCTGCTAACAATAAACCATAGTTTATCATTACATCTGAATGTAGTCAATGTCTAAGTTTGTACTTCAGATTTGTGAGCTCCATGCCAAAAAGAGGCTGCAAAGCCAATAGTATCGCAGAAGCGGCACAGCAAGTTACCTTCTCTTTGCCAAAAACTAAGACCTAAGGCCAGAACTCCTGATGAGGCAGCCAGATGTTTGAGATTATTTAAGAAAGGTCTATCAAGTTCATTCTTAAAGAGCTGCTTCACACGTTACTCTGTTTCTTGTGCCAATACATGGCAATCCAAGGAAGGGCTTTCTTCACCCTGGAGCCCTGATTATGGAATTTCCTCCCCTCCCAGATGCAAACTTTGCTGGGTTTCTGGTGCCAGCTAAAGGCTCATGCACTCCCACAGACATTTGCAGGAGCCTGGTGAATTGCTGCTTCTTCTGTTGTTGTTTTTTTGCTTCTTGTTCAGCTATTGTGTTTAATATGCATTTTGCTTGATTGCAGTGTAACCCACTCTGGGATTGCCTTGGCAATGACAAACTAGTAGGGAATGTTTTAAATAAATAATATTGCTCAAACAGGTATTGAAGTCTGAATTAATTGTCAACAGTTGCATTAATTGGTATTTATGCAAATCTTTGAAGTTAGTACAGATGGAAAATCCCTGAAGGGGACAGGGGGCCCTGTTTATTTCCATATACTACTGTAACATCACTTTGAATGCTATTCCCCCACCCACCCCACATAGCCCAAAAAGTTGAGCATAACACATTGAAAAACGTTACTTAAATAGACTGAATTCCATCCAGCATGAATATTTGCATTCTTGGATAGGAAATTTTATATATATATATATATATATATATATATATATATATATATATATATATTTCAAAACTAACACCACAATCCTGATATTCCTGTTCTATAAAAACCAGAAACAACAGCAGCCATGGCAGTGTAGTAGACTGTGGGTTGGATCCAGACTTGCTGCCATCAATAAGCTTAAGTTAAGGCACGACTAACTTACCTTATTGATTTCCTGGGGACTTAAATTCAATCAACTAAGGCTAAAATTGTAACCTCACTTAACCTGGGAGTAAGCCCAATTGAACTCAACAGCAGTTACTTCTGGGAAGACATGGGTTGTGCAGTTAGTGCATTAGACCCGAACTGAGAATATCTGGATTCCAAGCCCTATTCAGCTATGTAGGTCATACTGACCTTGGGTTAGTTCTTCTCTAGCTAAGGACATAAGCGGAGCCTGCTGGATCAGGCCAATGGCCCATCCAGTCCAGCATCTGGTTGGTCCAGTGGCTAACCAGATGTTTATGGAAAACCCACAGGCAGGACCTAGGCATCAGGGCACTCTCCCCTCCTGCAAGTTCCAGGAACTGGTATTCAGAAGCAGGATTGCCTCTGGCTGTGGAGATCAGAGCAACAGCTTAATCAACTACACAGAATTGTTCGGGAGGTAAGGAGAAGCTAACGGCCAGGTGCGTGACTTGTCCTTTGAAGGGTAAAGGTAAAGATTAAGGGACCCCTGACAGTTAAGTCCAATCACGAATGACTCGGGTTGCGGTGCTCATCTCACTTTACAGGCCGAGGGAGACAGTTTTTCTAGGTCATGTGGCCATCATTACTAAGCCGCTTCTGGTGAAACCAGACCAGCGCACGGAAATGCCGTTTACCTTCCTGCCGGAGAGGTACCTATTTATCTACTTGTACTTTGACGTGCTTTCGAACTGCTAGGTTGGCAGGAGCTGGAAGAGAGCAATGGGAGCTCACCCCGTCGCAGGGGTGAGCCACTGACCTTCTGATCGGCAAGCCCTAGGCTTAGTGGTTTAGACCACAGCGCCACCCGTGTCCGCGGGTAAGTGGAGGGTAAGTGTGATACAAATGAAATAAATGCAATAATACATAAGAAACAGAAAGAGGCAGGACTTTAACCGGATAAAATATATGTGAACAGCTAGATAGATGTCCTTGTTACACATAACAGTAGCTGACACAAAACGAATTATCCTTTGTGCAGTAGAACGGCGTGGGCAATTAAGAGTGAAAGTGACACAGCAGCACATTTGACACATGTCCACAAGAATATGTCTCGGTGGCAGCATCAATCTAATATTCAGCTACTAAAATAATCTGCACATTTCTACCAGATGCCATGATCTATCTGTTAGGAAGGTGTGACTCTCCCAGGGGAGATCACCAGTGACATCCAGGGAAGTGCTAGCAGTTTCATAAACTGTATCTTTGTCACTCAAGAGGCATTTCTTTCCCCCTTTGTCACCTCATTCTGATCCAAGCCTCATCTTGCTTTTGGTATTTAGATATTTAGGCATGAAAAAGGGATGTGTGTAAATCAAGGATTTTTTTAAAACAATGGAGCCTCCCACTTTAAAACTCTAAACAACATAGGCCCCCAAAGATCTGAAAGATTGTCCCCTTCCCTACAGACTCTCTCAGGTGCTAAAACAGCAGAGGGGAGCCTCTTGCTGCCCTCAAAAATCTGGAGTGACGGCAGCCTGGGAAAGGGCCTTCTGTGGGGTAGCCCCTAAGTTGTGGAACTCCCTCCCCATAGAGATACATCTTCATTACGTAGTTTCCATCACATGCTGAAGGCACCTCTTTTTATCCTGGCCTTTGAGATAGACAGATAGATAGATAGATGATAGATAGATAGATGGTAGATACTTGAGATACATCTATGTTTAGGATCTACACTCCTTTTGGGACTGTGATTTGCTTTAATTTCATTTTAATATTGTATTTTAAATTGTTGTGAACTGCCCTGGGATCTTAGGCAGAACGGTGGTGGGTGCTTCCCTGAGCAGAAGGGGTCCTTCCATAAATGGAAGTTCATTTCATGAATGGAGATACTACATTAGATCCCACCTAATGAATGCATAAGACATTGCTGCTATTCATAAGTAGCAGCCAAAAGTAAGAGGTCCTCCCAAAATGGCTTAAATACAGTGCTTTTTTTGGGGGGGGGGGACAGGGGTACACATACCCCTAAACATTTTGTGAATATAAGTTTGGCCTCATTCAGGGGCATTATTTCAATATGAGTAAGAAAATGAGAGTACCCCTAAACATTTTTTTAGAAAAAAAGCACTGCTTAAATATATAAGAACAAGGGTTAAGATTCTATTCTATTCTATTCTATTCTATTCTATTCTATTCTATTCTATTCTATTCTATTCTAGTCCTGACCCACCAAAAGATTTAATCTGAGTATCAAAATCATAATTTTTAAATATGCATACAACATTAAAATGGATAAAAATAGTAACAAAGCAGGAAATCTGCCGGAACCCAGGAGCAAAACATCACCTGAAAAAGTACATCAAAAGTAACTCCCAAATGCCTAATCAGGTATTTCTGACACTGCTTTTTTAAAAGGAAGTGAATTAATAATGGCTGTCCTTTGGCAACTTCTTCCTGTACCTTCAAGGCCAGAGAAACATTTTGGAAAAGGATCACATAAAATGATGGTCCACTGGCTTAATGAGCATAAAATGCATAATCTGATATAGATTTATTTGGACCATAGGTCACGACACAACCCATTATTTCATATAGAGGATGCAGATTGCAAAAATCTATATGGTCACTTGAAACAATGCTTCATATGCACAGGAATGGGGGAGACTTTGGTGTACATGTCTCACTGTGAAGCCAACATGACAATTATATCTCGGTTGCTTTTGGCTAATAATCATGTGCTGCATGGATATGACACTGAAAAGCAATGCCAGTGTGAAACATTTCCCATGTTTTATCTTACTGTAAATATGCATACCAAAAGGCTGGGTCTCCTTGTTCATGAGAGCTACACCCCCCAACTCTTTACTTGCAGCTTTTTACATCTCTGGAGGTCTCAGAGGGATGTGCCATGAGGGGTATATCAAGTAAGTATGTTCAGCAGATATGAGCACAGTGTCAGCATTGATCAAGCAGGCGGAGCAGCAAAAATCAATCCAAGTATGATTTGTATGGAGAGAAGGAGATTGCACTATCACCTGGAATGCTTCAGACCCCATGAGGAAAGCATGGAGGTCTGATTAGGTAAGATGGCGGGGGGATGGGGGGGGACGGGACACATTATTCTTTCTTCACGTTCTCTTTGAAAGTTCCTGGAAGATTTCCAGGTTCCCCAACTGGCTTCCATATCCCTTTGCTAACTTTACTGTTTGTGTGGAAGTAAGTTGGGAAACACTGAAATGGAAAGAGGAAGACTGACTGCCCAGAAGCTGTTGAATATCAAGCCAACTAAGCTGACACCAGTTTTAAGACCTGAGAACGTCCTGAAACGTTTGTTTCCCAGATGACATTTGTGATCAGCTTGAGACATGCAGGGCAGTGTGGTCCTTAAGCTATCATGGACCTAAGCGGTTCAGGGCTTTATGAGGTACAAGGTAAAAAGGTCAAGGTCAAGGACCTCTGGACGGTTAAGTCCAGTCATACTTGACTCTGGGGTTGCGGCGCTCATCTCGCTTCAAGCCGCATTTGTCCGCAGACAGTTTTCCGGGTCATGTGGCCAGCATGACTAAACTACTTCTGGCACAACGGGACACCGTGATGAGTGCCAGAGCGCACAGAAACACTATTCACTAGTACAAGACCATTGAAACTGGCCAGGTTTTCAGTCTGTTCCTTTGTTATGAGTGTATACCCTCCAACATTCTCCCAATTAAAATCAGGACACTTGTCTTTTGGTGCCATGCTCCCTTGTGAGCCAGCTGGGGCTTCCCTGCCTCAGTCCCCTGTCTCCATTACTGGAAGCAGCTCCCTCAGTGAGTGCCACACTGGCACCTCCAGCTCCTCCTCCTCTTCACCTTCGTCATTCTCCTCTTTGTCTTCTTTCCCTCTGGTGAGGACAATGTCTGGAGGAGGACGCATGGTGTCTCAGCCCGGCGGAAGTGGCCTGGCCTGCACCACCACCAGCTCCAGCTCCTCCACTTTCATAGGCTCCAGCTCAGCCACCTGACACGTGACTTTTGGGGCTGAGCACTTTTGGGAGCCAGCTGACTTATGTGTGGCACCAAAAACGGGACATTCTGGGATCCAATCAGAAGGTAGTATGGCTTCTGTAATTCCGGGATGTCCCGGTCAAATTGGGACAGTTGACAGGCATGTGAGGGGCATGGGGCTGCAACATTAAAAGACTGAGGAGGAAAAGCACTACTGGCTCCATGCCTAATACTATATTTCTTCCGCATGGCCTAGAGCCCTGTCAGTGTTCCATCCTAGGCAATCATCTGCCTGACCAATTAAGTTGGGGCAGCTCTGGTGCAACACAAGGTTATGAAAGGGAGAGCCTGGCAAAATTAAAGCTGAACCCCAACAAGTCCCTCAGGTCTAAGGTCTGACTTTCATGATGAAAGGGGCTGACTGGACTTGTGCATTCTGAAAAGCAGGTTCACTAAAATCTAGAAACCCTTGTTCTATAACTCTTTTAAAGTAAGCCCGTGTCTCCAAAGTGCCATTTTGTCGGGCAGGATTTATATATCCTGCCTCCCTAGGGCTGGCACTTGTTTCACAAGATGTCTTCTATAACTCTTGATGTAGACAATATACTTTGGTTTCGTGTTTTGTTTGTCGCTTGCTTGCTGTGTTTTAGCAGGCACAATGCACTTGAAGCCTATACATTCTTCTGAAGACAAAGGAAGGCTATCGCCCTGCATTTGCCAAGTGCAAAATCAGGAAATGCGGTGGTTAAAGGGCAAGTGTACAGCCATTAAAATGCTTGAGAGTCGAACCGCTAGGTAGCCCATCATCATCCATCCTTCTCAAAGGGAAGTAATTAATTATTAGCATGACAAAAGGCTATTGAGTTATTATGCCTAAGGCTTTAATCAAATGCAATTTGCCAGTTGAGCTTTATTCAGCCCTTCTAATATGGCACATAGCTTAAAATTTCCCCATAATTTCCTTACTCTCTCTAATTATTAAATTTGATGTCAATGGAAGTAACTGACTTAACAGCACACACTTCAGGGAGGGAAAGGGAGGGAGACAGCGAGACAAAGAGAAGAGGGAGATCAGTAAGCATGACTTTCTCTAAATTTGTATCCTCTCACAATATTGATAAAATTACAGTGTGATTAATAAGAACTTAGTATTCAACAGTTGGGAACCTGTCAAACATGAAGAAGAATAAAGAGGATTCTTCTCCTAAATCGACTGTTCCCCAACACCAAACTGGATTCTCCAAGGTTTTTGTTTCTATGTTTTGCTATGACTGAAACTCTAACATGCCAATTGGAGAGAACTATTGAACTAGCTACTGCATGGACCTGAAGGCCTAGCCTTAAGGATCATCAAAAAAAAGGAGGAACACTTGCATGTGCTAGATTATTTGCATCTATGCAAAATTTGGAGAGAAACAGTAAAAATGATTGTGCTTGAAACAGAAATACAGTATTCCTTATGGTAGTGGGAAAGATTGTGATGAGGTGTGCCAACTCTGTCTGCTAACCAGGAGCTACCTGTTGATTGGCTACTTTCTAGGCTTTGCCTGGTCCTTCTAGGCCCTACCTGGGCTATATATGCAGCAGAATGAACTGGCAGAATCCTAGGGGGAAGAGTGGTTTGTTCCAAATCTGAATGAATGTGAGAGATGTCATTGCTGAACTTTCCCCACATGTTAAAAAAAACAACTTCCCTGCAGGTGAAATAACCCTAATCGCTAGCATATCAAGGAGAACAGTTCCAGTTCATTCTGTTCCCTGTTGTTTGTTTACTGTTAGGTAGGTTTTTGTTGTTTAGATTTTAACAAATGGGAGCATTTAAAAATATAGCTCGCATATAGCTCAAAGTGGTACGATTCATTCTACAGTGGTACCTCTGGTTGCGAATGGGATCCGTTCCGGAGGCCCGTTCGCAACTTGAAAAGCCCGCAACCTGAAGCGCTGTATCTGCACAGGTGTGTGGTGCGATTTGGCGCTTATGCACATGCGCGAGTGGCGAAACCCGGAAGTAACCCTTTCCGGTACTTCCGGGTTGCCGTGAGACGCAACCTGAAAAAACGTAACATGAAGCAAATGTAACATGCGGTATGACTGTATCTCATCTCAGGATACAGTCACTTTATTCTCACTTCATTCTGCTGCATGTGTAGATGAGGCTGCTCATCTGAATAAGCATGCGGAAACATGTTTAGCATTGGACACTACATGTGCCGTACTGAACAGAATATGTAAAAACTCTGTTTAATCCAGGCCCTTGTATGAACACGCACTGTACAAGTCTGGGGTCTTTGAAAGCAATTTCTAGGCACTAATGATGTATAAATAATAAATGGCATACAAAAATCAGTTTGACCCTCATTCACAGCGCCTTTAGCAATAGAAAATTAGCCTGACTAACTTCAAAGACACTATGTACAATATATAGAATGGGTGCATATAAATTCGAAAGGTTTTCAGTGCAGTGAGAGCTTTTCTTTATGTTCAAGCTTTGCAATGTTATTATACAATATCTTATACAATTTATTTAATGCATGTATATTCCACTTTTTTCCATCATACATGCATAGGTTTCCTATTAAGCAGCCTAATATCCAGGCACTGACTGTGGTCTGATTAGCTTTAGCAAAGTAACATTAGGTAAAGGTAAAGGGACCCCTGACCATTAGGTCCAGTCGTGACCGACTCTGGGGTTGCGGCGCTCATCTCGCTCTATGGGCCGAGGGAGCCGCCGTTTGTCCGCAGACAGCTTCCGGGTCATGTGGCCAGCATGACTAAGCCGCTTCTGGCGAACCAGAGCAGCGCACGGAAACGCCGTTTACCTTCCCGCCGGAGCGGTTCCTATTTATCTATTTGCACTTTGACGTGCTTTCGAACTGCTACGTTGACAGGAGCTGGGACCGAGCAATGGGAGCTCACCCCGTCACAGGGATTCGAACCGCTGACCATCTGATCGGCAAGTCCTAGGCTCTGTGGTTTAACCCACAGCGCCACCTGCGTCCCTTCAAACTACGTCTTAGGACTGCATGCATAGTCTACATAGTGTGCCTACTAATGTAGGGATGCGGGTGGTGCTGTGGTCTAAACCACTGAGTCTCTTGGGCTTGCCAATGAGAAGGTAAGTGGTTTGAATCCCCATGACGGGGTGAGCTCCCATTGCTCTGTCCCAGCTCCTGCCAACCTAGTAGTTCGAAAGCATGCCAGTGCAAGCAGATTAATAGGTACTGCTGTGGCAGGAAGGTTAATGGCGTTTCCATGTGCTCTGGTTTCCATGTGTTCTGTTGTGCCAGAAGTGGTTTAGTCATGCTGGCCATATGACCCGGAAATGCCAGCTCCCTCTGCCTGAAAACGAGATGAGTACTGCAACCCCATAGTTGCCTTTGACTGGACTTAACTGTCCAGGGGTCCTTTACCTTTACCTATTACTAACATGTGAACCTGTTTTCTAAGAAATCTGAGAAATGAGAAGAAATTTCTAGTTAAGAATCTTAGTCGGTGTTTAAGAAGATTACTGCATGGGGTGCTGGCATATGAAAGCAGGGACTTACTACAGCATTGGCATGTATTGAGTCCAACAGTCTACCTGCTGGTCTCCTGTGCTGATTTTCAGAAACATTAGGAAAGCCCATGGCTACTGCTGTGCATGACTGATGAAAAGTGGCTGGGAAGGCTATGGTCTGTAAGAAAGTCTGTAGCTCAGTGGTGGAGTACCTGCTCTGCATGCAGGAGGTCCCAGGTTCAATCCCTGGCATCTCCAGGCAGGAGATATTCATAAGAATTATGTCCCTGCTTCTGCACACATGATATGAAGACAGCAACTAAGAAGCATGCCAGATCTGAGCACCACATCCATCAGAGGGAAGACTCTTGTACGATGAAAGAAAATGATGGAAATCATAACATGCTGATGTTAAATATACCACATGCCACCAGAAACACAGAAAAATCAATCAACAAAGCAATTAGGAACATCACAATAATCTGCACAGCAGTTCTGTGACTTCAGGTGAGGGATGAACAGTAGGTGCAGATAAACTCTTTTAGAAACAAATTGCCTATCTGTGACAATTCCATAGGCACTTTTGATGTGTATATGTATTCCAAAGGGATGTTGAAGAGCCAAATTAGAATGAACATGTTATAAGAAATTACACAGCATCACAAAACAATTTGTGTTTGTAGGTTTATGTGTTCTGAGTTTCTCACTCATACAACTCATTTTTCATTCTTCACCGTACTGACAAATGGCAAATGGTGCCTTGAGGCTAAGTGCTTACTGAGTTCTCTGCCTGGAAATGTATTCTATATGTCTATAGGTAATCTATACATGATCATGTTCATTCTCATTTCCCACCCCATGTTCCTTATATTATGTAATGTTGGAAGCATAAAGCATTATCTGCCCGTACTGTACTTCTACAATTTCAAGCTTTATAATGTTTAATTAGGTATGCAGGTGGTGCTGTGGGTTAAACCACAGAGCCTAGGACTTGCTGATCAGAAGGTCGGCGGTTTGAATCCCCGTGACGGGGTGAGCTCCCGTTGCCCGGTCCCTGCTCCTGCCAACCGAGCAGTTCGAAAGCACGTCAAAGTGCAAGTAGATAAATAGGTACCGCTCCAGCGGGAAGGTAAATGGCGTTTCCGTGCGCTGCTCTGGTTCGCCAGAAGCAGCTTAGTCATGCTGGCCACATGACCCAGAAGCTGTACACCAGCTCTCTTGGCCAATAAAGCGAGATGAGCACTGCAACCCCACAGTCGTCCGTGACTGGACCTAATGGTCAGAAGTCCCTTTACCTTTACCTTTAATGTTTAATTGGTAATTATGTTCGAAGATATAAGCAATCAGTATCCTCCGCTATTCATATTCAAAGTGGGATGTATGGGGTGTTAGGGAAAGGGTAGTACCTCTGGTGAGGGACATGTCATGCTCCTTATGGAGTAGTTTGTCCACCTTTGGTCACCATCCTGCACTCAGCTTTCACCTGTGGCTCCTAGAAGCTGTCAACACACAACAGCGGCCACACCACGGGAAATGACTTTGACTAGCCGGCAAAGCCAGATACAGGTAGCTGATGGGTCTCAAACCCTTAGTGAGCCAGGGACTTCTCATGCTTACAAAGACAGGCTCTGGAGGATTGATCAGATGAGACCAATAGTGGGTCCAAAGAAGGCAGTTTCTGCACGTGCTGTAGATGGAAGTGAGAGACAGATGGAGCTCATCAACCTGGGAATGTAGCCCATCTAGGGGAAAGAAAATTCTGATGCTACACCTCCACTGACTTGCAGGATATCTACAGGAGAAGAAACTACTAAGGAGTAAATCCTACACAAATTTGGAGTGGAGACACTAAGATAGTTGGATGCCATATTGTAACCTCCTTCCAGCAACTCCCGCAGACAAGCTGGTGCCAAACATATTCCTCTGCTTTACTTTGGACCACATCAATGAGGCTGAGGAGGGGTCCTGTCAGATGGGCAGCCCAAGACCTCCATACATGCTGCTCTGCGAAGGTCACTTTGGTGCTGATAATGTAGAGATTTGACTTCACCCCCAGAGGCACACTCCATTGTTTCTTGTGACAAGATTCCAACAGCAACTTATTCAGCCTAGATCCACTGAAATTAATGGATTTGGCTAACTTAGGTCCATTAATTTAAATGGGTCTAGTCTTAGTAGAACTTAGAGGGCTACAAGCCTATGAATTTCAGTACTGTCTTTGTTTTACTTTTACGGTAGGTGTTTCCACTTAACATAAACTCTAGATCTGGAACATGTAGGGCACCAGAATAAATATACCCTTTCCCTCCTTTTCTAAGCATAGTTATTTTGCTTTTTTTAAAAAATTAAAGAAATAGAATTTAAGAAGAAGCTGCTGGGTTGAGGCCAATAGCCCATCTAGTCCAGCACCCTGCTCTCTTAGTGGCCAACCAGATACAAAAACCCCAAGCAGGACCTGAACACAAGAGCACTCTTTCCTTCTGCAGTGTCCTGCAATTAGCATTCAGAAGTATACTTGTATAACCTCCAACCACAGAAACAAAGCATAGCCATCATCACTAGCAGCCACTGATGGCCTTATCCTCCATAGAACTTTTCAGGGCTCTTCTATTCATCCACACTAATCTTGCCCTTCAAGCAACTAAATCATTCATTTTCCTCTGCCTAGCATCCTATTTTCAATTGCTTTTACTTTGAGATAAAATCCTTTCCCTTTCTTGAACACTCTCCCCCCCCCCCCAACACTTTGCATTGTAGTTTGCCATTCTGGGTATGGGAATAACACTGCAATACACTTGACTTTTATGGGTTTGGATCTGACAATATCTGCTGAGATGCTTAGGAATTCAACGAGGCCAGATAGCAGAAGTTAATTTGAAGTGCACTTATTGGAGACAATCCCATCTTTGTTCTTTCAGACGGCTAGGAAGTATCATAGCTCCTGCATTTTATTTTATTTTTGATGTTTTAATCACGATCAGCTATGTGATACACATAACCGTTTGAAAGAAGGCTGGCAACTCAGAATCTGTGCCCTTTAAATATTTTGTTCTTGATTGCAAGAGTTAGCATACCAAACGTCCCATGCTAAGGTTTGCATCAGCAAATTTGGCCTGCTAAAGCTCATCCGGGCATGGACAGTAAAGCTGAAAGCTTGGGAGACGGATGAGAGTGGTCGTTGGATCCCCAGTTAATGGTATAAAGTGCCACAACTTGACAGAAATCAATAAAGCTATGCTGATTTACACTAGCTGGGGAACCTGTACAAAAGGCCAACGCTTCAACATTTATTGGTTTAAGAGGATCATCTTGTAACAAGAAATAAAGGCAAGGTAAACCATAAACGATTCCAGAGAGAAGCATGAGGAGACTTGAAGAAAGTTTTGACGTGTGTCAATGCACATCTAAACATTTCAAGGTCCAATTCATAAATTGCTGAGGAACTTTAGGCCTGGGGCCAAATACAGTCCTCCAGACCTCTCTATCAAGTCCTTGGGACTCTCTTGAGGCCACACACACCCTCAGCCACAGACCCTGAGCAACCCTACTTCATGCTCTCCCTTAATGTTTTCACCTGGCTGGAAAATGTCCTTTGATAATGTCTCTTGGTTGCCTGGAGAACAGGGAAAGTTTTTGTGTGTGTAGAAAGTAGCCTACTGAACAAAGGTAAAAATTGTTAAGTATAATTGTTTAATTGTACATTGAAATTATGTGAACTTCCATTGAAGCTAAATAAAAGAGCTGCAGAGAGCCTAAAGTTAATGTATCTCTGCTACTCTGTTTTGAGGTGTTTAACTTAGACCACATAGGGTATCCAATTGCAGGTCTCCATTTTGGGTGTGCTAGAAGCCTGTTCTGAAGGCAGTCCAAGAGAAAGGATTGCTAATGATACTCTCCAGGAGAAAACAGCCTCCAGACTCATGGAGCCTGTGTTGGAAAGACAACGCTTTTATTTCAGCTTTGGATAGAATAAATTTATATTTCTAAGATGTTATACCTGTGCTGGAACCAGCACATGATATTATGCAACTATTTGGTTGTAACATTATTTTGTTTTATGTCTGTTTTGGAACAAGGCCTGATAGAAAGCTTTTCAACCATATTTTTGGACTGGGCAATTTTTATTTGAAGAAGAATCAGTTTTTATTCATCCTATTGCTTCCAAATGCTCAATATGAATAACCGCAATAAAATTTACATTGGTTACTTTTGCCTCTAGCCCCACCCACCACTGCCATGTGCCTCCCCCACAGGACGGTGCCCACAAGGGAATGAGACCCTCAGACTGAAAAGGTGTCCTTGTCCCTGACTTAGGTAGCCTCATTGCTCCTTCCCTATGGCCATCTTCACGCAGGCAGGTCTCACAGTGTTGTAGGAGCTTCTCGTGTAATCACTTTCTCTCGTGAGATTATATACATTATATACATCACAGTAGTATGGGACCAAATCCCATTTCTGGAAGATCTGAGTGATTTTTCAGGTGTTGTGCCTGCTTGTGCCTTCTATGTATACTTCGTACCTTACAATGTTTTGTACTGTTAACTCCACAAGAGCTCCACTGCCGCTCCACTGTTTTGCCCTGCAATGTGCACCACAGAAACGTCTCAGTTTAGAGATCAGGAATCAGGCCCTTAAAAAGTTGCTGGACTACAGCTCGCATAGCTTTTGACCATTGTCCATGCTGACTGAGGTTGATGGGAGTTGGAGTCCAGCAACACTGGAGAGCCGCAGATTCCTCACCTGTTTCCTGAAACAAAGGATTATAAATTGAGCACACAAGTCCATCACAGTCTATGAAAATGTGATGGCATCACTATTCAGCATTAGTCTAGACCAGAAAGCACGATCTCTCCCTTTTGCAAGTGGAAGGCAATCAATTGAATAGGTATTTGGTCAGACAGGTTTAGATCAAAGTTGAAGGTGAAACGGCTGCGAGTTCTGTGCACTTTGAATATAAAAACCTAATATAAAATATGCGGCACATAAGGACCTGGGTTCAGAGGATAAATCTTCAAAGTGTTATGTAAATGAGTAGCCTCTGCATTAGCCTCAGAAGATGAAATTCTTCAAGATATTTTCCCCCAAAAATCGCCAGTTAATTCAACAGGAGGGGAGAAAATCTCTACGTCACACCTTTAAAACTCACTGAAATGTTGTTTCCTATATATCACATTCCATTTAGCACAGAAAGTGTGTCCTATAGGACACAGGCCTATATGTTTTTGAGTATTAGAGCCTAGTTTAAATATAAGCAACTTTATTTCATTTTAGTGACCAGCTTCAATCCAGCACACAGGTAGGTTGTTTAAAACCCCGTGGAGTACAATGTGATTGAGCAGAGGCATCTTCTGAACTAGTGGGACAAGCCTAAACCTTTAAAATCCACTGCAACATGAAAGAATGAGCACTGTGGGGTGGGGTGCTTTTGTTAAGAACCCCAAACAGTGATCTCTGCCCGCTTCCAGGATGTTCCATTCCATCTCCCCTCCACCCCCGTTTTTCTTCTCCAGTGGTCAGCCATTCTGTGCCCACAGAAGATGTTTGGTCCTCATTGGGCTGTTTTCATTGTTACCTCTCCTCAGGTTTATTCCCCCTGCCCCAAAGACTAAAAACCTTAGGGTTTCCTTGAATCTCCCTCTTGTGTATAGAAGGTGCCAGTTTGGCTGCATTAAGAATCCCCCACTGGATTCTGCTATCTGTATGTCAAGGGCCCTTTGCTTTGGCTTTTTCAGATCTTGCCTGGTCTGGCAGCCTCAAGTGGATGAGGAGAAAGATGAAGCAAAGGCTGCATGTGCTAGGGGTCCCAATGCACCAGCTGGGGTGGGGTGGGGATAGCAGGATCTGTCAGAGGAGGAGGACCCCAAGTTTGGAGGTGGAGCAGCTTCAGGTAGTGATGGAGAAGAGGGTTCCATGCCTCTGTTGCCAGATGCAAGGGAAGGGGTGTTAGCTGAGCCAGTTTTTATTTTGCCTCCTGAGAACAACGTCACCAAAGTAGCCTAAGAGGCAGACATCTAATTGGTGGAGCCAGCTGAGTTGAAAGCAGAGAGAGAGAGAGAGAGAGAGAGAGAGAGAGGGTTGGACTGACGTCTCAAACACCAAGGACACACCACTGTTTGTGCCGGTGTGAACAGTCCTCGCTTCTCATAGAAGAACATGCTTGCAAGCACCGTCTTCGCATTTGAGATGAACACTGCATGGTTGGCCTGCTCTTTAAAAGCAGAGCTCGAGGGACAGTGACTTTGCTTATGCTAACCATCCATCCTAGAACTCTTAAGAACTGTTGAACTGTACATCCTGAACTTATAACTAATGCTGAGACCGCATGCTTATCTTCTCAATGAATCTTGCAGGATTTCCCAAACTGAGGGTTTGCATAATTCCTCCAAGGGTGGCACCCAGGATGGAAGGTGGGTAGGCAATGAAGGCTGGTACCCAGGTATGGAGGATGGAGGTTCTTCCCTTTTGACTCCAAATGCCAGAGAGAAGGGGACTGACTCCCTTCGTTGCCTCTCCTGCAGAATGCAGAGCTTCATTAGGGAGGGGGGAGAACCTCGACCAGCTGGGGTGACAAAACCAGAATAAGGAGAGAAGGACGTAGTCTTGTCACAGCTTCCATAGATGGGACCAGTTGCATCCACCCAGGTAAAGCAGAGAGTGGGAGGGGTACAACAGTGGTAAGGTTGGTGGGGTGCAAAGGAGCCATGGTTGCACCAGCATGTTTGCACCACACTGACCTTGCTGGTGCATCACCTCAGCGCCCATCTTTTCCCCTGTATGCTTCAACAACTCAGCCAGACACAGTTCAAATGAGAAGTGCAGTTTCAGCATGTCATCTGTTGCTGGGTTCAGCCCCACACCAATGGCCCTGAAGTGCATCTGTTTAGTTTCTCCCATATAAATGAATGACTGTCGGCAAATTTTATTCCACAGAATGGCATCTATGTAGTTAATATAAGCAATGCTATCCCTTAAAAAAAAAAAAAAGTGCACCCCCCCACACACACATTGCCTTGGGGGAAATAATTTAGTCTCCCATTACTTTATAGCTCTCTACTAGCATCCATACAAACTCCTTGACCAAAGAAAGTACTTATCTTGTAGATTTCCATGACACTCAAAATTACAGTGTTTAAGTGCTTTGACATTTTTACAACAAAACTGCAAATAGACTAAAAAGTCATCTGTTTATAAATGTGCCCATATAACTTAGCATTTGCCATCTAGGCACCTCTTGCTGTGAAGTACTAAGTATAAATTAGCCTGGATAAATGAGCCATAAACTGTTATAAATAATAATAATGTATGAGCAAGAAATCTAACATATGCATCACATTAGCTTCTTTCTGCGATACTTAAGCTGGGCTTTGATGGCATGTAGGGGCTGCATCTCTGCGAACCTTGTTTTCTTCTTCCTCCAGATTTCATGCTAAATGTTTATTTATTTGGAATATTTATAAACCACTATGCAGTGCAAAATACCGTAGCAGTGTACAATAACAATAAAAACACAACAAATAAAAGCAGATGAAACAGTTTTCTAAAAAGGAATCAGCTACTTGATATTTAGGAAGCTGTTGAAGCTGGGGTTTTTTTGTTTTTGTTTAAGAAGGCTTTCCCTGAAGCATGACCCAGTCATTTTACAGAATATTAATTGTAGAAATGGTTTTATTGTTTTTAAAGTTTTCTTGTTGTGCACCACTTCAATGGCCTCAGGCTGTGAAGCAGTTTAAAATAAATAACTAAATACAATTAAAAACTTCCTGTGAATCACCCTCACCCCTTCTGCGAAACCCCATAGGAACAAAAAAAGCTTTTATTATCCAAGAAAATGTGTGCAATGCAATTCGAGTCTGCCTAACTTCAATGGGTGGCATGTTCCACAAAGCAGGTGCCACTATATTGAAAACTCTAATCAAAGCTGCCGGAAGCTTTATTTCAGCCCTCAGCAACACATGCAGGTTTTACTTTTACTTTTTTTATTACAAAAACCTATTGCAGGTGAACAGAATTAGCAATATAATTTATCCACTGTGTCTTGAGTATCCCTAATCCTTATAAGAAGACTAACTGAGTTCTCAAGTAATACAAATTCCCCCTTGTCACAGATCTGGACAAGGCCACTTTCTTGTAGAAGCTAAGGAGGTCTAGAGCTGGTCGGTGCTTAGATTGGTGATCTCCAGGAAATCAGATGATGGAAGGAAAGGAGGGGCATAAATGTAAGAAAATGGCACATCTACTCTTACTTTTATCTTGGCAGCATGACTGGTAATACAGATGGCAGTGGGAATTAGTTAAGCCAACTAGGGTTGCAAATACACCTTGAAGAACACAGAAACAATACTTTACCACTCAGATAGGCAAAGACAATTGATTAAAATATTCATGAGTAATTATGGGAATTGTTCATCACCTAGGCACTTCATTTATAGTGGAACTAGTTGCTCCTTTCAGCTTCCACCCTAGGTTACATCCACACCATGCATTTAAACTGACCACATAGAGCTAGAGAACCATTAAAAATACAGTCCCTACAATTCTCCATGGCTGTTGAAGTGGTATAATAGTGCTTTAAATGTATGGTATCTTACACTGGGTTCCCAAGCTGTTGGACTACAACTCCTATCATCTCTGACCACTGGTCTTGCTAGCTAGGGATAATGGGAATTGTAGTCCACAACAGCTGGAGACCCACGTTTGAAAAACACTGACCTAGAGTGAATCAAGCCTTTTCTGGTAATCAGTTGGAACAGAAACCACACATTAATTACTGTCTAAAAGCATGCTCTAGTTCTTAAAATGAATCAAGCTGTACATATTTACTTGCACACAGATGCTTTTGTATAACTTTCAGGCGTCAGTTGCCTCTACTCCAGCTACTGACAGTTTCATGACAGTATCAGCACCCTGGACAGCACAGGCTATCTAGCATAGCAAAGGTGCTAGAACTGGTTAAAAGTACTAAACGGTTCAATAGTTACATTTAGAGGCACTGAGGGTACTGGAGAGCAGGATATGGGATTAAAGTTGAACAGTCCATGTAATTTTCTGGAAACCCCGTTAAGCTGGAAACCCCGTTAAATGCAAAAAAGAAAAGCTGTTCCTAAGAAGGAAGAATGACTTTTTTCTTTCTACTCTCAAGAGCAAGGAGATGTACTGAACCGGGATGTCTGAGGGATGCCACCTCTCAAGCTTCCAGTTGTGTTTCATCAAATAATGTTTGCCAAAAATATACATAGTCACACAGTTTAGCCATAACAGTGTCAAGACCTTTTAACATCCCCATTGTAATTCCTCCTTGTCCGCATCCCAGGTTTTGATGAATGCTACGATTTCGAAAGAAGTTTTAGGTGCCATTTGCCACAACCTGCCTATTCTCTTTTATTCACAGATTAGTTCAGCATTCCCCTTTATCACTTTTAAATTTGGTACCCTTCAGTTTCTTACACCATCTTTCTCATTTTAATAGGATAGGGTTGTTTTTTTTATTAGGATGGGCAGGAAATCGGAGCAACCAATTTACCATTTCCTTGCTCATTATCGGATTTTAATTGTCTTGAGCAATGAGGGGCCTGTGTTGCAACATATACTGTACCCTGTAGGAAAGTAAGTAAAACCACGTATCGATCTCTGAAACATGAGAGACAATGTGAGCGGAATTAAGGAATTTGTGGGGGCTTTTTAAAACATTGTACAAAACTGGAGAAAGACCAGCAGGCACTAAAAAGCAATCAAATCTCACAGCTTGTAGAAGGTGACTGATCATAGACAGTAGGATGACTATTGTTTATTGACTGGCTAAATAAAACAGGACATAACTTATTTATCTTTCCCCACCCCCTGCTGCTTTTATAAAATGCAATGCTAATTATGGCAAGTAGGGTTTCATGACCAAGTTTATATTTGGTCTCTCATTCTCTTTTTGTTGTATTATATTCAGAAAAAAAGCTCTCAGCCAACACACACACAAAAATCCTTACATCTAATAACACCATTTAAAGAAGCAGTGCCCTTTCTATATTATATTCCATCTATGGAACGTCTGCCCAGTACAAATCTGATTGTCACTCACATTATATTCATTCTGGCATAGCATAAGGCCATGTTGTTTTTGTGAGCTTTTTGAGCACAGCAGGAGTGGCCCTATTGCGCAGACTATCTAATAAGTCTAGCTTTCTGTCCAGTTTCTTGAATACCACTGATTGTCATATGATATCATTACTATATTTTATTGCAAACTGTGGTTTCAATTTTGGTTTTATGCTATCAATTAATTCAATTAATGCTGTTACTCACCCTAGCTTCTGAACGAGGAAGGGTGGGATTCAAAAAGAGCAGCAGCAGCAACAGCAGCAGCAGCAACAACAACAACAACAGAGTCATTCACACCAGACTTCAGATGAGAAGGTCATCTCTCATCAACTAGGATTTCAAATTAAGTAACGGTCATCTTCTTTCTTATGGACCAACCTGAGATAAGTTTCCAAACCACCTATCTTGAAGTACTACAAGGAATTATTAAACAAGGCAGAGGTTTTTCTAATGCAGCCTTGGAACTTCTTCCCAAGGGAAGCACATTCTCCCTGTTGCTATGATTACCCTTCCATCAGCAGGCAAAGCCTATGCTGTTCCAGAGTGATTTTGGTGTCCCACTGATTGTGTGAGGGATGTATTCTGTGGCTGTGGTACTGAGTTTTATTTTGGTGGCTTTATTACAGTTCTTGTGCTTATCCGATTAAAATAACTTCTTTTTTCAGACAGAGAGCTAGGTAGATAGATAGATGATAGATAGATAGATAGATAGATAGATAGATAGATAGATAGATAGATAGATAATAGATTCATGCAGCTTCATACAGCACACCAGACATGTTTGCTCTGGACCCTGGCAGGCTGCAATTCATCACTAAAATAATGTAATTATTGCAGTGGCTAACAATATAGAGATTAATTCTTTACAGTAAAACGTTTTCACTTCCACCTTTTTCAGCTGCTGTGATATGAAAGTGGAAGCCTGTGTGTGTGTGTGTGTGTGTGTGTGTGTGTGTGTGTGTGTGTCACAAAACTGATACCCAATGACCTCTTGCAATTTCACCCAGGCAACTTAAACTTCCTACTTTGTTTCCCACTCACTTCCCATCTCTGATATATATCCTAGTATCTTGATTTATCTTAAAAAGTTTCCTTTGTATAACATCCAGAGTTCATTGTTGTACTTAATGTTGAATTTAGAAAAACGAGAACTTATTCTTGTCACCCCATAATCTCTTTTGTGCTTGTACAGGTGTCAAGCCACTTATGTATGGCTTGTTAATGTGGCGATCAGCTTGTCTCCAGTGGAGATAGTTCTTTAGATTCCAGTTGCTAGGAACACAATGAATCAATCATAGTCAACCGCTCACGGACATTAGCACTGGCATTGTATGAGCAAATTCAAAGAGTGGTCTAATTAGAAGCTGAAGCTTAGGCCACTGTTTGAATTTTTTCACACAATGCCAGTCTAATTTTGTTCGGTCTGCACTTTTAAGTGGCCTGACCTGATTTGCACTTCACAAACTAACACAGAGATCATAACTCAATTTTTCTTTGTTTGTCCTAAGCTTCTTTTCTCAAGAAATGTACCTAAGTTCATGTTTTAGGATAAAGTGCATATGAAAAAACACGTGCATAAAAATGTGTGTTTTGTTTAAAACATTCAAAAAGAACGCACACTTTCATGCTTTTTATGTAAAAAACAAACAAACCCATTCGTGCAGAAATGGGCCAAATCAGAGTTATGAAAACATGCAAACTGACATGAACTGGAAATAGACTGATCCCACACCCCCAATCCCTAGATTACAATATATTGAAAGTCCTTTGCCAATTAATATTGGCAAAGGATAAAATGATATTTTCGTTTCCTTTAATATTCCAGAAATGGAACAAAATTAAGGCTGGAATTTTATGCACACTAATTTTGGAGGAAGCCTGACTGAGCTTGATGCTGTTCACTTTACAGTAGACACGTATAATATTACAGCTTGAAAACAAACCCTATGCCTGAATGGAAGCAAATGCACCCCTACAAAGCTTGGAATTCAGCTGGCTTCAGTGTAAGGAGGTTGACGTCCAGGGCCAAGCATCTAGAGGCCTATGCTAAACTAATCCCTAGAAAATATTTAGGCTGCAATCCTGTGCATGCTTTCATCTGGAAGCCCCACTGAATTTAAGCGGGTGTCCTTCTCAGTAGCCATGCAGGGGTATGTGCTATTAACATCAAGTGGGGGGGGGGTTGGTCCAAGGTCATCCTGCACCCCAAGGCAGCCCCACCTGCCATGCCGGCCTCATGCTCTCATGGCTGCATCCTTGACTGAGGGCCTGTGGGGGGTGGCTGGCAGAGGTGATGGGTTTGCATTGGGGTGGAGCATCTCTGACCTGAGCTGTGAAGTCCAGCCACTTACCTGCATAGCTGTCAACTTACAGATTTGAAAATAAGGGACCAGCAGCCTCGAAAATAAGGGATCAGCAGCCAAAATAAGAGATTTTCAAAGCACAGGTATGTTCAACTTCTGAGCCCCTCCGAGCCAAAGGCAGAAAGCCCAGCCAGCAGCCAAACAAAGCCTCAAGCAGTGGTTCCCACAGCGCAGCAACCCGGCAAAGGGGATGCAGCAAGGAAAACCACCGTCACCTCTCCGCTGGGAAGCGCTGAGCAAAGGCGAGTCCCCAGGCAACGCGGCCGATTTGATCGGCACAAGGCATGCAAGCTCCACCCCCCCAGTCGTTCTTAGACTCCTTATTGGGTGAGCAACGCAGCCAAGCAACACAGTTGGAGCCTCCCTCCTCCCGGGCCGGCAGGGAGGGAGGGAGAGGAGCTGCTTCCTTTGAAACCTGGGAAATTTAAGGGACATGATCAACAAGGGACAGCAGCAGGACACGGTGCTGGGATAAGGGACTTTCCCACCAAATAAGGGGCGGTTGACAGCTATGCTTACCTGTCCCCTTTATTCATTATTATCAGGGTGGTGGGACAATGCTATTCCCCTTGTTTAGACACCATGGGGAGTTGGAGGGAACCTTGAAGGAGCCATGTTTGTGGATGGCGCTCAGCATCTCCATCTGCTGAAAGCTCCCAGACTGCTGCAAAGAGCTCTGAAAGGGCCTCTCCAGCTTAAAGCTAGGCAAATGTTTGTTTTCTTGTAGGAGTGAGCATGGTAGGGTGGGGCAGCACCATTTTCTGGTTCGCTTCAGGCAGAGAAGTGTCTTGGGCTGGCCCTGCTTAGATTGCACCCTTGGCGTCATTTCTCCCTTTTCACTCCCCACCCCACAGCTATCAAACTACGGTAAATAAACAATTATATTCTGCACATTCCAGGAATACCATGCTAGCACATATATTTTTTACAAAATTATTTGTCTTTGCCAAGGTGAGGTCCCTGAATGCTGTCAGCCCCTGAATTATGTTATTTGTTATCTCAGAGCTAGGGTGTTCTGTTCATACACTTGCCAGTGTTTTTTGTTTTTCCCCTGAGACAAAGGCATAGCTTTTCATACAGCTAAATACAAGCTAAAATAACTTTTGCTTTTAATTTTTCACTGTATGTTCAGTTTTCACAAAGGATGCATAATGGTAAATTACTGAAAATCCCGCCCAGAGAATTAGCTAAATATTTAATTCATATGGAATCCTGTTAACACTCATTTGCAAAGGCACCCAACGTTGCATCCATTATCTTTGGACACACAAATTGTTCTTAATGTATGCCCAGATTTTTCTATGAAAATGTGAAGGCAGGCTTCTATATAAAGATTTCATTCATTGTGATTCCCTCCATGGCCAAATAGATTTTTATAAATAACTCTTACAGCTTCTATATTTGAAAATGTTGCATTATGCGGACCCAGGCTCTAGGTACCTACAGTGTTATTGTGGAAGTTTGAAATCTCTGCCATTACAATCCAACTCAGAGGCACACAACCAGATGGTAAATTGTCAAATCTGAGTAACGTCATGCTTTTATTTCCTCAGTTACCATCCAGAGGTATTGCACATTTCAAAACTGAATTTATTCCTTATTTTATCCCATGCTTTACAGTTACCCAATATTAACTCTTACAATATGATGGGTATATAAGATACAGCACAGCTTATTGAACCAAATAAGTTTCTTATACAAGGCATTCACACAGCGTTCTCAAATCCAGTGAGTTCATATGAAACTATCGGTGTGTAAGAGTCAAATCCCCTTTCGACCAGTTAGCCAACCTTGTATGAGAAGGGCATTCTAAGGTTGGAGGAAAGACTGGAAGGGAACGTGAATCAGGCCAGGATTTTGGATCAAGCAGTGGAGAAGTACTACTGTATCCACTCTGTATCTCATTTAAATAAAGCTTTGTGTTATTGTGAGCCTATGTGGTGTAGTGGTTAGAGTGTAAGACTAGGACCTGGGAAACCAGGGTTCAAATCTGCACTTGACCATGAAGCTCACTGGGTGACCTTGGGCTACCTTTCAGCCTAACCTACTTCACAGGATCATTACATGGATTAAATGAGGAGAGAACCGTGTATGGCACATTGAGCTCTTGGAGACAAAAAGGATATAAATGCAACAAATAAAGAAATGTAACTGCATAGGGTGCAGGGGTTCAGTTTATAGCCTATGGAGAAGAGAGACTAGAAATGTCCTCCTATTGGAGCCAAGAGGTGGTATTAAAAGCAATGCATTCAAACCTTCTACACTGCCTTAAGGAGGATGTGTTTTTTGCTCCATGTCTCCTTATCAGTGCTTCAAAAATTCCCTTGCCCAGGAACAGTGTGCCGTGTCATAAGCAGGAACCTCTTAATGGATGACAGAACTGATCTGGTGGATCTGGCCATCTGTATAAATTTCCCCCTTCTGCCTACAGAAAGAATAGAGCTCACAGGATCAAGCTGTGGCCTTGAGCATTCTCACTTGGAAATTACCGTAAGTGCAATTGAAATCAATCCATTTTAAAAGTTCTTAATCAGTTCTTAAGTACACATACTTTGACATAGTGTGAAGAGCCTGTCAAGTAAATGAGAACATTTTGCAAGCAGTCATTCTAAACTATGCCTGCCTTAGAAATACAGAATTTTGATGTCAAAATAACCCATCACAACTGATTCCTATTTCCTCATTGTCTCATATTTTCTTCTAATCAGCACTCTTAGGATAGGAGACTAAATGTGGGAGACATAACTATGCATGACTACTGGTTGGTGTATGAAGGGAGAGGAAGTGAAGCCTTTCTTCTCCCCAACATCTCTCTCTGCCTCATGTATCCAACAAAGGAGGGTGTGTGAAAGCTTGCTCACAAGCTTACAGCAAATGTTTGGAACTATAGTCTGTATTTTCTACCCAAGAATATTTTGCCTGTATTATCCTTGCTGTTGTATGAAACACTGCATGTGTGCTGGTCCCAGGGGTAAGGTACCGTGGGTGTAGCAGAGTCCACACAAAGAGGGGCGAGATCCGATGCAGAGAGCCGGGCGGGGAACAGGAACGCTGGAACAGAAGGCTGAGCAGGTAACAGGAGTACCGGATAGTCAGGAACAGGAAGCCGGGCAGGGAACAGGAGTACCGGATAGTCAGGAACAGGAGGCCGAGCAGGGATCAGGAACACAGGAAGGTCCGAAGCCAACAACGACGTTGCTCCCGCAACCTGGGGCCGGGCTGACTGGGCTTTTATCCTCTTCTAAGGCCAGGGGCGGTCCCGGCCCCCAGGAGCCCCGCCTCCTCTGGCCTTAAGGTGAGCACTCCTCCTGGGGGCAACCAGTTCCCTTCGCCTCTCTGCCCTAAGCCTCTGCAGATCAGGAGAGGCCGAAGGGTTACTGGGCCCTGGAGGAGGCTCACCTGTGGCCACTGAGTCATCAAGCCCCTCTGGGGCCAGAAGGGCTTCACCTGGGGCCAGCTCCTGATGCACTGCCACAGGTGCAGGCTCTTCAGCATCTAGGCCTTGCCCCAGTTCAGCCGGCCCTGGAGGCGGGGACTCCTGTGCAGGCTGGGATTCCTCTGTTTCATCCTCCGAATCGGAATCCCAGGCCATCACACCATCCCCCCTCCCAGGCCCCCCCCTCAACCGAGGGTCCGGACCCGGCTTGCCGGGGTACGTCGCATGGAACTCTCGGAGGCAGGCAGGTGCGTGGACGTTGGCCGCTGGTTCCCAGGAATGGTCCTCCGGTCCGTACCCCTTCCAGTCAATGAGATACTGCAGCTTTCCCCTGCGGTATCGGGAGTCCAGGATGCGTTCCACCTCGTACTCAGGCTCTCCCCGAACCAACACTGGCTGCGGTCGGGGACGGTTCGGGTGGAACTCGTCGGGTGGGGCCACCGGACTCAAAAGGGACCTGTGGAAGACCGGGTGAACCTTCAGGGTTGCGGGTAACCGGAGACGGAATGCCACAGGAGCGACTTGGTCTACGATAGGGAACGGGCCGGTGAAGCGGGCGTCCAACTTCCGCGAAGGTCGAGAGGGGTGGAGGTGGCGAGTGGAGAGCCAAACCAGGTCACCGACGTGAAGTTCCGGCCCCACCTGGCGGTGGCGGTCGGCCTGGGCTTTGTACGCTTCCTTGGCCTGGTGCAGTTGCTCCACCAAAAGCTGTTGCTGGGACTGGAGCTCTTGAAGCCACTCCGTCACCGCCGGGACCGCGGATGCCGGCAGCACCTCAGGAAACAGCCGTGGATGATAACCATAACTGGCCTGGAACGGGGTCTGCTGGGTGGACGCATTCACCGCGTTGTTATAGGCGAACTCCGCCAATGCCAGGTGGTCGACCCAGTCATCCTGCTGGTAGCTGCAGTAACACCGGAGGTACTGCTCCAGCACCGCGTTCGCCCGTTCCGTCTGGCCATCGGTCTGTGGGTGGTAGGCTGACGAGAGGCAGACCTCTGTCCCGAGGGTCTGGTGTAATGCTCGCCAGAACCGGGATGTGAACTGAACGCTCCGGTCGGACACCACGCGCTCAGGTAGTCCATGCAGGCGGAAGACGTGCTGAAGGTACAGCTGAGCAGTTTCCTTGGCTGTGGGTACAGATGGACAGGGAGCGCAGTGCACCATCTTGGTGAAATGGTCGGAGAAAACCAGAAGGCAGGTACAACCACGAGACGAGGGTAAGTCCACTACAAAGTCCAACGAAACCGTGTGCCAAGGGCGCGGTGGAACTGGCAATGGCTGAAGTAGGCCGGGGGGTCGCCCGGTAGGTCCCTTGGCGCGCCGGCAGACATCACAACCAGCAACGTAGCGAGCCACGTCAGCCTTCAGGCGGGGCCACCAAAACTCACGACTGACCAGATGGGTGGTCCGATACCGTCCAAAGTGCCCCGCTGCTGGGGCATCATGGGCCATCCGGAGAACCTCCAGCCGTAGTGGCCCTGGCGGGATGTACAGACGACCGTGGTGCAGCAGAAGGCCCTGATGCAGGACCAGCCCCGGATACTGTGGGCTGGACCCTTCAGCCAGCTCCCGGAGTCGTTCCTGGGCCCAAGCGTCGACCCGCTGCTGTTCCCGCACCCGAACCTGCAGTGGCTGCGCCTCCTGGGTGGCCAGGAATGCAGCCGGAGGTAGGATCGTGGTGGGTTCTGCTTGCTGTACCGTGTCTGCGTTGTCTTCAGGTTTCCGGGACAGGGCATCCGCCTTCTGATTCTGAGAGCTAGGGATGTAGCGGATCCGAAACTGGAACCGGGAAAAGAACAACGCCCACCGGATCTGTCTTTGGTTCAGCTTGCGGGTGGTCTGGAGGTACTCCAGGTTCCGGTGGTCGGTTCTCACCTCCACCAGATGTCGTGCCCCCTCAAGATGGTGGCGCCAGACCTCAAAGGCTACCTTGATGGCCAGTAGTTCCCGCTCCCACACAGTATAGTTACGCTCCGCTGGTAGGAGCTGGCGGGAATAGAAGGCACAGGGTAAGAGTGGCGCTTCAGGACCAATCTGTTGAGACAAGACGGCACCGAGAGCCGTACTGGAGGCGTCGGTCTCCACCACAAAGGGTTGAGAGGGGTCAGGATGTTGTAAGATTGGTGCCCTCTGGAAACAGGCCTTCAACCCCTGAAACGCCTCCTCTGCCTCCTTGTCCCAGGAAAACGGCGTCTTTGGGTGCAGTAGCCGGGTCAACGGGGTGGTGCGATGAGCATAATCCGCGATGAAGGTCCGGTAGTAATTGGCGAACCCCAGGAAACGTTGTAGGTCCTTGCGGTTCCGGGGTGCCGCCCATTCTTGAACCGCTGTCACCTTCCCCGGGTCCATTTGCACCCCATCCGGAGAGAGCCGGTGACCAAGGAAGTCCACAGTCCGCTGATGGAACTCGCACTTGCTGAGCTTTGCGTATAAACGGTGCTCACGCAAGCGCTGCAGCACGGTCCGGACATGTCCCTCATGGCGAGCCGGGTCACGGGAGTAAATCAGTATGTCATCCAAATACACCACCACGTACTTGTCTAACAAGTCCTGAAACACGTGGTTGATGTAGCGTTGGAACACAGCAGGCGCGTTGCACAAACCGAAAGGCATAACCAAATATTCGAACTGCCCGTACCGGGTCCCAAACGCTGTCTTCCACTCATCCCCGGCTCGGATCCGAATCAAGTTGTAGGCCCCCCGGAGGTCCAGCTTGGTGAACACCTGTGCCAACAGCCGAAACTCCGTGGTATATGCGGCCACCGTGGACTTGCCCTGTTTCAAACGCCGAATCGCCCGGTTGGCTTGACTCCCTTTCTGGGGGTTGCCGAACGCGGCCTCCAAACGATTGCAAAACCCCGTATAGTCTGCCAGCAAGGGGGAGTCTTGCCTGAGTAGCGGCAACGCCCACTTGGCCGCCTGGTCCTTTAACAAACTAATCAAAAAGTGCACCTTGGTGTGGTCGTCAGGAAAGTTCCGGGCTCGCCCCTGAATATACAGCTTGGCCTGGGCCAGGAACATGGGAAAGCTGGCCGGGGCTCCATCAAATTTCTCAGGCAAAGCCACTGGGTACTTGCCAGGAGCCGGGGCGTCGGCCCCAGGAGCCGGTAGGGCTTCCAAGCGTTGCTGAAGTGCCACAACCGCGTCACTGAGCTGCTGCACGGTGTGAGTCAAGGCCTGGTTCTCCTGGGCCAAAGCCACCAGTGCAGCAGCCTGGTCAGCCATGGCCTCTGGCTCTTCCCGAACGCACCCCTACGAAGGGGGAGTGCGGGTGTGGCGGGAGCAAACTGTGCTGGTCCCGGGCGTAAGGTACCATGGGTGTAGCAGAGTCCACACAAAGAGGGGCGAGATCCGATGCAGAGAGCCGGGCGGGGAACAGGAACGCTGGAACAGAAGGCTGAGCAGGTAACAGGAGTACCGGATAGTCAGGAACAGGAAGCCGGGCAGGGAACAGGAGTACCGGATAGTCAGGAACAGGAGGCCGAGCAGGGATCAGGAACACAGGAAGGTCCGAAGCCAACAACGACGTTGCTCCCGCAACCTGGGGCCGGGCTGACTGGGCTTTTATCCTCTTCTAAGGCCAGGGGCGGTCCCGGCCCCCAGGAGCCCCGCCTCCTCTGGCCTTAAGGCGAGCACTCCTCCTGGGGGCAACCAGTTCCCTTCGCCTCTCTGCCCTAAGCCTCTGCAGATCAGGAGAGGCCGAAGGGTTACTGGGCCCTGGAGGAGGCTCACCTGTGGCCACTGAGTCATCAAGCCCCTCTGGGGCCAGAAGGGCTTCACCTGGGGCCAGCTCCTGATGCACTGCCACAGGTGCAGGCTCTTCAGCATCTAGGCCTTGCCCCAGTTCAGCCGGCCCTGGAGGCGGGGACTCCTGTGCAGGCTGGGATTCCTCTGTTTCATCCTCCGAATCGGAATCCCAGGCCATCACAGCATGGCTGAGACCTTGAATTTGTAAGTAAAGCATTTTAAACTTACTTAACAGTGTTTAGACCACTCACTGCATGTGGGGTAGTAAGAGGTCAGCTGGTCTGTGCAGCTGAGTGAGATAAAAAGGTTGAACAACCTATATTCCTAACACTATACTGCTGTTCAACTTTTGTGAGTTTAATATTCTGCCACGGGGGCTCTCTTTGTGAAAGCCCCACATTTTGAATCCAGGCACCCAGCCATTTCTTTTGTTGTTCACCTACATATGTGGGTCCACAGGGATTCATATACAGTATTTCATCCCCCCACAGTCAGTATTTTAAATAAGTAATTTCTGAATACTGGAAATTAGCTACCATGTTCTATGAGCAAATCGGCAAAACACTTTAAATAGAAAAATCCAGCAGATTATTATAATTTACTCAGAGCAAATGCAGAAAAATCATGGGACAAATCCCTCTGAGATTATGCCACTCCAAATTGTAGATTTAGGGCCAGCTTTATGTTATTTTCTACATTTAAGAAAGACTAGCGCATTGGAGAACAAAGAATTTAATACAATCTTCTCCCTGATACACGATTTTTCTGCATGCCAAACCACTATAATGTAATGCACGCTATTTTCTCAAGAAAAGAAAGTATTTCCGCACTAAAAGATGCTCATGGTATTATATATTTCATTAGCTGCACGTTAAACATTGCTACTAGCAACTAAGTAAGGGAGGGTTTCTTCCATCTTCTTAAATTGTGCCTTGAGTGACATGTGTAGGCTCTCAAAATTTATCAGTTCATTCAGGTCAATGAAAAGGCTAAATACTGTTGTATCACAAATATGACAGCAGGTGGGGCAGAGAGGTGGGGAGGTCAAGTGAAAGGTCACAAGTTAAATGCTGCAAGAGGCTAACCACAGAAAAGCATTCACAGACTTTGGTTTTATTTGCCGCTTCAATTCACATTAATATGCCCCCAGAATAAATATTCTGGACCCATTAACACAATTCCTCTTATACTGCAAACACACAATTTATGCAGCCATGCCTCCAGAGAAATTACAGCTGGAGGACTATTCTTTCCCCTGAATAGAACTGTCGGAGGAGATTATTCTTACCTATCTGAGGAGTGCTCTTTTGGAAGTGGGGAGTGTTCCTTTTAATAGGAGACAAATGAGAACTCAAGGATTGCTTAGGGTCTTATTATTTGCTTTTGTTTCTTGCTTGAAGCACTCTCCAGACTCCATTAGAAGAATTTAAACACTACAATTGAATGACATTTTCCATTTACCTTTCTGGTAATTTAATGTTTGGGAAACTGGAAAATATCCAGATTAATAGATGTTCCAACCAAGTGAAAAGGCTTCAGCCTTAGGATTTAATGACAGTGGATGGAAGAGAGAAGGCCACCATGCTCCTAAAAGAAGTTTATCTGCCCACATCAGCTACAGGTATCAGATTATCTGGTGAGCAGGGCTTTGGGGATTGATTCACAGGCTTTGAAAAGCAGCAACAAACTTCTTAAAAGAGCTCAAGTGAGGAAGATTTCAGGGGAGAGTGGGAAGTGTTTGTCCAGTTAAAGAGGAAAGAGATTTGTGAGTGTTGACTAGATTGCCTGTTCCACAGTTATCTTCTAGAAGAGGAAGACCATAGCTCAGTGCTACAGCATCAGCTTTGCACGTAGAAAGTCTTAAATTCAATCTCAGGCATCTACAGGTAGGGTTGAGAATGTCCACTGTCTGCAACCCAGGAGAGCTACTCCCAGTCAGCCAATACGGAGATAGGTGGACAGTTAGACTGACTAACTATAAGGCAGCTTCATGTTTCTGCTAGATTTTATGTTTATGATTGAAAAGACAACATTATCAATAAAAAACCTAATCTGCATTATGTTCTTTGCTGAAACAAATGGAGAGTTGGGATTGTTCGCTGTCTCTTATCTGATCCTGAACATTTATTTCAGTTCCATAGGGCAGCAGTTCAATACATGATCCTTATCTGAGCCACCATATTTCAGCTGCCACCTTTTTTTTTGGACTACAAGTCCCACTAGCCCCACAAAGCACCATGCTGGCTGGGGCTGCTGGGAGCTGTAGTCCATTTGGAGGGCAATGGCTGCCACAGTTTAAGTACTGTCAATATTTTGGAAATTGTGACCGGCCATTGTTTTTAAAGCATGCAAACCAAAATGTGTCCTGATCTGCTTGCCAGGAAAGCCTTCCTGGAGGCCATGATACTTGCCAGAAAATATGTGAGGTTGACTCAGTGATGAATGAACCAGTCCCTAAATACAGCCAGACTTTGATGCTGCCTTTCTGCTCTATTTATTTTCCCTATTTCTTCCCAAGAGCTGTATACATGTATTAAAAGAGCTTCAACACCTAATATTCTTGGGACCAACAGAAAATGCTAATATAATCAAATGACCAAATATACCTGATGAAGAGCTTCACTTTTAATAATGCTTGGAAGCATGCAATATGTAATGTCAAATGAGTGGAGAGACCTCATCGTATCAACAAATTTGTTATTGAAGATGGAATGAAGTCTCAGCCCCCTTCGTTGAAGTTACTGGATTTGCAATTGCTTCATATCTTGAGAATGTGGAATTTAAAAAGAAATATCTACGTGAGCAAGACGTTTTTATGAAGCAGATGGAAAAATATTGTTCAGTCCTTTTTTTCACCTGCATGCCATGCAAATACTTTTGCAAACTTGCAGTCACGTTTCATGCTTCTCAGTGTGTGTGTGTGTGTGTGTGTGTGTGTGTGTGTGTGTGTGTGTCTTTTTTATTATCCAATGTGACATTTTAGTGGGCTAAAACAAACATTTCAAATTCCTACGAGACAGAAGACATGCACTCCAGCACCTCCTGGAACTGTAAATACAAGGGTTAGGAAGGAAGCCTCTTAGTGGAGCAGACTTTGCTTTCTTATCTTGAACTTGATGCAATGACTGCAGCTTTGTCACCAGTGCGAGAGCAGCACGTCCTTCGTGTTCCATAGCTCATTACAAACGAAAGAGGAGAGGCTGAGCTGCAGACTATCACAAATTCTGAGAAAGATTTCTCTGCTTATCACTGGTGACCAAAAATTGCTTTTAGAAACAGAGAATATCTTTTAGCAACCCAGTTTTAAAAGCAAGCAGGGAAAAATACCCAGGAAGAGATAAAATTGATGTACAGGTTAAGTCTGCTGTGTGCTGTGATAGCCGCAGGCAATGTCTGCACTTTATCAGTTTCTACTGAGTCAGTATGTTTATTCTTTTTTAATCTGTTTCTTTAGACTAGCTGTGGTATTTGTATGAAACAGTAGTACACACACACACACACACACACACACACACACACACACACACACAAAGAGAGAGAGAGAGAGAGAGAGAGAATGGTTTGTTTCTTTTTTGTTTTATTTTGTAATGAGTGAGGGGGGAAACGTGCATTCCAAAACCAGAAAGGGGGTGGAATATCAACCCAATAGCTGAGAGAATCCCAGGAACACGTTTTGCATGAGAATCACCTGCGTAATTGTATGGAAGGACTACCCATGTAAATAAAGAGCAGTAAATAACTTTAATAGGAGAAAGGCTGTATTTTGATAACAAATGTGATTCAGCAACACCACAGCTATCAACATGTTTTAAAATCAATTAAGCAGGATTATTTTTGGTTGTTCAAGCAACAACTTTTTTGTTGCAGAAAGTCTACCCCGGCATGTGAATTTTAGTAGCTACAAGTGTTTTTAAATTACTGGTTTTATATTATATTTTTATTAATAATGTATCTTGCTTTTAATGTTTGTTTTTTTATTGGCATTTTGAGTGGATATTTTAGACTGCCTTGTAATCTGTTTACAGGTATTTTGTTCTATTAACTGGTATATGCATCTTCTTAAATAACAAATTAAAGAAGATATAAATTCAGTGTGGGAGCAAACACTACAACAAACCACTTTTATCTCTTTCACTCTCAAGCACCTGCATCATGCCATATTTTCCTAACTATATTGATGTGGGGGAATTAACAAGGCAGTCAGGCATAATGTTATGAGTTTGTGGGTGCCAAATCCTTTTAAT
The DNA here is from genome assembly GCF_964188315.1 of Podarcis muralis. Taxonomy (NCBI): domain Eukaryota; kingdom Metazoa; phylum Chordata; class Lepidosauria; order Squamata; family Lacertidae; genus Podarcis; species Podarcis muralis. The sequence goes on along the minus strand of NC_135666.1, from coordinate 26,741,918 downwards.
CCCTGGATTCAGAAAGTGTTAAAGTCTAATCAAATCAAACTAGCTTCCCGTGAGGCGATAGCCTGGGTGATGAGCCATTAAGGGGGTTAAGAGGCTCTGAGGAAGATGGCAAATGGGGAAAGCAGCAAGCAGAGAGAGCAAGAGAGTGTCATGCTTGGATCTAAGGCTGCGGCTATGGGAGAAACAAGACCCTTTTGGGGTGTTAAGGTTGTGAATCCCATCCACCATAGGCTCAGGGTGTATATATGTGTAAATAAACCATATGTCATAAAGACATCACAGTTTCCATTGTGCCTCATTTCCAAAATGAAACATGAACCTTGGATATGGAACCCCTGGAATCTCAAATTGATTAGGGCTGTGCGCAATAATATCCTATGTTTGTGATGCAGTAATATCTGATCAGATATTACCGCATTTTTCGCCCCATAGGGTGCACCACCCCATAGGACACACCTAGTTTTTTTTTGGGGGGGGGATAAAGAAAAAAAAATATTCCCCCCCCCAGGCGCGGGGCTGGCGCGGGGGAAGCCCAAGCCCAAGCTTCCCCCGACCCCAGCCCCGAGAACAGCCTGCTATCCGCAAGCCTAGGGAACCCGGCGGGAAGTCGCGCCGGTCTCCCCAGGCTTGCGGAGAGCTGTGTGAAGCCCGGACGCGCTCTTCAGGGCGCCCCAGGCTTCGGAATGCAGGCAGCTCTGCGCAACCCTCAGGAGACCGGCGCGACTTCGCGCCAGGCTCCCTAGGGTTGCACAGAGCTGCGCGAAGCCCGGGACTGCAGGCAGCTCTGCGCAACCCTCGGGAGACCGGCGCGAAGTCGCGCCGGTCTCCCGAGGGTTGCGCAGAGCTTCCTGAAGCCTGGAGAGCGAGAGGGGTCGGTGCGCACCAACCCCTCTCGCTCTCCAGGCTTCAGCGAAAGCCTACATTTGCCCCATAGGACGCACACACATTTTCCCTTCATTTTTGGAGGGGAAAAAGTGCGTCCTATAGGGCGAAAAATACGGTAGTTTGCTTCACCTGTCATTGGCTCTCACCCCATTTTTTATTGACCATACAGCCTTTTGCCCTGCCAGCCCCAGTGGACATGAGTCCTCACTGCTCGTCCCATTTGCCTATTTCTTTTATATTGCAATATTGCTTGTGTTAGGCCAACATTATGCACTGCTGAAGCAGCTATACTTCTGTACTGGCACAAATCCACTCTACTGGGAGAATATTCCCCCTCGCCCCACAACCAATGCAGCAGAATTTAATAGCAACCATCAAGGATAGGATTGCACACTAAATTTCCAGAATCCCAACCCCTATTTGATCTAGAAAATTATAGGTCCATGAGAAATTATCCATGAGAAACAGACTTTCATGCATGCAAAGCAGATCAGAGAAAAAAGGATAATCTTCTACATATAATGATGGTTTCCTCTAAAATAAGCATTTTTTATCATTCCTGGTAATGACACTATCATTTCTTCGTGCCCCACAAAGCAGCAAAAATTACAGCTTTACAAAACGCATTTTCCAAAGCAGAATTATAATTGTGAGGGATTTATTTTTATTTTTCTAAATAAGCATGTTCACATCACAATCTGCTCAGTCACTCAGATATTTCCCATATTTGAATAAAACTACATTGCATGACATAATCATGCTAGTAGCAGTTTTCTGCAACTACAATAAAAGTATTTACTTGTTTGTTTGTGAGCGTTTATTTACTATCCTTCAGCACAAAGACTGGGCAGTTTAAATACCAAGCGTAAATAAAAACACAAATATGTTTATAAAAGCAGTATTATTAAAAGCTAAAAGACCTTAAAAATGGTGTGGGTGTGTGTGGGTGTGTGTGTGTGTGTGTGTGTTTTAAAACCATTTTGCCTCATGTCAAAATATGTTTGCATGGAAATACAGATCAGAGCAAGCCAAGACTTCAATGCAGAAAAATCTTGACTTCAAGACCTTTTACTTAACTGTGTTATGGACTGGTCATTTAAATCTGACACCAATGCATTTCAGGCTTTCAAAGTATAACCAGGTCCTGAATCAAATCACAAGTTCTGAAATTACATTTTGTAATCATTTTGAAGGGCAAAAAAGGAGTCATATGATTAAAATGAAGTACGAGTCTTCAAGACATCTTGGAAATTTGTAGCTAGGCCTTATTAAAGTCAGACGGTAAAGTGCAAACCACAATATAAACTATTATCACTTTGCATATCAAATGGCACCTATAACTTTAGTAGCAGGTCCTGAGTCAATTGCTTTCTGTTCTAAAAGGCTGAATGAGGTTTGTGGCTGACCAGAGAAGAGCTACAGGATCCACCCAGTGCCAGATTTACATGTGGGCTGAGTGGGCTGCAGACCAGGACCTCATAATCCAGTGAGGCCTTAGCCCCTGACCATTTTTTTTTTTAAAAACCCAGGCATAATTTTCTATCCATTAAACACATGACATACAAACCTATGACTGTATACCACTTACACAAGTGCATACTTACTGTTTGGTAAAGTGTGTGGAGGCTTTAAAGCTCCTCAGAATCAAATGATAAAGTCAGCTATGAGGCAATACAAGTGTTTAGATCACTATCATTATAGTGTGCATTTTGAGAGCAAGTGAAGATTCTTTCATATCAGTGTGGAATCACAATACAGGCAACTCCCCATTTGTTCCAAGGCACCATGGACGTTGGCGGGACATGAGTAAGCCTGCCCTGCCCTGTTCTGCTCCCTTCTGGAGCCGAAAATGTCGTGCACATCAGCAGTTATGTGTGCTTTGAATGTGCGCAAATAGGAGGTTGCCTGTAATATTTAATTTTTTTTGACTTTTTGTGAAAAATCGCAACTAAGCAATATGAAAGTGGTGCTAGTGAATTAAAGCAACGAAAAGAACAGAAGGAAATACTCAAAAGTTTAAAGCCAGTCACATCATTTGGCTTTGTGCAGCAGGCAAAAAGAAGCTCTACATAATCCAGATACAGAACATTTGTGTTTACAAACAGAAGAAAATCAAGTAGACTACACTGAGCAGTCCGAGCAGACTGAAGAGCAACCGGTTTATATGCAGACCGCAGCCACCCAAGAACTTCAAAAGGAAACATAGTCAGTAACTACCCCTTATAAGTATGGAAACTTCTGAAGAAAAATGACAGTGAAGTGTCAGGACCTGCAGCCAAAGAATTAACACAACGTGTTGAAGGAACATGCAATGAGATAGTTACACCAAAAGAAGCAGTTCAAGCTCATTACCATATTAAAAAACTGGAAAACAAAGCAAACGATCTCAGAGGAAACCCCAGCATTGCAGACACAAAAATACCAAGGTTCATGCTACTAGTGATTTCAGAGACAATGATGGCATAGGTTTGTGGACCACCTGGTTTAGCCAGCAAGCTGAAGCCATTTCCCAGGGTGTGGTTGCTGTCACATGCTGATATAGCTTATAGGAGCCAAGGTGAGAGCTGGGTGCAGGGTGGGGACCAAAGGTGGACAAACTGCCCCAGAAGAAGCACAACATGTCCCCCACCAGAGGTACTCCTCCTCCCCTAACACCCCATACACCCCATGAGCTTTATGCTAGCATACTTAACATACCTAGCAAGAAAGCATGGTCAAATGCTCACATCAAAATTCAAAGAGCAAATCAAAGCAGAGCAGTGGTTTACAACTTCCCAGGAGTTCTGTAGTTCTACGTGTTGCTGTTCTTCAAAGGAACTAGAATTTACAGCAAGTGTTTTTTGCCTCAGCTGAGACAATGGTCTCCTCTCTTGCTATAGCTATATTTCCACAGCAAAGTTGGGGAGAAACCCATTATCACTGGAAATTTTTGTGTGAATGGTCACTTGTACTTATCCTGCATACTTTTAAACTCTACATAAACTTTCCCACAGCCTGTAACTCTAGCATATATGGATTTGGCCTCACTATTTAACCTCCTGCCTTTATAGCCATATCTGTGAGACATGGTTCACATGATGAAATCCAGTTCACACGCTGGGCTTCCGCAACAAATCTCTTAGTTGCTAAGTTGCCATAAAATTCTGCTGGTTTAGTTTTTGGTGTTTTTTGCTTTGTTTTTGCTGCAATTAGGGTGGCCATTTTTATACCTTGCCCCCAAAGAGAAAATGCATCACCACAAAAGACGACTCAGATGGACGTAGAATCATAGAACAGTTGGGACCCTCAAGGTCATCTCATCCAATCCCCTGCAATGCAGGAATCTCAGCTAAAGATGGCTGGATATGTATAGGTGCAAATCGTTTATTTTTTTAAAAACCCACCATAATTTAAATAGGAATATAATACATCTCACTATAGTGGAGAAAGCTGTGACGAGATGACCAATGTGTTTGCTCAGTGTGCTGACCGGGTGCTAACTGTTGATGGGCAATGCAAAGGGTGCTGTGCTCCCTTCTCATGGCCTGGACTGGATAGCCCTTCAAATAGAGGACTGCCCTCTTAAAAGCAGGGCACATGGCTACCACAACTGCAGCAATGCAAAAAAGCTACCCCCTTGGAGGATAGTATTTCACTTCCCATTGGATGGCTCCATCGTCCTATCTGGTATCCTTCCATACTGCATGCTGAGTTTTCAGTTCAATAGATTATTTTGAATTTTGAGCATTCCATGAAGTTGATCCATTTGTGTCCGTGCTTACAAAAACAGATGAAATGAAAATGAATCCTGTTTCTCCCTGTGATCATATTACATGCACATTTTGAAGAAGTATTACTGCACCACGATATAAAAAAATAGGTAGCTATTGCAAAAGCCACAGATCTTTTTAATGGAATGTGGTGACAGGAAAATCTGTTATTAAAGCAAATGTACCTGCCTCCAGCAACTTCTAATTGCTGCCCTCCCCTCCAAAACAACAACAACTGAGCAAGCTACTTGTAGGTAAATAAACAAATGAACTCTGCAGATTCTGATTTTATATCAAAATATGTTCACATACATCATTATGAATGAAAATAAACAGGGGGGAGGAGAGAGTACAGAGATCATGTCTAAGATGGAAAGGTACAATCCTCTAATCAGAAATGTGCACAGTCAAAGCACAAACATCAAGGTAAATATTCACTAAAATAGGCCATTTTATCTTCCAACCCCTTTGAAATTACTGTCGCCAATCTGAAAATTGATCCACAGCCAGTAAGGCATCAATAATTTCAAACTGCACAACTCTATTCACTTAGACTATAAATCCCCATCCAGACACAAACTAGGAGCATATTATAAAACTTTACTCCTACAATCTAAGTCTGGTGCTTCCCAACTGTTGCTATGTGGGAATGGGATTCAATCACATGCCAACAAATTCAGGTTGCCCAATTGCAGTTGATTGGGAGATATGCTGCAATAAATGATCCAACTTTTTTGTGTTATGGAAAGTGATGGGAAGATGCACTGGAAAGTGTGGGATAGCACTTGCTTTGATACATTAGCTAACCTCCCTGCAAAGAAATCAGAATGAATGCTCAACAAACAGGCTACATGGAAGAACCCTAAAATAGAAGTAGTTTACTCCATCAGTAATTTTCAGCTAGCTTCTTCTGCGGCGCAAGCATATCGTGTACAAATTAAGAACTTAAGATACATGGGGGCCACTAGGGGTGCATTGGAAGATGGCCGACAATACCATCTCTCCGACCCACACGGGGTAATTAAGAGGCTGTTATGGGAGTAGACAGCCTCCCTTATTGCCCCAAGGGAATGGGGAACACTACCCTTGCCTGCTGTGTCCATAAATCACCCCCAAATTCGAAAGAAGGGGGTGAGGGCACTAGGCAGAATGCCCCCATGTGGACCTCGGCTCTCCTGGACAATGTCTCTGATCGCGCACTAGCTGCAGCAATTTGGAATAATTAATTACAAAAGAAGCAAATGCACATATTTCAAGTGAAGAAGGGGAGTGAAGACTGCTAATTTAAGGGACCTCTGCGAAAGAAGACGATGGGTTGGAGCAACAGGAATATTTTACAATGAAGATACACCAAAGGCTGGGTATGTCGGCAGCGGGACTGAATGGGGGGGGGACCTTTTTTACTTTCCTTCTATGTGATTTACCAAGAACCCCTCCTCATTAGAACCGTCAGTTTAACTGACCCAAGCAGGATTAATTAAGGTCTGTGTGGAGATAAACTTTAACAAAAAGTATGCTTTATGGAGATCGAGAAGCAATAAGAGCTTTTGGAATGGCACAGCAATTAATTCAGAGTCGCCATCTTGCCAAAGGATTTATAGCTGGGAGGAGGAACGGACTTGTTTTCAGACTGCATTCCTGGTGAATCTCCTCAGAGGTTTGAGAAAGGAGGCAGATCGGTGAAGATTAATGACGCTAAGACTGTTTTGATGTATGGAAGTGATGTTATATGGAAAACGTCTGGATATGGCTACTGGATAAAAAATAATAATATCCACGCAGGATTACAAACTGTTTTAACCAGCTTGTGGAGACTATCAGAGGTCACAAAGAGAAAGGAAAAATATATGAAAATAACAACAAGAGATGTGGAAAAACAATAAGAAAGGACTGGATAGTACTGTGAACATCATATGGTTAGATTTGTGGACATTAAAACAGCAGCAAGAAGCAAGAAGTTGATTGGATCCCCTTCGGAACTTGAAATATGGGTACCCCCAACAAAAATTTAAAATTCGGCTGTGTAATTTGGAATTTATGTAATTTGGTTTGATTTGATGTGATTGGTCGGTTAATAAGAAATTATTCTTAAAAAAAAAAAAAGAACTTAAGATACATGTTGTTGACCATCACTGCCTCCTGTGGGAATGAGGTCCATACTTCAACTACACACTGTGTGAATAAGTACTTTCTTTTATCTGCTCAGAATCTGCCAATATTCAGCTTCAATGGATGTCCATGGGCTTTGAAAAATACCCAGCTTTGAAAGTATTTTTTTTAATCTATCCCTGTATCTCTGAAATAGGAAAGGTTCTAATTAAATGTAATGCAAATAAATATATAGTTCAAAACAAGCAACTTGCTCAGAGATCCTCAGAAAAAAATCAGCTGGTTTCCCTTTTCTACTTCATTCCACCCTGGTGCATTTGGATAGAAAGGAATAATTGACTATGCATAAAGAGAACTATATTTCACACCTATCCCTTGGAATGGTTGAGCATCGATCCATTACAGACAACTTATTAACTCTTGCTGAGCTGCTTTGGAGTTTGTTTTACAGTTTCATCCAGCAGTGTCGGAAACTAATGTGTCGTATCCGGTTACTTGAAGCTTTGTCTTTCAGTATGCAACTATTTTCTGAATGGCTTTTTTAAAAAAAAAATCTTTCCAGAGTTTGATGTGGAGTTATGTCAAATGTTGAAGTCAAAGTATATGTCCATTTTGTTCGCCCCTTCTGCCAAGCTTATTATCCTGTCAAAACAAGAAACCAAGTAAGCTTGACATGCTTTATTTTTATGAATCCTTGCTGTCTCCTTCATATTACTGTCCACAAAGGGCATGGAGATGGTTTGCCTTATTGCTCACTCTTGTATCATGACTAGTTTTGAAAACAAACAGAGCTTCTAGCCTTTCTCTTGTCTCCTCTTTACGTAGGAAGAAAAAGAAAGAACACTGCTTGATCTTCTGTCGAGGCAAGGAGTTCAGCAATGTGTGTGGACATCTGAAAGTGATGTTTACCCTGGAAAAGGTATTGCTCTGTTATTATTTAATTTCTTTTTAATTGTTTATCACTCGGGAGGAAGGGCAGGATATAAATCAGGTTAATTAATTAGTTAAAAGATAAAAGAGAAAGGCACATGTCCAAACAGATTTGAATGTCAATTTCATTGCTCCGAAATGAATGTATAACCCCCTAGCTTGCCGTTGCTTTGACAAACCATCAAAAATCTCAAAAGTGCAATGCTGCAGAAAGGTTTAGAGAGTAACTTTAGATGAGTAACTTCTTTCAGTAGTCAGCTTTACGTGCCAGAATGTTAAATGTTCCTTTGACTTGTTTGTTTTCAAGGCACACCCCCAGCTTAGGGCTTTCCTTCCTCACAACCAAGTAGAACATGAGCTAGTTGCATTTTATACTTTCCCGGATGCTCCTGCACATCCCTGAAGCACATATTTTACCCACCCAGAACTTCCACAAATTGGGTATAACTGCCAAAAGCAAGTAATTGATTTCATTCAGGTACATTTTGACATAAACAGAAGGTAGCTTGTGGGTCTTTTGAAATACTGCATTGGCTAGATGTCCCCAGGTTCCTTCGCACAACTCTCATTTCTTCAAAAACCCACACATAGTTGTAGTTGGAGTTTATGTAGTTGGAGTTTATGTCTGATATGATACAGCCAAAATCTCTTGGACACACCTGTGAAAGATCCTCTTATTTGTTCCTTTTTCTTCTCAGGTATTGATTCATCTGATAGCAATTTACATTTCAGGAAGAAAACCAAACTAAGTAGGCGCTGAACAATTCAGTTTGCTTCGGGTTTTTCTCTTCAGACTCAACTTTCCCATTAATCAGGAATCCAACTGTTTCTTTTGACTTTTCTACACATTTGTAAGAACTCCACTTATTTCTAACCCTGCTGCTAGTTTAGATCATTTTGTGCCTCCACATTTCTGATTTTAATCATGCATGCTGTACTAGCCCTTTATTCATACTTGTAGTGACAAGCCATTCCTTCCACTTCTGTATATGTGCCTACTGGTTTTCAGGATAACCAATATATCCTTACTCATCTATCGCCTTTATTGTGAATCTTCTTATCTTTTCTTTGTATCAGAACAGCATGCAAAATGTCTTTTATAATATTTCCTGAAGAAACCACAAGTTTCTTCAAATTATATTGCATTATTTCCTTTCTCTCTCTCTCTCTCTCTCTCTCTCTCTCTCTCTCCACCCACTGGACTTTTCCTTCCTTCCTTCCCTCCTTTCTCAAACATCTCTTATTTCTAAACATCTCTCAGTGTTGTTGATTTAGAACTAAGTTCTTCATGAACATTATGAGCAAGAGTGATGATAGTGCTTAATTTGCAGAGTTTTCATTATGTGGCCCCAAGGACCTTCATATGAGGGGAAAACACTTCTAGTTATACAAGCTCCACCAAATTCTGCATGTTTCCTTACACACACATTCTGTTTCCAATGTCAAAGCAACTTGGCTGGCCTTGGTTGCTATGTACCTTGAGGTGAGGCGAGGTGGCGAGACCTTTTGCTGCCCTTCCTCAGGCAGCAAGGCATCTTGGGCAAGCCCTGGGCAAGACCTGCAGCTCAGTGGCAAAGCATCCGTTTTGCATGCAAGAAAGTCAATTCCCTGGAACTCTAGGTAGGGCTGGGTGAAACTCCTACTTGAAACCCTAGGGAGCTATTGCCAGTCAGTATAGTCTTGAACTACTTGGAACAACAGTCTGACTCAGGATGAGGCAGCTTCCTATGTTCCCTGCTACACACACAGATACACAGCTTTCTGTGCTGAAGGGTCCCCAAACCTTAAAAGAGACTTATCAGAGCATGGAAGACTGCAATGGGAGCAGTGAGCAAAACATGCTCCACTTTGTGAGCAAGATCTCACTCACAGTAAGCTTTCATAGCACTATTGTTTAGGGAAGTTTTTAATGACTGATGTTTTAATGTATTTTTAATCTTTTGTTGGAAGCCACTCAGGTGGTAATAATAAATTATTATTATTATTATTATTATTATTATTATTATTATTATTATTATTACTACTACTACTACTACTACTACTCACCCCGAGCCTTTGGGTTGGGTCTGGGTGAACTGTTAAGTCTAATCAACAGATTAAATAGATATAGCATGCAATCTATCAATTCTGCAAAGTTTTATAAGTTCTGTTTTCCTTATGGGCTCTCTGAAATAAAGGATAAGTTTGTCAGGCATCAGTCTTCAAAGCGTCCTACCATCTCAATTCCATTCATTTCAACTCTGAATTCTGAGGGTAGTCTTCAGAGATACCTGTATTACATCTCCAATCATACTGAAAATCAATATCAAGAGAATTTGCGGTTCAGCTGGCGAACGCATCCTGACAGGCTTACTTATGGTAGATCCTGGGGAAAGCTACGTTGGCAGCTAAGTGTTTAAAATGAAACCACAGCCCCATTTTGCCAGTCCAGTACAGAACTGAAAGTCAAGGAAACCTGTCAGAGGCATGACTGAGGACCACTTGCCCACCAGGCATCCTGAGGTAAGTGGGACCCAGAAATCCAGTTCTAGCAACACTACCTTATGCACAGTGGTAAATCACTACAGTGAGCACAAGCAAGGATTACTTCATTCATCATGGAATTACTGGTGTGCGTTTTCTCTCTTTGAACAGCTGACACACACTCCTTTAATGCCACATTGTAGGCAAGGTGTTGGAGTTGGTGATGGTGGTGTGTCAACTCAAGGTGGCCTTGGATGGTGCCAATTATTTGGAACCATTCCAATCTGGGTTCAGGACTGGTTTTGAGACAGTGACACCCTTGGTCACCCAGATGTCTTACACTGAAGGATGGATGTGGAAGTGCTACCCTACTGGTTCTCCCGGATTTCTTAGTAGTATTTGCTACCACCAACAATGGTATCCTTCTGGATCATCTTTCTTGGTTGGGCTTACAGGGCACCATTTCCATTATTCTATGGAAGCATGTAATTCTCAGAATATGGTGCTGGGAGATTACACAAGGAGTTTATACTGTCGTCCATGATTTTTAGTATTTGCATCTGCTCACAGACTATGATATACAATGGAGACTTTCTACCTAGATCAGTGAGATTAGCAGATATGAGAGAGAAGGCCTTTCCATGGTGGCCCCACAGCTCCTGAACTCTCTGTCACTAATACACTGCAATACAAAAACACATTTTTAGCTGTATTTAAATAATAAGCAAAGCTAGATATTGGCTTACTTGCCATAACACTTGGTAGTAACATTTTAGAATCAGAATAGAATTGCAAATAGCAGGAAGCATTAGACAGGCTTGCCACACCCCTCCAATAGCCAAGAGGAAGGTGCTGTTATAAGCCAGTTGGCACCAGGGCTGACCTAAGGGATTTTGCTGCTAGAGGTTAAGGACACCCCCCCCCCACACACACATTCCATATTTGGAGACTGCCTGGAATGGCAATTGAATCTTATTTAAACACTGTGGATGGATAGTATCTTAAATACAATTTCCTAAATACAATTTAGCAAGTATAGAGAAGACTGTACAGCATAAATAGCTCTGTCTTCCAGCACCTCACCACAGCCTCCCAGAATCTTCTTGAGTGAGCCACCTGCCTCACTCTGCCTAGGCAGAACTGACCTTGATTGGCGCAAACCACTCTTTGCTATCAGAGCTACAAATATCTATAGGACTGGGGTTGTTCACTCTCACAGCAAGTGAAGAACCGATTTAACTATGTATGTATGTATGTATGTATGCATGTATGTATGTATGACATGCCTGTTGGGAGTCAGGAACCCCCCCCCCCAACCGGATTATCTCCTATCTGACATGAAAATGCTGTGAGGCACTAATACTATATAAGGAATAAATAGTAAGAGTTCTGTGTAGCCTGACATCTTTTGGTAAGATAGACAGACAAATCACTCTATGTCAGTTCAAGACACACAATTTTGCTTTTTTAAAAAGAGAGAGAGAGAGAAAGACACAAGTCAAAGTTTGCTGCAAAGTCTAATAGATTGGAAAGACTACATAATATGCCATTTTCAACTGCAATTATTGTTCACAACTAGGGTCTAACCATTCAGCCTTTCCGCTCACCTGATTGCCCTGAATTTTTGGGTTAATGCTAATGCAAAGGAACGTCTCTGGGGAAATGTTCGGAAGGCTTCAGTTCCCATTCATGCAATGCATTAGAGATAAACTCATTCCTGTGGCCATTTCACTGTTAAGTGGCACGCTGAATGCAGCTGGGGACTGTAGAAATTGGGACATTTATTTTAGTATCCGACGGAATAATCCTCACAATAATTTTTGAGATAGAAGTGTCAGCACTAGGGGATTATTACTGTGTAATGAACAACAATTACATAGGCAACCCAAAGGCTCACAACATCCTTCTTTTCCAAAGAGGTGGCATATCTCCCTCCCCCCAAATCTGCTTCAGTGGGTTGGTGTCAGGGTGTGTGTGTTGCATGGGATACTGCAATGGGAGTGGAATCAGCAAAAATTGCTCCCCTCCTTGTTCCATTGATAGAAGCCTCTGCTGGATTAAAAAGTATTCTGCCATCATAAGGAAGACCACTGGATATAACCCAAAGATTTTGGAGCACCCCTCCCTTACCCATGGATCTCAAAGATACATAGGAAGCTGCCTTATATTGAATCAAATCGTTGGTTCATCTAGATCCCTTTTGTCCATACTGGCCAGCAATGGCTCTCCAGGGTTTCAGGCAGAGAGTTTGCCCCAGTTCTACCCAGAGATTGAACCAAGGACCTTCTGCATGCAAAGCAGATGCTATACCACTGAAATACATCCATTTCCCTAAATGGCTGGAACCGCATTGCATTTGTGCACATACTTATAAAAGCTAGCTGGGAAGGGTTGGGCGATGGGTTTCTTGGGGTGGAGAATGCTTCTCTCTGTGAGTGAGCCTTCCCAGACCTGCTTAAAGAGGCGGATATTAAACTGCTTCTTAAAAAAACATCTTTAGATGCTGCCAATATGCCCAGTCTCAAATATTCCATTCTTGGGTAAGGTGATTGAGCGAGTGGTTGCTGAACAACTCCAGGCATGCCTGGAAGAAGTGGATCATTTGGATCCCTTCCAGTCGGGATTCAGGCCTCACCATGGGACTGAAACTGCCTTGGTTGATGATCTCCGGCGGGCTAGGGACAAAGGTGAGAGCTATTTCCTAGTTCTGCTGGATCTCTCAGCAGCTTTTGATACCATCAACCATAACATCCTTCTGGACCGTCTAGAGGGGGTGGGAACTGGGGGCACTGTTATACAGTGGTTCCACTCCTTCCTCCTGGGCCATGTTCAGAAAGTGGTGGGGGGGATGAGTGTTCAGACCCCTGGGCTCTCACTTGTGGGGTACCTCAGGGTTCTGTCCCCTCCCCTATGTTTTTTAACATCTACATGCAGCCGTTGAGAGAGATCATCAGGGGGTTTGGGCTGGGTGTTCATCAGTAAGCAAATGATACCCAGCTCTACCTCTCCTTCAAATCAGAACCAGAGAAGGTCTTCTGTGTGAGTGTCTGGAGGCGGTTGGAGGATGGATGGCAGCTAACAGATTGAGGTTGAATCCTGACAAGACAGAAGCACTGTTTTGGGGGGACAGGAGGTGGGCAGGTGTGGAGGACTCCCTGGTCCTGAAAGGGGTAACTGTGCCCCTGAAGGACCAGGTACACAGCCTGGGAGTCATTTTGGACTCACAGCTGTCCACGGAGGCTATTCTGTGTCCAGGGATGCTGTTTACCAGCTCCATCTGATATACAAGCTGAGACCCTATCTGCCTGTGGGGCTACCTTTGAAGGTGACCCAGAAACTACAACTAATCCAGAATGTGGCAGCTAGACTGGTGACTGGGAGGGGCTGCCGAGACCACAAAACACCGGTCTTTAAAGACCTGCATTAGCTCCCAGTACGTTTCTGGGCACAATTCAAAGTGTTGGTGCTGACCTTTAAAGCCCTAAACGGCCTCGGTCCAGTATACCTGAAGGAGCATCTCCACCCCCATCGTCCAGCGCCGAGGGCCTTCTGGCGGTTCCCTTGCTGCAAGAAGCCAAGTTACAGGGAACCAGGCAGAGGGCCTTTTCGGTAGTGGCGTCCGCCCTGTGGAATGCCCTCCCATCAGATGTCAAAGAGGAAAACAACTACCAGGCTTTTAGAAGACATCTGAAGGCAGCCCTGTTTAGGGGAGCTTTTAATGTTTGACAGACTATTGTATTTTAATATTTTGTTGGAAGCCACCCAGAGTGGCTGGGGAAACCCAGCCAGATGGGCGGGGTATAAATAAATATTATTATTATTATTATTATTATTATTATTATTATTATTCCCTTGTTTTGCTAGCTATCATACTGGCTCAGTGCACATTTGCCTAATAAAAGACGAGGCAAGCAACATTTCATACCATAGGTTATCAGGAGAGTTGTGAGCAGTCAGTCATTTGCCGTCAAAGGCAACAGTCTGCCAGCAGCAGTTTCAGAATAAGTAATCCAGAATATGACTTCTTCTTTTTTAAGGAGATATGAAAATTATGTGGGTGAGAAAAGCCCTGTTCAAGTGAAAGACACTGTGTAGTAATTGGGGCTGAAAATTACTGTGCTGAAACTACATATCAGAAGGCTTTAAAGAATTGATTTACTTTGACTGACATCCCCCAAATATTACATTCTTTCTCCTATAAATATGCCCTAGAGAACATAGGCACTAAAGTAACACTAAAGAAGTGCATTGGTGTGCAGGAACTTTAATATTAACACTAGCTCTTCCACAGAGTTAAGGGGGAAAGTAATATCTCAGGATTTTATATATATATAAAATAATACCCCTTCACTTCAAAGAGTCTAGGCAGACATCAGTAACACAGACTGCCTTTGATACCATACACTGTGCTGGAATGGTCAAGTGATGGTTCAAGTGACACTTGCAAGCATACATTATTTTGTTTAGCTTATTCTGTGTTTATAGCTGCAGTTATGGTCACTGCTGGAAAGCAGGTACCTTGTGGCTATCATCCATTCTTGTGACTTCTGGGATTATCGTACTGCACTTGACATGAGACTCTCCTTTAAGAATATTCAGACATTTTAGACGGCATGGCATGCTGTGGCCTTGTTTTTTATGGATATTTTTCACAGGCATCATATGACACCAGTTATGAAACAGGTGCACTCAATACTTAGGCAACTTCTAAGCACAAATCAAAGTGCAAGCTTCAACTATATCCCCCCCCCCCCCCCCGCAAAAAATAAGCTCATTGAGATTTGTATCTGTTGCACCAAATTCAGTAAGTCTGAAAAGTAGAACATTCACTTATGTGGCCTCTGTTTAATTGCAGCAGCATGGGTCAGAATTCCCTGTCCAGTGAAGCCTGCTAATACCCTACACAGCCAATCTTCAGAAGATGACTGGAAACATTGTTTTATTTTTTATTAAAGGTACTTCAATTCCTATACAAACTATCCCACTCTGCAACTTCTTTGCTTGTGTGTGGATTTTGCACTTCTCTGAATTTTGCAGCACAGTCCTCAGATCAAAAGAACATACCAAAATGCATTTTAAAATGCAGAGTTTGAGTTAAAACACTTTTTTGTATTATGTACTTTGAGAGAAAATTCATTCAGAAATACATCTTTAAACACAAACCTTCATGCAGTTTGTCTTCACAGATTAATGCAAGAACAAGATAGAACAGACTCGTGAGTAAACAGAGGAAGAAGTAGTAACATATCCTCGACATAGTCTGATCCACTCATTCCTGTTTGTGGAGCTGTGGTGTTTTTAACCTTAATATTGAATTTCAGGTTTAATTTTGTTTAGAAATCTTTAAAGTTTTGCCAGCTGTCTCAATGTTCTTGGGAGGCAGGGAAGAAGAAAGGAAGAATATGAAATCTAAAATAAATGAAATGCTCCTTTCACGCGTATAACTCCCTGACATGACATGAAGCTGGTTCTTCACATTTTCTTTCCTTTTTGGCCTGTCACAGCAGGCAGCTGATTCCCTTAGGAATTATAAAGTGGCTGCAGAACTGCAATCCACTTATATGGCTTTTCTGGTACCCGAGGGCCACAAACACCTATATTTCTACAGGTATACTTAGTCTAATGGTCCTTTGACTTCCCATCTGTCTTGTTTAAACTCTTCAATTCATAAACATTGTCTGATATCACAACCTCCCAGCCAAGATTTCAGATCTGTTTCCTGCTTTTATGATATTAGCTTGGTTTGTCATAGCTATAAGGTCACCTGAGGCTGAGTTTTATGTATCTGACAAGGTGGGCTCTAGTTCGTGGAAGCTTATGCCGCAATAAATCTCTTGCTCTTAAAGTGCCACAACACTTTGTTTAGGGCCATAAGGACATAGGAAATTGCCTCGTACTCAGTTAGACCAGTAGTTCCCTCATGCTCAGCATTGTGTACATACCAACTGGAAGCTACTCTCTGGAGAATCAGAATGGGGCCTCCCCCAGTCCTACCTGGAGATGCTGAGGATTGAATATAGGACCTTCTACATTCAAAGCAGATGCTCTACCACCAGGGGGAGGACCTTGGTAATATGCTGCCCTGTGCAAGGCCAACATTTGATGGGTTATCCCCAGCCCTCCTGATGCCAGCTTAAGCTGGGTAAACATGGCGCTGGGCTTGGGGAAGGAGGCACAAGGCTCTGGCTGGTTTTTAGAGCCTTCTTAGGACCCTGTCAGAGCCCTCATACCTCCTTCCCGAAGTTAGGCAAGCACTTACCAGGGTTTGCGATGGCACTCTCCTCAGCTGCTCACCTGAGTATCGCTTGAACTTCCCTAAATCTGCCTCTGCTACCACTGAGCTATGGCCCTTTCCCTTCAGCTTTTTAAAAGACTAAGCAAACAATAACAAAGCTGCCCCCCACTGGCAGAATCTGAGGGTGACAGTCTATCTACCACCCACCCACCCAAACATACACACACACACACATCAAATTCTGGGCACCCTTTTAAAAATTATTTTAAAAATGATTATTTTGTTTTCTGTATTAGATGTTCAGCATAGTTCACATTTATTTTATTGCAATTATTTCTGTTTATATGCTACATACCAAAACAATGCCAGTGCCTTCACTCATGGCTTTTCAATGCACACACACATATATAAGTAGTACAATTTGTGAAGTTGTTGTTGCATTGTCAGCTATGGACCACCTGATGTTCACAAGAGTGCTTCAGATTCATGGGGCTTCATAGAAATCAACACATGAAGTATTTGTGACACACACAGAAGTGTGTGTAAACAGATATCTGAAGATCATTTATGTGGACTGGAGATGCCGAAACAATTTCTCAGAGTGTGTTTTTATTTACACTTCTGTTTCTGTCATATGAGAGTGGTCTAGGATGCATTCTGATATGTAAGAATGTAAGAACATAAGAGGAGAATGCTTGATCAGGCCAATGGCCCAACTCGTCTAGCAGTGGAAGAGCTCAGAATCCCTGGGTCCTCTTTGCAAAAGAGCTAGCAAAGTCAACAGAATGATCCATCAAAGAAAAGATAGCACCAGGGATAAGTGGTCACAGATAATGAGAACTTCTAGTAGAAGTCAGAGTTCAGTGGTAAATCCCCACTTACAGATTCTGACAATTTAAATGCCAAAAGCAAAGAAAACCACTCTCTGCTTAGTGAGTCTCTTGATGCAGCTGACAACAGTTGTCACCAAGGAAACCAATGCCTTGTGCAATGTAGGTAAGTATTTGATCATTCATTGCCAGTGAAAGAGCTGCAGAAATAAATAGGATTCCACCTACAGGACCAAACTGAATGGGGAGCTCTGCCATTCAGGTTTGCCAATAGGAGCTCGAAGGCTGACCCAAAAAATATCACATAATCCTCACGTCAGACTGGAAGATTACTGTAAACATAAACCTGCTACTGTAAGACATTGCCTTCAAAAATCCACATATAAACCCAGAAAATGTTCTTCCAAGATATATCCATGCATCCATATTGATATTCACCTATTAATAAGCTGCATGCTTACTTATATGTTAAATATAATGCTAATTGTTGGCTATTATTTTTTAATGTTATGTTAAAGGCAGAGGGCCTTCTCAGTGGTGGTGCCCGTCCTGTGGAACACCCTCCCATCAGATGTCAAGGAAATAAACAACTATCTGACTTTTAGAAGACATCTGAAGGCAGCCCTGTTTAGGGAAGTTTTTAATGTTTTATCGTGTTTTTAATATTCTGTTGGGAGCCGCCCAGAGTGGGCAGGGAAACCCAGCCAGATGATATGTCTTATCATGTGTTGTTTCTGTATTTAGAATTTTATTTTTCTGTGAGGTGACCTGAGCACAGATTTACTTGTGGAAAATGTGGTTTGTAAATATATTGACAATGACAATTATATCTGAAGATAAGTTAAAATCCCCAGAGAGAAGAATCTTCATGGTATGAATGGAATGATCTGAATGGAACGTACCCTTCCTATGCATGCAAAGAAGGAATTCTACAGTGCAAACATGGCAGAAGTGCATCTGCATCTTATTGGCCCAATGTGCTCACCACAAGTTCCCAGCGCAATCGCCTCTTCCATTTCGACTGCTGCAGCACCATTGTCAATGCAAGTTAAATTCTAGCTTGTCATGTTGTATTGATCTAGGCTTGTGGTTTGTTTCCTTCAAAATAGACCATGAGCAATAAGCAAAGAACAAACCTTGGTTACTGCTGTTAGTTTGTTTGGAAAAAGCAAACCATGATCCTGGTCTCTACACACTCGGTGTATGGGCAGAATATGAGATCAAGGCTAGTGGGTGCCAGTAACAGAAACTGACTCCATCCCTTTCACTCTGCTAAGACGCAGAAGTCAAGCACACATTCCTATGCACAGCTACCTGTAGCCCAAGTCCTTTGAGAACTCTCCTTGGAAGAAATCAAAGAGTGTCACTGTTTGCCTCCCAATCAGTATATAAACTATGGGGTTAGTGAAATCCAAAACCCCCACTAATGCTAGCTAAACCCTGGTCCCCCTTCAAGCCACCTAAAACATTAACTAAGAGATCATAACACACACACACAAAAATATAAGGCAGCCAGGACACCTCTGATTGCCTGTAATTTAAGCATTGCTGCCAACATGGCTTTAATATTGGCCATCATAAAAAGCTCTAAATCATCTGCTACCAATTATCCAGGGAGGACGTTTAGTAATATACAATGGGGAAAATCCTATTACCAAGCTGTTGCACAGAATACACCACATCAGCCAGCAGGCAACAATCCAGTAGTATATTTTGGAACCTGCATTTCAGTCTCAGAAAGAACCAATTTGGGTACAACAGGGTAAGAAAAATATCACTGAGTTACATTTATAAGCTATTTTGAAATATATATACACAGAGACACATATTTAAAATAAAATAAAGCAAGCTATTAAAAACTACAAATTGACAGCTGGTAAAAGTATTAAAGGCTACTTTTAAAACTTAACAGCATCACGCAACAGAATCTAGAGGGCACTATATAGGCTCCCTCTGGATTATGTCACTATGCATTTGTTACTCTTTAAGATGCTAGTTTATATTTTGCTGTTTTTGCTGTAACAGACAGACAGTGCTGCCCCAGTTTACACACACACACACACACACACACACACACACGTTTGAGCACTAGCTCAAAAAGAGTTAGCTTCTAAGCACCAGCAGAAAACTTCCTTCTAAAGTGACAGTCTTGGGTTTTTAGGGGGCTTTTCTTTTAGTCCACTAAACTGCCTGGGAAGTTATATTTCAAAAGAACATGCTAAACTAATTCATATGTTAAGCCCTCTCAGTACTTCTGCAGCTACTACCTATCTCTAATGTCAGCATATTATTAATGACTCAGTAGAAAACACTTTGCCAAGGAAGGTCATCATTCATACGCAATTTCAGTAAGGTTGACCAAAGTACATTGAAATTGCTTTCTCTCCTCATGGATCTGGTCCTTACAAGGGTGAATAGCATGCAGGTTGCTGCAATCATGTAAGGCACACTTTATCCTATTTGTGCTGAAAATTGTTCCGCAGGAACTAAAACTCATTGCTCCCTTCTTAATTTTTTTCCTTGCTCTTAATTTAAGGGGAGGTCACAGCTTCCCTGGGGAACCTTGGCCTCATGGCTTGAGAACCTGTTTATTGGCCTCTCTGCACTTTAAAAAGATGCAGCAGATACTGTATTTATAACTACATTAGAAAGTAAAACTTTTAACCTCTGTATTACTATTTTCACTGAAATATGATAACCAAGTTGGAGACAGAATTCTGCGCTTAAAACAAACCAACAAACCAGAAAGGACAAAACTGTGGCAGCATAAATTAATAGGTAAGAGCTTCTACTCTCTGCACCATCTTTTTAGTGTGTTCAGTAAATGTGCAGCTGCTACTCATTTGTTGCATGGAATCTGTGCTCCTTTCTCATATATGTCTGCTCCCCAGCCCCAAACAAATGTGTTCAAACTACAGCATTTTATTACTAGGAAAAGGCAAGTCAAACAGCACATCCACTGTTATTTAGAATCTTCAGCATTGCTTAAAGATCCCCTTTGTATATACCCAACAAGTAATATTGAATCTGGGTTGATTCCAGTCCATTCACTGCATGAGCAGAGCAACTTCCACTCACACAATGGAACTTCCTTTCCCTCTCCTCCCAACCTTGTGTCTCCTGCCCCCTCCAAAAATCTGCTCCAGAGGGTTGAGGTACACACACCCCAAGTAGTTTGGGAGGTGAAGGTGGCAAGGAGGTGAGTTTGTTGCATGAGAGGAAGCCATTCCGCTCACAGGGACTTAGTTGGTCCAACATAAAACATTGTGACTAAATCGTTGTTGGGTTGTTGTTGTTTTTTGCAGGGGCTGCTTTTGGGGGGGGGGGGCGTTGGTAAATTGGTTGAACAATAAAAGGGAAATTCCCTGGGTGCCTAGATCCAGGTTTGGGGCAGAGATTTAAAATCACAAAACCAGTTTCCACCACACAAAAGAAGTTCCAGTGCAACAATAAGCATAATAGATAATACTCAGCCATTCTGAACTTTATTCTGCAAGTATGGCAGAAGATGTGAGTTACAGAAACTAAGCTGGGATAGCCCTAAATAAATCACATTAGGCTTTTTGTGAAAATGTAAGAAAAGAGAAAAGTCACAGTATTGGTTCTGGATGTGCTTGTAAAATTCTGCTCAGGGCTTCGAGTTAATTGTCCTTACTACATTTCCTTTCCACCTCTTCAGATTAATTGATAGTTTTAAAAATCAGCTCATAGTTTCACATAAATCAAATCCAATTTAAATTTTCCATTTGATTGCACTCCATTATATTACCTTTTGTGGATAGACAAGCAAAACAAGAATATGATCTGCATGATATTTCTGTAATAAATTATCCAAACCTTTGTGCTCTGGATCATTGCCTTTTTCATACTTTTCACTCTTCTGTGTTTATTGACTTAAATTAGATCTGATTACTTTTTACTATGTAAAAAGTAATAAAGCCAGCAAGAAAGCACTCAAGTATATAATAACTTGTCTTCATAATGCAACCAAAGCTAGAATTGGATTTCCAATTTATAAGAGCTGCTTAGGCTGTTGCCAGAAGCCTTTGCCCAAGTCACCTGCGAAGGAGGAAATGATATAATGCTGTGGAACAATCGCAGGCACTCAATAAAAAAAAAAAAGTAGGCTAAAATCCATTTTCTACAACTCCCCCTTTTAAACCGAATGACATGACTTCAGAGCAAGAGGATGCCATCACATGATGGAAGGAAGCTGCCTAGCCAATTCATGGCCCATCTAAGTATTGCAGGAACTGACTTGCAGTGGCTTACCAGTATTGTGGACAGCAGTCTCCCCAATAACTTGCTTGTAGATACCAGAGACTGAACCGGAGTTGGGGTGGGGCGGGAAATGCAAAGCATGCACTCATTCATTGAGCTATGCCCTTTCTCCAAGAGCACTGTCCATGAGAAATCCACTGCGCATACCATGTTATAGTAAGAGCCTGCTACAAAGCTTCCCTTACTGAGAGCTAGCGTCAATAACAGTGTCTTTACTCTGGAAAAGGATGGGCAAAGCTTGAAAAATGTCCCATCCCCTTTTTTTCTTTTGGAAGGGTTCAACTTTGCTCTGACTCAGCAGCAGAGAATGTAAACAAAACCAGTAGCATTTAGTCAGCTGCTTGGTAATAATATACTGTTGAACTTGGGTATAGGATTACACAGCAGGGGTATATACAGAAGTTACTATTTTATAAGAAGAGAAATCCTAACTGTTTTTGGTAGAGGAGAAAGAGCAAAACAAGGGATTTATACTCAGGCCATTGGAGCATCAAGTTAAGAGCACTGATAAACATAAATGATAGGGTATTGATAACAATAAGCAGTCCTGCATTTTAAGCATTTGTTAATAAGTACAAATTATTCACCTCGCCACCAAGAGAAGAGGTGGCAAGAATACACAGAGGAACTATACCAGAAAGAAATGGATGCCTCGTACACCCCAGGCAGTGTGGTTGCTGACCTTGAGCCAGACATCCTGGAGAGTGAAGTCAAATGGGCCTTAGAAAGCACTGCTAATAACAAGGCCGGTGGAAGTGATGATATTCCAGCTGAACTATTTAAAATTTTAAAAGATGATGCTGTCAAGGTGCTACACTCAATATGCCAGCAAATTTGGAAAACTCAGCAGTGGCCAGAGGATTGGAGAAGATCAGTCTACATCCCAATCCCAAAGAAGGGCAGTGCCAAAGAATGCTCCAACTACCGCACAATTGCACCCATTTCACACGCTAGCGAGGTTATGCTTAAAATTCTACAAGGCAGGCTTAAGCAGTATGTGGACCGAGAACTCCCAGAAGTGCAAGCTGAATTTCAAAGGGGCAGAGGAACCAGAGACCAAATTGCAAACATGCGCTGGATTATGGAGAAAGCTAGAGAATTCCAGAAAGACATCTACTTCTGCTTCATTGACTATGCAAAAGCCTTTGACTGTGTCGATCACAGCAAACTATGGCAAGTTCTTAAAGAAATGGGAGTGCCTGATCACCTCATCTGTCTCCTGAGAAATCTCTATGTGGGACAAGAAGCTACAGTTAGAACTGGATATGGAACAACTGATTGGTTCAAAATTGGGAAAGGAGTACGGCAAGGCTGTATATTGTCTCCCTGCTTATTTAACTTATATGCAGAATTCATCATGCGAAAGGCTGGTCTGGATGAATCCCAAATCGGAATTAAGATCGCCGGAAGAAATATCAACAACCTCAGATATGCAGATGACACAACCTTGATGGCAGAAAGTGAAGAGGAATTAAATAACCTTTTAATGAGGGTGAAAGAAGAGAGCGCAAAATATGGTCTGAAGCTCAACATCAAAAAAACGAAGATCATGGCCACTGGGCCCATCACCTCCTGGCAAATAGAAGGGGAAGAAATGGAGGCAGTGAGAGATTTTATTTTCTTGGGCTCCATGATCACTGCAGATGGTGACAGCAGTCACGAAATTAAAAGACTCCTGCTCCTTGGGAGAAATGCGATGGCAAACCTAGACAGCATCTTAAAAAGCAGAGACATCACCTTGCCAACAAAGGTTCGTATAGTTAAAGCCATGGTTTTCCCAGTAGTGATGTATGGAAGTGAGATCTGGACCATAAAGAAGGCTGATCGCCAAAGAATTGATGCTTTTGAATTATGGTGCTGGAGGAGACGCTTGAGAGTCCCATGGACTGCAAGAAGATCAAACGCATCCATTCTTAAGGAAATCAGCCCTGAGTGCTCACTGGAAGGACAGATCGTGAAGCTGGGGCTCCAATACTTTGGCCACCTCATGAGAAGAGAAGATTCCCTGGAAAAGACCCTGATGTTGGTAAAGATTGAGGGCACAAGGAGAAGGGGACGACAGAGGACAAGATGGTTGGACAGTGTTCTCGAAGCTACAAACATGAGTCTGACCAAACTGCGGGAGGCAGTGGAAGACAGGAGTGCCTGGCGTGCTCTGGTTCATGGGGTCACGAAGAGTCGGACACGACTAAACGACTAAACAACAACAACAAATTATTCACAGGGGAATACTGGGGGGGGGGGGGGTTAGCCAGAATATTTTGTTACCGCCATCACCAGTTGACAGAGACTTATACAAAAGATTCTGAAACTTTATCCTCTGCTGTCAGATTATGTAAGGATTGTCAGATTATAATCAGATGCTAAAATGCAACTCTCTGGTGCTATGTTCTATGGGCCACACTGAGAAACACAAAAAATGAACTATATGAGCTGCTGTGGAAACTTTTTAGAGATGTATAGGAGCAAATCTACACAAACATATATAGGAGCTGCAACCCCAAATTTACTAATCCTCAACACCCCATTGTCCCAAGGTGCCTGGTTTTACGTATTTCCATACTTCTAGCTGTCATCAACACGATCCTCCAAAACTGCATTTATTTCAGCCCTTCAGATAGAGGTGAACACCTGCAAACCATGGTTTATCAGTCTAGAAACAAGCTGTTCACCCTCTCACTCTCTCCATGCTTTTCAGCTCACTTCTTCTTTCTTGCACCCAACTTCAACAACTTTCTTGCACCCAATGCCTCATGATGTCTGAACCTAGAAACTGTGGTTTAAAGGTTCCCTACAAACGAGGATATGAAACAGAGAATCAAAACAGCACAATCCACCTAAAAAGACTCTGTGGCTGTAGTGCCACTCTCCATCCCCAATGTTCATTCCACTCTTATCAGAAATTTGTAGGGGGCTATCAGTGGTGGACGTTTTTGGGGGAGGGCCTGAAGCTTGAAATGTCATGGGGGCTCCTGCACAACCAACAATAAGGTCTGAGTAACCACTGTTGTCTTCGTTAATGGGGTTGTTCCATGACAGATCACCACACTTTTACAACATCTTTACTACTTACTGACTCTCAAATTTTGGGATTGTTGAAATATATACACACAAAAAGAATCAATTTGAGTTGTGCAACTTAAATTGGGTCTACTAGACCCTTTAAAAAAAAGCAGCAATGTGAACTGAAGTCAGGATTCATTAGTTATCATTCCACCAGCAATTGAGATTCTGCATTTTCACATATTATTCATAAATTATTTCAAGATTTTTAACAGAAAGGTGTGATTCACTCAAACTACTTTTGGGGCTCAAACTTTAAAGCCGGTGAACATTAAAAAAAAATATCTATTTTGCCCTTGCCATTCTTTTCTGACTAAGTGACTGAACTGCCATTCAGACAGCACTTCAGTTAGGCAGTTCAATAAAATTTCAAATCAGATAAATCTGGTAGATTGGGGGTTCTCTTGCTGGACAAAAATGAAGTTATCTACGGTCATGCTAGTTCTTTACTTTTCAAAGAAGCCTTGTGCCTTTGAAGCAGAAGGTGCTGCCTGTGAATTCTCTATCAAGTGGAATGATGCGGTATTGATTATCTAAATTCTTCACATAAAATTTTTCAAAAGCTTACCTATTATGTCATCTCTCCAGTATTGTGAGAAAGGTTGCTTTGATTTCCATCACTGGGGAAGTTCCTTTCTGACTTCAATGAAAGCCTCAGTAGATAAAGTAATTTCTCAGTTTTTAGCACTATACATATCTGGCCGTAATGCAATGTTCTGATTGCAAGAACTTTCACAAAATAAGGTACATGGGGTACAATCCAACTACTGTTATGGACTGCCCAGTTGCACTGCATGTGTTGGATGTACGCACAGTAACAAGGGTTTGGACCATACTACTAACACCATCGGGACGCGGGTGGCGCTGTGGTCTAAACCACTGAGCCTAGGACTTGCTGATCAGAAGGTCAGCGGTTCGAATCCCCGTGATGGGGTGAGCTCCTGTTGCTCGGTCCCTGCTCCTAACCAACCTAGCAGTTTGAAAGGACATCAAAGTGCAAATAGATAAATAGGTACCGCTCCGGCGGGAAGGTAAATGGTGTTTCAATGCGCTGCTCGGGTTCGCCAGAAGCAGCTTAGTCATGCTGGCCACTTGACCCAGAAGCTGTACGCCGGTTCCCTCGGCCAATAAAGCAAGATGAGTGCCGCAACCCCAGAGTCGTCTGCGACTGGACCTAACAGTCAGGGGTCCCTTTACCTTTACCTTTACTAACAGCATCTATTGCTCAATATGAAAAAGACATATTTACAGTATCGTTCTTGACACCCCAACAGCTACCCCAATAGCCATCCACACTATAACTAAGGAAGTACACAGTATGGCGTCTGGTGAGTTGCATCACCACAGCTTCTCAGTGAACAACCTTCCAGACTGACTCCACTCAGGTTGGCCATTGATTCCTCCTGGGTAGGATGGAGCACAAGGGGGCTTCCTATTTCAGTGGAACTTGAGACAAAAAAATCCTACCTGAGCTCCAGTGTCTCTTGACCCTAATTGCTCTTTGTCCCCCACCTCCTGGTTCCTGGCTGACTACAAACTGCTCCAAACACACAACTCAAATCTAATGAATTGCTCAACAGTGTTGTTTTTAAGAGAGAGAGAAAAGCATGGAGAAAAAGGGAGGTCCAAAATGGTGATAATAGATTACAAGGAAATGGGCAGCGAAACATCCATTTGCTACATTAGGGAAAGCTGATTGCACTCATGGAGGTTCCTCAATGCAACTGTGGTCCTGTGCAATTGAGGTTCCAGCTCATGAGGAAGAATCTCCATGAGAACAGCCAGTTATTCTTTCAGAACTTTGCCGAAGATACAAAGATAGGAGATGGAGCACAGCTTCCATTTAGTCAAATGGATGGGCAC